>NW_024881627.1:0-600000 GCF_019059575.1 Amphibalanus amphitrite
GAGAGAGAGAGATGGAGAGAGAGAGAGAGAGGAGAGAGGAGAGAGAGAGAGAGAGAGAGAGAGAGAGAGAGAGGAGAGAGAGAGAGGAGGAGGAGAGAGGAGAGAGAGAGAGAGAGTCTATGAGTTGTAGTTTAGCAGTGTGGTTCAAGTTCAGACATCGGATGCCAGCGAAAGACTTGGGTCTTTTGCAAAAGCATCGTTGAAAGGTACCACTGGCGTATAACCAGGCTCAGTGTAGTATGTTTGATATCCACATTCCTCTTTCCTTTGATCGGAGACCTTTCCTGGCATTGCTAATGCATACCGTAAATTGTGAAGAGTATTCGTCATTTCGTTGAAAGCCACAGCCTTTCTTACCCAGAATCTAACCAGCGTGCCTTTGATACCTGTAGGTACCAAAGCCTCTGGATCTGACAACGCGCGGAGTGCAAATGTCAGCGAGTCGCGGCGTATGTTGTGCAGCGGAACACAGCACTCTTTCTCATTAGGAGGTCTTGGCGGAAACGCGGTTACCATGGTAACATTAGCCACGCCCGACCGCCGGGAGTTTCCAGGAGACCGTACAGAGTTCACTCAATATACCCTGGTACAAAGTAGATCGTATCCGTTATTCACCTGTCTCCGGAGTAAGCGATTCGCCGGCACGTTTCACCTGGTTCCGGTCCCTGTATGGTTGACCTGTCCCCGGTACTTGTCATGATCCACCCGGGTCTCCTCTGTCTTCTCTCGCCTTTCTGTCCAGTCTCCTGTTTTCTTTCTCCTGGCTGTCCAGTCAGTCTGTCACCCTCCGCCTGTTTCCGGACTTCCCCTGTCACCTGTCTCCGGATTATCACGTCATTCATCAGCTATCTCTGGGTCTCCCCGTCATCCTTCATTAACCTCACAGGGGTCAGAGTGGGTGACCGTGATGTTCGTTTGTGAGTCGATCCGCCACTGGTGTCCTCTCAATATGTCTCCAGTCTCAGTGCTCGATGTGGCAGGCCGCTGTGTGCATCCTTCTGTGGTTGAATTGCGCTGAACTCAGCATGACGTAGGTATACGAGCACAACAGGAGGAATGCCTGATGCATTGTGTACAGGTCTCGCGGGTTTTAGCGGTAGGTTTTGCACCTAGAAAATTTAGTGTACTTCAGGCTATATCTTCGTCGGCTATATATCTATATAGATATCTGGCTATATCTTTGAAGTGTTGAAGATGCGATCGACTTGTTGGGTAACAAGCCGGCCATGATCGTGTAAACTGGCTTCATCGTAGATCGATTAGTTTCTGAGATATAACCGGAAATGTGAAAGTGCAAAACCTACCGCTTAATCTCGCGAGAGCCGTACGTCCAGCAGAGCATAAAACCCCAGTTGTGCTGACTCATAATGAAAAATCCCCAATGTCATCACGGCTCAAATCGTAAGATATCGGAACTAAAAAGTGCATTGTGTTATCCTTACCCAACGGATAATCAGCCCACTCCCAGTGCGTCGTAGAGACCTGTCGGCTGTATTTACAGCAAAGCTGGTAAACTAGCCCAGGCAGCAGCTCGGCAGGCTGAGCGCCCTATCGACCGCTGGCAGTGGTAACTGATCAGCCGACAGTGTCAAGGCCGATACTTGCAGTTGCGGCCGTTAGTCGACCCCTCCCCCTGTCTGTCGAGGGGGGGAGGCGCCTGTTGCCCGGGGCTCTTCCTGTGAGGGAGTTGTGTAGGCGTAGGGGAGGGGAGGGGGAAGGAGCAGCACTCAGCTAATGAGCTATACCGGTCGACTGGAGAACGCGGCGGCTGCGCGCCAAATGAAATAACCAGCGGTGATTCCCGTCCGACTGAAAGAGACCGACCTACATCCTTTGAAGCCATGGAAACGAATAGTAGAGCCATCGCACGCGCCTTTGACCTGGCTGAATAAGCAAGCAGCTTACCCATGGCAATATACTTTACAAACTGTGCTCGTTCTCTCAGCAACAGACCTCTTCACTCCTCCACGCGACATTCATTGGAACGAAATCCTGATTACTGACTGTCTGCCGGTGTTGCACTCCTCTGTTGGTGATCTACGCAAATAAATAAATAAATAAATAAATAAATAAATAAATAAATAAATAAATAAATAAATAAATAAATAAAAATGACCCTAGCTGTCCACACACTCCACACCCTGATTGCGTCTTACCAACCGTCTGACCGTCTCTCTCCGTCAGTGATGAACGCTGGTCGGGTGTGGACGAGGTCACCCGGGGCCGACTGGTTGTTACTCGGGCTCGATCACTGGGTTCACCTCTGACCTGTCTCTCCCCGGCAGTGACGAGCGCTGGTCGGGGGTGGACGAGGTTACCCGGGGTCGACTGGGGTCACCTCTGACCTGTCTCTCTCCGGCAGTGACGAGCGCTGGTCGGGTGTGGACGAGGTCACCCGCGGTCGACTGGTGGTTACTCGGGCTCGATCACTGGGGTCACCTCTGACCTGTCTCTCTCCGTCAGTGATGAGCGCTGGTCGGGTGTGGACGAGGTGACCCGGGGCCGACTGGGTGTCACCTCGCTGGCTGACGGGGAGTTCTGGATGGAGTTCAGCGACTTCTGCGCCCAGTTCGAGGAGGCCTCCGTGTGCACACTGGGGCCTGATTACGACAATGACGGCCGCGTGGACCACGTGGGACAGGTAAGGCCCGGTTGGGTCAGGTCGGGTCAGGAGAGCTCGGGTCAAGTCAGTAGAGATGCGAACGGCTCTTGTCAGATCGGAGGAGCTCAGGTTAGGTCACGTCAGGTCGGGTCGGGTCGGGTTGGGCTGGGTCAGAAGCGAGAGGTCACCGCGGGGTCAACGAGAGCTCGCATAAGATGAGAGGAAGCGAGTTCATGCAATTGCAAGAGGTGCAAGAGGCCTCTGCTTGGAATAACTCCCCAAATGAAAGCCGTAAGAAGTGCATGCACCCGACAACTACCAGTGACATAAGGTTTTGTTTTGGGTTTCAGGTGCAGCAGATAAGGGGCGAGTGGGTTCCGGGCAAGAACGCCGGAGGCAGCCGGAACAACTTTGAGAAGTTCGCCACCAACCCTCAGTACCTGCTGACCGTGGTCGACCCGACACCAGGTGAGCCGGTAACAACGGGCGGGAACAGTATAAGGTGGTAATTAGTGAGGCGGTCTGGTTTGTCACTATCTCGCAATACTTACAGCCGTTGGTCGACCCGACACCAGGTGAGCCGGTAACACCGGGGGTGGGGTGATGTTGCGAAGCTTGGGCACAGGAAGGATTCGACTGCGGGCAGATCTGAAAATAAGCTTGGCTTGAACTGAGCAGCCGTTATCCGTCAAACTGATCTGAATGATCAATGTTCTTGTTACGAAGAAGGGTTGCGTTTAAAAACGCTTCCAATACGCGGAACGGTTACGTTTTCAATAGTTCCGTTAGTACAGCGACAGTATGCCTTACATCATTTTTATGATGCCGCTCGAGCCTGTCGAAGAGTCCCACCCACGTACACGACTGACGCCTGTCTCGTCTCCCGTCCTTCCCCAGACGAGACGGATGACGACGACTCGGATAAGGTGCCGGTGCTGGTGACGCTGATGCAGGAGTACAGGCGGTCCCAGCGGCAGTTCGGTATCAAAATGGCACAGATCGGATTCCTCGTCTACAAGGTGAGACTTCTCTGGACAGCGGACACCATAAACAGCGCATATTTCAGCAGACAGCTTCAGTTGCTCAACAATCAATAGCGGCATTCAACGCAACATTTCTGCTATTCACTCTGAACGAATTAGCTGAAGACCGCTGGACGGTTTTACTGTCCCAGCCGCCTGTTTTATCCTCTCACCACATCCGTCCTTTGCGTCACAGGTGGACAACCCGATCCAGCGCGTGCCGCAGAAGCACTTTATGTACCACTACGAGGACGCCTCGTCGGGCACCTACATCAACTACCGCGAGGTGGCGGCGCGGCTCGAGCTGAAGCCCGGACACTACGTGGTCATTCCGGCGACGTTCGCGCCCGAGACGCCCGGACACTTCATGCTGAGGGTGTTCTCAGCCGGTAACTTCACCCTCAAACAGCTGCCCGACGCGTAAACACCTGTGGAAAGCTGTGGGCAGCTTCACTCTCAACCAGCTGTCTGATGTGTAACGGCTGGCAGAGCCACAGCTCTGTGGCCAGCTTCGCAATCAACCAACTGCCCGACGCGTAAAAGGCAGCAGGCAGTTTCACTGTCAAACAGCTGCTTGGTGTTGCTTGTATGAAGCTGGCAGCTTTCATCTCTAAACGACAGTGTGAAGTGCAGGCGATCGTCAGCCAGTGATCGCTGTCCGGCGAAGCGAACCGATCTCTGCGCGGGGTACGACTGACAAGGACTGAAGTAGGTGGATGATCCAGCCGAGGACTAGAGAACGGTTTCAGCCTAAGAGACTAGCAGTTGCAGATTACGAGTTACGACACTGTGGCCCAGATAGCCCCAGACTGCGGCAGCTGCGCACTGGCAGCTTCAGACAGCCATGGCGGCTATAGACTGCAGCAGCAGTGGCTCATACCGCTACACTGGTTCCGTCAGCGACAGATCAGCGGTTTTCTGGCTGCGACAGCTGCGGAGAAGCTAAAACCTTCGACCATTCCGCGGCAGACCATTAGGCGGCAGATACCATTCCGAAAGCCGCTGCTGTGGTCGTTTCCCAGTGCGGTACCGGTGGGTTTACGAGTGCGGTATCGGTGAGTTTCCGAGTGGCGGCATCGGTAACAGTTTCCGAGCGGCGGCGGTGGCAGTAATTTCCGAGTGCGGCGGCCTCGTACGTGGACCGCTGCGACTGAGCGGCCAACGTGAGCCGATCTCCAGTAATGGAGCGGCGCTGACTGTACTGATCCCGAGCCCTCCGCCGCCGACCCTGAGCCTTCCGCCCCGGCCGACTGCGCACAAATAGCTCTCACAGCTCCGACAGTACATGTTACTCAACCCCGGCACAATTAGGCTCCAGCGCCGCAACGCTAGAGCAGTGCTGGATTTGCTGGAATGTGAATGGAGCTCTCTGATGCTACATGACGCTTTTGACAGTCTATGATAAGCATACATCGTATAGTATACCTAGTCGCTGTAGTACTCTTACAATTTACATCGGCTATAATTTTGCCGGACGTCAAGCGCATTACATTTTTGCTATTGTGCCATTGTCCGCTACAGCATTCCATAAATATCAAGGCAGCCAGCGTATTGAACCACCATAACGATTACATTCCCTCGCTTCAGCGTCAGTTAGGCATATGCTCGCCGGACACTGCGGTTGGCCAGCTAGGATATTATCCACGTATTGATCTCATCAATCACGACAGGTGATATTAGTTTCCATACTCCTACCAGTCACACTGTTTGCGGCGAGTACCTGTATCGGCCGCGTCGGACGGATATCGCTTTCATAGTCGTGTCACCAGTATCCCCTGGTTACCTGGCTCGCACCAACTCCCGCCTTCAGACCTCCTAATGCACTTCCCCAGTTCTTTTAGCGGCACTCGCGACCCTTTCCTCAAGTCTGGTCCCTTTTCTGCGCTCTCACGGTGCCTTCTGGTGCAGTGGAACAATGCTACAAATCCGACACAAAATGATGATAGCGTACTGAAATGTTCAACGCACTGCGTTAGCTACCTATGTTAGCATTTGATACGCCGGTGAATAGTTCTCAAACTATCTTCATCCGTTGTATGTCGATTACCTTCGAGTTACCATTGATCTACTGATGAGTATCTGGTCAGCGTCTTTGTATCGGAACAGTCCGGACAAGGCACCGCCGATCGCTGTGAACGGCGAGCCGGGTGCCGCAGTGCAGTGTGTTGACGTAAACCGTGTGGCGATGTCGTGGTGCAGTGTGCCGGTGCCTGTCCGCTGATGTGCTTTACAGCGCCGACCTCTCTCGCTCGCTCGTTGTGGATCAGTCGCGGATCTCGGGGGTGAGTGACGCACAAGTGCGACGGCGAACTGGTTCATCCAAATGATAATCTCGCTCATCAGATACTCAGCAAAAGAGCCAGAGTGGGCATCTAGAAGCGCAATGAATTTTACTTCAACACGGGTGGGAGCGGTCTATGACATAAGGTTGTGTGCGTTGATTTATTGTGTATTATCAACCAACCACCTAGATAGAAAATATTCAGTAACATTTTCTGTGCGAAAATGTCTGTGATATCTCGCATACATAGCTGTGTCAAAACAGGCGATATTTTGCTAAAGCATCTAGTAGTCGGTAGCAGCACGTTTCGTCTTAAACAGAAAGTCTGTTTGATGGTTTAATTTGTGATACGCATCGTGCGCCGCAGCATTAATTCGTAAATACACAAAACAACAAAATGTGTTTTTGAGCTTTGGTCACCCGCAGCACATCTAACGACATATGGCCTCAACCTACGATCCTGACCCCATGAGGTAAGGCTCTAAATTAGATAAGACGAGTGTCTGGAACCAGCACAAACTTATTTCGGCTGAAGCGTGATTTCCTTTATTAGCGAAAGCAACTATGATTGTGAAGCTCACAAACGTATCATTCTTTACGTGAAGCAATACTTTGTACACACATACATCTATCAGGTACGGGCGGGAGCGCCACCTTCAAACTTATCATAAATAGCACGGACGCAGCATTGAACACAGGCACCGTGTAGCCATCACCGAATTTCAGTACGGAATCAATGCTCGCTTGATTAAGTATCAAGCTGCATGCAAGACAGCTTTTCTAAGCAATTTTTTCCAAGCACAGCAATCCGCGTGCACGATTGTGACTGTCTAAGGTAGACACTCCTGTACGTTAGGTTAAGTATATGCTGAATCATATATGTATAGGGCACAGCATGACAGCAACTCTAGGGCAATTTCCCTTAAAACAGAACCCGTTCGATTTTCGAATGTGACATTGGTCACCCTTCACAGGGTGAAAAGTACGTGATACACGCATTGCACAGTCAAACACTAACAAACCAATATAGCTCAGCCATACTGTGCGTCTCTGGCTATCAGTAGTCGGTCGATGGCCAGAGCCGTTGCCTCGCTCGTTTGCATTTTCGATTCGGTTAGGCACAGCGATACGCAAGTAGCGTCGACCCGGCTCGCACACATTGTCCAGCCAAACTGGCTTCAGTTACCTCATAGCCCATAGCGAGTCGACAAACTAAGACCAACTGGCCCAGTTATATGCTTCGCACAGCGCATAACTCGGCAAATCCGTGCATTGCACCCTGAGAACAGTAGCCGGCATGTACATTGTACACTCTGAGACCCGAGTCCGGTACAACAACTGAAACCAATCGGAACCAATATCCAAAGTCGGTTCACGACACAATTTTGACTTCGCGACGCGTTTGAAAAGCTCGTTCTAAGTTTAAACTCCCTCATCAATGTAACCACCAACAGTTTCAATCAGCTTACTGCTCGTAATACTGGTTGAGGGGAGGCTGATAAACCCCAACTGCCACCCCAACTGCTGCTAGTTCTACGGCAAGAGGAAGAAACCAATCACAAATAGGCCTGTCTTTTGCCACTAGCCGAATACCAATAACCAGACCACTAAAATCCTCCATCTAGCCCACTCTGGGTCAGGTAAATCAGCCCCAGTGCGCCCTAAGGCGTAGCAGCCGACCTACCTGACTACCTGAGGGAGCTCCCTCCCCCTCCGAGCCTCATCACTGCCTGCGCCGCTTTTTCCGGAGCCCGGCCACCCCCTTACAGTTGAGCGCCGGGTCGGGCGGCGCGTCAGCCGCCTCCCGTCTCACCCGTCTGCGCCGGCCCCGGCACTGGTCGTGGAACTGAGTGAACGTTCCGAAATCGACCGTGTACAGCTCACCGGCCACGGAGATCTGGACGGAGGGCTGCTGGGCGGAGAAGGCCGTCTCGATGTCGCGACTGGTGCGCTCGTCGTACCGCCACCAGCCTGGGGAAGAGCGGGGTCAGAGGGTGGGGTAAATTTAAAGGACGAGAGGCCAGGAGACTGAGGCAGAAGGGACGCCATCAACGATTATGAAAATCATCGAAGATGGTGGCGATTTTGACTTTATGGAATGCAAACAGTGATATGAGATTTGCAATTTTGTGGCATGTCTTGCAAGAAAAAAAAAACTGTGATCGTTTTCAGTGGACAAGGTCACTGATCTTTTAAACCCTTTGCTAGCCGGGTCTGGATGGTGTCATTATTTTGATGCCACTGACCGTGCCTGCCCTGGTACAGCCAGTGGTGACTCTGACTGGTGTCCGTCAGCTCCCGCTCCACCTCCGTTTCGTCCAGCAGCCGCGGGTTGTTGATGAATTTCTCAGTCACCTCGGCTCGGCAGTACGCGCAGCTGGCGGTGTGAAAATGTGGGAAGATGTCAGTAGCCAGCCGCGCACAGCGGCGGGGGCGGGGCACTGATAGATACCGAGAATGGACGACATGCAGCTAATTTGTGATTCACATTGCACAGACAGACACCAAGGTCATACAATTAAATAATCTGTTGAAACGTACCACCCAACTGCTAGATTAAATAAACGATCGCTTAGCATATCTCGAACTTACAATACCTGCACTAAGCATTCAATGTCTACTCCCCTGCATCAATGGATACAATTCGTCCAGCTGACGCCTCCCCCGGCCTCGGCCCCGACCATTTCTCACCGTGCCGACAGTTTGGCGGCACCCTTGACGCAGAGGTAGCAGAAGACGTGGCCGCACGGCAGCTTCACCGGGTGCAGGCACGTATCCAGGCAGATGCCACACTCGGGCTTCTCCTGCTGGGCCGACCCGGTCGCACCGGCCGCTGGGAAAGATATCACAGAGATCAGCCGTGGGCAGGATGGCGAAAACCGATACACAGACTACACCGTCACCGGTATAGCACACATTTTACGATGTTTTACAAACTAGGTGGTGGGGATACTACTGTAATCCATAACAAACGCAGTAACTTACCGCTGGTTGTCGCAGTTGAGCCGCTAGGTCCTGGGTCGGTTGAGCCTGGTGGCGAAGTCCCGTATTCATCGTTCGCATTTGGACTACCAGAGGCACTGGTGGCAGCTGGCGTCTGCTCCGTCGTATCCAAAGGAGCTGCGGTGGCATCAGATGATGGCTGGGAGGAAATGGATAGAATAATGATAAGAATGTTGTTAACACATCAAAATCAGGAATACAGCTTATAGGAATAAGGGAACATTCAAGTTCAATTAGGTTTTGACTTTGGTAGACTAAAGGATTTAATTGACCTAAAGCAAGAACCACAGCTTTAAATATGACGAGCTAGAAATGACAAATACCGACAAATCTGAAGTAACTATTATCAGTAGAGTTCACTGAGTCTACACAGCGTGCAGTACATGCTTACCGAGTCAGAATCCAGACTGCCGGCAGTGAGGAGGCCGGTCCGTGGCCGTTTTACGGCACCGGGTCGTCCCGCCGCCTCGTCCGCAGGTCTGTCTGCCGAGCCACCTGGTGGGGGGTCTGCCGGGCTGACTGCCGCCAGAGTCACTGGTACGGCGGGCTCCAGCAGCTGCACCAGCGAGGCAACGCGGGCTGACCGTCGCGGCCGCCGCCCACCGGCATCGGGTGGTACCACAATGATTGTCCGGGACATCTCCAAACAACTGGGGGAACTGGAATCGTGCCAGAATCTGGAAAAGTAGAGATGGAAATCAAACCAAGCAGGGATTAGTTGAAAAGTTTGCACATTTCGTACAGCTTTTAAATTGATGACTTCAGTCATAGATGCAAGTATTCATCAAGAAATTAGAGGCCTGTTTTACTAACAAAAGAATAAAATAAAAAATTAACACCACCTACGGTATTTTTCTTCTTGTGCATTGTTGGCAAAATTTTAGGGTGACAATTACCACCCCGGAACTGCACTGCATTGGCATCTGGTTGTCGATGTACCTGCAAGACCCAAGTGCTGAACACTTTTCTGGCTCCTATATAAGCTTTGAAATTCTACAAAAAAATAACTGTAATATCAATATGTAACCCTGTTATCAATATATATCAATGGCTACCAAGCGAGAACGGACACGCAGCTGTTAGGCCAGCTATCGTTCGATAAGGCATTCTTGTGATTTTCTGTTCATTATTATTCGCAAGCTGATCTTGCGCAAGAAAATACTATGCTGTCATTTGTGGTTGGCTCGGTTACCATGGAAATTTGATGAAACAATTTCATTTCGAAACGTTTTTTGAAGATTTTGAACAAAATATTTTGTCGCAGCTGCGCTATTTACTTTTCCAAGCCCTTTCCCGAGTCCTTGGTCAAGTCGGGTCAAACCGTGCTTGAAGTTCTCTATATACCGTGGTGCTTGAAACCGTGGGTCAAACCGTGGGTCAAGTCAAGGGTCAAGTCAAGCGTATCTCAAGGCAAGCCGAGTCCGTTGAGTATCAAAGATCTGCCGACCAAGGCAGTATATACCCTGCCGACTATTGAGTATAAAAAGAGGGTAAGTATCTTTTCACAATACTTAAAACATTTGAAGAATTATAAGGGCCTGGAATGCACTAAGTGTCGAGACTCAAAATACAGAGCCACTGGAAAACCCGAATAAACGCTGCATTCGTAAGTCAAAGTAGTACCTAAACTTGGAAACAAGTACCGACCTACCCTACTACCTAGGTTTTTATTTTGGTATGTTTCTAGCGTTTCTAGGTAGATAGGTAAGGAAGACATGAAATAATTTTATGATGGTTTTTAAATTTTAATGCTTTTACCTGCGACGTAATGGTATTACAATTTTACGTTCAACTGGTGGCATTAGAAAAAACAAAATAGCAAAATAATGCAAGATCAAGGTTCCAAAAGCCTGTGAGCGCCTCTGTTGTGCAAACCTCATCTTGATGGTGATGCTCTGCTTCCACATTTCATAGCAATTGAAAAGTAGGCTATGGATGGAATGAATGCATGTCAACCTGAGCATATTAATAAGTGTTCATGAGCTAGTTATTTGAAAGCAGATGTTAAAAGATGTGTTGAAAGTTGACTTTTGGTTACCTGGGCAGTTCCATTTCAGTGCCGGCAGATCAGATGGAGTCGCTCTCGGAAGCAGTGGAGGCTGTGACCCAGCACGCCGGAGGGCGGCCGCTGCAGTGGAGGGAGTGGAAGCAGCAGCTGATGCAGGGAGGTGACGCCCTCTCCGCGGACGAGATCGCGCAGCTGGAGACGATTCTGGCGGCGCGCGGAGACCCGCCGTCGATGAAACTATTCCTGGACGACTACGCGGACAAGCTGGCGCAGTACGAGGCGACTCGGGCGGCGCTGCGGCCGAACCATCTGGCTCTGGACGCTGCTCCAGAAGTGGCGTCTGTGCGCGGCTGCGCCATCCTCTCCGCGGAGGGTGACGGCCCGCTGGGGCCGCAGCAGTGCACCCAGTACCGGCTGACGGTGCGCCGGCCGGCCGGCTGCCGGCTGCTGCTGCAGCCCGCCGAGCCGCAGCGCTGTCTGCTGCTGCTGCTGTGGCGCAGCTCTGACGGCGCGCTGCTCGGCGTGGCCTCGGCGGCGGCCGGCGGCAGCGCGCGGCTGGACCGCCGACTGGAGCCCGGAGAGTACACGGTCACCGCGGCGCTGCTGCGCGAGCCTGACCGTGCGCCGGACTCGCCGCAGCGCCAGCTGTTCACCGTGGACCCCGGCGGCGAGGTGCGGCTCACTGAGGCGTACACGGCGCACCTCCGGGAGCTGTTTCGGCTGTGGGACTTTGACGCCAGCGGCGGCCTCAGTCGGGACGAGTTCAGTGCGTTCAACGAACTGACCGCCGGCGAGAAGGTGCAGGACGAGGAGTGGGCCATCGTCGGCGCCAACTTCGAGACGCGCAACGGCGAGCTCACCGAGGCCGGCTTCGTGCGGCTGCACGAGCTGGAGGCGGAGGATAACGCCTCGGAGCCGGGAGAGCTGTGGCTGTCGCTGACGGCGCTCGGGTTCGGGCCGGACCTGGCGCCGCGCCGAGTGGCCGGGTTCCAGCTGACAGCCCGCTGCGATGCCGCTGACGCCGCCGAGCTGACGGTCGGCGGGGTGGCGCCGCTGCCGGCCGGCCTCCTCCGCCGGCTGGCGCTGGGCGGCGACGCGCCGGCGGCCGGCTGGCGGCGCGTCACGCTCGAGCATGCCGTGCTGGTGGTGTTGGTGAACCTGGGCGCGGCGCCGGTCCGCGCCGAGGTCGACGTGTCGCGCTGTGTGGGCTGCCGGCCGCTGGTGGCGCGGCCGCCGCGCGTCCCGCCGGCCGGCTGCGCGCTGGCCCAGTGTCTGCTGCCGGAGCGGCCCGACCGGCCCTGGAGCGTGGAGATCACCGTGGACGCCGTCCCCGACCAGTGAGACGACCAGTGAGACGCCGTCCCTGATCTGTGAGATGTCCCTGACCGGTGGGCTGTCCGTCCAGACCAGGTGTCGGCGAGTGAGATGCCGTTCCGTTCTCTCGTCGTCAGTCGACATCCACACAGATGGGAGTAGACAGGCGCAGTTAGTACGAGTACCTATGCTTGATAGTGGGCCGGACTCCGAAGGTGGCGCCTAGTGATTGAGAAAGTAGCCGTCCGTCGTCCGTCGTCTGTCCGTCTTGATGGGATAGCTTCCATCTGTAATCGTCGGTCAGTGGCGTAGACATTGCAAAGGTCTCGTGTTTCTAGTCATTTTACAATTTATATCGTGTCACCGTATTGGCAGAGTTTAACTGGGCGCTACGGTTGTTGCTCGTGAGGTATGTTTTCCACAATGTGTTTTTGTCCACGGTCAGGCTGAGTGCATACTGAATAAGTGCCAGCCCAAGTTAAACTCAGTTTCACGGTCGTACTTCGTATGATTTTTCTAGTCAGCACGATAATCTCTTCGTATCTGTTTTGCACCAATGAAGCGGTGACAGAGAGAACTAGCATTGCATACTTATCGTAGATATAAATAAGCGCTATGTTGATATCCGGCTTGGCAATGGCCAGCGATAGGCAAAGACCATGGTAAGTAGCGTTACCTATCGTGATATGTTTATGACTGGTGATGAAAGCATTCCGTCCACTGCAGTGTTGGCAGTTATGTATTATTTAACTGTGATATTTTGCTAAGTATGCAAGGCTAATTTATTGCCAGGATTTTGTTCATTTACGAATAAATCGTTCTTAGAACTCAGCGGCTTTGGGAACGAACGGAGCAAACGCTCAAATGCCCTGATTCATTTAGCACCGAACAACGCCATCTACCGAATGTGGGCGGAAAACACCATTGGCATCCGGTCTTCGCCGTATATTGTCTGACACGGTTAGATCACTGGCAGTATCACTATCACTTTCCTCCTACCCTAGCACTGTAGCGCCAACCTCGGCGCCGATAACAAGTCACTGGCAAAAACAGCCCACCGTACGACGAGCCTCTCCGCTCGGACCCCGCGATTGGGAGCCTAACAACCACACCATCGTTATCCGCCATATCGTCGTCGTGTGTCTGCCATCACAAGGGTCCTGTTCGGGCCGCTGACCCACCGATCCGTGGCAGTAGCGGGGTCAGAGCCGGACCAGCACACAGTGGGGTCTGGGAGAGTGGAGGACTAAAGGCCGCTACACAGCCGGGACGAGACGCGGGCTGGGATGATTACAAACGCTCACCGAAGGAAGGTGGGCGAGTGTCACCGGCGCTTCCTCGACTTGCCCTCACCGCGTCCACCCGTCGACGGCGACGACTTCTGAAAAAAGAGCAATGAATCTATAAAAGGGAGGTGAGGGGGACGAAGTTACAAACAGATCGCCAGACATTGTTTGGACAGGTCTGACAAAAAGTATGGGTCATGCCAGGGAAAGTGCCCCATGTCTATAGCCTTAGCCACATCCGCTAAGAAAACAGTTGAACAGTGGACACTGAGAAGCGTACCAGTAGCGGTATTCCTTTAAGAGCACGTTAGGCGCCCCATCCAGCGGTCGCACTCACGCCGCACCAGCCGACCCCCCCCCCCCCCCCTGGAGTCCCCGATCCGCTCACCTGTCTGTTTTTCTCCCACTCCTGGTGCAGCTCCTCCATCATCTTGTGGGTCAGCAGGCCCTGGGACAGCAGGCGCTTGGACAGCTTTCCCAGCCGAGCCGACTCGTCCGAGTCGTCTGTAAAAACGGCGGGCGGCGGTCAGAGGCGGCGGCAGTTCACAACTCAGAGCTAACAAAACCAGTCTTTACAGTCTAGTTTAATCGATCTTTTACATAAAAATAACATTGCTAATAATTACAGCCCCCACTGACTAACAAGCACAATTTCAGCCGACTAGCTGGTTACCAACACCTTGTTTCCGCCCCATCTCAAGAGTGTGTACTGCTCCGTCGCTATCACTCGCCGCTATTCTGGAGTTAGGCCTGCTCTGTAGCACTGGCCCAGTCTCTCGCTATAATTCCGGAGGCTACAGTGACTGCTGTGAGTGCTGTAGCTGTACTAACTTACCGTTATTCTGCAGGTAGGCCTGCTGCCGCCGGCTGGCCGTGTAGCGGTCCTCGTCGTCCACCCGTGCCGCCGCCGAGGAGGACGCGCCACCCGCCTCCGTGTTCTTCAGCAGCTGCACGATGTTGGCCACGCCCTCCTGGATTGTGGCGTCCAGCTCTGCCTGCATCTCACGCACCTCGTCGGCCGCGGGGAACAGGTCCATGAACCGGTAACTGGCGGCAGCGGGGGCACAGAGCGTGGGTCAGGACACCTCGTCGGCGGCAGGGAACAGGTCCATGAACCGGTAACTGGCGCAACGACACACAGGAGGTCAGAGCACCGCACACTGCTGATGGGGCATTAAAAACAAGCGGGAAACAGAGTCATTCAGACATTGGAGACATCCTGCCTCACCTGAATCATCTGAGACGTCCCACTAAGGCCACAATTAGACATTCCCTCATTGTCTCACCTGAGCCAGATAGCTACATACCAGAGTCTGAGACACAAAGTCGGCCTATTGTCTGAGCCAGGGATACACTCGTCTCCCGTACTGTCTCACCTGAGCCAAACTTACACTCGTCTCCCGTACTGTCTCACCTGAGCCAAAGTTAAACTCGTCTCCCGTACTGCCTCTCACCTGAGCCAGAGGTAGAGGTCGAGCACGTCGAACACGTGTTCCAGGTGCACCAGGTCCAGGATGGTGGCCGGCGTGGTGAACGGCCAGCCCACGTGCGAGCACAGCCAGTCCACCGTGATCGGCTCGTTACGGCTGTACTGGCGCGCAAACTGAACACACAGAGACAACGTTATAGTGGCGGGAAAACTAGACACAGCCAGTTCACCGTGATTGGCTCATTGCGGCTGTACTGGCGCGCAAACTGCATAATGCATGCATACAGTGCGTCAATATACCGCACAAACTACCCGTACGAACACAAGATGATCAAACAAATAGCGGATCCGTTAACAAATCTGGAACCTGTCCCTAATGTTAATTATTCCCAGTGGCAGCGAGCAGTAGAAGCTGAATGCTGAAAGACCCCTCACCCTGACGCCGCCCGCCACATACCTTGAGGAACATGTTGCAGATGAAGGGTATCTTCCTGTCGATGGGCGAGCAGCAGAACACGTATCGGACGCGCAGCGGCAGCGGCACGTGCTGGATCATATCGGCCAGGAACTTGAAGCTGTCCGTCTGACACATAAAGTACAGAGAGTCGTCCACCGTTGACAGGTTCACGAAAATGTCCTGTGGGGATGAGATAGCGCAGAGTTAGTCAGCGAACCAAAGAAGATAAAACGCAATTAGTAACTGCCAGCCTGAGAAGTTAGGACTAATTTTTATCATCAGAGCTATCCGAATTTAAACTTCTAGCAGCAACACGACAGATGTACTAAAAAACCGACATTTAGACTGTGACAATCACGCATGACAGAGTAAATGACCCGAGTGACGGCCGCTCTCACCATCAGGTTGGACAGGGTGGCGTTGGGCAGGTGGTACGTATACCCTCCCCCTCCGCTACCCCCACTGTCCGGCCGCTGACCGCTCTCACCATCAGGTTGGACAGGGTGGCGTTGGGCAGGTGGTAGGCTGAACCCCCCCCCCCCCCTCCCCACTACCCACACTGTTAGGCCGCTGACCGCTCTCACCATCAGGTTGGACAGGGTGGCGTTGGGCAGGTGGTAGGCGTACAGCTCGATCTGATCGGCGGTGGGCTGCAGGCCGGCGGCTTCCAGTGGCGGCGGCTCCTCCTCCAACAGACGCTGCAGCGTCGGCAGGTCGTGAGACTTCATCGTCGTCACCGTGCCCTGTCGATAAACACAGAAGTTAGAGCACATAACTTACAGCCATCACAGGCATTTGCCTGCCTGCCGACAACATACCCTGTCGGCAGGCAGGTAAGAACAGATAACCACAGCCACCGGAGACGGCCATTACTTATTGACCAAGTGTTGTCGATTAGGGGAGAGTGGGGTAATTTGGCCGCTTTTTTTTAGAAAACGATGTAACTTAAAATTGACGACACATTTCTGCATTTTCTCAACGCTGGCAGGTGTCGCATTCATTTTACTTTACTGGACAGTGAACTTGAAATGATAGAGTAATTACTTATATTGAAATTGTGACGTATTACAAAGGTCTGCAAGGCGGCCAAATTGCCCCACTAGCAGGGTTATTTGGCCGGGGGTGTGGGGCAATTTGGCCGGTGTTAGTTTGCGGTCAGGATTTTCTGTTATATTGCGAGTCAGCTTCAGATTCAGCAATGACGTGTGTCCTATGACGCATTTATCACGTTTTGGAGGTTGACTCATGGGGTCACAGGGGTCAAAATAGCCAAATTAGCGGCTCTAGATGCGAAGACAGTTTTTTACGAATAACTTTTGAAGTAATCAAGCTAGGCCAAAACTTCGAGTACCATCGTAATTCTCTCGTCATTCCGCATCGAAACATATATTTGTTGACCTCGAGAAGTCAAGGTCAAAGGTTGACCTCAGGTCACGTTACCTCAGGTCACTTGACCTCAAGGTCACGTGATTTCAAGGTCATCATGCATATCATTCGATGCGCCTTGGCGAGCTGAACAGAATGAGACCATTTGTGCGGCTGTACCATTTTCATGTAAGGATTTATTAGCAAAAAACGTTTGGTAACCTTTGATGACGTCACATGCTCTTACAGTTGACCAATCGGAAGTAAGGCATCAAAGTAGTCAAAGTTGGTCATGAATTATGTCATTTATGGTACAATTGACCATGAAAACTCGGCCGTCCCAGCATAGTGACCATGAGCGCACCGGCCAAGTTGCCCCGCTAGTCCCGGCCAAATTACCCCATATTGCCATTCTGAAAATTTTTGTGTATAAAGTCATCACGGCTATACGGAATTAAATGAAATTGCTCTTGTAACCGCTGAACACCCCCAAGAATGGCGCTATAATGTCTGAATTCGTTTTTAGCCCAAATACTGCATGTTATACAACTTTGTAAACAGAAGTAAAAGTTACCATTTTCTAATGAAATTAACGTTTTATTAATTTTGAATAAAACTAAGAGGGGCAAAGTTTTGACATTTGTCCTCCAGTTATTTCTACCCATGACAAATGAATAGAGACTAGAGTTATTTCACTCACTTTTATTAGACATCGTACAGGTGGGGGCGGCCAATTTACACCACCGGCCAAATTACCCCACTCTCCCCTACCTATAATATGTGCAGAAAGATGAACAGAAATATTAGAATATACCGTCACGGTCGCACATCATTTAATCTCAAAACATTCGATCACGGCTGACAGGAATAGTGTCCTGCTTCAATCCAGACTGAAACGTTCAACGCACGCTAGTTACCCACCTCCTCCCACTGTGTGCCGTGCCGGCCGGCCCTGCCGGCGATCTGACGCGCCTGGGAGCAGCTGATGACGTCTATCTCCTTCTCGCCCTTCTCGTTAATGGTCGGCTTCATCAGCGAGTGGAAGATGACCCGGCGGATGCTCCTGAGGTCACGGAGGGTCACGGAGGATTACCGGCTGGGGCAACGAGCACTGGCCGGTGTTAGGAAATCAGAGAAGCGTACAATGTGAACCTTGCCGTCTACACTGAGCACAGATTGTGTTTAAACGGTACTAAAGTGAGGCGCAGACAGGCACGTCATCAAAATTACTCCCTTCATCAAAGATATACCTACCCAGGCACTTTCCTTCCAGGGGACGTCAAAAGCTTAAGAGCATCAAGTCCAGTAGAGGTTGCATAGCCACTAATGTCCCCGAGGGCAGATTCTCCCCACTCACAGGTTGAGTCCCATTCCGATGGCGTCCGTGGCCACCAGAATCTTGCACGGGTCGTCCGGATCGTTGAAGCGCCGCGCCTGCGCCAGTTTGGCTCCGGGCGGCAGGCCGCCGTAGATAACGGCGCACTCGTGGCCCAGACGCTCTGACGAGTACAGTGGAAGGGGGAGGGGTGTAAGGTACTGGTAAGCAGGCGGGGAGGCTGCGGTGCTGTGACAGGAACGTAACTGGCACGTTGCACAGACACCATAGCATGGCAGGAGCGTTGAAAGTGAAAACTTGCAGTTAGCCAACTTGATGAGTAAGTGTCGATAGATACAAGACCTTCCACTGGCAGACCAACTCACCAATCTCCCTGGACACCTGGTAGATGTCGTTTTTGCTGAAGCAGACGATACAGTCGCCGGGCCGGACGTTCTGGGTGCTCTCCAGGGCGGTATCCTCACACACCAGCGGCGAGAGTCGTTTGTACCGTCGCACCTCGACCTCCTCGCCGCAGCAGAGCGCCATCTCCTGGATCAGCTCGAGGGCGGCCGGCTCGCCGCACAGGTGCACCTCCTCGGCGGCGACTCCGAGCAGGGCGCGCGTCCAGGCCCAGCCGCGCTGCGGGTCGCGCAGCAGCTGGATCTCGTCAATCACGGCCACCTCGTCTGCAGCGAGAGGGGGAGCGGTGTTAGGTGGGTGGAGGACGGAGCGGGAGAGAGGAGGAAGGGAGAGGGAGGAGGAAAAGGAAGAGAGAGAGAGAGAGAGAGAGAGAGAGAGAGAGAGAGAGAGAAAGAGAGAGAGAGAGAGAGAGAGAGAGAGAGAGAGAGAGAGAGAGAGAGAGAGAGAGAGAGAGAGAGAGAGAGAGAGAGAGAGAGAGAGAGAGAGAGAGAGAGAATAATAAAGATACGGGATAACGACAATATAATTGCCTGTTTGCTTATCGGAGGTTTACGGCACGCAGACTAAAAAGGTCATTTTGCACCCATACGACGATAAAATTAGCATCGTGCTCAGCAAAATTGATCAAGTCATTACACTCAACTGGTGTGGATTTTGTCAAACACTCCGTGGCAGCTCCCGTTCCGTTCCCGTATATATTTTCCCGTCTCCCCCTCACTCACAGGGTGTTTTGACGGAGGTCATTTCCACGGTACAGGCGACGTGTTCAGAGGCCAGTCCGTCGGGCCGGCCGAGCCGCCGCTCCTCCCCCGTCACCAGGTCACAGCTGGTGCCCTGAGCAGAGTCACGGGGCATGTGAGGTCACTTACGAGACTTAGGTGGTATAATTCATAGAAGTTGGCTTTAAGCCCATGGGACTACGAGTCTGCCCGAAAATTGTAATGTGACAGTCGGAGCACCAAGCATTAGAGGTAACCCGTCTGCAAGTGTCAAACAACAACAACAACAACAACAACAACAACAACAACAAAACCAACCTAGTCTATGGTTACACTGTTTCAGCCATTGAATGGCATCAAAACGCACAGGTCCCGCTAGTCGCCGCCCGGGTTAGCCCACCCCTACCGGCCCCTCACCTGACCGTTACACTTCTCGAACACCTCGGCGGCCAGCAGTTTCAGGGGACCGCAGTAGACGCCCGATCTGGCCGCCATGAACCGCTGCAGCGCGTGGAACGTCTTGCCGCTGTTGGTGGGGCCCATGTGGAACACGATACGACGGTTGATAGCGCGCGCCTCCGGGTACCTGCAATGGCGAGGAAGTTAGTTGGCAGACCGGGGGCAGAACAGTGGAAACGGTAGGCCGAGAGGTTTAACTTCCCGGAAACAGTCGCGGAAATCGAAGGCAGCTGCAGTATTAGTTATTGAGGGCAATAGCCAAAGAGCGGTCATTCAACTACACAGTGGCGTTAAATGCCTCCACGGCACATCACATTGAAACAGCCTGTGCCCAGATGATGAGAACACCACGAGCCCTGATGGTCATGAGCGCAGCAGAGCTCACCAGCCCCCGCTGGGCGACGCAGCTCTACCCACCAGTTGGCTGGCTCCCGGAGGTCGCTGATCTTCTTCAGGTCATCCATACACTCCAGATGGGGGAAGATCGTGCGCGCGTGCCGCAAAAAGTACGGAATCAGATCATCCGTGTGACCGGCATCCTGCGAGAAAAAAGACAGTAATCTCTGGGTCATGAGATCATTTGCCAAACTAATCTCTTGTGTCATCTCATTATTCTAACTCATCTCAAAATGTTGCATTATTCCTTAGCCAGTAGGTATGTACCTGACCATGAAAATGTCACTGACAGCAGCATAGATAACTCACACGCAGAATGTCGCTGAATATGATGTGCAGATCGGGCGGCAGATGAGCGGTCTCCACACAGTACCGTCGGAAACTGACGTACGCCTGGTGAAACAGGTATGCTGTGGAGGCATGGGGGGGATGGGAGCAGGAGATCAACAACTGACATGACAGTACAACAAAAGTGATGCACTGAGCACTGGCCAATAGCACAGTACAACACAAACAAAAATATCTGTCGTCTGATTAGCATGAAAACCAGTCACCAGAAAATGAATTGAACACAGAGTAAAATAATTGGAAAAAGGAAAATGAACAATTTTAAACCAACAAACATCAAGCACTGCAAATGAGATGGGTCCATTTCAACAGCAGCACCACCTTATCAACCAAGCCACTCACTGTCAAGGCCATTCTCGAGGCTGATACGGCGGATCTTTGGCCTCTGATAAAACTTGTTGAGTATCCTCAGCACAGCTGGCTTGACCAGTTTGCCAGCTAGCTCTGAGCCCACAGAGTTGATATCATCTGATTGGGATGGCTGGATAGGCACTGGCACAAACAGTCGCGAGATGTCGTCTGATTTGTGGCGGCTTGGGCCCACTGCAGCTATGGTCACTGGTCGCAGGGGTGGCACCCGCCTCAGGGCGGCCAGCCGCAGCCAGGATCGTACACTGCGCATTGTGGCAGCTGCTCAGATCGAGGCAATGCCAGCAGGCGCCCTGTGAGGTAAGATGGTAAGATGAAAATGGCTCCCAGCCAGCTCAACTCCGGAATAAAAATAAGACGAATGGGAGTCAAGTTTTCCTAGCATAATTTTTCTAATGACTTCTCCTATTCTATGACCGAAAGATTGGTGACAAAAGATGAGTATGACCAATATCCGCAAACTGACACTGACACAAATTCCAGAAACTCAAAACGCTCAAGCCTTGCTCAAAACCAAACTGTGCGGCGCGGCTATAGACTTATAGAGTCGGCCATCAATACATTATACAATGCGTGCTTTTCATAGCTTCAAAAGTGCCGATTGAGACTTCACTGTCGTAAATAGCGTATATTTTTTACTAGTGCTAACCTTTTAATGCAAAAACTTTATTATTGCATGCAAACAATACTTTTCCCTCACCTTTTCGACTTCAACTTCAAGTTTTGCACCGTGTTTTCTCCACACAAAGCGTGGAAATATTTTGTCTAAGCTGCGCAGTAATCAGAAATAGTTTGGCAGCATAAAATTGCGATGGAACACCTAAAGGTAAAGGAATTCCCTTCCAGTGCTCGGCGCCAATTGCAAATAACATGTCAACATCCTTCCGTGCTTTATTATCAGCATAATCATTATTCGATTTCGGTTCGACTAATTTAACACATAAAAATGTTCGCAAACGCTATCTTTCTAGAACAATATAGCTGAAAATATGAACCCTGAACCAAACCGTCCAATGTCCATGCCTATTGCCTATACTGATACCATAGGTAAAAAGCATATCAAAAAAGGCTCTTACAGGAAAAAAAAACGTTCGATGATCAAAGCTCTGTCCATAGTCTCCCGCTGTGATCCCGCCGTCAAACAGCCGGCTAATGGCCCGGTTGGATGACTCTGACGGTGCCAGCCGGCGGGGGTCGCCGCCCCCCGCCGTCCAGCTCTCCGGCTCACCGCACGGTGCGCTGCGGAGCCGTATCGATCGGCGCGCCCGGACCGCCGCCGCCGGCAGCCGGGAGCCGCCCAGAGCTCTGCGCCGTGTCGCGCGCCACGCCGGCACCCGGCCGCGCCTCCGCCACGGCACGAGCAACAGGTGAACGGGAGCGGGCCGGCAGCGGCAGCGGGCCGGGCAGCAGCACCTGCGGCAGCCCCTGCGGCCAGCCGGCGGCCGCCCGCCCACCCATGACCTACCTGGCGGCCATGGCCGAGGCCCTCTCCGAGCAGCCCGACTTCAACATCTTCGAGAACAAGACGGGCCTGGCAGAGGACCTCAAGTTTCTGGCGAGCATGCCTGAGCTGTGTGACGTCACGTTTCTGGTGGGCGACACGCGCGAGCCCGTGTGTGCCGTGAAGGCGGTGCTGGCCTCCCGCAGCAGGTGAGTAACGGCATAGGACGAGATGACTGGTGAATGGTCAACCGGCCATAGCCATTAGCCAGGTAGGTCATGGTGACACAGGAACTGACCCGCATATGGTGGATTTGTGTATGTGTGTACCTAAATATTTATTGCTGCTACCGTCTCTTAGAAGGATAGACTTAGACAGACCATGCAGATGAATGGTCGCATGTGCGGCTACCCACTGCAAAAATCCCGGTACCTACCCTTATCCCACATTCATCCGACAGTAAACGGACTCAAAGGAGGTATTAAGCTAGATAACCGATACCCAATTTACTTGTCACTCAAACCATCTCGATATAATTTGCTGGCGCTATTCGCTAACGACCATTTGCAGCCATATTCCATACCCTTTTCACATGTATTGTTCGTCTGTCCTTCACAGGGTCTTCCACAAAATATTTTATTCGTCGTCTTCCCCGCAGCGGAAGAAAGACCAGCCTCAGAAGGAGAATAAACTGAGACTATTCCTGAAGAGGAGTAGCGAGCCCCTCCTCAATTTACAAAACACCACCGAAAAGGTATATATAACTAGGAACACATGATGACGTCTATATCTTACGTTTATATTTTCCTTTGGTGACAGTGTTAGTTAATCGTTTCATTTTATGTGTTCGGAACAAATCTCAACATACCAACTAATAAATGTATCATAAATCGTTGGATATGTAGCTTATATAAGTAAGTGTTTCATTGTTTCAGTCTTCCACCACGACCGAAAGCCTTCCTTTCTCTGTCCGGGTAGATGTGATTGTTCGCTGTTTTGCCGTTTTATGTTGCCGAAGCGTCATTATTCTTTTCCTCAGGTTAATAAATATCTAAAAAGTTAATTGTTTTCAAAACGGGCTTCGCTGAGGAAAACTAAATATTATAACCAAATATTTCGGCTTTATTGATCAGCCTTGTTCACTGGTTTGAAATACCAGTGAACAAGGCTGATCAATAAAGCCGAAATATTTGGTTATAATATTTAGGGGAAGTTGGGGCAATGCCGGAGTTGGGGCAAAGCCGAAATTCGAGATATTTCGAAAACCGTAAGACATGGATGCCACCTGTCAGTGATGCTCTGAAGCTTAAGTGACTACAATTATCGCATGTTTGTTACGAGTCGTCATTCGGAATACTTCGGCTGTGAGGGCGCCAAGAGCGTTTTCAAGGTACGCGTTCCTTGTACTATATGCGCCTTTGAAGCTGCATTTCTTACTCATTATGCTACCGTTTGTCTGACCAATTCGGTCAAGTAATCTTCAGCATGTCTTTGCATAAGTGTGCTGCCTATTTGAAATTTATACGGCACGTTGAAAAGTTATGGGCCTGCAAATGAAAGTATGGCTGGCTGGGGTAATGCCGAAAACGTGCAATTACGCACGTTAAAGCACGCTACGTGGACTTTACTGCTGTATAATAGCAACGCGAATTTTTAGTCACACAAATTACACTTTCAACCGACACAACGGCCTGTTACCTATAAGGAATTATTTACCTGGCATTTTCTTATTATATCACACAATTATAACTTCCAGTGTGCACCAAGCGTCCTCAAGCTCTTAAAACGCGTGTCAGCTTTGATAAATTCTGGATAAAGTTTGAGATAAAGTGGCAAAACATCAATGTCGGCATTCCCCGTAGATCATTTCTCCCATTTTCGGCTTTCCCCGCAGTCCGGGGCAACGCCGAAAAAGTCACTTCTTTGATATTTTTAGTTTGTGCGCTTAACGGTATGCGAATTCATCAAATGCGCCTGGTATGTTTGAAAGGCAAAAGACTGGCCTCTCGAATGACGCCAACAAGAATAGCTTATGTTGTCTACCTTGCGTGCTACGGGCGTCAGAAAAAAAGTATTCGGCGTTCCCCCAACTTCCCCTAGTTTTCCTCAGCGAAGCCCGTTTTGAAAACAATTAACTTTTTAGATACGTTTTATGTTATAATTGTCTCATCGAGGATATAACATTAACATTACGCATATTTAGTGTGAATACTTTAGGTGATTGTGGGCCTTGGTGAAACGGTAACCAAAACTTGTTACGAGTGACACCGCGGACCTACTACCCGATGTCTTTCTTTCGCGCCGCGCGTGTTCATACTCAACCATCCGGCCGGTGCGATTTTAATTGAGTCGTTTTTTTATAGAATTATTACAGATTAGGTATGTTGCATTGTTTATGAAACATGTAAATCAATTCATATAACATTAAAACTGGGCGAAATAATTTAAAAAAATATATGCCTGTTAAAAGGGCAGAGGTCGATAAAATGCTTGGAGTTGCTCCAACGAACATCTTAGTCCCATCACTGTCTCCAACTTAGCCCTCGCCTTGCGGGGGAGCAGCCTCCCTAACTTTTTTTCGCGAATAGCGTAAAAGTTGGTGTCGCGTAGCGCCGCAAAATTTGGCACAACGTCTGGGAATGAGCCTTTTGCTACCTATCCTGAAAATTCACTGCCATCCGCCGCGTCGGCACACCGGTATCTCCTCACCTTCTCCCTATACGGCCTTGATTCCCCAACTCACACCATCACACTACTGCATAGTTACGGTGACCGGTCGCACGGTGGATCTGAATGCCTACGTTTTCGCGCCAAAGTCTGAAACAACTAACGATTATCATCAGCTTAGAGATAATCAAATTTAGCATTTTAAAGCTTTTAATTTAAAAGTTTATATGTGTGCTTTAACGCACTTGTCCTTATTGATTGAGAAAAGAGCGGACTTTTTATCGTATTACCTAATACGAAGTAACGCAATCGAAGTGTGATTTCGGTCCACTGTGCGTTTTCAGGCGCGCTCGATAAAACACCCAGGCCTGGAGAAAGTTGGAAGGGTGATTTTCTGATCCTCCTCACCACAAAATGACCCTAAGCGAAAAAATGCCCGCAGGGCGCTGCCAACGCGTGCCAGCGGCCCTGCTAGTAAGGGCGAAAATCAATGTATGTGTATGCGGAGCACACCCTTAGCGCTACGATGGCTCCTTGGAGACACCTGGAGAAACCTCTGCCGGCGGTAAGGTCCCTCGCAGACGGCGCGGCACGGCGGGAGCTCAGCGGGTGGCCTAGCCGGAAAGAGGATAAAAATAGCCGACTGGCCCGACCCAGCGAGGGGTGACCGAAGGGTGACCAGGAGTGAATGAGGGAACATACACGCGGTACCGAGCAGCCGATAACAGCACCGGACGATTAGTAAGTCATAAGTCAATGCTGTATTTTAGGCGTAAGGAAGCATCCATGTAGACGGGCGGACTGTCTCCAGCTCTTCCAAGTATTGCTAATATCTTGCTCCAACGAGCGTTGGCACGTTGGAAGTTTTATCGACCACTGTAAAAGGGCATTGAAAGCCACATAAAGGCAAATGAAGCGAATGCTCTGACGATGAGCCCTCTGGAGCCGCCGTCTGACCGGCTGACTGGATCACCACTCACCACTCACGGCAGCCGGTGTTTCAGCGTCATGGCCTGTACGCCCAGCAGCTCCCCACCATCCCAGAGGTAAACTAGCCAGCCCCTTCCTACCCGGCCCGAGTGCTGCCTCCGGCACCGGCCTAACGGCCAGACCACGCACGCACGCCTCTGATGCGCCGCACGGGTCCCCTTGCAGCGCCACCCGCATCCACCCAACACCGGACCATAATATAGCCCACCTCTATCGGCGGTTGGCCTAGCACAGACCTTTTTTCAGCGATCTGATGACATTTTTGAAGCAGAGTCTTGGACAGCTCTTTTGCTAACCAAGAGGAAGCGCCAACACTTATTTTTGTAGTTGGGCTTGACCCGCCCGTGAGCCGTTTGTCGTTGTTAATGTTTAGTTAGTAATGCATGCGGCACATGTGTGGTAACTGGTAGCTAATGGATAACTATACATAAATGCATCTTAAAGTAGATATTCATGAATGCATGATCAGTGTGTAGTCACGTAGTCTCAGCTAATTTTAGAAAACATCCAGTGTTTCTCGTAACATACATAATCTTGGCCGAAATAATAGCCGAACTGAACAGGGAATCATCTTCCAGCAAAAGAAACAGTTCGCTGTTCGGTGACGGACGAATTGTGGCCCACTGTTAAGTGTTAGTTACAGCTAATGCAGCCCCACGCTTTAATTTTCCACAGCGACTGAATATGTGGCTATAAAAGCTTATTTAAAATTTTCACAGCGTGGCCGGGCCGTGAAGTGACCCGACCACCTAGTCTCAGCCCTGGTCTAATCGAGGCGAACTAGGGGCCTGATCGACCCATTTGCTATGGACAGACCTCGTCTCACAAATGATCTGACCATATCTGATGAGTGCCTTGACCTAGTCTGACCAGTGAGTGACCCCTCCTTGTTTGACCGGTGACCTGGTCACCTGACCCATCGGCTGTCATTTGACCGGCGACCTGACCAGTGACCCCTCCTTATTAATTATTTGACCGGTGACCTGACTTGTGACTTCTTGTTTTACAGATGACATTGCCAGCGACCTCTCCTCGTTTGCATTGTGATCTGACCTGTTTGGTGCCCTACAGCCAGCGCAGAGCCAGCACCAGACGCTCATCATTGAGGAGTTCGAGCCGGACGTGTTCCGTCAGCTCATAGAGTACATCCACACCGGCTGTGTGACGCTGCAGCCCAGGACCCTGCTCGGTACGTTATTCCCTGCAGCCGCGGACCCTGCTCGGTACGTCTACTGATTCCCATTGAGGGATACTTCCCATTTATCCCCACACTGAGGGACACGCATTTCCAGTTCCCACACCCTAGAGCTAAAATGGGGATGTCAAGTGCCTCGATAGGTATGTCTGGGGCTGGGCGCTGTAGCGCCAAAAGCCTTCCGGATAAGGGTAGGCGCACACAGAAAAAAATCAGTCGACTATTGCCACGCAAGATTACTTTACTAATAATTGCCACGGACCAGCTCTAGTATTGTCACTCAACCAATACTTCGTTTCGTATATCCGTGCACCAGGTCTGATGAACGCGGCCGACTACTACGGTCTGGACGAGCTGCGTCGCGCCTGCGCCGGGTTCGTCCAGTGTTGCATCAACGTGGACACCGTGTGCGCCCTGCTGGCCTCCGCCGAGCGATACATACAGTACAAGTGCACCAAGTCCATGGTGCAAAAGGTGAGAACACAGAATATGACGTACCAAAAATAAGACTAGGTTCAATCCACGGTTAATTGTCATAAACGGAAACGGAATGCAACCATCAATCGTAAAGTGTAAAAAACGATTTAATTCGTTAGGAATTAACAACCATGTATTTAAAGGTTCACCCATGTTTGAATAGCCAACAGGCTCTTGAGAGATGGAGAGTGAAAAATCGAGACTTTCTCACAGTTGCACGAGATCCCTCCGAATGATACGCCGTCTTCACTTCAAACGCAGACAAGACAAGAGGCAGGCTCGATATCAGTCACCTCAGCTGGGGCTGATCAGACGGGAGATACGAGGTGGTTCCCGCCCATCAGCATCCGAATCCCGCCTCGGTGTGTCACAAAGGCTGATGCGTCGGCACGCAGGAGTCACTATTAGCAGAGCAGGAAACGCGACACCGCCCGCCGTCCGCCCAGAAATCAATGCCAGCAGTATAGTGCCTGTATCTAGGCTGTGCCGCCGGGCGGAGCTGTGCTGCGGTACAGCCTACCATCCCAGTGAGACGGCAGGACGGACGGCGGGCGGATACACTGGCGGAGAGTCGGGCGGACGGACCTAACGTCACGGGTGTGACGACCGTCACGTCTCTGTGTTCTGCCGTCAGGTGCTGGAGTTTGTCGACCTGCACGGTAACGAGGTGCTGAATCTGGGCTCGTTCACTCTGCTGCCCCAGCACGTGGTCCGGCTGATCCTCGCCAGGGAACTCAAGGCCGACGAGGTCACCAAGTTCCAGGTCAGTTGGTAGACGCCGCTACATGGTTCCCGCCACCCCTCTCTCTCTCTCTCTCTCTCTCTCTCTCTCTCTCTCTCTCTCTTCTCTTCTCTCTTTTCTCTCTCTCTCTCTCTCTCTCTCTCTCTCTCTCTCTCTCTTCTCTCTTTTCTCTCTCTCTCTCTCTCTCTCTCTCTCTCTCTCTCTCTCTTTCTCTCTCTCTCCATTCTTCTGTTAATGAACAACTTGACCAGTCCGTCACTGTCAAAAGTTGATTCTCATAGGCCGCAACCGCACCTCAGTTCGGACAGTTCCCATAGGCGCGGGAGCTGGGGGGGGGGGGGGGCAGTTCACCCCCCCCCCCCCAACTCTGGGGCCATGTTGGGCGGTGCCCCCACAGCTTTGAGACGGAATACCACACTTTTTTTGCAAATGTTTTCTTTTTTGTTGAAAAAGCCAAGGGATGAAAAATAAGTGGCCTAAAACCGGTGAGAAAACTAGATTTGGGGGTAGGTACCCTAGGTTGATCTCTATTACGGTGTGCCCCCAGTCTGAAGGTAGTTCCCGCGCCCCTAAAAGTTCTATTACGAAAATTAGGACATTCGAATTTTGTTGGTAGCTCCCAGGATTCCCGGCGCATGTCGCAACCGGCTCTGAAAAAAATCCATCATCCCAGTTTTGCTGAAACTGTGCGGAACGCGGATGTAAAGCGGGTGTTATGCGGACATTATTGGACCGACACTGTGTCTTTTAACGCTCACCAGGCGGCGCTGATGTGGTCCAAGAAGTACTGCGACAATTCGAGCCTGGACCTGCGGGAGATCATCTCCACCTTCCTCGAGTTCATCCAGTTCCACAAGGTGCCGGCGACCATCCTGATGAAGGACATCCACCCGCTGGGCATCGTGCCCGACCACATCATCATGAACGCGCTGGCCTACCAGGCGGACCCGAGCAGCGTCGAGCCGTCCCGCGTGTCGCCCAAACGCGTCCACCGGCGGCGTGAGCTGTCCGTGCAGAGCTCGCTGGACCCGTCCGGCAGCACGACCACGCTCTCCTCCAGCACGTCCAGCGACATCAACAGCGACCGGCACAGCTCGGACGGCAAGCCCGGCCTCGAGGGCGGGTACGCCGGCTCACCGCTGGGTCGGCCCAACTAGCCTCGCTGCCGCCGCCGATACAGGAAAGGAACCACTCATCACACGTTACCCGGCTGTCTTATGGGGTGGAGTGACTGTTAACGAGGGCTGCTGAAAGGGCCAGACACTGCTCTGATTGAAGGGCTCCAGTCTGGTGAGGAGAGACCTGCGTGTGATCGACCTCGAGACGAGGGATGCCTGACCGGGAGTGTCGCCGTCACCGCCGGCTCTCAGATAGAATCGGATAGGATCGAATCGGATCCCTGAACCACCCGGGCGTCTGTCGATCAAACCAAACCGGCGCTGATGCCCAGAACGGTACCACGGCGGCCGGGGATCGATCAGCTCACAGCCCAAAGCATCGACGTCTGCGTATAAGTAGTCTTGTGTTACGAACAACTGTCCGTTATAACGTCAGATAAGCGGATATTAAACAGTTTCTGAAAACGTGTTGCTCGATTAAACATCGCAGGGGTGAAAATGTTGACAATCACAACCGACAATCAAGCTATTAATTTATGACAATCATGAAACAGTAGGTACAGTTTAAAGCTGCGCATATCGAATGCACTTAGAAGTGGACGAAGATGATCAATCGACTAAATTTCGAGGTTCACGTCAATAAAAAGTCACACTTTGAGCTTCGACTTCAATATGAGGAATTTTATATTGAGCTATTGTTCTAGTCTAATCTAACGACCACCCACTCCGACTCCACTCATCGGAATTCGTTGAGGTTCCCGGTCGATTGCTGTGGAAACTGTACGTGATGCCGTAGCCGTATCTGTATACCTATATGGCGGCGAAAGACGCCATGTCGACTGTGTGTTGATATTTGATGTGAAATGTGCGGCAGGAGTTGCTGTGGAAAATGTATGTTAAAGGGACCCTCCCACCTTCAAAAAAGTTTATGAATTGGCATGAAAGTGATGTCGCTCGGTTCAGAAAGAGCGAAAACGAATATCTACCTAATTTCACCGAAAAATATTCACCGGTTTTCAAGATATTAGACTTTTACTTTTGTTTACTTTTTTGGGATCTCCGCTGTTTCTAGCGACTTTATTTTAGAAGTGCGGCGTTTGCGGCAGATGTTGCGCGCAAATATTATATACCACCGCGTGCTACAAAACGTTTTAGTCAAACATTTAAAAATCGTTAGATATTTGCGCTGACGTCACACATTCAGAGGGGTATTCCTAAGCATTAGCCCCTCTGAATCAAAATGCTGCAATTTTGAAATTCAATATTTCCGATTTAAGGAATTTCTCGATGTTGTGAGTGCCGAAACCGGTAATTGTGAGCCAGGGACCCCATTTTGGCTATCTCAACTCAAATCTAATGTTAAGGTGGGAGGGTCCCTTTAAGTTGGTGTTTTGTGGCGGCGCGCGCCGGAGAACGGTAATAGGGTAATGCATATATTTAATACAACGGTGTTGATAAAAACGGAGTCTAACTGGGGATCAAGAAGGTAACTAAATGTAGTTACACGTTAGAAGCTAGACGGAGGTTGGTTATTTTTCTCGAAAAGGCGAGCTTTAAAATTACAACACATGTGCAGTTTGGTGCGGTCGAAATTTGGGATATCGCAGGGCAAATACGCTTCGCCCGCATACATTGCCGCCTAAGATCAGCTTTGCCCGCCCACCGACTTCGCTCGCTCGTAATTATGAGCAGATCAGACACGGACAGGACAGGAGTCACATAGTCATTAGTCACGTACACTAAACTACAACTAAAATGTCCGGTTCGGGCACGGGTATTTATGACCGTGAGACGGGCGCCGTCTGTCCGGGTGGCCACGGCCGCGTGCCCGGCCGCCGCTGACGGAACTGGTACATCATTTAGGCTGTCTATCAGTCGACATAGCCACGGGCGGGACCCAGTCACGGTCTCTGCCCGTGGTCCGAGCCGCCGGTTCACACCGCGGGCCGAGCTTCAGTGGCCGCTCGGCGCTCGACCAGTCCCTGACCGGTCCGTGCTGGTCATGGCGCCGCTACTGGTGACGCTGGTGATGCTGGTGCTGGTGCCAGCGCTGGTCGCCGGGGGAGGGGTGTATGTGACCCAGCGGCCCGGCCGGCAGTGGCGACTGCTCGGCGCCGCCGCCCTAGACACCCTGAATAACATCAGCCTGGGCCAGTGTCAGCTCTCCTGTCTGCAGCGCACCGGCTGTGTCAGCTTCAACCACTTCGGCGAGTTCGGGCCGTGCGAGCTGTTCGGGGTCGACATCTGCTACAGCAGCGGCATCTACGCCGCGCCGGCCGCCGGCTGGAGCTGGTTCCGCGTGTCCCAGGACCTGCGGACAGAGTCGGCCCAGCAGCTGTGGTCGACCGACGCCTGCCAGCAGCACGGCAGATGTGCCGACTCGTGTCTGCGTAACCTCGGCGAGGGCTGCCGTCACAGCGCGCAGTGCCGGCAGTCAGCGCCGGGCGGCACGGCGGTCTGCAGCGGCGACCTGACGTGTCAGTGTGACAGCCAGCACTGGCAGTACAACACCACCCTGTGCCTGCCCAGGGGGAAGCGGGTGCACACGGACGGCACCTCCTGGCTCTGGCAGCGGATCGTGCCCACCCTGTGTGCGGCCGAGTTCGAGGTCAGCACCGACACCGAGGCCCGGCTCACAGTCTCCGAGCAGTACTCGCTGCAGGCCAACCGCTACCTCTTCAGCATGTCCACCAACCAGGTGGAGGCGTGGAGGTACACGGCCACCAGCAGCTCGCGCGTCTACCTCAGCTACGTCAACCTGCTGTCCACCACCACCGCCTACCGGTACACGGTCTCCTGGTGCAGCGGCGCTCTGAGACTGACCCGTAACGACTCGACCACCCGGCACGTCGCCTGGGACGACGGCATCGCCTTCTCACCGTCCTACCTGGCCGTCTGGTCGAGCTCCACGGTCGGCTCGTGGCTGCTGGACGGGCGGCTGGTGGACCCGTGGTTCGGCCTCGACTGGAGCCCGAGCCGCAGCTACTACCTGCCTCGGGACACGCTGCTGGCCCGGCCACGCGCCGAGCAGAACTTCACCGTCCAGTTCGAGTGCCGCGTCGCCCTGGACTGCCAGTGGATCGCACTGGACGGGTTCCGCTATGACGCCGCCAGCCGCTGGCAGATCATCATAGGAGGCTGGCTGAACACCAAGAGCGGCATTCAGCGCGCCGAGCCGTTCGGCGACTGGTCTCTGGCCACCCAGGTCGATTCTCCGGGCATCCTCAGCACCACCGAGCTGCGTCTGTTCCGTATCCACTTCTCGCCGACCAACATCAGCGTGTACCGCTCCAACGAGACCACGCCGCTCATGTCTCTGGCGGTGACGAGCGCGTTCACCATCCGATATGACGGGCCCATGATGTGCTGCAGCGATGACAACATCGAGTACCGGCTAGTCGAGTACGACAGCGGCTGGAGCCACGAGGGCGGCTTCCAGTGGGGAGTCAACATGCTCTGACCGACCCAGGACTACCAGCGGGGACGGCACGGCGCACGAGGATGCTCGCAGATGTACGTACACCGCGAGTGCCGCAGTAGCAGGGCAGGAGCTGTGTACGCCACGACAGCGACCCTCGGCGTACCGCAAAATCCGTCGCACAGCCGTCAGCTAGTGGACGGGCGTCATTTATATTTAACGCACATACCACGCAATTTTCGGGAAAGTTTGAGTGCTTATAGCTTTACGCAATATAGTTGACAAAGACTTTGGTGACATGTTGTGTTGAACCCTAAATGCAAGAAAAATAATACATTTATTCTTAGCAATCAATTTTGACCTAAAAAGCGCAATCCTAGCCTTCAGGTTCCCCGGGTGTTTTCCTCATCTACTTTGCCTTTGCACGCCGCCCGGCGCGAAAAAGCAGACTCGAAGCGCACTGCACCATTTCGAACAGACACAGACCGTTCAGTTGATGTCTGGCATTGTATTATCTGCCCTCATCCAATACAAACACTGCAGCCGATTGGGGTCAATGGGTCGTCGGTATGGGACTTGGCCGCGCCGCCGGCGAGGGTACTAGGAGCGAGTATTGTAGTACAAAACGTGCCCGTCGCGATCGCCAAAGGGCGGGGATCTCTACTGAAGACCTGCCTCCACAGTCCACACTGCCCACAACGGCATCAGGGATGGCAAGGTACCCACTCCGCTGCAGAGAGGGGGACTGTCACCGCACCAGACACACCGTGAGACCACCTGATCTCAAACACCCGCCACTCATCGCCTGAACAAGGCCGAGTAGCGCACAGCCCAGGGGCCACGCAGGCGGATGTCGAGTTTGTATTTGGAAGAGTTCATTTCAATCGATAAACAAATTTTACCACATAAAATCAAACATAATAATCCAATATTACTAGGGGATACATAAGCGCTACCGATAACGACACATGAGTAAGTTTCCCAAGACTAGTGCCGTCATTTTTAGTCGTAACAAAATGACTCAATATGGCGCCGTCTGACACATTAAAATGCGTTCTCCGCCCGTCTCCGCAGCGCCCGCGTCGTGCCGCAGTGATCCCCGCTCCCAGGGAGTCAGTTCATATGTCACTGACTGGATCGAGTGCTGGACCGGACGGTGTGCCGGACGGGGCGGCACCCACACCGGGAGTAACCAGACAGCACACCGTGCGTCACACACCTCACACGCCCACACCGGCACACCCACACATACAGACGGGGACCGGGCCCGACCACACACCGCCCCGCGTGTCACCACCGGCGAGACAAACAGACACAAACACCGGCCCACAAACAACAAACAGCCGACTCTGCACGGGCAAACACGGGGGCCTCATCAAACTAAAACAAACAAACAACCCACTTTTTAACTAGGTATATATATGATATCCACACGATATTTTGCGAAATGCCCGGCCGCTGAGATATGAGTTCCCGTCCCGGCACGCCGCGGAGTCGATGGGTTGTATGAGTCGATGGGGGTTGAATGGCCAGCGCCCGCTAGTCTGCTTGCCTGTCGATGACTGTGGCGCCTCTGCCGCCCGGCGGGGCGGGGGCGGGGGCGGGGCCGGGGGCCCTCACAGCGCCTTCACCTTCATCTGACGCATCTGGGCGCGCCGCTTGGCCTCGCGCTTCTCGTTCTTCTCCTCGAGGCGGCGCTGCTTCTCCGGGTCCTCCTCCTGCCGGCGGACGGAGGTCACCGGTGACGTCATATACCACGAGCCGGTGACGTCACACAGAACACAGATCCACGCCTACGTCAAACCTACGGTGTACCATACCATCCCAGTGAAGCAGCATGTATAATTAACCGACGACGTCACACAATACACCGGTGGCGTACAACTCGATGCACCTATGACGTAATGCGTAAAATACTACCACAGTGACGTCACATACACTGCTGACGTCACGAATATCGGAGATGATGCCCGTCGGCGCAGACAGGTAAGGTTACCACTGATTACGTACCGAGGTCCAGAAATAAAGCTGCATTACAGAGTATGTGGACAAATGTTCCTAAACTAATGGGAAAGAGAAATACGAGGGAACATCAAAGGAAAATAACACTCCCCATTATCATGTCGCGGCTAGCTTACATCCACACCCAGCTGGAATAGGAACTTGGCATTTCACCGAAATCGTACTCAGTATTTAATCACGTTCACGACGACATTCTTTAGTTATATCATCCATTCCTCACAGCACCGTCAAGTATATGGTGGACCAGCCAATCCTACCGCAGCTGACCAAATCAAAATTACTCCCAAATAGGGCCGAGCACCGTGATGTCACTCCGGGCCACATTCTTCCGGCTCCTCTCCGCCCGCCCCCCACACCCGGTCGGATCGTGTCGCCGCACTCCCGACAGACGGTGCCGGGGCGGACCGTGCCATGGAATACGGGCACCGGTCGGCAGAGGTAGGCTGACTGGGCGCCGGGTGGAGCAGAAATGGACACACTGAGCGGCCGGAGGGAACCGTCGCGGGTCTCAATGGAGGGATGGTATGGAAGAACGGCGAGAAACCACATTGAATGACGTCGACGTGGCCACCAGAGCCAGCTAAGCAGCCGGCCATATCAGAACCGCCGGCTAGTGTGCAGCGTGCTCAGTTTCGAGCGACAGACTACACAATGCTGGTAGTAACAGCGACGAGTGACGCACATACGAGTTAGTACTCATGGCGTGCTAAGGTATTCGACATTCGTGATAGGATTTTCACATGGACAACACAGTGAACCACAGCGGGCACGAGGGTTGTGGTGGGCGGCTGAACGCCCAACTACCTTGGGTGGTCTCAATAAGTCATGTGACAGGCGTCGCGATTAATATTTTGTGAGCGCACCGTTAAAAATGCAAACACTGAATCAGCGGTAAATGAGCGCTAATGACACGTCGACAGAAACGATGAGCAGACGGCATCTATTTGTGATCCTACTTAAGATCATACAATTACCGGTCAGAGAATCATTAATGAGCGAGGTTAAAAAAAAATGAGGAATTAGACCTAGCACTTGCAGCTGACATACGTCCCACAATTCTCGTTAGTTACGATAAAGAATAGCAGATCAACGATTGATGACGCACAGCTCTAAAAGGGCACCGATATGCGAAGAAACACAATTCATGGCTAGATGTCGTTCCAACAATCTATCATGTCGCACAGCTCTAACAGGGCACCAATATGCGAGCGAAGAAACACAATTCATGGCTAGACGTCGTTCCAACAATCTATCGACCGGTCACGTCACACCGATTTATTCACAGCTAGTTCACCTCACGCCGCAGTGAACGACCCCCACCTCACGCTATTGGCGACCCACCGCCGGCCGGCCCGGGCTCTCACCTCCAGGATGCGCTCCTTCTCGAGGCGTCGCTTCTCTTCGCGCTTGGCCTGCGCCTTCTCGGCACGAGACTGGTGCGTCTGCTTCAGGAAAATCTCCTGCACGCGCAGACGGTTCTTCTCGGCCTTCAGACGGCCCTGCGGATGACAGATAGACGGGTCAGTTTGAGGACCGCTGGCACACGCCCTGCAGATCGCTGATACCCCCAGTTTAGGGACCACCGACCACATCGGCTTTCATCGACAAACACTCTCGTCGAACGCGTTAAATGTCAGTTTCGATAGTCAATACAGTAACTCTAGGTGCGTTCAATAAGTAAGTTCCGGAGAGCAATTACATAAAATTCACGCGGTCTAAGCACGTGATTTTTTCAGGGATTAGAATTCAGACCTTTATGTCGAAGTGACCGCATTTTCAGCTTCTTATTCCATTTCTGTGACGATATGGAGCGGATCAAATAACACCATTTTTTTAGACTGCTTTAAAAATGGCATCGACCGCCCGAGAGGATCAACGTTCAGTGATACGATTCCTAGCTATCCAGGGCTAGCCGGCGGCTAACATCCACGCCAACTTCGTGAATGTGTACAGGAGCCATGCTCTTAGTGATTCCGCAGTTCGGAAGCGGAAGAAAAAGTTTGGGAAGGGGAGGGAGAGCGTGCGCGACCTGGCACGTGCGTCGTGCAGGCAGGCTGAGGACGTTGGTCACAGCCACTGACGTCGCCAAAGTGGAGGAGATGGTGATGGCCAACAGAAAGATTACTGTCCAGGCGATAACAGAAAGCCTAAACAAGCCTACGCCAGGATCATTAGAGACCATCTCCTGCCAGTAATCGCCAGTTGCCGCCCCGAGAAGGCCCGTGGTCGGTTCATCCTCCACCAGGATTGCGCGCCTCCTCACCGTGCCCTCGTGGCGAGGGATGCCCTGCAGGCAGAGGGCATCGAGGTGCTCTAACACCATCCCTACTCTCCCGACGGCACGCAGTGACTATTGGCTGTTCGCAGACATGAAGAAAAATCTCCGGGGCCGGAGGTTCGGCTCGCGGTCTGCACTCGGGTCTGCTTTTTACCAGTATGGCGAAAAGACCCTCACTCAAAGCTTCCGTGCGGCCATCCGGGACCTGGCCAAGCGATGGGAACGATGCGTTCGCCTGCAGGGCGAGTTCGCCGAGCCGTGAGCCATGTTTGGTTGAGGTGTGCCAAAAAATAAACGAGTTATATCAAAACGGAACTTACTTATTGAACATACTGGTATATCCTCATAGCGCTAATTCGCCGCGTCTCCCACGCTTTCCACAGCACTGGATGAAAATGCAGTAGTTTAACCTTCCAGGCGGTGGGGGAGGGGGACATTTTTTGCCCCCCCCCCCTTTAGTTTTTTCGATATATCTCGAGAGCCGCTGCGCCGATCGTCACCAAACTTTCAGTACCCTCCCGGGAGTAGCTAGCGCACATGGTGACCAAAATTTTTCCAAAGGCTATGATAGGTTGGCCGCTAATGACGTCAGAGTGACGTCATTTCTGCCATTTTCGACCCAAAAAAAGGTTTCGCGGGAAGAGCTGTCAGGCCTACAGCTTTAGAGATACAGAAAAATGTTTCAGACATAAAAGGTGTAAAATTTAGAGGGCTACAAAACTGCTATTTCGGTTTTCCGAACTTTTTGGATTTTGACCCTAAAAAAATCAAAAAATAGATTTTTTGAATATAATAGCCAAAAAATCCAAAAAGTTTTTTGAATTTAAAAAAAAAAACGGAATATATGTTATAGTCCCTACCGCCTTCTATTTACATACCAAATTTGAGATCGATACCTCTTTTTTTTGGCCAAGTTATAGCGAAAAAACTGTTCAAAATTGATGACGTCAAATTTTCATACTCAATTTTTAGCAATTCAAGACCTCGTAGCGCAAAACAAAGACCACCATTAGACTTCCCGTGACGAGCTGCATCGAATCAATACCCATTTTATGCAAAAATATCAACTTTGAAATTTGACCTTTTTTGACCTGACCTTGACCTGACCACCAGAAAGTGACCTAAACCGTACCTGATGGTCTTATAACCAACACCATTGAGTTGGAAATGAAAAACTAGCCATAAAACATGCATCGCACAACCTTAGTAAAGTTGGGTTTATGTGGTGACCCTTGGTGACCTTTGGTGACCTGACCTGTGACCTGACCTGGTATGACCAGTGACCTCTAATAGCAACATATGTACTAGACAACTGACGCCTTATCGCTGATTTTCGACAAAATGAGTTTTAGTCGGTGTTATAGCGCTTTCCCTAGAAGCCCCGTGAACGGTGAAACATTTTATCTTTGACCTGACCTATGACGTCATCGGTGACCCCGAGGTCAATGAAATTTGGTTTCCTACGACAAATTTGACAGGGCTATCGAACGCCGTTTGAATTTTCCGGATCTGTCCAGTAGTTTCGGAGATACGGGGGGGGGCAAAAAATGCCCCCCCCCACCGCGCGGAAGGTGGCCGGGAGGCCCACCGCCTGCCGGGTTAAGATCGACTACGACTAAATGTGCTGTATGGTCGCATCAGAAACAATGAAGTCATTTGATGCCTGGAATTATTATGAACACCACGATATAGTAACACGACTACACCTGACTCATATCCCCGACATAAATTTCGCAGCACTCGGCCGGAAACTGAAATATCCGCTGCGGAAATTCCGCACCTTTCATACCGCGCAACACACCTCCACACTTCCGGAAAACACGGAAGCCCCTGCAGTGCTCCCCTCCCTCCGCATTTTACGGCTTCCTCACCTCCCGGGCACACCCTCCCCTCTCTCCGGCACACCCTCCCCTCTCCCCGTGCGCCCTCCTCTCTCCCTAGACGCGTCTCTCACCTCCCTGCCGAGCTTGCAGCGTTTCATGCGGTCCACCATGTAGAGAACGAGCTGCATCAGGGGTCGGACGGTCTCGACGTCTGCCGGCTGCAGGCGGCCGCGGCCGGGCAGGTTGAAGCAGAACGCCAGCGTGGGCTTCACCTTGGGCAGCTCCACGGGAGCCTGATCGTCCAGCTGCTGGTGCGGGTGGGGGGGGGGGGGGGTGTCAGCGAGTGGGTAAAGGTGGGGATGCCGTACTCATAGCGGTTGAAAGACGTTGACATTTGAAAATGGCTCCTAGCCAACTTCTCATTATCGTAGTTGGGAGATGGAAATAATAAACTCAGAACGTGAGCTAATAATCTTTGTGACGCGCCTAGCGGCACCAGTCACTAGCCTCTAACTGTTGTCAGCAGTACTTGTTCTGGGCCCCGAGTACTGGTCGGACAGGCACCAGAGCGAACACGTTCTGGTGTAGTTCGTACTGACCTGTTTGGGCCCCGAGTACTGATCGGACACGTGGATGTACTCGACCAGCTCGGGATACTTGTTAACCACGGCCACCACCCGCGCGTCGAGCACGGCCGCCGCCGCCTCGTGGATCTCCGAGAGGACCGAGAAGTGGGCCGGCAGGCCGAACCGCTCGGCCGACTTCCGCTCCGGGCAGTAGGTGCTCTGACGGAGCACGGACGAGCAGAGATCGGTCACGGCAGGTCACGGCAGGCCGCTCAGGGCGGGTCGACGGGTAGAGGGATATACGGGGCTGCAAACGCGCACATGTCTGACATACTTTCCTTAAAGGTACTGGACAGAGCGCCGCTTCAAACAAATAACGCCGGTTTTAAATTTATCGCAATCATTGTCATGTAAACACAATTGGGACACAACTGAAAAAAAAAATTTAGTAGCGTGCAGAAAAGGAAGCAAACCAAACCAGGTCACAACACCCATGAGTCATGGCCAGCAATCAGTCTGCTACTCACAATATCGGTCATCTCTTTGGCCAGCCGCGCGGCCGACTTTTTGTTGGCCAGGCAGAAGACGAACGTATCCATTTCCTCAGCGTTCATGGTGACCCTGATCTCCACCTGGTCCGAGGCTGCCTTCATCATGGTGGAGATGACCGACACCAGGTCCTGCCGCTGTGGACGGGAGCGGCGGACGGTCAGCGGGGAGTTCGGAATTCGGGGGATAGTTCAGAGGTAAAGTAAGACGACATTGGTTCCACAATTGCCACGAGAGAGGCGGAAACAGTCATCAGCTATACAATAGATTAGATCATCCCTACTGGCTGCCTGAAAAGTGTGACTCTGAAAAGTAAAAAGTAGGCCAAAACAGCTTCCGAAGCATTCTTCGATCAGCACCCGACTAATCTCATTCACTAAAGGCTATTAGTCACTGAATAGAGCTGCAGCTATTAGGTCCATTCAGCCAAAACTTTCGCCACCGCCCGATGTCTTTACCTTGAGGAACTTGAGCTGAACGAGCATTCCCTCGCAGCAGACCCGTCCGCTGCACCACAGTGTGTACATGTTCTCCGACTCTTTGAGCAGGCCGGCGCCGCTGCCCGGCTCCGCCTTTCCGTCATCGCCTGGCGGGAGGACAGACAGGGTCATCATCGGGTCAGAGCAGGGAAACAGTTTATTCAGAGGAGGAGCTTAGCGTACTGTCGGTTGGGAAGAAGGGAAAAGGGCACACCACAGCGACCGACAGACGTGTGGCTGCCCTCCAAATCGCTAGCAGCAGAATCATCCACCATCGACATCGCATCACAGGACTCTTAGAAGCGTCAGCTTTTTATCGTGTTTCTTGATCATAATGACAAGACACGATCAGAAATAGCAACCCAATCTGAGCGCGTCCAGCAATAGTGTCACAGACCTCCCTACGTGACATCCGACCATCCGGCGCGTCCGGTGGGCCATTTTTACCCGGCCCTCGGCCGTAACGAGCTCGGTGCGCGGTGCCGATCCGAACTGTCCCCCCTGTGACGTCACGAGGGGTCCGGCAGCGTGACGCGGTGCCCGCCACAGCCGGCGGCAATCAGGCGGTGTCAGCGCCGGTGTAGCGGGGATCAGTGGCCGCTGTATCGGCGGCCACACGGACGCGATCAGCAGCGATCGATCGGATTACACAGACACGCAGGAGGGATTAGCGCGGTCCGGCGAAACAACACCGCGGAAATAGAACGCCAACGCGGCAAACGGAATTAGCAGAACACGAATATTCATGGAAATCTGGATCATTTATCATAGCTTTGTCTGAATATATCCACGCGCAATTGATTTTCATAGCAACCATCCGTTATTCGCATTAAGGAATGAGCCCTTTTAATTTAGTATTTACTAGTTGCATTATCTGGTTCTAGTAACGAAATTGTATCGGCTTTGCCACTTTTTTGTTGGGTTAGGCCCTTTCGGTCTGACGAGACCATTTCAGGACCGGGAGGATGATAGGAATTAGGGGGAGACATTAGTCTGGGCGAGCACCCTGGTGAGTCGCCGGAACTAACTCACCGCACCCGGCTACGGGCGTGCTCTTACCGCATGGGATAAAAGTTGCCCGTCCAGCCCGGAACAGGGTGTTGAGGTGAAGAGGAGAAGGATCTGAATGTCCTGAGGATGGAAACGAAGGAACGGAGGACTTTGTCACACCATCCGGCTGCATACGTACCGACCATGGAGAAGTTGCTCTCCAGGAGGTTTTTGTGCGCGCTGAGCCAGGCGTTGGCCAGCTTCTGGTTGCGCGTCTTGCCCGACACGAAGTTGATGAAATACACCACAATACCGGCAATCATCAGCATCTCCACGTAGAACTTGTCCCAATTGGTGGAGCGATGTACGGGCACCTGTAGGGCGTCACCACGGTTATCGAAAGATCGCAGCACAGAGCAAACAAAGAAAATCAGGGAAATAATGAAACGTAGTTCCACACACAACCATCAGTAACGCGAAAAAAACTGAGAACGATGATCAGCAAGCTATTCACTGGGCTCTCCAAACCAGAATCTAATAAAAATCGCAGAGAAAGCATACTAATTAAAAATCAAATTATTTTGATGGTTCAGCAAAGGAGTCGAAATCCGATCGATACTCGCATTGGCTATGGTGATTTTCGGCTGCTCCTTGCTGCTGCCCCTGCTGGGCGATGCTGATTCAAATCCTTCAAACTCTTCCTCGTCTTGGAAATGTTCAAACTCATCTTCCGTCTGTAATATGAGAGGGGTGATTTAACAAAAACTTCAGTTTTCAACATATCGGTACATATCAGGAGGATATAAATACCAGTATAATGCCTTTTGGGCGAAGAACGAGCGAGCGAGATAGTGAGCCCCGCAAGTGCGGAAGGGCGAGAGGGTGCTTCCAACGGGCTTGCGCAAAGCACCCTTCTAACTGGTCGCTAGCGGTGTGCCAAATTTGAACGCAATCGGCCCAGCCGTTCCTGAGATCTGGAAGCGGCATTCTGCACGTGCGCACGTGCAAACGGGGTCCAAAATGACTTTTGCACGGCACCCTACTAACTGGTCCCCAACCGTGTACCAAATTTGAACGCAATCGGCCCAGCCGTTCTCGAGATCTGGAAACGCCCCCTGCACGTGCGCACGTGCAGTGGCACCCTAACCGCAACACATGGGAATGCATTGCCTGGTGGATGCCTACCTGTATGCCAAGTTTCAGCGAAATCGCCCCAGTATTACCGAGTTACTGATATGGGAACAAATTTGGCACCTCTTATTGTTGTATTTTGCACGTGCACTGGGGGTGACCCACATGCATCGAGAGTATCCTATTTTGGGTAGAAGGGATGCTGCTACCCTATAAAAATTACCGCAAGTCAATCGCCCAAGCGGCTGCTGAGATATGAGCCTCTCAAAATCAATACTTTTGCAAAAAAGCTTGAACACCCTTGACTTTTCACGTGGCACGTGCCACAACGGTCACTGAGATGTATCAAAAGTAGTCAATTACGAGGTAGAAGGGATGGGGCTACCAAACAAAAAAGACCGCAGGCCAATCGGTCCAGCGGTTGCTGAGATATAAGCCTCTCAAAAGCGTTACAGGCCGGGCCGGGCCGGGCCGGGCCGGGCCGGGCCGGGCCGCTCATACTGAGATTTTTCCGTTATATTGAAAAGACTCACTTCGCTCGCTGCGCTCGCTCGCTCGTAATTACCTATGTGATGTCAAAAACAGGCCATGATTTGAACAATGTCCTAAAGTAAGCTCAATTAAAACCACTGCCGACATTGACCGACCTCCACCAGTGCGTCGTCGTCGTCGTCCCCGTCGTGCTGCTGCACTCTGTCGGCGGCGGCGGCGCGGCCCGCGTCGGCGGCACGCTCCGGCTCGGCCGCGCCCCCGCCGTCCGCCGGCGACGCGCCCTGGTACGGCCTCTCGAAGTCGTCGTCAAACTCCTCAAAGTCGGCAAAGTCGTTGTCCTCTGTCTCGGCCTGGTACTTGGAGGCGCGCACGTACAGCGACAGCACCAGCAGCACCAGCAGCGTCTTCAGACGGGCGTCCGCCATCACAGTGTGCCTGAGGGCAGAGGGGGGGGGGGGGAGGTGACCTTTTTTGATTGGGTAAAATTACAAGGTGACCTTTTTCAATTAGGTCATGACCCTAACCTAAGGAAAAGTATGAAGATGACTAGTCCCTATCAAATGAATAGGTATATAAGTAACTTTATCTGGTCACTTCTAGATGATTGCTCCATTCCACCTCTTTGCCATAATTATGTACCTAGGTACATGATTATAATATTCATACAGCATCTAGCTAAATCTTCTACAACCATGTTATACCAATGCAGACAGAAAAGCGCAACCAACTTATCATTGCCTTAAAACTACAGAAAATAAAATAAATATAGAGATGCAAAAGTTATTACACATAGAATACCATTGATCAGAAGCTCAATGGCTCAATGCCACTTGTACTCATTTGAGTCAGGTGAAAGAAGCAGCATTATCATCACTCTCCCAAGTTTTGATTCGCTCTCGCGCTCTCGGCTTGGACGGACGTGCTTTGTCGAGCTCCGTGACCTATCGCACATCCGTAATTCCTTGCTAACATGCCTAACTTACACCACTCCCCACCGCCACAACGCCGAACGAAACAAAAGCAGCTATCAGCAGAACGCGTTACGGCTTCCGTTACGCCCGTTACGACGACCGTCACGCCATCTACACCATCTTCGGCGAACGACGCACGTGAACCGCGTGAACTGAGTGCTGTTCACGGGCACCTGCGGTAGCTGCGGTAGCTGCGGCTCGGCGGTCAGCCGGGTAATGACGTCACAGAAAGTGGGGATGGGGCGGGTGGTGTGACGTCATACGGCTGCGGCCGGCTGCGGTCGCCTGCGTCTCCTGCGGTCGAAACGATCCGACCGCAGCGGCCGCAGGAACCATTTGTCATGCAAAGTGGCGCGGCAGTTGCGCATTCGTGTAACTTGGGCGGAAAATTGACACGGCCGCCTCAGACGAACGCGTGATGACGTACGCACAAGTGGGCGGGACTTACAGCCTGCGATCTACCGCAGCTACCGCAGTTACCGCAGGTGTCCGTGAACAGCACTCCGGACTTTAACGCAAACGCCGCGCTCGCCGTACCCGTTGGCGAAAATCAAAATGCAAATGGCGAAAGTGAAATCGGTGGAATCGTTAGGGATGAAGTGGGCAAGGACGGTCAAGATGGATTAAAATCGAGAGCAGGCGATTCTTGTGGTGATAAGAAGTCTGCAAGTGCAGCGCCAGGGACTACAGAAGGTATGGATGCTAATGCTGGGGTGAGAAAACTCGCAGATCATGTTTTTGATATCTGGGGTGGGAGATCCCGTACACCAAGTGTAGATGGGGGGGAATCCGAGCCAGATCAAGACCAAGATAAAGACAAGTGTCGGGGAGGCCCTGGTAAATCACACTGTGGTGAGCCGGTCAAGGAAGGGGAAAATGGAATTAGATGCGACAAATGCCACTTCTGGTATCACGGGGCTTGTCAGGCGATCCCCAAAACTGCCGTAACTGCCGCAGGAAAATTTCCCATGCTCCACTGGTTCTGTTCAGCATGCCACTTTTCCATCTTCAACACTGGTGCTGATGCCAGATCTGAGTGGCAGAAGACAAAGGATGCTCTTGACTCCCTGGAGAGTGGCGTTCTTAACAAGGTGGATGAAAAAATTGAGCTCCTGACCAAATCCATCTCGGACCACTGCAAACTGGTGAACCGAACACTGCGGCAGCTGGAAGAGCATGCAGTTGATCAGACTAGAATGCTTGAAAGGACCGTTAGACAGCAACACGAGGAGAAGGCCTCCTATGCTGAAATAGTCAAAAGCTCCTGCTCGGCTCTGACAGATTCTGTTGCAGAGAAGCTCAATGGAATTAGTGGAACTGCCCAGCTATCAGAAAACCAGTCCCAGTCCTCCAGGGACATCCACAAGACTGTCAGCACGGTTCTGGACAAAGAGCGTAGGAAGTTGAATGTGGTAGTGTTCAACTTGCCCGAGAGCACACCTGAGGATGGTGTAACAAGAGAGGAAAAAGACCTCAGTAAATTTAAAGACATTGTCAAAGAAAATCTGAAGCTGGTCGTCAAGGCTTCAAAGTGCTATAGAGTTGGCAAATTACAGGAAAACCGCCCAAGACTGCTCATTCTAACTCTCGAGGATCTGGACTCCAAGATTGAACTGCTAAGACTGTCGTCTCAGTTGCGGCATTCGGAAAGCTGGAATAATTTGTACATTAACCCAGATCAGACACCTGCTGAGCGAGAGGCCCACAGACTGCTGCGACAAGAGCTTGCACAGCGACGTGCTGCAGGTGAACAAGATATTGGCATCAGAAATGGCAACATCATCAAACTGAAGAATGGAACTGGCCGGTCAGGTGGACCCAGCAGTTTCCGTGAAGTTCAGCCACCTGCCCGATTGAATCTGGATACAAGTGCCCCCCAGCAGGTGCAATCCAAGCAATCAAAGCAAAAATGACTAACCAATGCATGTGGGAAGGGCGTTGGGCTTACTGTTTTGTACACTAATGCAGACCAGTTTATCAATAAGAGAGATTGTCTACTAGCTGAAATAGCTGGCTCTGAACCAGATGTAATGATGATTACAGAGGTGTTGCCAAAAGCCCAAGTCCTAGCCCTGTCGACAGCTATTGTCAGTTTCAAAGGTTACAAGGTGTACACAAACTTTGACCCTGATGCCGCCAATCTTGGGAAACAGGGACTGCGAGGTATTTGTGTCTATGTCAAGGACCAAATCAGATGTCAGCCTGCTAGCTCCTCAGCTCTGGAGGGGGTTGAGTCTGTCTGGCTAGCCCTGAAGCTCAAAGGCAGAGACACTTTAAGGTTGGGTTGCCTGTACAGAAGTCCCAGTAGCTGCCTGGAAACAAGTACAGACTTGATATGCAAAATGCTGGAAGAAAATCGCAACAGCTCATCACACATGCTTGTCACTGGTGACTTTAACTACCCTCACCTGAACTGGGAGACTATGTCTAGTCCTGCCCGAGAAAATCACCCAACTCATCTCTTTCTTGAGAAGCTGGCAGATCTGTTTTTGATTCAGCATGTTACAAAACCAACACGATACAGAATTGGAACAGTCCCTAGTCTTCTAGACCTGGTTCTCACAACCGAAGAAGGAATGGTATCCACCATAGAATACCTTCCCGGACTCAGCAAAAGCGACCATCTAGTCCTCAGGTTCACTGTTCACTGCTATACAGTTCCAAAAGCTGCCCAATTCACAAAGAAACCTGCCTTGAATCGAGCTGACTATAACCTGTTGAGGAGTAAAGCTGCTGAAGTAAATTGGGCCCAAATCCGGAACATGCATCCACAATGTGCCTATGAGTTCCTTGAGAGAACTGTATCAATGCTAGTTGAGCGACATGTGCCCAAGACTCGAACAGGCAAAACAAAAAACCTGTACATGAACAGAGAAGCCTTACAGCTACGCAAGAAGACGAGGACCCTGTGGGCTACATACTCCAGGACTCTAGACAATGAAGATCTCTCAAGATTCAACACATGTCGCAACAAACTGAGAAAAATGACTAGGAACTTGAGAAGAGATTTCGAAACACAGATCGTTAATGAGGTCAAGTACAACCCAAAATCTTTTTGGAGGTATGTAAATTCCCGCCTTAAAACCAAACCAGGGATTGACGTTATTGAAGACGAGCTAGGTCAACCAAGGAGCTCACCCAACGATAAGGCAGATCTGCTCAACCGGTATTTCTGCAGCGTCTTCACCACTGAGGACCAGACCTCTCTGCCAGAACCTGAGCACCACTCTCTTCCTGGGGGCACCATGTCTGAAGTGACTATAACACCAGAAGAGGTTTACCTGAAACTCCTAAAGGTTAATGTTTCAGGAGCCCCTGGCCCTGATGGGCTGCATCCCCGCGTGCTCAAGGAGCTAGCTCCACAGCTGGCCTGCCCACTTGCAATCATCTTCAATGCTTGTATCCAGACCTCTTGCATACCAGTTGAATGGCGCCACGCTCTTGTCGTACCGATTTTCAAGAAGGGACCAAGGCAATCGGCGAGCAACTACCGACCAATTAGTCTCACATCCATCGTATGTAAAGTCATGGAAGCTATCATGAGAGACAAGATAATGAGCCATCTCACAATGAGCAACTTGCTTAGTCCCCACCAGCATGGTTTTCGCCCTCGCCGATCTTGTAGTACCCAGATGCTGGAAGCTATGGACATCTGGACCCAGACGATTGAGGCCAAGCAGCCACTGGACGCTGTGTATCTAGACTTCAAGAAGGCTTTCGACTCTGTGCCTCATGGTAGACTCCTGTTGAAGCTGGAGACTTACGGCATAGTTGGCAAGACTCTGGACTGGGTTAGAGCCTTCCTTGCTGACAGAACCCAGCAGGTCGTAGTCGAAGGGGTCAAGTCCACAAGATCAACTGTAACCAGTGGAGTGCCACAGGGCTCTGTCTTGGGACCTCTTCTGTTTCTGCTCTATATCAACGACCTACCTGGCCACATCTCGTCCTCCATCAAGCTGTTTGCTGATGATTGCAAAGTGTTTCGCCCTGTGCACTCCCCAGAGGCTAGAGACGTGCTCCAAACCGATTTAAATGAACTTGGAAACTGGTCGCAACTGTGGCAGCTTCCGTTCAACTTGGATAAGTGTCACGTATTACACCTTGGCCCTGGAAACCAGAACGCGACATACACAATGCTGGGGAGACCATTGGAGGCCACGGAGAGTGAGAAGGACCTGGGAATAGTTGTCGACGGGTCGCTCGACTTTCACCAGCAGACCGCAGCAGCTGTTGCTAGGGCAAACAGGGTTCTGGGCCTGGTTAAGAAATCGTTCGTGAACCTCGACGCGAAGTCTCTGCCCTTGCTTTTCAAGTCCCTGATTCGGCCTCACTTGGAGTTTAGCAACTGCATCTGGGGCCCCTACTCGATAGGCGACCAAAAGCTGGTTGAGAGGGTGCAGCGCAGAGCAACGAAGCTGGTGCCAGAGATGCGTACGAAGCCTTACTCTACGAGACTGCGTCTGCTTGGTTTACCGTCGCTGACGTACCGCCGACGACGGGGCGACATGATCGTCATCTACCAGATCCTCCACGACGCGATGGACGTTGACGATGAACTTCTTCGCCTGTCCGAGACTGGGATCACGCGGAGTCACGGCTTCAAGCTCCACAAGCCCCAAGCCATCTCTAGAGCAAGACGGAACTTCCTCAGCGTCAGAGTGGTCAACAGTTGGAACAGTCTGCCTCTACACGTCGTTGCTGCACCCTCTGTCAACTCCTTTAAATCCCGACTGGACATCCACTGGGAAGCTATCCGCTTCTCCTCTGCCTTCGACGACCAGTAACCTTCCACGAGCTAGTACTTAGAGTAAAGATCCGGACCAACAGGTCTACACAGGCCTCTAAATTCCGTGTACTCCTAAGGTAAGGTAAGGTAAGGTAAGTTTGCCATTAGGTAGGTTGACTTACCAACTTATATGGACAAAAAACCCTAGGTACCTACCTACTACCTACTTCACAATTCATCTTATTTCAGTGTAAGAGTCAAAGGAAACATACCACCTTTAACATGGGGTTTTAATCTGGAATAACAATTTTGTAGCTTAAGCTGTGACTAACACAAATCAGGAGCTTTAAGACCAATAACCAGCCCAAGGATCAGCCTAGGCAAAGATAGGTAATCCATTTCTCGTTCTAAAATTAGTGCCTTCAGCCTTGAGCAGGAATTGAACACCTTACGAAAGATTGACAAGAATACAGCCATCTGTCAGAGGCCAGTAGCATCAGCCAATTAGCATGCACTTGGTATTGAACTACGCAAATAACAATGTGATTGGTCAATGACAAAGCGTAATTAGCTTCCGCCTTAAACACTGTTAAGCCTTTACCAAAGATGGAATAAAGCTCTTCCTTTATGAAATAGTTTTAAATTTCCTTTTGCAAATATTCATTTTCTTATAATTCTAAGAATAAAAATCATAAAAATGTAGCACAAAAAACTAACTAGAGGAAAGTGGTAGGTACCTACATTTCGCTTTAACAGAAAATACAATTTCTATTTAATTGGCTGGATAGGTATCTGTAAAATGAGAAGTAGTGTTACCTTAAGGGGGTATTAAACAGAAATAAACGTTACATCCAACAATATAACCAATATTATACGTTAACGACCGGCGAAATGCAACACACGACACTCTATCTCTGAAATGTAGACAGTTCTGACGCTGAAATGACCCCCGCGTTCGATGTCTCTCGGACGGCGAAGATTCTACGCCGTCCGGCCAATCACGTTCTATAACCGCAGCCGAGCCCCCGCTGACCTTGGACGGGATTGGCCGGACGACGTAGAATCTTCGTCGTCCGAGAGACATCGAACGCGGGGGACATAAAAGTAGCCTGTAAGAATCTTGCAGGTAGTAACGATGAGGACGCCCCTAGGTAAACATTTTATCTACACTTTACAAATATGACAATTATCCATCAATTACTTGATTTTTCCCATTATTTACCCTTAAATAATTATTTTTAATGTGTAAATAAGAGAACACAGTGGAAAAACTCCTTTAAAGAGCAAAGAGTTACTTTGAGATCTAAAAGCTGCTATAGGTGGCAGCACCAGCAACTAGCAATAGCCATAACCTTTACAATTTTTAGCACCTTCCTCATTTTTAGCACTTTTTGTTAGCAGCGCGTTGATGAACTGTGTTGTTTGCTTGTTTGTTTGTTTGAACACTGGCTAGTGGCTTTGTACATCGTACCAGTGTTTTTATATTTCCTTTTGCCACCTGACATTCTTATGATTTCCAGAAATCAGATTACTGTGAAGTGGACATTGATACCTAACAAATAAGAAGAGACCACTGTCTTGCACTATTGCTGGAACAACTGCAGTTGACTGTGGTTGACTGCAGGGTTTATAAGCAAAATGAATTCAGCAAGCAAGGTTGGTGCTTGGGTTTTTGCTTATATATTTATAGAAAGCTTTAAGTGACTTGAGATATGCAGAGGCGGATCCAGCTCAGAGGTTTGGGGGGGGCAAACCATAAAAATTTATCGATTCTTTCCATGCATCGTCCATAGGCGTAATGTTAAAATCATGCCGTTTGGGGGGGGCAAATGCCCATTTTGCCCCCCCCTGGATCCGCCACTGGAGATATGAATATATAAACATATTTTCTACCAGCCTGGCTAATTGTAGTTAGTCAGACATGTAGAAAAAAGTTTTATTGTTCAAAGAATCACCTTTCAAAGAAAGATAAAACTTTTTCTCTCATGAGCCCACTTCAAAGTAAAATTTCATACCACTTCTAGTTAAGCTTAGGATTGATGAGTTCAGTTTTGTGTGTGTTTTAAGACATTACATTAGGTACCTATGTCTTAACTATTGTTACATTATTAAATGCCACTTTTTCAGGTTGGAGAAATATTTGTTGAAGCTGGAGAAGCATTCAACAGGCTAGGCAGTCTGACAGTACAGTTACAGCAGGCATCTCCAAACCCTACCAACAGGTCAGGCCAGCACAAGAAGTCTTTGCTTGCTGGTAATTTTGCTGGGAATTTTGAATTCACCAAGCTACTGAGTTGATATATGGCAGTGTTCTAAAATTGGATATTGGTTGGGTGTGCCGATGAAGAAGAAAAAATCTTAGGATGAGAAAAAGAAAGAAAATAACTGCAGCATTTTTGCAAAATGGTGTAATGCCAATTTTTATGCCAACTGATAAACAAGGATTTCATGTCAGGATCTTGACAGGGTGTGGAACAAAAGGATGTGGGTGCATCAACTGTCAAGTGACATGTGAACTGGCTGTTGGGAATACATAAAACTCTTTTCAGAGATGAAGTTAAGTCGGTCATTCATATTTTAGGGATGAAAATATTTTCCCCATTAGGTGTGATTTGCCACCAAAAAGTCTGAAAAATGGAACAATGCTTTATCCAGTACATTTTCTTGCGTTATTTCAGCGGAAAATGGCAGGAGGATGAGATCGATCTACTCCACGACGCCGTTAAACGGTTCGGCGCCGATCCGCAGAAGATCAGCGAAGTGCTCAAAAGTCGCAGCGTGTAAGTGTTTTGTAGGCAGGTGTGTTTGATTTATAGTGAACAGGGAACCGGTTCAAAATAGGCTACATAAACCACAAATACAGGTGCACATTTTTACGGTACCGGCTCTACCGGGTATAACAGCCCTGCTTTGATGATAAATGCACATTTATTGGCTGCTCACTTGCACAAATCGCAATGCACATATTGCATGATCATGACTATGAGACCAATTTGATCTGATACAAGAAAAAGCAAGGTATGTGGTTGTCTCTCGGCACGAAGTGCTCAGTGTCCCCGTTCTTTACGTTCTTGTCGGCGTTTTTGTCGGTAAACACCATTTGATCCCTCGTAGTGCGATCGTTCACGAGAAATTATGCATGAGAACATAACATGGATACACGATAACATTGCATTGAATGAACACTTGAGCCATAACTATCGAGCTAACACCGCTGATTTTTCTTCTCGTTCTCCTACCAGGAGCCAGATCAGAAACGCGCTGCGGACCAAGGCCTTCGAGGGTGTGCAGGGCGGCGGGAAGCCGCGGCCGCGGCCAGCCGAGCGGTCCAAGCAACAGTCTCAGCCGGCGCCCCAGCCGGCACCCCAGCCACCGCAGCAGCCGGACCAGCAGGCCGGCATGGTGGCTCAGTCGGACGTGACGCTGAACATGCTGAACGCCGGCGTGCCGGAGCACGAGGGCGACATGAGCGGCGCCTACTACGTGGGGCCCACAGAGGAGGTGTCGTGAGACGCCCGAGCCGCTCTCCCAGGGACGGGTGGAGGGGAAAGTGACTGACGGGGGCGGTCCACGGTGACACTCGGCCGGCCGGTGACCCGTACTCCGCAGTGGTCACTGGCGACACTCCCGCACTCGTGACTTGAATGGACGTCCTGTATTCGGGACTGGGTCCGTCGGGCAGTCACTGACATGGAGACTTGACGGATTCTAAATCGCAGAGGACAAGCGCGGATCAACGCCGCGCGGTTCTGGCTAATTAAATGCCGCGCTATGTTTGCGCAACCCGCCTTCTTAGTTTGACATCATTTGCAACTCCCAAACATAATGACAGTCTGCTGTCTGACGAATGTTGTTTTGTGTGGCCTTCGACGAGGTTTGCTGTCGCGTACCGTTGCAGAGCAGCAGCAAACGATTGACAAATGCAGAATACCTCGTGGTTGGAATGTGAACGTGATCGATCGAAGTTTATGTTTGTCTGGTTTCGTTATCATTCATTTGCTGCCGTCTTGAGTTTGACCATAGTTCACCACATTCATGCTTCGCGTATTCATCCATTTGTGTAATAAATTCCATCACACTCGTTTGGGGAGCTTCTCGTACGACGTACACGGCGAGAGGCTAGACCTGTGGGGGCGGGTCTACCCATGCATTTCATGATAGTCCTGTTTCATGGCTGGCAGGTCCTAAGATAGGATAACATAGGCACAGCTCTTGTATGCTACATAGTAAATGGCCGCGGTTATATGCACTATAGTCCCCTAAGTTGGGGCATGTATTAGAGACCTATCCATGGTTGGGGAGTGGGGATGCAGACGAAGGTAGGGCGATGGTGACGCATGATTATGACGCAATACGATGACGTCAGTACGGGGACGAAAGCGCTAAAAGACAAGGTTGTTATATTGACAATAATATTCCATTCAAGTGTGATGTCATAGGCCCGAATTTCCGAAAAGAGCCCTTTTGATTGATTGTGATGCAGTAAAAGAAATATTCGCGGACGGACCCGCAACCAAAAGATTTATATTGAAAAATACATATATTCATACCAACATAGAAACTACATGCACTTACAAAACAAAATGTAAATATATCATTTTTGATTGCAAGCGGAATGAATCAGTCTTTTTTATGACGTCATTTAAAATGCTAATATTTTTGATTGCAGTTAAATAATTATTTGCGCCAGAATTGACTACCAAAGTAATCGATCGACAACTGTGTTGGAGAGAGCTTGAGGACGAATTGAAACCCATTTTTGAGCTTATATTGCGGAGCAGTTGTCCGCGTGGCGCGTTTTCGCAGAAGTGCAATTTGAAGTACAGACTAGTGGTAAGCTGTTTTATGAACTGGCAAACTCATCTTTGTTTTCATTTAAGTTAGGTATCAGAAACAATAGGTGAAGCCCATCAGTTGGGGAAACTACGAGGCGAACGTCCAAGAATGGATTGACCAATGAATGGCTTGGGATGCGTGGGGCGGGGTGGAGCCATGCCCATATAAGGTCATGCAATCAATAAATTGACCTGATTTCGTGCATCCTAGTTAGAAAATGGTAAAAAAACGGCATATGGAAGTATTATAACCACATACAGCCCATACTTACTCTGTAGACAAAACACCAGCGGTCCTAATCCAATTAGTCACGTTCCCGAACGAATCTAGTGGAGGCGGCCGTGATAGAGAAACCAGCGGTGTTGAAAAAACGTGCGTTTGTAAATGAAACATAAACATTAAATTTTAATTATATTACTCTATCGTTATAACCCAAAATATATCACAAATTTTCAATAAATACTAATCTGTCGATTTGTCAAGTTCTTTATTTTGAAAGTCAAATATTTACGGCAAGGCAGACGGCCATTTCCGGTAGGCGTCGTCCCTCTGGATTGTTCTTCCGGTTCCAGAAAGGTGTGTGTCCCCGGTTTTTATCTCGTGCCGATGCCACATATGTGAGGATTTGCAATTTTTTGAGTGGAATTTGCATAGGAAGACCTGTTTGATATTTTTCGGTCTCTTTTCTAGTATAAGGTTGTCTAGAAGAGAAGAAATAGGCGGCGTGAGAATGATGGTGGTTTTGAGGCAATTGCGGTGCGTGACGCTAGCGTCGTATATTTTTGTTTTTTATATATTTTTGGAGGTCAGGTATCGCGTTAATATGGCAGTTCATATTTTTTAAAGGAGTGTTTATGCTGTTATGAGCAATTTCTTCTCGGTAGGTCCTATACCCATTGTTAAAGGATGAGAAATGTGAGCCACCAGTACAATAAGGGGTGACCACTGTGACACTAGATGGTAAGCAGCTGCCCTTTTTTGTAACATTTTAAAATTTAATCAATCGAAATTACTTATCTATTGCTGGAATTGGCTTTTCCTTGCCTTATATTGGTACTCTAAGCAGATGTCACCCTTGCTATCAATCAATGTTGTTTCGTCAATAGAACACAATGTTTTTCATTAATGTTCATTACATGTTAACAATGTACATTGAGCACAGATAAGCATAACATATTGCGCATTATGCTAATGTGATAAGCATAATGCATTTAGCATTAAGCACCATACAACCAGTCTCCTGGTAGCTGTTAATCCTGACTAGTAGATCAGTGCAGCATTTTGGCTCAGCAACACTCGTTTTGGATATCATTGTAGTTTGTGCTCAGTAGTTCTGATTTGGACTGGGACCTGGGACCCTGGGATGTAGAAGTGGTGCTTTCACTGGGTACCTGTAACGCAAGGGTCATATAAGTGGTAAATATCACACCCTTTGATTTGTGTGGGATGCTTTGTCATTGAAGTACCAAGAAAAAAATCTTCAGCCACAACATTGGAGAACAAAATTCCTGACACTCCTGGATACCAGGAAACAAAGTTGTCCAACTAGGGGTTTGTTCTCGTCGCTCCTCTAACCTCCTCCAAGCTCCTCTAACCTCCTCTCGTTTCAAAAAATCGTTCCCGTCGCTCCTCCAAGCTCCTCCAAGCTCATCTTGATTTCACATCTCACCACCGCTATTTGCCTCCTCCCTCATCCCAAACGAAAGTTGGTTTTTTGGAGGAGGCTCTTGCGACTTAACACTACCTAGGAATTCTTGATTAATCAATGATGCAAAGGTAACCGCCCGCAATGCCAGGATAAAATATCTGGACATATTTCTTCCGTATTTTCAAAAGTCGACAGTAGGTACCTACCTAACGGCATGACAGTATTTCGCGGGAGGTTGCTCTACGGACGTCTTTCGTCACGAGCTTATCTCGCAGATTGTGGTAGTGTTGGAGAGTTTGTTGATGTCTCCATGGAAACCCAATTTGACGCTGATAGCAGCATGCCAGCAGTGGCCGTGAAACACCGCCCAGGCCGCTCGGAGGCCGGAGCATTTGTCGCGTGGTCATCAATGGCAATTTAAATCTTGTAATAAATTGTTTGATAGCGTGGCGTAAATCCGTAGAGGACAAAATCGAGTGTGTACGATTACTGGATATGGAAACACAATGGCCAATCGATTTGGGTGCCAATTAATCGTTCGCCTTGACCGTGCTAGGTAAGACTCAATGGAAATGATGATGCATAAATTAGAAGTAGGTGAATGATAGCGAAAGGTATTTGAGAAAAGCATTATTCAAAATGTTCTGTAAATGTGCACAAATTTACATGACAAATGTTTTGTCTCAAATGCGTACCCATCACGATACTACACATCGCTCTTTCTATTTCTTTTTCCAAGTAGTGCTGAGCCACTCAAACAGGCAAAAGTGAGAATGGCAATGACTGTATCTGAATAATATGGCACTTTTAGATTTGTTATGCATACATTGGAATCAGCTGTGCATGGAGCAATCCAGCAATCTCATAGGACAAGCCGATCCACTTATATTTCCCAAACCCTGATAATCCCTTTACACTTGTATTTACTCAACATCATCCATCCTAATTTACATTTGACATTGTGCTTCTTTTCCCTACTTAGATGGCTTTATACGTGGACGAGGAAGGAAAGCCCATCGAAGTCCACCAAGTGGTCGAGCTTGACGATGGGGACCAGAGATGTGTGGCTACAGGGAGAACGACGCAAGTGAAGCGTGGTGGCAAAAAACGAGGCCGTCACGTGACACAATACATAAATAATCAGCAGTACCGCCGCCAAAAGTACCGAAAAGCTACACAAACCTTGATAGCAAAGGTGAGTGATTATGAAGCGAGCAGAGTCTTTCCTTAGATTAACGGAAATTTCTGAGTATGAGCGGCCGGCCGGGGGGGTCAACTTCCCCCTCCCCCGGCCCGGCACGGTTTGACACTCCGTCGGCTGATTATCGGTCTACTTCGTTTCCTTAGTACCTACTTTGTTCAAATAATATGTTACCAGTAAAACGCCTTTTAGACGAAGAACGAGCGAGCGAGATAGTGAGCCCTGCACGTGCGGAAGGGCGAGAGGGTACTTCCAACAGGCTTGTGCAAACCGCAAAGCACCCTTCTAACCGGTCGCTAGCGGTGTGCCAAATTTGAACGCAATCGGCCCAGCCGTTCCTGAGTTCTGGAAGCGGCATTCTACACGTGCGCACGTGCAAACGGGGTCCAAACTGACTTTCGCACGGCACCCTACTAACCGGTCCCCAACCGTGTACCTACCAAATTTGAGCGCAATCGGCCCAGCCGTTCTCGAGATCTGGGCCCTGTTTCACCGCCCGACGCTGCGCGCGCTGGGAGCTGAGGCGTACCCCTGACGTCACTCGAATGACGTTGCGTGCGATCCGTTAGCTTTTGATGAATCGCGTTTGGAACAGAGGTCCAAAAGAACCCAGTACAGAGAGAACAGAGGTTTGAGTGCGAATGCTGCTAGCGTGCTGATGGTGCTGGCGCTTGGGTGCTGGCGTTTTGCGATGACATCATAGCGTAGCGTCAGAGGGAGGTTTGTTGATATTGCCATGGAAGCCCAACGCGCCGACGCGCGCAGCGCACTGCAGCGCTCCGCCGTGAAACAGGGCCCTGGAAGCGCCCCCTGCACTTGCGCACGTGCAGTAGCACCCTAACCGCAACACATGGGAATGCATTGCCTGGTGGGTGCCTACCTGTATGCCAAGTTTCAACGAAATCGCCCCAGCAATTACCGAGTTATTGAAATGGGAACAAATTTGGCACCTCTTCTTTTTGTATTTTGCACGTGCAGTGGGGGTCACTACCATAGATCAAAAGTATCCGACCTTTGGTAGAAGGGATGCAGCTACCCTACAAAAATTACCGCAAGACAATCGCCCAAGCGGCTGCTGAGATATGAGCCTCTCAAAATCACTACTTTTGGAAAACAGCGTGAACACCCTCGACTTTTCACGTGGCACGTGCCACCACGGTCACTGAGTTGTGTCAAAAGTAGTCAATTACGGGGTAGAAGGGATGGGGCTACCCAGCAAAAAAGACCGCAGGCCAATCGGTCCAGCGGTTGCTGAGATATAAGCCTCTCAAAAGCGTTACAGGCCGGGCCGGGCCGCTCATACTGAGATTTTTCCGTTATATTGAAAAGACTTCGCTTCGCTCGCTGCGCTCGCTCGCTCGTAACCATTGCCTCTATGTCGTCATGCTGGTTGAGGTCTGATAATTGACTTGGCTTGTGCTAAATGACAGTTACTTTACATGCTAGATAACACTAATAATGGTGTCATTTAATCTGCCATCAGGCTAAGGATCTGGAGATCAGCACCGGGGCAAGGGTAAAACTACACATCTGCCACAGCGACGCTAGTTGCAAGGACGCAGGACACCCCAACATCCCAACAACGGCTGATTCGTCCGCACAAGTCGAGGAAGCTGCGCACACGCCGGCTACGCCAGCTGACATGCAACAAGTAACCCCGGTACAAAGCGACGCTCTTTCCCCGACCAGATGCGTGCGAGTGACGCGCCATGTACCCTCGGCTCGTCGGAAGGCGGCGTCAAAATCCCCATACGACCGTAACTTATGTCACGTCTGCCGAGCGGAATATGTCCAGGGGTGCGAGGGCCTGTGGGTTGGCTGCAGCTACCGTGGCGCGCGGGGACGCCAAGTATGCCAGTGGTGGTGTCACCAGAAGTGTGTGCGGCTGCGATGTGAATCGGCCGAAGAGCTCGCACGCATCCCAATCTACTGCCCTACCCACCTCTGAGCAGGGATAGTAGACATTGCCTTTGTATGGCACTACGTTAACTCGCGCACCGACGGGGGTTGGTTATCGCTCCCTCCCCCCTCAAAGTGTTTCTAAAATGGGGGGGACGTGGCGCTGCGTTTGTCTTGGACCTCACCAAAAAATGTTCTTATAAATAGCAAACCTTGTCTGCCTGATTCCATGCCCTTTACTGCCTGCCGCTAGTTTTAGTTTTTCTTTCAGATATCACGGGAGTGAGGTGGGTCCGGTATCTCATCCCCTGTCGGTACGACGTTGTCGCTGACTCCGTCGGTGCGCGGGTTAGCCTTGTTACGGGAAGGGATGGGGACTTTTTAAAGTTTGTTACTTGTTTGTTACTTGATGAGGGTGCTAGTTCCCTTTTGATGACTGTCGCACTCTGACATTCATTTCAGGAAGTAAAAGCGATCATTTAGGATTCACAGTGCAGAAATGTAGAATGCGTCGGGACTGGCCGGGTCGGCTGTGCCGTTACTCTTTGTTAACATGTTTTGAGCTTTAAAGTGCTGCGGAGTGCTGCGTTTATTTTATATCATCGGCCTTGGCATAACTATTGTTCTCAGGCTTCGTTTGCCATTTTCTGTGCGTTTGTGCTCTTTGCATTTCAGTCACTTTGGTGCCTGCTTTGGCTGCAAAGGCTTAGTTGCTTGCAGTTTTGTGGCGTGCCTATTTGATGTTTTTTAAGGAGTTGTGCTCGCTTGTGTGCTTCTTTGGATGTAAAGAAGGATGATTTTGTTGCATGCAGGTTTCTTGCATGGCAATGCGATGTTTTTAATCAGTTGTGTTTGGTTGTGTCACGTCTTAAGGTGTCAATAACACTGCTTTGCTGCATGCAGGTTTGTGGCATGTCCTTGTGATATTTTCCATTGGTTATGATTTTTAACTAAAGACGGGGATGCCTGTGCCAGGGGTTGCTGGTATTGCATTGATTAGTATCTCATAAAATTAAGGATGAAGTCATGAAACATTTAAAACTTTTACATTCACCCGGCTCATAGTTTTTCAATGCCCAAGTGAGGACTGTCCTGTTCAGGTTAGTTGCACATTGTAGTATTTCAATGTCTTACTTATTATGAACTACCTGTTTCACAATTCCTCGTATGTCTGTCGTTGCCTTCAAAACTATCACATCTACTTCGCTTCCTAGGATCCCCAAAGTGCAGTTGAAAACATAAACTCTGATTTGCTGGCGCTGATGTTGCTTTGCTTTTGCCAGTCTGGGTGTTGTTTGCACGTGGAATGCCTGCCTGCTACAGCTATTTCAGAGACATTTTTTGTGTGTGTGTGTGGGAATGGCGTACAATAACCACTTTGTTATTTACATACTTTGATATTTACAACTTACGAATGCCTTTCGTCTTTCAGCCACAAATATGCCAAAACCAAAGCGTTGTTGCTCTAAGCAGCATGACAGTGTCGCACGGCTTTTCCGTGATGCCGGCCGTGCCTTCCGAAGAACTGACAGCTTAAACGTCAAGCTCTATGTGCTGAACTATTTCGGTATATCACGCCAGCCAGTACGCCACATTTGTACATCGTGCATTGAATTTGCACGAAACAAAGTGAGAGAAGTTCAAGAGCGTCAGCAGGTAATAACTTTTGCCGCATAAATGTCATTTTATAGACTCTGTGTTTCCAGTTCATCAACACTAGAAGCATAACGTAACAGTAATTTCCGGACCAGCTGTTGGAGACTGGGCTGCTTGAAAGTGGCGATGCGCAGATTAATTAGGTTCCTAATTACATAGGTTCATGATTTAAAATTTGGTTTAGCATTACTTTCCATGCTGTGGATTATGCTCTTTTTCATGTATCGAGATATCTGTTTTTTAACTCATTTGTTCCGTCTCCCACCAGCCTGCACGCCTCGCGGGCGACTTCGGTGGCGGTGCTTGTCAGCTGCCGGCGACAACAGGGCAAGCCTGCGGCCAGAGTACGTCGGCTGCCGCTGCTGGCCGCTGTCCAGCGCCAGCCGGTGGGTCACATCCGACGGGACCAGAGTCTGCTGGGAGCGCCGTCAGCCAGGTATGTTGGTGCAGTCCTGGAGGTATCCTATCGCCAAGCCCTCAACAAGTGTTTACCCATCGTATAGTTGATGAAACCCAATACTGCATAGTGGATACAATAATTGCTGCAGCACCAATAGACATGTCGTTTAACATCCTGTTGAGTGTTGGTTACATACAGCTATCTGTTTTCTAACTCATTTGTTCCGTCTCCCACCAGCCTGCACGCCTCGCGGACGACTTCGGTGGCGGTGCTTGTCAGCTGCCGGCGACAACAGGGCAAGCCTGCGGCCAGAGTACGTCGGCTGCCGCTGCTGGCCGCTGTCCAGCGGCAGCCGGTGGGTCACATCCGACGGGACCAGAGTCTGCTGGGAGCGCCGTCAGCCAGGTATGTTGGTGCAGTCCTGGAGGTATCCTATCGCCAAGCCCTCAACAAGTGTTTACCCATCATATAGTTGATGAAACCCAATATTACATAGTGAATCCAATAATTGCTGCAGCACCAATAGACATGCCGTTTAACATCCTGTTGGTTACAGCTATCTGTTTTCTAACTCATTTGTTCCGTCTCCCACCAGCCTGCACGCCTCGCGGGCGACTTCGGTGGCGGTGCTTGTCAGCTGCAGGCGACAACAGGGCAAGCCTGCGGCCAGAGTACGTCGGCTGCCGCTGCTGGCCGCTGTCCAGCGGCAGCCGGTGGGTCACATCCGTTGGGACCAGAGTCTGCTGGGAGCGCCGTCAGCCAGGTATGTTGGTGCAGTCCTGGAGGTATCCTATCGCCAAGCCCTCAACAAGTGTTTACCCATCATATAGTTGATGAAGCCCAATATTACATAGTGAATCCAATAATTGCTGCAGCACCAAGAGACATGTCGTTTAACATCCTGTTGGAACATGTAGCTATCTGTTTTCTAACTCATTTGCTCCGTCTCCCACCAGCCCGCACGCCTCGCGGGCGACTTCGGTGGCGGTGCTTGTCAGCTGCAGGCGACAACAGGGCAAGCCTGCGGCCAGAGTACGTCGGCTGCCGCTGCTGGCCGCTGTCCAGCGGCAGCCGGTGGGTCACATCCGTTGGGATCAGAGTCTGCTGGGAGCGCCGTCCGCCAGGTATGTTGGTGCAGTCCTGGAGGTATCCTATCGCCAAGCCCTCAACAAGTGTTTACCCATCATATAGTTGATGAAACCCAATATTACATAGTGAATCCAATAATTGCTGCAGCACCAATAGACATGTCGTTTAACATCCTGTTGAGTGTTGGTTACATACAGGTATCTGTTTTCTAACTCATTTGTTCCGTCTCCCACCAGCCTGCACGCCTCGCGGGCGACTTCGGTGGCGGTGCTTGTCAGCTGCAGGCGACAACAGGGCAAGCCTGCGGCCAGAGTACGTCGGCTGCCGCTGCTGGCCGCTGTCCAGAGGCGGCCGGTGGGTCACATCCGTTGGGACCAGAGTCTGCTGGGAGCGCCGTCAGCCAGGTATGTTGGTGCAGTCCTGGTGGTATCCTATCGCCAAGCCCTCAACAAGTGTTTACCCATCATATAGTTGATGAAACCCAATATTACATAGTGAATCCAATAATTGCTGCAGCACCAATAGACATGTCGTTTAACATCCTGTTGAGTGTTGGTTACATACAGGTATCTGTTTTCTAACTCATTTGTTCCGTCTCCCACCAGCCTGCACGCCTCGCGGGCGACTTCGGTGGCGGTGCTTGTCAGCTGCAGGCGACAACAGGGCAAGCCTGCGGCCAGAGTACGTCGGCTGCCGCTGCTGGCCGCTGTCCAGAGGCGGCCGGTGGGTCACATCCGTTGGGACCAGAGTCTGCTGGGAGCGCCGTCAGCCAGGTATGTTGGTGCAGTCCTGGAGGTATCCTATCGCCAAGCCCTCAACAAGTGTTTACGCATCATATGTGTAGTTGAAGGAACCCAATAGTGGATACTCAATATGGTATCCTGTAAGCATTCTCAGAAAGTGCCATTGTTTAACCTTAGTAAGGTTGTGGTACAATTTCTGTTTGTGATGCTCCTTCTAAGAAGGGATATTTTAAAAAGTCATGCAATTTTAAAATCACCCGTGCCCTGCTGGGAGGGGGGATGTTTAAACACCCCCTCCCTCCTGTGGTTTTTCGCAATTATCTCAAAACGCCGCTGTTTTTGGCACACCTTATCATGCATCGATTCTACACAAGTTGTGGAAATTTTAGCCCGAGGTCATTCAAGGTCAGGTCACCAGGTCAGATCAAGTGACCTCACTACATAAAAATATTCAATGTCTGCCAAAGCTACACCGAGTGACGATGGCTTTGAAACTTTCAGAAATTGATAAGAGTAACATTATGTACAAAATGTGTATCTTGGAATTTTGATATCGATGACCTAAGGTCACGTCAATTTTGCTACATCCCCATTACAATAAGTCATGGGAGAAAACTGAAATGCGCCTCTTTTGGACGAAAGCCATTATAAACACTCCCAAACACTGAATTACAAGTAACTTAGACACAATGACGTGAAAATGGTGTCTGTGACCCCTGTTTATGCCCTTGAGGTCATCTCAGGTCACGAATGGCATCAAACAGTTTTTTTCGCGAATAACTTTTGATATATGCAGCATTAGAGCGATGAAAATACCTTAGATGTGTTCAGCTCGACGATACGGATCGACTGACATGCTACATGACCCTTACTGGTCAGGTCATGACCTTAAGGTCAGAATTTCAAGTTGACTTTTCAAGGTCAAATTATAGGTCATTCGATGCGTCTTGAGAGAAACGCGATTGTGGTGAAAGTAAGCTCGTGCAAGGCTTGAGTCAAAAGTTATTGAAAAACTGTTTCAGAAAATAATCGGCTATTTTGGCAGTTTTTGCCCCCTGCAGGTTAAACCGTTGACGTTAGGTCAAATCCGAGAGAATTACTCAGAAAGGGAGTTATAGGGATATCGAATGCGCTTTTCTGCGGCGCTGTAGTTCTATTGGTTCCAGAGTTTTGCGTTGGCTTCTTGGAAATTGTCGACATTCGACCTGAAAATGGGCGAAATTTTGCCTTGAATGACCTCGGATTACCTGACCTTTGACCTGACCAAAAAATGACCCAAGTGATTTTTGAATGTACATACAAAACAATAACAAATATGAAGAATTCAGACACTTCTCAGACCAACAAAGGTCAGACACTTCTCAGACCAACAAAAGGTCATCTTTTTTTTTTGCTTTTTTACCAAAAATAAAAAAGCAAAAAAAAAAAGATTCTTGGATGAAAGGCGCGTTAGATCGTAAAAATTCCCACTGTGCAGTGTGCACTGTTCAATCAAACATTCGCATTTTTTTTTTTTTTTTTTACAAATATGTCTTACTATATACGTTACAATTGGCAAAGGGGCATTGTTTAAAAACAAACTTAAGTTTTTTTTATACAAGGAATAGTCGACTACTTTTGACTCATTTTTTTTTCTTTTGCAACTAGTGCAAGAATTCAACTCTATGAGACCCTGACGTCGCGTAGCCCTCCCATGTCCGCAATCGAAGTCATCGATTTTTTTATGCGAACTGCAGATGCGACTCAGTTTGATTTGAGCGAATACCTGGCTACTTAGGCGTTTGCTTTGCGCAGTGTCCAGACCAGCCCCTTGAAGGCAGACTATGCCGCAATGTCACAGCCAGCGTCTATGACCGTGTAAGTTCTACATGCGTTACAATTTTTCAAACGGAGGTACAAGTTACCATTTTCTCGTTTTAATGAATTTTGAATGAAATTACTATGGGAGAGTCTTGGCATGTTCCACTGTTTACTTCCAACAATGGCAAGTGAATGTAGGCTACTGTTATTTCAATCACTTTGTCAAATATCGTACAGGTGGGGGCGGCTTCTTTACACCACCGGCCAAATTACCCCATCGTCCACAAGCCAATCGATTATGCATGGTTTTGGCAGTTAATTGGCATTTACAGCGTGTGTGTACGTTGTGTGGTTTGCCTATATAAAAATCAAAACGTCTGTACGTGTGTAACGCGTCAGTTCCCTTCGGCGGGCTGTTGCGAGGAGACGGTGCCGACTTAACTCGGCCGCTACTGGGCCGATTTTAATGAAAATTGATTCATTACGCTGTGCGTAATGCTGTCCCTCTTTACGCTGCGCGTAATGCTGTCCCTCTAGTTCACTTATATAAAAATCAAAATGTCTATGTATGTATGCATGAGACGCGTCAGTTCCCTTTGGCGGGCTGTTGCGGGGCGACGGCGGGGTCTAGGGGATGGGAACTTTGGTGCCGGGTCGGGCGCGTGCAGACATTTGTCGTATTAAACTTTGGAGGGGGTGCGCTCGGTGGTTTGCACGTGGCGGGCGCATCTCTGCGGCATTTTGGGCCGCGGCCGGCGCCGATCAGAGAGCACGCGCCTTAGGCTCAGTTTCTTCGCTTGCAAAACGGAGCGAAATAAGAGCCGGGAGGTGATTGACCTTTGACAATGAATACCGGAACAGACCACCGCCCGCCGAGAGGAGGCGTCAAATTTATTCTTGCAATAACTCGGCCGTTACTAGACCGATTTTGATGAAACTTTATTTATTACGCTGCGCGTAATGCTGTCCCTCTAGATGTATATAATTTTCCAATCACGCCATTTTTGGTAGAAAACTCCAAAATCGTGACGTCACTTAAGGTTTCATATATAATAATGCTAAATAGATTTCTTTGGTGCTTAAACACGCCCCCCCCCCATTCCTTAGCAATTAGCGTGTTAACCATTAACCACCCCAAGGCACGGTAAGATTCGTCCTTTTTACCAAACCTTTCTCTTATTCCAGGACGTGCTGGCGGCCCAGGTGGCTGAGCTTCTCAAGACTGGCGATTTACCGCAGCACTCTGTAGCTGAACTGGCCACCGCGCTAGGTGTAGCGCTGAACGGTAAACTTCTGGAAGAGTCATGTGACATGGCAGCTGGCTTCAAAGACCTCGACGCACTGAAGTCGCTGGTGCCATCAGTTTGGCTCTCCGAAAGAAACCCAGCCCTTGTTTCATTCCTGCAAAACTTGACGGCAAAGAAGGGGAAGGGCGATCGCGAAACCTCCGATTTGAGACTTGTCCATGCGTATGAGCAACTCATTGGATGTAGGAACAAGAGATACGTTGGGCAGTGGAGTTTTAGCGAAAGTCTTGTGAAGAATTCGTTCCGTCAGAGCAAGACTGCCTGTGCCATCGATTCCGCCATTTCACCTTCCGGTTCAACTGCTTCACATGCCAACTTCCTGGCGGCCACCGCAGCTCATGCCACACAACTTCAGGATGGTGATATAGAGGTGTGGTTCGACAACAACCAAATTGTGGGAAAAACTACACGTGTATGTGTTGGGGGAAAGGCTCTGATGAGTGGCTGCACAATGCTGTGCTCGATTCAAACTGTCAGCGACAACTTGCAAGTGGAAGCGAGCCTGATGCCCGGTCTTCATGAAACCACCGATCCAAAAGAACTAAACACCGCCCTGGAGAAAGTGGAAGAAGAGGAGAGGGCGCTGCGAGAACTCTATCGGGCTCATCGCACCAAATTCTGGGAGAAAACTATCGAGGCGGTTTCCGCAGAACAAACTGACACACAATTCGGCGTTGAAGATTATGTTGACCGAATGGCGGCGCAGCTGGCAGCCGGCACTGCAAACACCATTTGCAAACATTGCTTGACTGTGCAACCTGACCACTTCGATGTATGTCCCAAATGCGCGAAGCCATCGACTCCTTCAGTGGTCTTGCGGGAGGACCGCATGCACGGCGTGCCGTCTCAACACGGCGGTCACGTTGACGTAGTTGTTGGCGAGGTGTACAAAGACATGCCCAACTCCTACGCCAATTGCAAAGCCATTCTTGCACATATTCGAATGCAAGCAAAGATTGGTGAAGAACGCCAGTGGGTGTCAGTTGGTTGTGATGGTCAGCCATACGATATTATCAGAAACCTTCTGGACCTGACCATGGTCTGTAACCACTGCGGACTGGTGACAGATGCGGCGGACATGAACGAACACGTGTCAAAGGAACATCCGAACGACGGACAATGCTTCAGGAAGTTTTATGACTGGGTCCTGCTTCGTCCTGGTGCGGGGCACGTCGAGATGAACATCTGCAAGGCGCTCTTTCGTCTCCTCTGGCTACCCATCCTTCGACCAGTTGCACGGGTCCTGGGTTTCACGAGTGACGCTTCATTGTCATTCGTCAAGACATGTGGCAACCACCATGTCACGTGGCAAATCCTAAACATTATCCTTGAAGCCTTGTCCAAAGAGCTGGCCGTGACCTACGTCCGTCAATGTCTGGAAGCACATCTGGAGCTCAGTGCGACGGGAATGCTAGAATGGCTTGCGTCTGCTCAGAACAACAACTACGTCCTTCTCTCCAAGCTGTGTGACATCATGTTGGCGACATCTCTCATGCGGGCGGGTGTGAGGAGAAATAACAGTGAAGCAATGCTTGCTGGAAGACAGAGGGCCGCGTTGGTCTTCTTCACGGGACCCCACTACACGTATCAACGATTGATTGTTCGGGACATGATCCAGCGTCAACAGGTCCCGCCTGCAGTCAAGAGGTTCATCGAAGCCCGAACATCATACTCAACGTCAGGAGACACTACGAGAGGCGAAGGTGGCGACTTCGTTTTGGAGAACAAGAATCGCCAAACGAAATCGTGGATCCCTCCAGGTATGCACAAAAATGATTGTCCATAATCCAACCATGTGTATGCTGAGACATTGCATATTATTGAGAATATAGTATGACGTTAAATTTTCACGTCGTTCATTAGCTACTGTATTTGTGTGAGTGCTTCCTTTGCAGACAAATCGGCGTAAGAAATACGTTGGCAACAAAACCCACTAATTTATGTAGCTCATCCGAAAGTGTATTCTTCCTCGAAATACCAACTCATTCCCTTGCTTTAAATGCCAGTTCTTTTAGGTAGCTCGCTCAACAGATCCTAATCTGGTGGTAGGACGATTCACTCTGTGAAAGCTACGGAAATGTAATTTTGTTCCTAAAAGATTTTGCATGTTCCATTGCAGGCCAGCCGTCCGTTACCCAGTGGCAGGAGGCAGCCAGGTGCGGCGACCGTCTGGAGGGAGTCAAGGAAAGTGTGCTGGAACGGTGCAGTATCGGTGCGTCGACGTTCAGTGACCAGGACCTGCCGCAGGAAGCAAGTGTGGATCGGGTTCGAGCCGAAATGCGCGCTAAGGGACATCTTTCGAACCCCAGGGACGAGGTGGAGTACCTGCAAGGACTGGACGGTGATTACTTGCACCCCGACTTTGTTAACTTCGATGTCTCGGCAAAGCAGAACGTGCTGTCACTCAGGGGTGCGATGTCGGGGACGTTGGATCAGAAAATGACCAAGGTTTTCATAGTGCCAGACGATGCGTCCGCCGACAAAATGACAAAGGCTGAGCTATTTGAGCACGTAACGGCAACCATCAAATCTACATATTTGGGCGAGGACCAAGCTATGCGCATGTCGATCTTGCGCCGTGCGAAAACAAAGTCGGACTTACTGGGCCTCTACCAAGAATACGGATGTGCACGTGAATAGGCCCTCGCGTGAAACGGTGTCCATCCCGGCGGCGGTGCTTGTCAGCTGCAGGCGACCGCAGTCATGCAAGCCTGCGGCCAGACGTCGGCTGCCGCTGCTGGCCGCTGTCCAGCGGCAGCCGGTGGGTCACATCCGTTGGGACCAGAGTCTGCTGGGAGCGCCGTCAGCCAGGTATGTTGGTGCAGTCCTGGTGGTATCCTATCGCCAAGCCCTCAACAAGTGTTTACCCATCATATAGTTGATGAAACCCAATATTACATAGTGAATCCAATAATTGCTGCAGCACCAATAGACATGTCGTTTAACATCCTGTTGAGTGTTGGTTACATACAGCTATCTGTTTTCTAACTCATTTGTTCCGTCTCCCACCAGCCTGCACGCCTCGCGGACGACTTCGGTGGCGGTGCTTGTCAGCTGCAGGCGACAACAGGGCAAGCCTGCGGCCAGAGTACGTCGGCTGCCGTTGCTGGCCGCTGTCCAGCGGCAGCCGGTGGGTCACATCCGACGGGACCAGAGTCTGCTGGGAGCGCCGTCAGCCAGGTATGTTGGTGCAGTCCTGGAGGTATCCTATCGCCAAGCCCTCAACAAGTGTTTACCCATCATATAGTTGATGAAACCCAATATTACATATTGAATCCAATAATTGCTGCAGCACCAATAGTCATGTCGTTTAACATCCTGTTGAGTGTTGGTTACATACAGGTATCTGTTTTCTAACTCATTTGTTCCGTCTCCCACCAGCCCGCACGCCTCGCGGACGACTTCGGTGGCGGTGCTTGTCAGCTGCCGGCGACAACAGGGCAAGCCTGCGGCCAGAGTACGTCGGCTGCCGCTGCTGGCCGCTGTCCAGCGGCAGCCGGTGGGTCACATCCGACGGGACCAGAGTCTGCTGGGAGCGCCGTCAGCCAGGTATGTTGGTGCAGTCCTGGAGGTATCCTATCGCCAAGCCCTCAACAAGTGTTTACCCATCGTATAGTTGATGAAACCCAATATTACATAGTGGATACAATAATTGCTGCAGCACCAATAGACATGTCGTTTAACATCCTGGTGGTTACATACAGCTATCTGTTTTCTAACTCATTTGTTCCGTCTCCCACCAGCCTGCACGCCTCGCGGACGACTTCGGTGGCGGTGCTTGTCAGCTGCCGGCGACAACAGGGCAAGCCTGCGGCCAGAGTACGTCGGCTGCCGCTGCTGGCCGCTGTCCAGCGGCAGCCGGTGGGTCACATCCGTTGGGATCAGAGTCTGCTGGGAGCGCCGTCAGCCAGGTATGTTGGTGCAGTCCTGGTGGTATCCTATCGCCAAGCCCTCAACAAGTGTTTACCCATCATATAGTTGATGAAACCCAATATTACATAGTGGATACAATAATTGCTGCAGCACCAATAGACATGTCGTTTAACATCCTGTTGGTTATATACAGCTATCTGTTTTCTAACTCATTTGTTCCGTCTCCCACCAGCCCGCACGCCTCGCGGACGACTTCGGTGGCGGTGCTTGTCAGCTGCCGGCGACAACAGGGCAAGCCTGCGGCCAGAGTACGTCGGCTGCCGCTGCTGGCCGCTGTCCAGCGGCAGCCGGTGGGTCACATCCGTTGGGATCAGAGTCTGCTGGGAGCGCCGTCAGCCAGGTATGTTGGTGCAGTCCTGGTGGTATCCTATCGCCAAGCCCTCAACAAGTGTTTACCCATCATATAGTTGATGAAACCCAATATTACATAGTGGATACAATAATCGCTGCAGCACCAATGTTAAACATCCTGTTGGTTACATACAGCTATCTGTTTTCTAACTCATTTGTTCCGTCTCCCACCAGCCCGCACGCCTCGCGGACGACTTCGGTGGCGGTGCTTGTCAGCTGCCGGCGACAACAGGGCAAGCCTGCGGCCAGAGTACGTCGGCTGCCGCTGCTGGCCGCTGTCCAGCGGCAGCCGGTGGGTCACATCCGACGGGACCAGAGTCTGCTGGGAGCGCCGTCAGCCAGGTATGTTGGTGCAGTCCTGGAGGTATCCTATCGCCAAGCCCTCAACAAGTGTTTACCCATCGTATAGTTGATGAAACCCAATATTACATAGTGGATACAATAATTGCTGCAGCACCAATACACATGTCGTTTAACATCCTGGTGGTTACATACAGCTATCTGTTTTCTAACTCATTTGTTCCGTCTCCCACCAGCCTGCACGCCTCGCGGACGACGTCGGTGGCGGTGCTTGTCAGCTGCCGGCGACAACAGGGCAAGCCTGCGGCCAGAGTACGTCGGCTGCCGCTGCTGGCCGCTGTCCAGCGGCAGCCGGTGGGTCACATCCGTTGGGATCAGAGTCTGCTGGGAGCGCCGTCAGCCAGGTATGTTGGTGCAGTCCTGGTGGTATCCTATCGCCAAGCCCTCAACAAGTGTTTACCCATCATATAGTTGATGAAACCCAATATTACATAGTGGATACAATAATTGCTGCAGCACCAATAGACATGTCGTTTAACATCCTGTTGGTTATATACAGCTATCTGTTTTCTAACTCATTTGTTCCGTCTCCCACCAGCCCGCACGCCTCGCGGGCGACTTCGGTGGCGGTGCTTGTCAGCTGCCGGCGACAACAGGGCAAGCCTGCGGCCAGAGTACGTCGGCTGCCGCTGCTGGCCGCTGTCCAGCGGCAGCCGGTGGGTCACATCCGACGGGACCAGAGTCTGCTGGGAGCGCCGTCAGCCAGGTATGTTGGTGCAGTCCTGGAGGTATCCTATCGCCAAGCCCTCAACAAGTGTTTACCCATCATATAGTTGATGAAGCCCAATATTACATAGTGGATACAATAATCGCTGCAGCACCAATGTTAAACATCCTGTTGGTTACATACAGCTATCTGTTTTCTAACTCATTTGTTCCGTCTCCCACCAGCCCGCACGCCTCGCGGGCGACTTCGGTGGCGGTGCTTGTCAGCTGCAGGCGACAACAGGGCAAGCCTGCGGCCAGAGTACGTCGGCTGCCGCTGCTGGCCGCTGTCCAGCGCCAGCCGGTGGGTCACATCCGTTGGGATCAGAGTCTGCTGGGAGCGCCGTCAGCCAGGTATGTTGGTGCAGTCCTGGAGGTATCCTATCGCCAAGCCCTCAACAAGTGTTTACCCATCATATAGTTGATGAAACCCAATATTACATAGTGAATCCAATAATTGCTGCAGCACCAAAAGACATGTCGTTTAACATCCTGTTGAGTGTTGGTTACATACAGCTATCTGCTTTCTAACTCATTTGTTCCGTCTCCCACCAGCCTGCACGCCTCGCGGACGACTTCGGTGGCGGTGCTTGTCAGCTGCAGGCGACAACAGGGCAAGCCTGCGGCCAGAGTACGTCGGCTGCCGCTGCTGGCCGCTGTCCAGCGGCAGCCGGTGGGTCACATCCGACGGGACCAGAGTCTGCTGGGAGCGCCGTCAGCCAGGTATGTTGGTGCAGTCCTGGAGGTATCCTATCGCCAAGCCCTCAACAAGTGTTTACCCATCATATAGTTGATGAAGCCCAATATTACATATTGAATCCAATAATTGCTGCAGCACCAATAGACATGTCGTTTAACATCCTGTTGAGTGTTGGTTACATACAGCTATCTGTTTTCTAACTCATTTGTTCCGTCTCCCACCAGCCCGCACGCCTCGCGGACGACTTCGGTGGCGGTGCTTGTCAGCTGCCGGCGACAACAGGGCAAGCCTGCGGCCAGAGTACGTCGGCTGCCGCTGCTGGCCGCTGTCCAGCGGCGGCCGGTGGGTCACATCCGTTGGGACCAGAGTCTGCTGGGAGCGCCGTCAGCCAGGTATGTTGGTGCAGTCCTGGAGGTATCCTATCGCCAAGCCCTCAACAAGTGTTTACCCATCATATAGTTGATGAAGCCCAATATTACATAGTGAATCCAATAATTGCTGCAGCACCAATAGACATGTCGTTTAACATCCTGTTGGTTACATACAGCTATCTGTTTTCTAACTCATTTGTTCCGTCTCCCACCAGCCTGCACGCCTCGCGGACGACTTCGGTGGCGGTGCTTGTCAGCTGCAGGCGACAACAGGGCAAGCCTGCGGCCAGAGTACGTCGGCTGCCGCTGCTGGCCGCTGTCCAGCGGCAGCCGGTGGGTCACATCCGTTGGGACCAGAGTCTGCTGGGAGCGCCGTCAGCCAGGTATGTTGGTGCAGTCCTGGAGGTATCCTATCGCCAAGCCCTCAACAAGTGTTTACCCATCATATAGTTGATGAAACCCAATATTACATAGTGGATACAATAATTGCTGCAGCACCAATAGACATGTCGTTTAACATCCTGGTGGTTACATACAGCTATCTGTTTTCTAACTCATTTGTTCCGTCTCCCACCAGCCTGCACGCCTCGCGGGCGACTTCGGTGGCGGTGCTTGTCAGCTGCAGGCGACAACAGGGCAAGCCTGCGGCCAGAGTACGTCGGCTGCCGCTGCTGGCCGCTGTCCAGCGGCAGCCGGTGGGTCACATCCGTTGGGATCAGAGTCTGCTGGGAGCGCCGTCAGCCAGGTATGTTGGTGCAGTCCTGGAGGTATCCTATCGCTAAGCCCTCAACAAGTGTTAACCCATCATATAGTTGATGAAACCCAATACTGCATAGTGGATACAATAATCGCTGCAGCACCAATGTTAAACATCCTGTTGGTTACATACAGCTATCTGTTTTCTAACTCATTTATTCTGTCTCCCACCAGCCCGCACGCCTCGCGGGCGACTTCGGTGGCGGTGCTTGTCAGCTGCAGGCGACAACAGGGCAAGCCTGCGGCCAGAGCACGTCGGCTGCCGCTGCTGGCCGCTGTCCAGAGGCAGCCGGTGGGTCACATCCGACGGGACCAGAGTCTGCTGGGAGCGCCGTCAGCCAGGTATGTTGGTGCAGTCCTGGAGGTGTCCTATCGCCAAGCCCTCAACAAGTGTTTACCCATCATATAGTTGATGAAACCCAATATTACATAGTGAATCCAATAATCGCTGCAGCACCAAATAGACATGTCGTTTAACATCCTGTTGGAACATACAGCTATCTGTTTTCTAACTCATTTGTTCCGTCTCCCACCAGCCCGCACGCCTCGCGGGCGACTTCGGTGGCGGTGCTTGTCAGCTGGAGGCGACAACAGGGCAAGCCTGCGGCCAGAGTACGTCGGCTGCCGCTGCTGGCCGCTGTCCAGAGGCAGCCGGTGGGTCACATCCGTTGGGACCAGAGTCTGCTGGGAGCGCCGTCAGCCAGGTATGTTGGTGCAGTCCTGGAGGTATCCTATCGCCAAGCCCTCAACAAGTGTTTACCCATCATTTGTGTAGCTGAACTACCTATCGTGTTTTTCTTTCGACCCCCTCTGTAAACGTCTCTGTGAATACAGCACGAGATTTGCGAGATGAATTGCTTGGAAATCTGGCTAGCGCACATCGCTTTTCACAGATGATCAACGTGATCAAAATTGTTTTCATTTCACTCCATTTCCCCGTCTCGTAATGAGTGTTTGTCTACATTTACAATCCAAAAGTGATGCTCGACTTGTCGTAAATTGTAACTGAACTCATCCATCAATCGCACGGTGTTGACCATTATGCTACTTGATCGGTGTTCAGAGGACATATTGAAAATATTTTTTATCTCTTCAATGAAATGTGCACCAACCAGTTTTGTTAGTCATTCTCTTAGCAAATCTCGTGCTGTGTTCAAAAAGATGTTTACAATGAGGGTCGAACTTGAGAAAAAGAACTGTAAGTTATAAATCGCACGGCGTGCACCATAACGCTATATGTGCCATTGGTGGTCAAAACTGGATTCGAAAGTTGAAACATATCATCCACACCTCCAATACAATTTGCGCTAACCAGTCTTCTGAGCAATTTAGCCAGCGGTTCTCGTGCTGTATTCAAAAACAGGTTGACTGTAAGGGTCGAACTTGGAAAAAAAGAACTATAGAACAACGATCCCTTGCGTTGCTATTCTTCCAAAGGGCTTTCAGAGTATGTTAACATTGCCCCCCGGCGTGTTTGGCCACATCTGCCAGTTTTTGCGTGTGTGAAGAAAACCGCGGCTCGCAGCGCCGCTGGGCGCTGATGACCACTGTAGTCCGGTCGCCCAACAACCCCAATTCATCATCATCATCATCGCAGCGCTGAAAATCTTGGTATTGCTTGTGAGACATTAATTGCGCATCGTGTGTGAAACGTTTGATCGCAGGTCGGATATGGTCAGGTATGGTCGCATATGGTCAGGCCATTCTTTCAGTAAACATCCCAGAAGTTAAGCGTTGTAGTCTAGTGGTTCGCGACTTATGCGCCGACTTGTGTGAAATCGAGGACACAAATTAATGATAATTTTACTTTTGTGACTCCCAAGCTTAGCGATGACCTCATTGAAAAATGACCTGAATGATCATGAAAATGTGATATTGATCTTTTTTTCCTTTTCACCTTTTCCGTTGCGAAAAGGTGGGACCATTTACCCCCCCCCCCCGCCCCTCAGCAACTAGCGTGTTAACCATTAACCACCCCAAGGCACGGTAAGCTTCGTCCTTTTTACCAAACCTTTCTCTTGTTCCAGGACGTGCCAGCGGCCCTGGTGGCTGAGCTTCTCAAGACTGGCGATTTACCGCAGCACTCTGTAGCTGAACTGGCCACCGCGCTAGGTGTAGCGCTGAACGGTAAACTTCTGGAAGAGTCGTGTGACATGGCAGCTGGCTTCAAAGACCTCGACGCACTGAAGTCGCTGGTGCCATCAGTTTGGCTCTCCGAAAGAAACCCAGCCCTTGTTTCATTCCTGCAAAACTTGACGGCCAAGAAGGTGAGGGCGATCGCGAAACCTCCGATTTGAGACTTGTCAATGCGTATGGGCAACTCATTGGATGTAGGAACAAGAGATACGTTGGGCAGTGGAGTTTTAGCGAAAGTCTTGTGAAGAATTCGTTCCGTCAGAGCAAGACTGCCTGTGCCATCGATTCCGCCATTTCACCTTCCGGTTCAACTGCTTCACATGCCAACTTCCTGGCGGCCACCGCAGCTCATGCCACACAACTTCAGGATGGTGATATAGAGGTGTGGTTCGACAACAACCAAATTGTGGGAAAAACTACACGTGTATGTGTTGGGGGAAAGGCTCTGATGAGTGGCTGCACAATGCTGTGCTCGATTCAAACTGTCAGCGACAACTTGCAAGTGGAAGCGAGCCTGATGCCCGGTCTTCATGAAACCACCGATCCAAAAGAACTAAACACCGCCCTGGAGAAAGTGGAAGAAGAGGAGAGGGCTCTGCGATAACTCTATCGGGCTCATCGCACCAAATTCTGGGAGAAAAATATCGAGGCGGTTTCCGCAGAACAAACTGACACACAATTTGGCGTTGAAGATTATGTTGACCGTATGGCGGCGCAGCTGACAGCCGGCACTGCAAACACCATTTGCAAACATTGCTGTGCAACCTGACCACTTCGATGTAGGTCCCAAATGCGCGAAGCCATCGACTCCTTCAGTGGTCTTGCGGGAGGACCGCATGCACGGCATGCCGTCTCAACACGGCGGTCACGTTGACGTAGTTGTTGGCGAGGTATACAAAGAAAAACAATATACATACGATATACGAAGATATACAACCCTTACATTAATGGCAAGGGAGTTCTGGATCACATTCGAACCTAAACTCCGCTCTAGAGAAAGTGGAAGAAGAGGAGAGGGCGCTTCAAGAACTCTATCGAGCTCATCGCACCAAAGTCTGGGAGAAAACTATCGAGGCGGTTTCCGCAGAACACACTGACACACAACTTAGCGTTGAAGATTATATTGACAGTATGGCGGCGCAGCTGACAGCCGGCACTGCAAACACCATTTGCAAACATTGCTGTGCAACCTGACCACTTCGATGTAGGTCCCAAATGCGCAAAGCTGTCGACTCCTTCAGTGGTCTTGCGGGAGGACCGCATGCACGGCATGCCGTCTCAACACGGCGGTCACGTTGACGTAGTTGTTGGCGAGGTGTACAAAGAAAAACAATATACATACGATATACGAAGATATACAACCCTTACATCAATGGCAAGTCGGGTGTTCTGGAGCATATTCGAACCTAAACTCCGCTCTAGAGAAAGTGGAAGAAGAGGAGAGGGCGCTTCAAGAACTCTATCGAGCTCATCGCACCAAAGTCTGGGAGAAAACTATCGAGGCGGTTTCCGCAGAACACACTGACACACAACTTAGCGTTGAAGATTATATTGACAGTATGGCGGCGCAGCTGACAGCCGGCACTGCAAACACCATTTGCAAACATTGCTGTACAACCTGACCACTTCGATGTAGGTCCCAAATGCGCAAAGCTGTCGACTCCTTCAGTGGTCTTGCGGGAGGACCGCATGCACGGCATGCCGTCTCAACACGGCGGTCACGTTGACGTAGTTGTTGGCGAGGTGTACAAAGAAAAACAATATACATACGATATACGAAGATATATAACCCTTACACCAATGGCAGGGGAGTTCTGGAGCACATTCGAACCTAAACTCCACTCTAGAGAAAGTGGAAGAAGAGGGGAGGGCGCTTCAAGAACTCTATCGAGCTCATCGCACCAAAGTCTGGAAGAAAACTATCGAGGCGGTTTCCGCAGAACGAACAGACACACAATTCGGCGTTGAAGATTATGTTGACAGTATGGCGGCGCAGCTGACAGCCGGCACTGCAAACACCATTTGCAAACATTGCTGTGCAACCTGACCACTTCGATGTAGCTCCCAAGTGCGGAAAGCCATCGACTCCTTCAGTGGTCTTGCGGGAGGACCGCATGCACGGCATGCCGTCTCAACACGGCGGTCACGTTGACGTAGTTGTTGGCGAGGTATACAAAGAAAAACAATATACATACGATATACGAAGATATACAACCCTTACACCAATTACGAGGGAGTTCTTGAGCTCATTGGAATTCAACCAGAATTGGTAGTAAACGCACAGGTCGCACTTTGTTGTGATGGTTAGCCATACGATATTATCAGAAACCTTCTGGACCTGACCATGGTCTGTAACCACTGCGGACTGGTGACAGAATATGCGGCGGACATGAACGAACACGTGTCAAAGGAACATCCGAACGACGGACAATGCTTCAGGAAGTTTTATGACTGGGTCCTGCTTCGTCCTGGTGCGGGGCACGTCGAGATGAACATCTGCAAGGCGCTCTTTCGTCTCCTCTGGCTACCCATCCTTCGACCAGTTGCACGGGTCCTGGGTTTCACGAGTGACGCTTCATTGTCATTCGTCAAGACATGTGGCAACCACCATGTCACGTGGCAAATCCTAAACATTATCCTTGAAGCCTTGTCCAAAGAGCTGGCCGTGACCTACGTCCGTCAATGTCTGGAAGCACATCTGGAGCTCAGTGCGACGGGAATGCTAGAATGGCTTGCGTCTGCTCAGAACAACAACTACGTCCTTCTCTCCAAGCTGTGTGACATCATGTTGGCGACATCTCTCATGCGGGCGGGTGTGAGGAGAAATAACAGTGAAGCAATGCTTGCTGGAAGACAGAGGGCCGCGTTGGTCTTCTTCACGGGACCCCACTACACGTATCAACGATTGATTGTTCGGGACATGATCCAGCGTCAACAGGTCCCGCCTGCAGTCAAGAGGTTCATCGAAGCCCGAACATCATACTCAACGTCAGGAGACACTACGAGAGGCGAAGGTGGCGACTTCGTTTTGGAGAACAAGAATCGCCAAACGAAATCGTGGATCCCTACAGGTATGCACAAAAATGATTGTCCATAATCCAACCATGTGTATGCTGAGACATTGCATATTATTGGGAATATAGTATGACGTTAAATTTTCACGTCGTTCATTAACTACTGTATTTGTTTGAGTGCTTCCTTTGCAGACAAATCGGCGTAAGAAATACGTTGGCAACAAAACCCACTAATTTATGTAGCTCATCCGAAAGTGTATTCTTCCTCGAAATACCAATTCATTCCCTTGCTTTAAATGCCAGTTCTTTTAGGTAGCTCGCTCAACAGATCCTAATCTGGTGGTAGGACGATTCACTCTGTGAAAGCTACGGAAATGCAATTTTGTTCCTAAAAGATTTTGCATGTTCCATTGCAGGCCAGCCGTCCGTTACCCAGTGGCAGGAGGCAGCCAGGTGCGGCGACCGTCTGGAGGGAGTCAAGGAAAGTGTGCTGGAACGGTGCAGTATCGGTGCGTCGACGTTCAGTGACCAGGACCTGCCGCAGGAAGCAAGTGTGGATCGGGTTCGAGCCGAAATGCGCGCTAAGGGACATCTTTCGAACCCCAGGGACGAGGTGGAGTTCCTGCAAGGACTGGACGGTGATTACTTGCACCCCGACTTTGTTAACTTCGATGTCTCGGCAAAGCAGAACGTGCTGTCATTCAGGGGTGCGATGTCGGGGACGTTGGATCAGAAAATGACCAAGGTTTTCATAGTGTCAGACGATGCGTCCGCCGACAAAATGACAAAGGCTGAGCTATTTGAGCACGTAACGGCAACCATCAAATCTACATATTTGGGAGACTGAACAAGCTATGCGCATTTCGATCTTGCGCCGTGCGAAAACAAAGTCAGACTTACTGGGCCTCTACCAAGAATACGGATGTGCACGTGAATAGGCCCTCGCGTGAAACGGTGTCCATCCCGGCGGCGGTGCTTGTCAGCTGCAGGCGACCGCAGTCATGCAAGCCTGCGGCCAGACGTCGGCTGCCGCTGCTGGCCGCTGTCCAGCCGCGGCAGCCGGTGGGTCACATCCGACGGGACCAGAGTCTGCTGGGAGCGCCGTCAGCCAGGTATGTTGGTGTAGTCCTGGAGGTATCCTATCGCCAAGCCGTCAACAAGTGTTTACCCATCATATAGTTGATGAAACCCAATATTACATAGTGAATCCAATAATTGCTGCAGCACCAATAGACATGCCGTTTAACATCCTGTTGGTTATATACAGCTATCTGTTTTCTAACTCATTTGTTCCGTCTCCCACCAGCCTGCACGCCTCGCGGGCGACTTCGGTGGCGGTGCTTGTCAGCTGCAGGCGACAACAGGGCAAGCCTGCGGCCAGAGTACGTCGGCTGCCGCTGCTGGCCGCTGTCCAGCGGCAGCCGGTGGGTCACATCCGACGGGACCAGAGTCTGCTGGGAGCGCCGTCAGCCAGGTATGTTGGTGCAGTCCTGGAGGTATCCTATCGCTAAGCCCTCAACAAGTGTTAACCCATCATATAGTTGATGAAACCCAATATTACATAGTGAATCCAATAATTGCTGCAGCACCAATAGACATGTCGTTTAACATCCTGTTGAGTGTTGGTTACATACAGGTATCTGTTTTCTAACTCATTTGTTCCGTCTCCCACCAGCCTGCACGCCTCGCGGGCGACTTCGGTGGCGGTGCTTGTCAGCTGCAGGCGACAACAGGGCAAGCCTGCGGCCAGAGTACGTCGGCTGCCGCTGCTGGCCGCTGTCCAGCGGCAGCCGGTGGGTCACATCCGACGGGACCAGAGTCTGCTGGGAGCGCCGTCGGCCAGGTAAAGCACGCTGTTTGGCATTGTTTAAATGTTTAAATGCTAAGTGGCCTGCTCAACAAGAAGTTTTTAGGGTAGATGTAAATGTGATCAACTCGAGGGTGCTGAAAGTTTTGTCTCGCAATCGGCCGCTTTTTACTCTAGTTACGCGAAATAGCGAGGGTGTGGAGTCCGTTCGGCCCCTCCCCCCCCCCCCCCCATAGGGGCGAGGGCTAAGATTCCAAATTATTGGTACCAAATTGCAAGTGGAGGTAAAGAACTTATGACGTCATAGAAACAGCGGAGGCCCTTAAAATAAAAATGAAAGCATAATATCTTCAAACGTGGTGAAAGTTTTTCGGCGAAATTTGGTAGACATTCGTTTTTGCTCTTTGTGAACCAAGGTCTTTATCGAAGTCGTTATTTTTTTAAAGCTGTGAGAGGGCCCTCGTGAAAAGATAACCACGTTCGTGCTGATAATTTTTCATCTTCCCGGCAGACCCATGCATAATTATATATATTTTTGTTTAGGGTGATCGTCGGGCCGTAAAAACTCTTGATTTGCGCTTGTATCAGCTGAAGCCACGGAACTGCTATTCCAGTTCAAAACCCCATGTTAAAAGTGAACTATTTCCTTTAACAGATTTTGTATGTTTCATTGCAGACCAGCCGTCAGTCACCTAGTGGCGGAAGGCAGCGAGGTGCGGCGACCGTCTGGACTCCGGAGGAAGTGGAGGACAGTGTTGAAACAGTGTAGTCCTCAAACGAGTGTTGTGGGTTGATAGGTTTGGTACGGGGACCCGCAGTTGCTACTGTACAGCGACCCTGAGTAAATTGTCTCAGCACCCTCACAGTGAACAAAGATAAGCTGTCCGAGGGCACGCACAGAAAACCTCAGCTGCTCTTGTATAGGGACCGGCAGTCGATATCAATATTATCGGTTGTTACTGGACAGGACAGAGGGCTAGAGTTGGGGTTCGTGTACAGTAGCAACTGCGGGTCCCCGTACGGCATCATCACTGATTTGTTACCGATGTTCCTCATACAAGCAGTTCGCGTAGAATTAAGGAACCAGGGCCCAATCTGATAAAATGTCGTACTATTCTATTTACGGTATTTGGTAACAGTCACAGTGATACCAGTGCTGACAAAGGTTTATCTGAGTCTACGAAATGATTCTTCAGACCGTCAAATTACGATGGCCTGAAATGCGTGAAAACCATTTTGCATTTCATAGTCGTTTTCTGCAGCTGAACTTCAGCCAGTGCTGCCATATCCATTCCACGGCGTTTATAAGATAAGATATATAAGATCGCAAATGAGGTTAATGTCCCTTATTTGCGGAGTCATCAGTGTATTTCTCCAAAGTGATGTGTGAGGCTGCGTTGAGTGTAATCAGCAGCAGCTTTGCTTAATGTGAAGAATCAGACATGTCATGGGCTCAAACGAAGGGGGAATTTTACGATACAGATTTTTTCCTTGAATTGCGTCATCGCCGCTCGAGTACTTCAGTTGCTTCATATGCGGTGACCGTTTAGGCGTATGGCCTGTCAACTATCTGCTGCGATGATATGCAACAATATCCGTGTGCGATAATCATGCTATGAGGAGCAATATATCTGTTGGAAGCTCGGACGTCATGCTGGTGGGCATATGTTGGTCAATTTTATATATGGCCACCATGTTGGCCAATGCTACAAATGGCCCCGATCAGATTACTGGGTGCTCATTGTTATTAATGAGTAATGGCGCATGCAGTGGGCATTGGTGGAGAATTGTGCCGAACTGTGGGTGCTTGGGCGTAGCAAATCCGCCGCCGCCCTATCGGTGACCTTGACCTCCGCCGTCTGTTTCGGCTCCAGAGCCAAACCGGCGTAGAATTGGGAGAGCTCGAGCACCCACAGTTCAGCACAATTCTTCACCTATGTTGATGTGCGGTGGGGGATGAACACTGCCCGGCGGACCGGCTGTGCTCACTTCCAACAGGCGTCTTGGATCACCATGACGAAGGGTATGCCTAAGCGACGCCAGTGTGGGTATGAAATACAAAAGAAATCAAAAACGAATCAGTGGTGAGACTGCTACAGGGCAGTAAAAAGGTAGGCACGCGTCTGGCTGCGATTTACTTGTTGCCCCAGGATAACTTATCGGCTGCGGCTTAAAGCGAACGATAACTGATCTGGTGGCTTCACCATCGCCGGATCTAATAGTTTTCCACATGCGCCCCGGCCGTGGGGAAGGGTTGGACTCGGTACGCCCCCCCCCCCCCTCTCGCCGTCTCGATCTCGATAGAGCCTCTTGAAAGAAAACGAGCTCTTCTGGCACTGAGAGCATTGCGAAGTTGTAGCATTTTAGGTGCACAGGCTTACTAACGACGAACAGGTCAGTGACCTGACCTGACCTAAAAATGTGGTTGGTGTCAAAAGATCGGTAGCGGCGGAACACCTTCAATTAAAGGGGGGCACTGCCGACTTTTGGTCCCATTCTTTCCATGCAACGCCCAATAGGGCTAATGTAAGGGCAGAAGACCATTGTCATGTCATTTGGCTTCTGCTGTTCGCACTCCCACCGCATCCATATTTTGATCAGCCAGCTGTTTGCCGATCAATTTATGGAATGGCCAGCTGATTGCCAGTCAAAAAATGATTTGTCGCTGGTGCCTAGAACCTGCAGAAAAGACATTTTTTGATCGCCATTTTTAAGTAAATTCGCCGAGTTCCGTTAAGTATTCACTCACAGTCTTCGTTCCCAATGGAAAATGGAACCTAGTTCTCTCCGATGGGTGGACGCGATGCCGCAAGTATTGTCTATTTTCCCGTTAATCACCCGTAATAGCGATGGCTGCATTTATGCCCATATATGGTCATACGAAATCCATTTTTTGACCAATCCATTTTTTGACGTTCGCCTCGTAGTTTCCCCAACTGCCATTGCGTTTCAACTACCGTAAAATGGGGTGTTAAGGGACAGTTTTGAGGTGTTTTGTTATATAACTCAAGAAGGGTTGGAGATAGAAGCATCAAATTGTCAGCATTTTATGTGGAATTTGGTGCTTTACATGCCTGCCACATTAAAGTTTTTAAGATTTATACCTGCATATTATTTTTTATTATTTTTCATCACTGTCCCTTAGCACCCCAATGTGGGGTGTTAAGGGACACCTATACTATTCCAAGAAATGGTCATCAAATGCCCACAATTGGGGTGTGGAAGGGCACACAATTTATTTATTGAAATGTTTTGCATATTCTGTCACAAAACAAGTCAGGTTCATTCACCACTAATGACCTTTTTAGCCAATTACGTGTAATGCTGTTTACGCTTGTGGAAAATGTGCTAATTATAAGGTAAACAGAACCAAAAAGTAATCTTCTGTCATCAATAAAAACCCATGTTGAAGCTAGTCACTTGTCATTATGTTGCCCTCTTTGTTTTGGCCTTTTTATGATGACATCACATTTACCTACATCAGTCTCCATTGACCCATCATTGTAAAAGAGAGTGTCAAGATGTTTTGTTACATAACTTAAGATGTGTTAGAGATAAAAGCATGAATTTGCCAGCATTTTATGTGGAATTTGGTGTTTTTCCATGCCTACTGAAAGAAAACTTGATTAAATTATATTTAGATTTTATTTTTTCTTTTTTCTTCCCTGTCCCTTAGCACCCCACATCCACCTCAAAATATGCATGTATCCGGAAAAGAGGAAGAGGATGATGAATGAATGGGTGAATTTGCACAAGTTTTTCAGGAAACATGTGCAATACATGTGACAATACACCTATGCATTCATTTTCCCTGTACACACACTAGTTTATGAGGTACACACAGAGTTTTGGAGATGTTTCAATTTTGTGAAAATGTAGCATGATTTTCAAATCCATTTTTGAACCAAATCACTTGCGTGAAAAACCATAGCATTTTGTCCTATGGTCAAGAGCAAAACAGTGTCAACTACCACACTGAAGTTTTTATTGAACCTTCTCAAATTAGGAAGTTAATATGACTCAAAGTTTTTCCCATGCAACTGTCCCTTAACACCCCACTGTCCCTTAACACCCCATTTTACGGTACTGATTTGCTGAATTATATTGTTATTGGTGGGTAGGTTGGTACTAATCAGAGCTTCCTGCTAACTTATTAACTTTGACCGTTTTCAAATTAGTGGGAGTGCATTCACATAGCTCCTTTCATTTTCATCCATCAGTAAATATTAATATCGATCTGGCTGTTTAGGAACTCTTTTCGCGGAACATGTGAAAAATGGGGTCGCCTTATGTCTTATTTGACCAAACGTTTTCATGCCAAAAGGTCATCTTTATTAAGGCTCCTAATCTAAAATACCAAAGCAAATATGACCTAATGATCATGTTGATGAGTTAGTGAGTTATCATTATGTGCCTAGACTGCAGTGGTTGTCAGTTTACTCAAAGCTGATTCAAACCAGTTGTTTCACTGTGTCTCAGTGACTGCCTCGCTGCTCCCCAGCCCGCCGGTCGTCACAGTGGAGGGCCCTGTGCCGCTGATGCTGCCTGGTCTCATCATTATGGAGGAGCGAGACGGCTCTCCGGCGCCGATCGGGCCGCGCCGCCGCCGCCGCGACAGCGGACAGCGCGTCTGTGGCTGTGTGCACGTGCGCACCGGCACCATCATGCTCGGCATGTGGCACCTGGTGAGTGGGGGCGCGCCGCGGTGGGAGCCGGCGTCACCGACTAACTCCGGAGCTGGAGGCGCTGGGTCAGCATGGAGGCTGGAAGGGACGGTTATCGGGACTGGCCGGGGATGGTGATGGTGCAGCCTGCAGTGTCACTTTGTTACTGGTAACCGGTATTCTTATTTTAGGTGCCGATCATAGACGACTAAGACGAGACTGTCAACAAGTAGATGAAGGTGTAAACAAACTGATGTGCTCCTCATTTTCGTGCATTTATGAGCGAAATGAGTTATAGGTGTCTTCCTCCAGCCGTCCCCCTCTCCACGAATCGCCATGTGACAGTTCCTGACGCTGCTCCCCCTCTCGCTCCGCCCTCAGGTGATGAACGTGCTGGCCCTCTCGGCGCTGGCCATGGTCATCTTCCACCCGGAGATGCTGCGCCGCGTGCAGCTGGAGGGCACTCCCCAGTCGGGTAACCTGTCGGCGGCGGGCGCCGGCGCCGACGAGCCACTGCTGCCGCCGCGCGTGATGCCCAAGTATGGTCCCACTTACAGCGTGCTCGGGGGACAGGTGTGGAACGTGGACGACCTCAACATCGGCATCATGATCACCTTCTGCACGTTCATCATCACGCTGCTGATGGTGGTGGGCGCCATCAAGGGCCAGCCCTCCTACCTGATGCCGTTCTTCTGCCTGCAGGTGTTCGACTTTTGCATCTCCAGGTGAGGCTCGGTGGCCCGGGGATAGGGTGGGATGGTGGCGGGGAGATGGAGAAATGGAATCGTACTGCGGTGTGAGGTTAGTCTAGTCACTCAACTCGAGTGTAACGAGCGCGTGTAACTGATGAACTACATCTGGCTCGATATATTCCGTCGAACTACCTATTTCCTCGTAGCCAACACTAGTTTTGTGTCGAGCTGCCAGGGTTGTACGTCGATGACCGGGCATGCAGCTGAGAACCCTGAAACGAAACTCATCGTTGTCGTCGTGGGTGTTTTTTATGCGGACTGATAGTACAGCCATGTGCCTGAGTCAGGTGCCAACGATAACCGCCCGCAAGCACTCGAGCTGCCGATTAACGTAGGATAACGCCGCCCCTGTGACGAGGTGATTACGATAGGCAGGGTTTACGACGTGCGGGGTAACCAATATCGCTGGGGCTGGTGGACTTGGTAGGTATGCACATTGCACAACATGATGGGGATGTATGTGAATCATATGCTCCTCAGAGCTGGCAATGCGACCTCGATGGGAACTTTCCGATACCGTGACCTTTAGACGATTATGTGAATATGTTCGCGGTTTTATTTTCGCCCGTACTTCCAACTTGCCAGCCTGCCAGTAAGTCTGTCCTCCCACTCTGTCGGCGAGTCTGTCCACCAGTCTGACCCCCATCCCCCTGGCGTTTGTCTATCCGGCAGTCTGACGATGATCAGCTACTTCTCGCTGATGCCGGACCTGCACGTGCTGCTGCTCCAGTCTCCCAGCCTGCCGTTCCGCGACCAGCTGCTGCGGCTCGACCAGCGCTGGCTCTCGCTCATCCTGATGGTCGCCTTTCTCGTTGCCATGGTGATCAAAGTGAGTCGCTAAATGCGCGGTGGCGCGCGGCGTAGCGTTTCCATGGTAACCGGGCGACCGCAATAATAACAATGGATCTGCGTGACGTGACGTGTATTGATATAATCTATCGATGGGTGACTGCTAACCGCGATCGGGGGCGTACTAGAACCGTGCCAAACCTGTTGACAGTGTTTTCACTGCACTATGTAGGGTTTTTTGGATGTCTTCTATCAACAAGCTTTTGTGCCTTTGATTGGGATGTAAATGACGCAAAATTGAATAGTGCCCCAAATGCGTTGTCTATACAATTATGCTAGTTATTGAAGTGTAATACCAACACGAAACACATACCTGCCGATCGCTTCCAACTTGTTTTCTCTCCTTTCCATCCCCGTTCAGGCCGCCTGTCCGTAGGTACTCTCCCGCTATAACCCATCGCTCTCGCTCCGTTTCAGCTGTACCTGATTGCCATGGTGTGGTCGTGCTACCGGTACCTGCTGCTGCGCCAGGGTGGCGGCGGCGGCGGCGGCGGTCAGTGCGCAGAGCAGGAGCCCGTGGCCTCTCTGCCGGACTACGAAGCGGCGCTCACCGACCCGCGCTTCTCCAAGGTAGATCTGGCCGGCTACCCGACCCCGCCGCCCAGCTACGCTGCGGCCACCAGCGACGCGGGCCGCGGCGGTAAATAGACCGGAGAGGTCGGCCATACAGAGGGAGATTGACGGGACAGGAAGAGTCGGGGGACGGAAAGACGGAGGGACAGGGGAGACTGAGATGGCGAGAGACGATGGGACAGGAAGAGGCGGAGAGATGGAGAAACAGGGAGCGGCAGAGGAGGATAATTTCTTTAGACTGGAAGAGACGGAGACGGGATAGACTAGCAGAACTGGAATCGGCATGGATGCAGGGGGAGGTGGATGGGAATGGGGGAGAGACTAGGAGTGACGCTAGACGGGGACGGACAGACAGGTAGTCTAGAGGGATGGACGAAAGAGGAAGGGAAATGGAGACTGGGAGAAGACGGGCGCTGTTACTTACAAAAGAGTTTGTGAATACCCAGTTGAGGAGAGCTATGAGGGAAGGTTATGTGACGGTTTAGCCCGCACTCTAGACAGATCGCTGATGTATATTCTCCGGCCGGAGCGGTGCTGATCGTGGTTCGGGCCGTGGCGGGCCGAGAACCCCGCCTGAGCTGTGTATGTTTTACGGGCAGTGTACAGAGATGTTACGGTTTGTCACACGGGAGTAATTACTGGGGACTCGCCGCGAGAGGAGATCTAATATTGAGTGAAAAACAACGCATAATGCTGATCAAACTTAGCCTGCTGGGGATAGTGCCGCTGCGGTGTTTTGAGAGTGGCTTTGATGCGGCTGAGTGCAGGCGATGTAACAGCCAGAGGCGCTAACTGAGTGGTAGTGATAAGATCGGCCGGACGGCCCGAACAGTGTGCTAACGCCGACGCATTTCTTTCTCGCTGGATGATGGCGTTCCGCCCCCTCGCTGTGCCGATATGGCTCTGGGCGCAGCAGGCTCCGTCGTAAGGCGTGACGACTCCGGCCCGGCCCGCCTGCTCAGCAGTCCTGGGACACTGGGCAGAGGCCGGGCCCGCCACCTGTTTTGTTTTGTCTTTCACCGAGCAGAGGGGCTGAGTCGCCCTAGTTTGACAGAGGCCCTCGGACACGAACCGGGCTGGGGCGCCGCCGCGAACGGGCGAGAGCAGATGGAAGCCGCACTCCTAATACGCACTGAATGTCTGCACCACTAGAAGCTATCTTGGTTCTAAATCCGCTGTGAATACACGCCAAAGAAACGCGAAATGTTTTGCTTGTGGAGCGAAGTTGACCGTGCTACGTCATCAGATTCCATGCACGAACATGGAATTCAGTACCCCCCCCCCCCCCAGCTTTACAAATGCCAGAACTTATCACGTGACCAACCGAACCGGCCATCAGCCCATAGATCCACAGAAGCTGGTGGTCCGAGTCACACACATAGAACGCGATCATTTCTCGGGAGATGCCCACTGGAATGTGGGTCCCAGGTGGTGAGACGGGAGCAGAGAAATGCAGGCCGTTAGCGTTAGCGACGCTCCTCCCTCGGGATAGGCGCGTTACTGCAGCTGGAAGGCGTCTTCTATCGCGGCTGGGTCACCCCTCCACAGGTGTGTCGCGGATTGAATCACATGCCTTCAGATAGGCCGAATGATGTGGCCCTACACATGAAAAAACTGATGCCATAACTGGTTGTCTATCTTGTGACTGTGGTTGTCTTGTGGTCGAGTTATGCTCATTCCCCACGCATTACAGGTTTACGTAAGAGACACAGTAGTTATCAGGTTTGTTTTGTGTTGAAAGGTGAGCCTCACCTGTGCCATCTATATTTCTCTCTTCATAAACGCAGGAAAGAGCAACGCGGCAGGCCGACAGGCCTGAATGTAAACACACCGACATACGCCCTGCGGCCGACACGATTCGGGCCGTACAACACTCTGACAACGCCGGACCGCACCGCGGCGGAACGGTCCTGACCTAACACCCCCTCACGGCGACCGGGCGTTCACTGAACACTCGCCCCGGCCCGCCCTCACACACAACCACACATACAAACACAGACACAGACACACGTCGTACAGCAGCTTCACACACTAGATCACTTTTCGCTGCATCAAAACGTGCTCACAATCCGCCTGATCGCCTCCACGTGACGAACTCACGCGGGCTGCTCCCGCTGACTGCGCACCCGGCTCGGGCTGAATCTCGCGATCTGACGAGGTTCCTGTAAGAGCTCCGTTTCCTAGTGCCTGGCATTCAGTTACCCCAGCGGGGCCACTGGCGACCTACCCCGGCCCCCGTCTCGACTGCTGACCCATCCAGCCGATCGGCACTTGACAGGGCGAGCTGAGCGGTCCTGGTACTTCCACTGATCGTCGGGGGCACTCAGCGACACACGCACTCGGGGTGCCGGACTCTGGCACTCCGAGCGGTCAGCAGCGGTCCGAGCCCACGACTGTGCCACAGGCGCTAGGCCAGGTCGGTAGCGAAACACCTTCCCAGCCCGACCGACCAGTCAGTACCCTGTCCACTCACAGACAACTTGTGGAGCTCCTCCGAACCCCAGGTTGACCCGCCGCCGCCAGGCAGCGCCACTGCGCCCTGACGGCGGCGGCGGGCGGACAGACACACGGCGCGTTCCGTACAGTCTCACAGAGTCCGCCGTACAGTCTCACAGAGCTCACTGACTCAGGCCACGTAGTTGTACGTGTTGGGACTGTCCTTGTCCCGCTCCATGTAGTCACGGTCGATGAGAGATTCGATCCGCTTCTTCAGATCGGTCGGCTGCGGAAAGGAGAGGAGTGTTTCAGGCAGGGGTAATTTGTTTTAAATATGCACAGCATAGAGCACATATTGTGCGCTTATTTACCATTTACCCCTCTGAAAATTAAAAGATAACACCCAAGAGTAAAGTTGCCAACGAACAAGCAGCCGATAAAGGCACGTAGCTCCTCTAATTCAATCTCGCATGCAGAAGCATGCACTTCCATCATATAAAGACCGAATTATCAGCCACAACGTCGTCACGACCTTACCAGGACGTCCCCCGCTGTACAAGTACAGCTCTTTCGAACACGTACCTTGACCTGGAACTGCGACTTGAGCTGGTGATACAGCTCCGATATGAGCAGGCTGTGGGAGAGCGACTTGCGCATCTTCATGATGCGCACGATGGCGGCGTCAATCTGGTACTGTCGGTCCTGGAAGACGCGCTCCTCCGTGTCCTTCTGTTCCTCCATCTGAGTAGAGAGGGCGCGGAGGAGTGTTAGGTAGAGTGGGGAATATTCGCTCAACCCGAATTCACGCAGACTGAGAAACGAGAAACTTCATAAGAAATTACGACTTGCAACAATTTACACCCTCACAAGAACAAAACCGTCAGTATTATCCACCACAGTGCTAAAACTCAGCCGTTATTCCACAAAGACCATCACTCTCCCCCCCCCCGCCCGCCACTGACCGTCTCTTTGAGCTGGATCTGGTTGATTTTGATTCTGTACAGCTGGTGAGTGAACTCGCGGTTAAACACAAACTTGTCGCCCGGGTTGATGTCCTTCCCGCGCGGCACCTTCTGTATCACTCGCGCCTTGCCGCAGGCCAGCGACTGCACCGTGCGCCTCAGCTCGTCCTTCTGTGGGTGGTGGGGCAAAGAGGGGGTCAGCGGTGGAATATACCTGCGCCGCCTTCCGCGCAGAGACGAAACTGAGAGCGGCGAGCGCAGAATAGCACAGGCCGAACGTTCTCTGGTGTGCTGCGAACAAGTCCATTGCGAAAAAAGGAAATGAGAGAAACGCCATGGATAAAACGTCGGACATTTGGATGACAAAAACATGTTTGAGTCAATAGTCGTCTGCACCACAACGTGAAACTCAGTGTGAAACGGAAATAAATCTAAGGGAAGCTACGTCCTACTGCAATTTTAATGCAATCCGACATTCTTTCACAAACCATCCCGTCCCATATCGTACCTCGATTTTGGTGGAGGCCTGCACTTCCTCCAGCGTCAGCTCGGTGCTGTCGTTGAACAGCAGCAGCACCAGCGCCTGGTATAGGGACACGTGCAGCTCCTTGTACCCCTGTAACGCGAAAGGAACGAGATGTGCGAGTTGTATACGAGATTAATATGCGGACTTGGACAGCACCGTGCGGATACAGAGACACAATATGCTCGTCGATAGATGGAGGGCATAACAATGAAAGAATACAAGTAGACCGAAGATCCACCACGATATTGAAAAAAAAAACACAGTATAGACACGGAGACATTGAGAGCAATGTCACCATCCGTCCACCGTGTCCCTATCTATACTCACTCCAGCTTTTTAAACAGCCGGTTGAATAACCACACACCATAGGATACCCAGCCAATAGTCAATTGAACGTCCAGTGGTGTTTGGCTCTATCGGGTAGTACCCATTGCCCTGGCCGCTGCGCTACTCACGCATTTGAAGTTTCCCCGGAGCAGGCAGTGCCCGAGCGAGGGCTGCCACTGCAGCTTCCGGCCGCTGTGCTTAGACAGGTAGAACTCGTTGAAGGTCTTCTGCAGGGTGAACATGTCTGGCGGCAGGTGCGCCTCCACCGGCGGGTACGTCGGCCAGTAGCCCATCGTCAGGATGTTGACGTTCAGGTCGAGCGACGGCGGCTTCCGCTGGTTGGCCAGGTGCTGCGGGGGAGACACGGCATAACTCAGACACGGAACGGGGTAGGCAACACAACACGCAGAGAAAACAATACATTGTGAGCTAGCATACTTGCAGTCGACTGCACGAATAGCAAATGTTATCACAATGTAGTTTTACCCCTAGATTTCTACTTTTCTCTTGGGCTACGGTCTGCCGTCTAATAAAAGAGCTACCGTCCCTCGATAGCTGATTTCCGAAAAAAACTTCTGATCTCTCAACTCGATCTCACCACGCTCGTGACACGTGGTGACTGGTGAATGCACCAAGGAGCATCGTGTCCCCAACATTACTTTACGTGTTCCGACTCCGGCAATCGGCATAGACTGAAGAAAAACGACACTTCAAGGGGGCACCCGGATTTGAACCGGGGACCTCTCGATCTGCAGTCGAATGCTCTACCACTGAGCTATACCCCCTCACGGACACTCACGTTCGAAAACCGCAGGGAATTCGAGTGTCTATTTGGCACTTGCCGTAGCAAGCGCACTCAAGGCAAAAATATATGTACATTCGTATTCGCATTATGTAATATCCCCGGTGCTACTTCACAATACGAACCAGTGGGCCATTGTGAAAACCCCAGACATTGCGAAAACTCAGCCCTGGCTGACCTGTTTGAAGGTGAGCATGATGTCCTTGCTGAGCTCCATGTCCTTGAACATGCCCTCCAGCTTGGACGTGAAGCCGGCGCCGCACTCCTGCTTCAGCTTGCTGAGCATCGACTTTTCGGCGTCCACGCTGGCCGACTTTCCCAGCAGCAACCGCTTGGCCAGGTCCTGCGGGCGAGATAGGCGGGTGGGGTACGGACGGTGAGACGGGGCATGGATGGTGAGCGATGGTAAGGACGGCACAACGCGGGGCATAACCGAATCGATGGTAAAAGGTCAGACGACCGAGACCCCACGAAGGGTGGCGGTAATTGTGACAGACGAACTCAAAATGTGCGCACATAACTTTCGGACACAACTGCAAGACGAAAATACTTATTACGAGCGAGCGAGCGCAGCGAGCGAAGTGAGTCTTTTCAATACAATACAACCAGTGGCGCGGGAACTTCTTCCAGACTGGGGGGGCTGAACCATAATAGAAATCAACCTAGGGTACCCCCAAATCTAGTTTTCTCACCGGTTTTAGGCCACTTATTTTTCAGACCTTGGCCTTTTCAACAACAACAAAAAAAAACGAAAATATTTTCAAAAAGTGAGGTATTCCGTCTCAGCTGAGTGAAGAAACTACCGTTTTGGCAACCTGGAGTAAAGGTTTTAATCTGCCAAATGAGTTGCCGAGCCAGTGAAATAGGTGGATTTTTCACTTACATGCTTTCTTCCTTTGTGACCCATTCATTCATTCATTCGTTTATTGACCTTGGGTATCGGGGGGGGGGGGGGGGGAGAGACACAAACGCAAACATGGCACATTAAAACGATGCAAGCAAGACAGGATAAAATACATTAAAAACAACCCTCAGTCCATCAATGATCTCTAGCGATTCGGCGCGGCGCGGGCTAACCGCCCGTGGGACCTCGGAAGTCGGAACCATCTCGACTCCGGGCCTAGATATTTGTAAGCAACATATAACGCGCAATCGGCAATCGATGAGTACAGACGAAACGTTCGGCAAACGGCGGACACTACATGAAGGCTCTAAGGACGTCGTAACAGAGTTTCGGGGCATTAACATTCGTGTACATTGATAGAACGTCGGGGAGGGAATCGGCCTCGTTAAAGCTTGAGACGTTGCGTGTCAGCCTACATTGTCGTATGACATGATCCTCATCCTGTACGAACGGACCACACGAACATAGGACCCACAACCCCTAATTTGGGGAGGACAAGCTGCCCGACGGTTCCTGGCCTCATGAAACGTTGTGGGGCACCGCCCCCACGGCCGCAGAGTTGTGGGGGCAAGCTTCCCCCACTGCCCCCTCCCCCGGTTCCCACGCCTATGTATAAATCTATGAAATTATGTTGGTAGATTTCCGATTTCGATTCCTCCAGCTGGGGGGGCTCAAATACATTACGAGCCCCCCCAGCCGAAAAGCTGGGGGGGCTCAGCCCCCCCTAGCCCCCCCGGTTCCCGCGCCACTGAATACAACTACAACAATTCAATACAACGGAAAAATCTCAGTATGAGCGGCCCGGCCCGGCCCGCCTGTAACGCTTTTGAGAGGCTTATATCTCAGCAACCGCTGGACCGATTGGCCTGCGGTCTTTTTTGCTGGGTAGCCCCATCCCTTCTACCCCGTAATTGACTACTTTTGATACATCTCAGTAACCGTCGTGGCACGTGCCACGTGAAAAGTCAAGGGTGTTCAAGCAGTTTTGCAAAAGTAATGATTTTGAGAGGCCCATATCTCAGCAGCCGCTTGAGCAATTGTCTTGCGGTAATTTTTATAGGGTAGCTGCATCCCTTCTACCAAAGGTCGGATACTCTTGATCTATGTGAGTGGCCCCCACTGCACGTGCAAAATACAAAAAGAAGAGGTGCCAAATCTGTTCCCATTTCAGTAACTCGGTAATTACTGGGGCGATTTCGCTGAAACTTGGCATACAGGTAGGCACCCACCAGGCAATGCATTCCCATGTGTTGCGGTTAGGGTGCTACTGCACGTGCGCACATGCAGGGGGCGTTTCCAGATCTCGAGAACGGCTGGGCCGATTGCGCTCAAATTTGGTACACGGTTGGGGACCGGTTAGTAGGGTGCCGTGCAAGTCATTTTGGACCCCGTTTGCACGTGCGCACGTGCAGAATGCCGCTCCCAGATCTCAGGAACGGCTGGGCCGATTGCATTCAAATTTGGCACACCGCTAGCGACCGGTTAGAAGGGTGCTTTGCACAAGCCCGTTGGAAGTACCCTCTCGCCCTTCCGCACGTGCAGGGCTCACTATCTCGCTCGCTCGTTCTTCGCCAAAAGGCGTTTTACTGGTCGTAAAACGTTACAAATCGTAACTCCATCCAACGCCACGTTACCGCGGTACGGGGACCCGCAGTTGCTACTGTATATGCAGCGACCCTGAGCAAATTGTCCCAGCACCCTCACAGGGAACAACGATAAGCTGCCAGAGGGCACGCACAGAAAACCTCAGCTGCTCTTGTACAGGGACCGGCAGTCGATATCAATGTTATCGGTTGTTACTGGACAGGACAGACGGCTAGCGTTGGGGTTCGTGTACAGTAGCAACTGCGGGTCCCCGTACCCTAACAAAAGCATGGTATGTACTGTTTTGTTTTTTGTTTTGTTGGGTTAGGCCCTTTCGGTCCAATGAGACCATTTCAGAGCCAGGAGGATGATAGGATATAGGGGGAGACATTGGTCTGGGCAGGCACCCTAGTGAGTCGCCGGGGCTGAGCCCGTCCAGAGGACAGGCCACCCAGCCCCAAGGCACTCACTGCACCCGGCTACGGGGTGCGCTCCCTCGGGAGCAGCGGTGCCGCTCCAAGGGAGCAGCCCGCATGAGATAAAGTTGCCTGTCCAGCCCGGAGGGGGGTTGCGGCGTGGAGGAGAAGGATTTCAGTATCCTGAGGATAGAAGCACGGAACGGTGTGATATGTACTGACGGTGCGCACCTTTTTGTAGAAGGCCTCAAAGACGTCCTTGCCGTGTATGAAGCGGAAAAGCACCATGATTTTGTCCATGAGCCGCTCCAGTTCCTCCTCGGTGGCTTCCTTGTTACCGGAGCGCAGCTTCGTGTCGATGTACTTGGCTGAGGATGGCCGGGGAGGGGAGGGTCAGGTGCTGGGTCAGGTGCACAGTACACAGTCAGGAGTGAGTACCTACACCGAGCGACACCGACGACATGTAATAATTTCGGTATGAATGTCAAGTGAAAAGGTCAGAATGGAAAGGTCAGACTAAATAAACGCACTACTGCCGCTAGATTAAACCGGTGGGTGTCTAGCCACCCACACGGGACCACTCATGTTACGGCCGCCGCCCCCACTGACCGATCATCTCTGCCGGCTTGTTCTGTCGCTGGTTGATGAAGTTCTCGAAGGCGTCCCGCAGCAGCTGCATGAACTTGTCGTTGTTCTGGAAGCACTGGACCATGATGTTGTCCATGTGGTCTTTGAACTCGAGCAGCTCCTGGACCATGGCGCGGTCCTTCTCCTCGTCCACCACAATCGTACGGCCGCGCTTCTGTCGAACGGCAGCAGGAGACGCACACACGTCAGAACAGAACGACGGGTGAGGCAACTCACAGTCGATGCTCCAAACATCGACTAAACAAGGCGTATGATGAATGCCATGGATGATGGTTGCTAGAAGTGTGACATCAAATAATACATCGTAGTTGTTGTTTATTGCATATTCGTTTTCTTCAAACAATCAACGAGGGAGCCACGAAGGCCAATAGAGAAATTAAACCTTTGAAAAGTATCCTGAATGCTTTGCAGCCTGTAATGTGAAACATTTACAAACTCTTTGAGCCCAGCCCACGCCACCAGCCACTGCCGCCCACCTTGACGTAAGTGCTCATGCCGGTGCCGAGTTCGACCAGGCCGTTTTTGACGCGGGAGACGAGGCTGTAGAGGAGTCGCAGCTCCTGGTGGCGGCCCTGCTCCAGCAGCTGGTCCAGCCCCTTCTGCAGCAGCGTCACCAGGTGCTCGCTGATCAGCTGCTTCTCCACCGAGTAGATGAGCATGCGCCGCGTGCTGGCGTCCAGGTAGTAGAGCAGCCGCTCGTGCTCCTCCTGGAGGCGGCGGTCCACGTGCGCCAGGTACTGGGGCACGTCCCGCTCGTGCAGCAGCCGCTGGCCCTCGGCCGCGTACAGCCGGTCCGTGGCCTGCAGGAACCTGCGGTGACACGGCGCACAGTGACGGTCACAGGGCGGTCATGGGCGAGGGACGGGCAATGACAGCAGCAGGGATGACGAAATTGGATGAACCCACCATTTGCCGCAGGAGGTAATGAAGTATCGCGAGTGGCTGACGGATGTAAGTCGAAAGAAAGGCAGAGGCACCTATATCCTATAAGAACACTCTGAGTACCAATAAAATTAAAAGGCCAATACATTTCCCAATAAAATGTCGTTTCAAGCTACAAAAACGCAGTACGAGGCCCCGTAATATCCACGCGAGCGGCCAGTCCGACGTTCCCAGTCTCTGGCAATGGTATCACGGTGTTCCCACCTGTCCTCAAAGGCCGCCTGGTAGATCTGCAGGTCACAGAGCATGCGCAGTAGCGACTTGAGCAAGATGCGGTCGACGGCCTCGCCGGCGCGCTCGCAGCCGATCAGGGACAGCAGGCCGGTGACGGTGCGGTTCTGGACCAGCTCGTCGGTGATGACGTGGGTCCGGAACGTGTCCAGACCCATGTCCCTACAAAGAGGCGGAGCAACGTCTCAGGAGACGCACTAATCGACGACACTGGCGTGCCACAAAGGAAGGTGATGACTGATGAGTCAAGACTCATCACACACGCGGGAAATACTATTTGATAGTGAAATGTTACCTCTTTATGTTACAACTTCACCATATACCGTAAGGTTCCACACTCCCTTGTCTGGCCAAGATGGACAAAAAAGCATGTTCAGAAGCAGATGCAAACCGGACTAACTAGGTGACCGTCTTCCCCTAGCAATTCCCTTTCTAAGCACGCCCCGTTTCCCGTGTTTCCACTGACCATATGCTGAGCACGGCCGGACTCTGCAGCACGTAGGTGCGGTCTAGGTAGAGGAAGATGCTGCGCACCATGATCATCTGCCGACAGTGGTTCTGCCAGCACTCGTTCATGGCGCGCAGGAACAGGTCACGGTCGGCCAGCTCGTCTCCCAGAAATCCCAGCACCTGCTGCTTCACGTGCGCCTCCGTCAGCGCTGAAATATGATGATGGATGTCAGCCGGCTGAAACCCTGGGTGAATGATCAATGTGTCAGCACTGAAACGAGGAAATATAGGTGTCAGCACTGAAAACCTATGTCGAATTGATACGCGCGAAGAGACTGCGTCCGTATTGAGACTGAATCGGTAAATGGCGGGTCTCAGCCATTGCTGAAGCAACAAATGACCGATCTCTGTAAGTAAATAATGAACATTTAACACCTAATGGGTTTCTAGCAAATTGCGCATCCACTGACTTGCCTCAATGTGAGTTCTGATTAGGCTCTCAGCACAAGTCGAAGTTCTTCCCCTCGGGTTAGCGTACCGCCGACCATAGCCCAGATACTTTGGTGCCAGAGGTGGCCGCGGCTGCGGCCCTGCAGCCCCCAAGCTGCGTGCGGTCCGTTAAATTCAGCTCATTTTATCGTCTCTATAACGTTTCTGTGTCCGTTCTGATGTTGCCGAGTAGGCAGAGTCTCGAACGGCCACGCACGGACACCCAAGCAACACATGCTCCGGTACCGGTGTGTCCGGGCCCTCGCGGCACACCAGGCAACGCACCGCTGGGCAGGACAGGTCGCTGCACTGTGGGCAGTCGCGCTTAGGGCGGCGTCCGATTCTGTGCAGGTAGCTCTGCGAGCGGCTCCAGTGTCCCGCCCGCAGCTGGTGGATACTGACCACACCGTTCCGGCCCTCCGAGACCAACGGCACCGGCATACGGGCCTCCGTGATCGTCTTGAAAAAGCTGTCTGGCCAGCTACGACGCCCTACCTTAGTGGAGGAGAGATCAACAGCCTTCACGATAAAGCGGATATCCGTCGGTACGGCGGACTTCGCCAGCGCGTCCGCTATTTCGTTTCTGCTTTTGCATCAACTTATCATACAATAAAGCGAATTTAATTCAATTAACCCGCGCCCGGCTGGGGGTCCTGGATTTCCACGCCCTGCTGGGGGGGGGGGGGTGTTTGAACACCCCCCCCCCTTCTAACTCGGCTCCTGGGCCACGTAGCGATACGCGGAAGGCGGCGTTCGAAAGAGCGTCAAAAATAATGACGAAATCACTTCGGTCAATTTTTTGGTCAGGTCAAAGGTCAGGTCACCAGAGGTCATTGAAGGCAAAATTTCGCCGATTTCCAGGTCGAATGTCGAAAATTTCCAAGAAGCCAACGCATAACTCGGGAACCAATAGAGCTACAGCGCCGCGGAAAAGCGCATTCGATAGCCCTATTAACGCCCTTTCTGAGTAATTCTCTCAGATTTGACCTAACGTCAACGGTTTTGCCTGCAGGGGGCAAAAACTGCAAAAATAGCCGATTTTTTCGGAAACAGTTTTTCTGCAATAACTATTGACCCAAGCATTGTACGAGCTTACTTTTACCGGCATCGTGTTCCTCTCGTCAAGACGCATCGAATGAACTATAACTTGACCTTGAAAGGTCAACTTGAAAATTTGACCTCAGGTCAAGGTCATGACCTGACCGGAAAGGGTCATGTTGCATATCAGTCGATCCGTATCGTCGAGCTGAACACATCTAAGGTGTTTTCATCGCTCTAGCATGCCTCTATCAAAAGTTATTTGCGAAAAACTGTTAGATACCATTCGTGACCTAAGATGACCTCAGGGCACAAACAGGGGTCACGGACACCATTTCCATGTTCAGTGTGTCTAAACCACTTGTAATTCAGTGTTTGGGAGTGTTTATAATGTCTTTCGTCTAAAAGAGACGCATTTCAATTTTCTCCCATTGACTTATAATGGGGAGGTCGCAAAATTGACCTGACCTTAGGTCATCGATATCAAAATTCTGAGATATACATTTTGTACATGCTATTGCTCTTAGCAATCGCTGAAAGTTTCAAAGCGATCAGTCACTCGGTGTAGCTATGACAGACATTGAAACTTTTTATGAGGTGAGGTCACTTCAAGTGACCTGGTGACCTGACCTTGAATGACCTTGGTCTGAAATTTTCACAACATGTGTAGAATTGATGCATGATAAGGTGTACCAAAAACGGCGGCGCTCCGCGCCGCCGTTTTTGAGATATTCGCGAAAAACCACAAGGGGGGGGTGTTCAAACACCCCCCCCCCAGCAGGGCGCGGGTTAATTGACAGATAAATAAGGTGTTTGACTTTTACCGACTCACGATATATTGGCAAGGCAGGGACCTCTTCTAAGAAATCAATACCTGCACTCAAAAGGGCATGTTGAGCAGGCACTGATTTCCAAGGTCAATTCAAGAAGTTTTCCCACCCTATGCTATGGAATGCCTGATCTAAAGTCTGAAGTTCAGCATTCCCATTTTCACAAAAATGCATGTATGCATTATTAACATTGCATGCCTTCAACATACAGCATAATCTATAGGAATCTTGGCAATCACATCACCAGACATGGTTAATCCCACTCAACTGCCTTAACTGGTTGTGATGCTTTCACCAGCTTCAGGCTAGCCCTCCCATAAGTCTTCTACCAACTAGCAAAAAATACAGGCATCAGAGATCAGGTAAAATGCAGGATTATGGAATGTATGCTTATGTATAGCCCTTTGTGTTATCAATTCCCGGGAACTATAGGAAATAGTGAGACCCAGTTAACATTAAGAAAATTATGTTTCCTTTAGCTGTTGTAGCCTGTTTAGCTGATGTTATTATTAGGTACCTTTAGCCAAATTCCAGGCTGAGTTAGGTCAGATGAGGTTGGGTCAGGTGACGTCCCCCCAATGGATTATTATGATACTTGCTCCACTTAAGGCGTATCATTTTTGGATTCAGGACATAGAAAACCATGGAAGGCAAAGTTTCCCTTCAAAAAGCATGTGGGCCTCAACTTCAGTAATACTAAAAATGAGAGCAACGTACAACAGCCAGGCCCTATTCAGCACAGTACCTTTCAGATTGGCGTACAGCTGAGCGGCCATTTTATGGTTGCACATGTTCTCCACGGCCTGGTAGAGCTCCTCCAGGCTGTAGGTGATGGAACGTGACTGCTGGATCGCCAGCACTGCCTCCTTCAGCTTACTCCACGTCACCTCCTGGTAGTTCTCTGGTAGCTTTGGCCGCTCTGGAACAAATAAATAAGCATAGGCAACATGGAAATCTAACAAGAATAATTATTATTGCTCCTGGGAGTGCAAATGCACACTCTGAAGCACGTAAAAATATTTGTACCACATATACTGATGATACTGTAACTACTCACCTCGTAGGTTTTTGATGACCAGCTTCTTTGCCGAGCCAGACTTCGACGCAGCTTGGCTTGCTCCAGCATTAATGCCATTGCCTCCCAAATTTATTGCAGAAAAATTTGGTCTTTTTGATTGGACTGTTTCAGCCATTTGATTGTCCCCTTCTCCAGCAGGGGAATCAAAATGAGTTGGCGTCCTGGTACCTATGGTGACTATTTAGAATTAACCGAAAAAGAACCGCCGCCGATACCAATCAGCGTCAGGCACGGCCAGCGCGGCACTTCTTGCGCAGATGATTCGATTGCTCAGTGATCGATTTGCAACTGACTCGCTGTAAAACCCTTTACTATTACAAACTTTCTGAAGAATTTGGTGACCAAGTTATAATATATTCCAATTAGTTGCCTTTAACTGATGAGCTTGGAGCAGCCACGGGCAGAGCAATTCACACCAAAACACCATCAAGCACGACCTGACGCAAAAGATATCAAGGATGAGATAATTTTGTATATAATAAAAGCAGTAGCTTAAAATCAAAATGACGTCACAAATTCCATTGTCGGCGCGAGACCGCTTCACCACGGAAATATTCTAAATATTCAAAAAGGCTTTCAAATTTGTCGATTTGTTTCGAGGATGAAATAAAAGACTGATATTTTAATTCAACGGACACCATTTTCATAGTCAGTAACCATATTTTTAGGTAGAATGAGGAGGAGACAGACGAGCCGCTGACCTGGGAAAGATAGGCACGTAGGCACTATAGTCCGTTTCATAATTCATAGACTCAGAAATGGATAGGTGCACTGCAGTCGAATTTCTAGGGTGGCGTGAATTAAAAAGCAGTGACTTTGCTTTCAAAATATTTCATTTCGTTTCAAAGACGAAGGAATAAATCATAAATCCCTTATCAATCACTCATTCGCAGGTACACCGCCACTTCCTCCGAATGGGGAGGGGAGGGGGAAGCAAAAAAAAAAAAAAAAACAGACCTTTATACATTATTAGGCTGCATTACGGAAGTGAAATCATCCAGACTCCCATGACCCCCCCCCCCCCCCGGTCGCAGCAGCCCTGCTCTAGGTTACTTTGTTTCGCTGGGATGCGTCGAGATTCCATAGGTCAAAGAACATTTGTTGTAAGAGGGATCCGGGTTGTTTATCCCGGTTAATTCTATCCCCTGATTTGCCCCTATTCCTGAATATGACAATGATCGTCTTACAACACTTCTTGATACCTCATGATTGACAGTCCTAGCACCCCCGGTCCTCTTCGCCTCCAGTAGAAACACACGTATGGCATCACGTATGCTGATCCGACTAAGTCGATTCTACTTTTACGATTAAAAAACATCGCAGAAATATCCCACATGTATTTCATCTCGCAACACGGGCATTTGCAAGTCAATAATAATATTCTGGCTCGCCGAAAATTCATTAGGACACGGCGGCTGGTCGCCCGAGCGGTCCGGACCCATCGCAGTCACGGCGAGTCGGTCGCGGGCCGATTGCAGTCACGGCAGTCACAGGATGCCGCTAACGATACTGAGGGGAGTGCTGCTTTATGATGGACCGCACTATGTCCAGATTTCCTGCGGAACAAAGGGGGCATGTGTCACCGTCGACAAGAGTAAGTGAAAACTGAGTGCTTGAAAGGAATGCAAAACGCCGCTAAATGCTGTTCATCTACATGGCTCACAGCTTGCTAGTGATTACGCTTTACAAAATACGAAAAAAAAATGAAAGCTGAATGTTTATCGAGCCTACAAATACACTTCGTCTGAAGATCATATGTTTGTTTTGGGCCAGTGACGTACCGTGTTTCAGCTGGAGGTAGAGGGCCAGCTGAACCACCTGAGGCGGCACTTCAGGCGCGGCAGGGTTCATCTGTCCAAACACGGCGCACCTCGTCAGAATAACACAGTAAGAAGTAACCACAAGGCAAACAAATACGTGCATTGAGTACATGTCATATTTAAAACATGCATTTACATCAACAGGAAAAGCTGTGCACTCCCGCCAACCAACAAAACACTTTAATCAGACATGAAAAACGCAAAAAACTCAGCTTCCTTTGAAAAAGTATCCGATCGCCGGTCTCGGAGCACCCGTCTCCCAGCCGTACCGTTCTGAGCAGGTTCCAGGCGAGCTCCAGCTCGCCGCGGATGGTCCGCACCACGGCCATATTGTACTGGAGGCACATGCGCGCCCCTACCGGCGAGTTGGGGTACCAGCGCTGCTCGACTGGCGACGGCGCCACGTCCGGCGCGTGCAGCGACACGTCCGCTGGGGGAGCACCGGGGACGGTCAGAACGGAGCACCAGGGGCACCAACAGTCACAGCACTAGTCGGACACCAGAACAGCGTACCAGGCGCACCAGGGGCACCAGCGGCTGTCAGAGAGGCACACGAGAAATACAGTGGGCCACAGGCGGTGCCAAAAAGGCTGATAACCGCGGTCTTCACAAACAGAAGACGGCCGGTGATAACCAACGAAGGCCAATGACTGACAAAGACAGATCTCCAGCAAAGTGCAGTTCACCTGGTTACCTATGTCTCACTCAAAAGCGCTAAGCTACTAATCGAGTATGAAAAACTAGGTAACCTTAATTCAGAATTTTATTGCCAAAATATCGGTGACGACAATGCATGGTTATCCCTGAGACCACCTCTCTCCCCATTCTGCCCTTCTCCCGACTACCGGCCGCTCCCCTCTCTCCCTTCCCCTCCGCCCCTCTCACCGCTGAGATCTGGCGTGAGGTGCTCGAGCGCCTCGTCGGCCCTGTCCCCCGTCCGCCCCTCTCCCCTCTCACCGCTGAGATCTGGCGTGAGGTGCTCGAGCGCCTCGTCGGCCCTGTCGAGCAGCAGGAGCGCCTCGGCGGCGTACAGGTGTCCGAGCAGCCGCTGGGCGGGGGCCAGTAGCCGCTGGGTGAGCAGCTTCCGGGCATCCTCCAGGGCCAGCACCGGGTCGCCCAGACACAGGTGCACGTAGGAGGAGGCCGAGAGCACCGAGCAGCGCAGGGTCTGGACCTGGAGACGGGGGAGGGGGGGGGGGAGGTGAGATCAACTGGTGCGGCCGAGAGCACCGAGCAGCGCAGAGTCTGGACCTGGGGGTAGGGGAGGGGGGGGGGGAGGGAGTGTGAGATCAACTGGTGGGGCAGAGAGCACCGAGCAGCGCAGAGTCTGGACCTGGGGGTAGGGGAGGGGGGGGGGGGGGGGGAGGGAGTGTGAGATCAACTGGTGGGGCAGAGAGCACCGAGCAGCGCAGAGTCTGGACCTGGGGGTAGGGGAGGGGGGGAGGGAGTGTGAGATCAACTGGTGGGGCAGAGAGCACCGAGCAGCGCAGCGTCTGCACCTGGAGACGGGGGAAGGGGGAGGGGGGTGAGAGAGGGTGTAGGTATACAGCGGACGATATGGACTGATAGGTGGAGACATGGAGATAGAAGGTCCGAAATTCGAACCCGAGGCCATTGACTGGGCCAAATTAAGGTCTGGATCATTCAGGCCCCAATTTTAGTGTGATGCGTTTGAGCCCAGACTAACTAAAATCAAGAGCCATTGGCTGTACCAAGGGCCGCTGTCTAGTGTCAATAAAGGCAAGCGGCCATTTTGAATTGGATATTCGAAATCACCATTTATCTCAGTCCATTATTGCATCTTCCTTCGACAGTCGACATGCTCTGTACGCTGGACGCACTACCACCGAGCCCCACTGTTTTAGTCACGCCTTGGCGTCGTCTGTTTGCACGACCACGTCTGGAGAGTCACGTCTGGCTGGGACGGCACACAGAAATAGCTCCGAGAAGGCATCGAGCCATGGCTCACAGTGACTCAGGTGTTAGCAAAGATGACATCATCGAATGTCCAATACAGCCAGGTACGGACGTCGGACAATCTCGTGACTACATCCACCACGGCCGAACTCACGTGTGCTATGCAGCTGCGTAAACAACAGGCAACCTTAACCAATAAAACGATCGTCCTTCTATCCTGCCCTCACCCATGACCATCCAGTACTGCCCTGTCCTAACCCGTGGCCGTCAATCTGCAATCTGTATCCCTGTCTTGACCTTACCCTCTCCAGTCCACTAACTTAGTCGGGTGTCACATGGTTGGCATGTGACCCTGTTACTGACCTGGTCGGGAGTGACGGGGTTGGCCGGCTCGACAGTGACGGGACTCTCTCCCTCTCCGTCCTCCCCAAGAATCAGACAGGCGTTCCGCAGAGCCAGCGAGGCGAACTCCAGCGTCGGGTTGGGGATGGCTGCCGAGATCTGGTCCGAACTGGAGGACAGACGCGGACACGGAGGTCACACAAGGTGGACGGAGAACACGGTGGACGATGGACTGACACTCCGACAGACAGCGTGGATGTTATTACTAAGTCTTTGTACCGCTAGAGGATATGCCTATAGCTTTCAATGTAAGCTCATGTACCGGTTTCATGACGTGGAGGCTTGTCAAGCTGGAAAGTATATAGTCGAATGTGTCAGCACTATCCGAGGTACAGTAGGCAGAGTATGGGACTTTCTGCAGAGGAGACTGCAAACAATGCACACACCTGGCCGCGGTCGGCGTGGCCCGGAGTATCAGTTTTCTGTGCACGCCGGCCCCAATGCTGCCCTGAATCAGACTCTGCCTCTTCACCCCGACTCCGGCCGCCGTGCCCGGCTCGTCGCCGTGCTTCTCCTGAGAAAAACAACACACAAAACACGTCACTTATCATTCGTCCGACCAGCCCTTCGATCGCATACCTGCGGCGGTGTGTCAAATGTAACGCAGCACCTTCTCCCCTTGTCTGACTCGATCGGAGACACAGCAATAACTCAGGTTTGCAGACTACGCCGGCTACACAGTACACAAACAACATTCTTATCGATCGCCCTGCACGGTGCAGAGAGAGAGAGAGAGATGCATTCAATTACGTAGAGAGCTGGTGCGCCGCAGCGAATTACACCCTGCGCTAGCAAACTAGTTTTTTTTTTTTTGTTGCATCTCCTCTCGCCTAACGCATCGCCAACAATGACGATCGCAGCTGGATAGCGCCACCTCGGCAGACACTCCAAACCAAGGACGCGTGACGTCACGTGCTCAGCTCGCTCACCAAAATTCACCGCCGAGTCACAACAGTCACAGCAGAGGTACGGAGACACCAACAGAGGTATTAACAGAGGTAACACCTTTCTACCTGCGAGTATCGGACCCAAGGCCGCCGTTCTTTTTCCATATACGTTAGACACCACTGGTAGCGGATACTGAGCTGAACTTTTGTCGCCATGGCAACTAGCCTGTCATTGCTTCTTCGCCATGATGGTAAGCCTCAGCGTAAGCCTTGCGTCGCTGTATCGTGTCGTGGTAACACTGATGTGGCATTTTTTCATAATTCGTCATGGTGACAGCTAAGTGCTAACCATGCTAAGCTCACAGCTATGAGCTAACAGTTTTTGTCACCATTCTGACTACCTTTGCATTGTACCGTCGCCCTGCCTACTAACCTGTCTGTGGGCGAGTATGCAGCACACTGCCAGCCGCAGCCAGAGTCATGGCCACTGACCTGTCTGTGGGCGAGTATGCAGCACTCTGCCAGCCTGGCGTCCCTCTGTCGCCCTGTCTACTAACCTGTCTGTGCGCCAGGATGCAGCACTCTGCCAGCCGCAGCCAGAGCCGCGGGTTGGTGTGGTACACCTGGATGGCCTCCGTCAGACAGTCGAACGCCTGCTTGGGACGGCCCGCGTGCAGGAAGGCGATACCGGCGTTATAGACCAGCTCGTAGTGCCGCGAGCCGCCGATGGCGTGCACAGGCACGCCGCCGTACCGGTCACCTGGAGAAGAACGAATGGGTCAGCAGTCGGCAGCAGATGGTTTTTCAGTTCATGGGGTTACTATTACACATTACACTTAGTGAGGCTCGCAACGGAGATAGCAGCGTTTTTTTGTAATTAATCACCGATAACCCCAACATGAAAAGATACAATACAAAACTACACCCATTGCTTCTTCCAGGCACCACTATTTAGGCCGTCCATTCCCACAGTACCCTGCTGGCTAAATCACTTTTCAGCCATGTTACCGCTCCGTCACTCCTGCCCACCATCGGTTTTGGCCGGCGGCGCGGTGGCGGCGTCGTTCTCAGCGATGGCCCGCCGCAGGTAGTATCCGGCCACGTTGGGTTTGTTGAGGTAGTGGTGGATGCAGGCCAGGTTGTTGTAGTACATGGTGGCCACGTGCTCCCCGGTGGCCCGGTACGGGGGGAGGGTCATACCGGCCACCCGGTTCAGCACGGACACTGCCGACCGGCCGCGGCCCGACAGGTACTCCGAGTAGCTCTCGATGAACGCGCGGCTCATGTCCTGGTGGACGAGAAGGATGGATTCGAGGTGATCGCTAGTCGAATGGTAAGAGTGAATGACTAAGCACAGCTGCAAAACATAACAAATCTATCCGTTATCATCCCAAAATGAAGCGATTAATGCTCCAGAAACTGAAGACAAGCTTACGATCGTGCAGGCCACGTTCTTTTTACATCTACACATTATTTTACATTTATTTACACCAGATCTATTATCACTGCCAAAGAACCTTTATTATAATCTCTGCCGCTGCTACCAGCCGGAGGGTCCCAAGGCCGGTGCGCAGCCCCCAGATGTGGCCAAGGATCTCACTAGCTCTGTGAGGGCCCTCAATCTGTACCCGGTCCTGCCGTACCGTGTCAGCGAGAAGACGCACGTCCGAGGCCACGTCAGAGAGGTTGTGCAGCTGCAGGCCGGCCCGCAGCCGGTACCGGTGCATCCGCAGAGCCAGGCTGGTCAGCGTGCCGTCCTGGTGACCCAGGGACGGGGTCAGACGGCGGACGGGGGGCAGCGACCAGACAGAGCGCCCTGCACTGTGTCACACAGTGACCAGAGAGTAACAGCGGCATGGAAACAGGCACACAAAAACTAAACAGAACTGATACGCGATAATTCTGACTTCATATTGGTTTATGGTTACAATCACCATGTACAAAAGACAGTTATACTGTCGAAAATAATGTATCGAGTTGCCATCGCACCCGACCTTTTTGCGCGCGTCCTCTGGCTTTGTGACGAACTTGGCCTCGATGAAGCGGACGGCGTCGAGCGCCTGCGCCGGCTGGTGGGCGCTCAGGCAGCACTCGGCCAGAAGCCAGCAGATTTTTTTGGCGGTGCCGTCATCTGTAACATAAATCAGCGGCGCGTTACAGGCAGCCACGGAAGGGACGGCGTAGTAAAACAGCCGCACACGCGAAATGGGAGCAACAGGTCATCGTGTGACCTGTTACTCGTCCACGAAGTTTCCACCAAACGATATCGAGACCTAACAAGCACGCTCGTTATCCGTACGGTAACGATTGCTGCTCTGTAAGTTCTATTTGTTCAGTAAGAACAAAAGAATTAAACATTCAATAAGAATAAAAGAATCAGTTCGAGCGTTCACTTTAGAATTAAGACAAGTAGCTCCCTTCAGATACCGCATAATGTATTTCATTCTGTAAATCAAAAATCACGTGATCGATGATCGATATCCCAAGTTGAAAACGGGAATGAATTTCAATCTTGAACGATCATTATTCCGGACACGAGCCCTTGTTTGCCCCTCCGAACAGTTGATCGCAGCGAGCTGCCGCTTATCTCGTACACAGCGCTGACGCCGGCTGTGCGGCCCACGCATGTGTGCGCGGTGCAGCCGGCGTTCGCTGTCCGCAGCGCTGATTAGCATTTCGTGTAAACAGGTTGTGCCGCGCCTCTCTCTCTCCTCTCTCTCTCTAACTCACTCACTCACTCACTCACTCACTCACTCACTCACTCACTCACTCACTCACTCACTCACTCACTCACCTCTCTTCTCTCCATATATCTCTCTCTCTCTCACTCTCTCTCTCTCTCTCTCTCTCTCTCTCTCTCTCTCTCCCTCTCTCCTCTCTCTCTCTCTCTCTCTCTCTCTCTCTCTCTCTCTCTCTCTCTCTCTCTCTCTCTCCCTTCCTCTCCCGCTATCCTCCACATCACATTGTGTGCATAGTGACAGGCGGCTGGGCGACCTCCGCCCGCCCATGTGTCGAGTCATTGTCTGATAGTGGGACTGAATCAGCCTGAGGCCTCCCGCAGCCAGTCGCCACTCGGGGCACGGACAAAGTGCGCCCGTCCGGCCTCACCTGACAGCTCCCTGCTCTGCCCTGCGGCTGCAGACGCGCTACCACTGAGTGCAGTGTCGGCTTCAGCGGACCAGACCGGGTGATCACCAATACTCAGCCATGGCGACCACCGTACAGCTCAACAGCGGCCACAAAATGCCGCTGCTCGGCCTCGGCTGCTGGCGGGCCGTCGGAGACGAGATCTCCACCGCCGTGGAGACCGCCCTGCTGGCCGGGTACCGGCACATCGACACCGCTGAGCTCTACCACAACGAGGCCGACGTAGGACGCGGCATCAAGGCCGCCATCGCCACCGGCAAGCTCACCAGGAGCGACCTGTTCGTGGTGACCAAGCTGCCGAGCGTGGCGATGCGGCCCGAGCGCGTGGAGCCGAGCCTGCGCCGCTCGCTGGCCGCGCTCGGGCTGGACTCGGTGGATCTGTACCTGGTACACAGCCCGGTGGGGGCGCTGGAGCGCAGCGAGCTGACCTCCCCGCCACCAGAGGACGGACGGATGCCGCTCCATCACGGCACTGACCTGATCGCCGTCTGGAAGGAAATGGAACGCATGGTCTCCCTGCGCTTGGCAAAGTCCATCGGCGTGTCCAACTACAACGAGAGGCAGCTGCTGAAGACAGTGGCGATTGCTACCATCCCACCGGCCGTGCTGCAGGTCGAGTGTCACGTCTACTTTCAGCAGCTGAAGATGCGCGAGGTCTGCAAGAAGCACAACATCGCCATCACGGCCTATGCGCCTCTGGCCTCTCCCGGCAGGAAGGTGCTCTATGAAAAGCGCGGCGTCAAGATCGAGCTGCCCGACCTGCTCAACAATCCCGTGGTACGTCTGGTGGCCGAGAAACACAAACGGACGGCGGCCCAGGTGCTGCTCAGGTTCCTGGTCCAGCAGGACATCATCGTCATCCCCAAGTCAACCAACGCTGGTCGCATCAAAGAGAACGGCGACCTATTCAGCTTCAAGCTGGATGAGGTGGACATGGGGGCTCTGCGCCTGTTGGACCAGGGAGAGGCCGGCAGAAGCTTCAAGTTTTACGATAGTTTTCCGGGAGTTGACGAGCATCCCGAATTTCCATTCCCGGTTAAGTCAACGGCGTGACTGTCAAAAGGAGAAGTTGTAAAGTTTATGTTCATTTTAGCGATATCTGTCGTGCAATTCCACTTGAGTATTGCGCACATCGGAGTGTGCGCATGGAAGTTTTCTGTTAAATTGTGAATGTCCAATACAATATACGCTCCCTAATCCCTATTCTGTCTGTTGTTTATTCCCAATTCACAAATCACATTCCCCTATGACGGTAGATTGTAGCTTAAAGAAAAACTTGAAGCCATCACCACTCAAATGGAAAAGTTTTCATTCAGCACACTGGCATCCATCTTAAAAAGCGGTTAAAATCCTAGGAGAATAAACAGCGGTTTCCTCTCTCCACTCACGCTACAATCGGTGTTCAAGAGAGGCCGCTGCCGCCGACCTTTAGACAATGGTCCGATACTCGCACCATCGTCGGTCACGTGCACTCGGGCAGGAAACGCCACTTGTAGATCCCGTGTCTTGCGTTGGGTACTCCAAGGCAGGCACTCGAGCCAGATGATCAGACAGTCCTCATTCCCCTCCCAATACCCTCTTCACATTACGTGCCAGTTTGTCCTCTCGTATCGAACGCGATGTCGTACTCGAGTGGGCAGCATTTTCTGCTTTGTATGCTACCAAAGTGAGAAATATGGGAATTCATGACCAGGATATTCCAACCGACCCCCGCAGCTTAGATAGCTGGCAGGGGGCAATTTTTGCCCTTTAGGTACGATCTCTGAGAGTTCCTACCGGATGCGGAATTCAAACGACATATCAAATACCTAGGTCAATGTAAGATTCGGGTTGGGTCAAAGTCAGATAGGGTAGAAGATGGCAAAACGCCCATGCTAAGGGAAACTGATCATAACTCGCTTATCTTGGTACGCAAAGAGTTTTTATTTTGCCAGCACCTCATTCATTTGCATTTTTTTTTTTTTAGCAGCGAGAGTATGAAAATCTAGCTTGCTTAATATACCATATTTTTCTTCACTTTCTTAACCCGCGCCCCGTAGGGCTACCGGCGGACCCACCCGTAGGGGGGGGGGGGGCGTTTCGGCCCCCCTTAGATCTCGGAAATTTACCGGCCGATTTTCAAAATTCAAACGGCGTTCTATAGCCCCACCGGGGAACTACCTTGTGACCAAATTTCATTGACCTAGGTCAAACCGATGACGTCACAGGTCAGGTCAAAGGTCGGATTTTCACCGTTCACAGGCATTTCAAGAAATGTGTTGTGAAATCGAGTAAATTGGTAAGTTATTGAAAACCATCGATGGTACATTGTTCGTCAAACACATACTTCGCTATCTAAGGTCACTGTTACCAGGTCAGGTCACAGAGGTCAGGTCACTGGGGGTCACAATATGAAAGTGTCGTGTGATACATGTTTTATGGTCCATTTTACATGACAAATGCGATTATGTGGGTCAGGCAGCTTTTGGGGCCAGCTTAGGTCACGTTTTGGTGAAGGTCAGGTCAAGGTCAGGTCACATTAGGTCAAATTTCAAAGTTGATATTTTTGCATAAAATGGGTATCGATTCGATGCAGCTCGTCACGGGGAGTCCAATGGTGGTCTCTGTTTTGCCCTACGTGGTGTAGAATTGCCAAAAATTGCGTTTGAAAATTTGACGTCATCATTTTTGAACAGTTTTTTTTTTCGCTATAACTTGGCCAAAAAACAATATATCGATCTGAAATTTGGTATATAGATAGAGGACGGTAGGTACTATCACATATATTCCGTTTTTTTTTCGAAATACAAAAAACTTTTTGGATTTTTTGGCTAATATATCCAAAAAATTGCTTTTTTGATTTTTGAGGGTCAAAACTAAGAAAATTCAAAAATCCGAGATAGCCACCTTTTATGTCTTGATCATTTTTCTGTATCTTCAAAGCTGTAGGCCTGACAGCTCTTCTCGCGAAGGTCTTTTTTCGGTCGAAAATGGCAGAACATGACGTCATTCTGACGTCATTTGTGGCCAACCTATCATAGCCTCTGGAAAAAGTTTTGGTCACAATGTGTAAAATTGATGCCCGGAGGGGTCCTGAAAGTTTGGTGGCGATATCTCCAGCCGTTTAGGAGATATCGACGGAAAAGGACAGGGGGCCGTTTCGGCCCCCCTACGGGGCGCGGGTTAACGTTTACAAAGGCGCTTCTTACCCATGGTACTGGGTAAAACGCCCGGGCAAAAAGGTAATTAAACGGACTGATTGGCTTCCACTTTTTTACTGTTGTCCGATTGAAGCCATCGGAAGTTGAAGTAGTGCATGAAGTCCAACATAAGCATAAAAATGAAACGTCGAGCTCAACGATGTCAAGATCAAAGCCCAAAGGTCACTCACAATTCCGAATGACCCGCATATGCATCTTATCAAGACCTGCAGAAGTCACAAGTGTATGACGGTTGCTTGGCATCGGCACCGGTCCTGGGAGTGGGAGGCACGCTCAACAACATGGGCCTGTCTCCCAGCCGAGCCTAACCTATTGGCGTTAGGTAAGACTACCCAACCTGAATTAAGGATAGTGACGTTTTACCCTCAACTGCCGATGAACGTTTTGGCCGCTTGCACCGAATGAACATTAAATGAAGTGCAACGAAACTACGAGCCATTGTGGTGCAGCGCAATCACTCACGGCAAATTCAAACGTGATGTGAAATAGAAGAACAGCATATAAGTCACGCAGGTCGTACACAACATGAATTTTTAAATGAACTTTTGAATGAGCTTTTTTTTTTTAGCATGAACTTTTAAATGCAGCTTATATTTTAAGAACTTCACGAAAAACAGACTCGACCTCACTGCAGATGTAGAACACATGCCTGTTCCACCTGGCCCTGGCGTTGTTATTTCGAAAAGACTTCTGCTGCGTAAAGAGTTCTCATAGTTTTGAAACAGTGGTGCAGTGGGCATCTTACTTGACTGGGCATCTTAGCACCTTTTACCCTAAACATTTAACCCTCGCCCGTATTGGTGTTTTGCCAGCCGCGAACGAATGGGGGGGGGGGGGGGTCCGTTGGACCCCTTCTTGCCGTTTCGCCCATAATCGAGCTAGAGCTTCGCAGAAAAAAACGAGCGTGTTGCCCGTGACGAGAGGAAGCCGATGATACCCAATTTTAAAGTCCTAGCTCATTGGTTGACCTTCCAGGTCAGGGCAATGACCCAAAAGTCGGGAAAATCGGGACCTATGAGAAAAAAAAACACTTTTAAATGGCCTCCTTTCCTTACAACGAAATACCAAATGATGAAATAATGAAATAATTATTGATGATTTCGACCACAGGTCATTATCAAAATAAGCCAGACAGAACTTTTGTCAGACACAAAGTTCAAACAAAAGTTCTGACAAAAGTTTGTCCGTGTCTGACAAAAGTTCTGTCTGGCTTATTTTGATAATGACCTGTGGTCGAAATCATCAATAATTATTTCATTATTTCATCAATTGGTATTTCATTGTAAGGAGGCCATTTAAAAGTGTTTTTTTCTCATAGAACTTATACCTATGCCTTACATACAGCAAGTGCTTCAACAAAATCGGGACCTGTTAGAACGTCGTAAAGAGTGGTTGCTAAAGGTTTTTTCGGGGTGCTGATCACGAATATAATGCTAGTTATGATCATAGATGATGTCTTCATGCAATTAGGCCAGGTCAGGTCAACCAGTAAGGGTTTTGCCGGGTATTCGTAGTAGGTGGCAACCGCCTCTGAAAGCTTCGTAACATCGAAAATATTCACAAAGGCACCAAAACTACATCGTAAATATTCACATGGTTGCTTAATTCGAATTCAGCTAAAAAACTAGCCTAGAAACATGTAAAATTTGAAAAAGTGAACCAAAGTCATCAAAGGTCAATGACCTGACCTGACCTTCCGATGACCTTGACACCAACCCTAATGCATGGGAGCAACATCATATCCCCTGTTTGAACGCTTGAAACCACGAAAAGACCACAAACGCGCGGCTAATGCGAGCCGACACACGCCGAATCGCGATTCCGGCCAAACATGGTCTTGAAAAGTAGGTCACATGTCAAAGGTTATTAGGATCAGGGTCATGAAATTATCAGGGTAGGTGTAAAATTGATTAACGCGAAAGTTCTGAAAGTTTCGTCGCAATCAGCCACTTTTTACGCGAGTTATTCGCAAAAAACCGAGGGGGGGGGGTCCGTTCGACCCCCCCCCCCCACCGGTGAGGGTTAATGTATTGGATGGCGTTTTTTTTTTGCCATGATAATCGTTAATACAATGGGAAAGAAATTGATAATAAACATTACACAAATGTATTATTTTAGCACTTGAAAAAGATCAAAACACCGAATCCTGTGTTTCGATCTCTTTTAAGTACCACTAAAATAATACATTTGTGCCATGTTAACGATCATTTTTCCCATTAACCCGCGCCGGGACGGGGGTGTTTGAACACCCCCCCCCCTCCCTGCGGTTTTTCGCCGATATCTCAAAAACGGCGGCGCGGAGCGCCGCCGTTTTTCGCACACCTGTTCGTGCATCTTTTCCGCACATGTTGTGAAAATTTCAGACCCAGGTCGCCCAAGGTCAGGTCACCAGATCACGCCAAGTGACCTCACCTCAGAAAAAATAGGAATGCTCGTCATAGCTACGCCAACTGAACGATTGCCTTGAAACTTTCAGCGATTGATAAGAGTAACAGTATCTATAAAATGTATATCTCGGAATTTTGATATCGGTGACCTAAGGTCAGGTCAATTTTGCGGCCTCTCCATTATAAGTCAATGGGAGAAAATCGAAAAGCGTCTGTTTTGCACGAACGCCATTCTAGACACTCTCAAACATCGAGATGCAGGTAAAATTGACACACTGAACCGGAAAATGGCAACTGTGACCCCTCGTTATGTCCCCGAGGTCATCTCAGGTCACGAATAGTATCTGACAGTTTTTCGCTAATAACTTCTGATAGAGGCATACTAGAGCGATGAAAACGCCTTAGATGTGTTCGGCTCGACGTTGCCGATCGACTGATATGCAACATGTCACCGGTCAGGTCATGACCTTGACCTGAGGTCAAATTTTCAAGTTGACCTTTCAAAGTCAAATTATAGTTCATTCGACGCGTCTCGACGAGAGGAACACGATGCTGGCAAAAGAAATGTCGTGGCTCTTATGAGTTAAACGTTATTGCCGAAAAACACTTTTCGTAAAAACGGCTATTTTTGAAGTTTTTGCCCTCTGAAGGCTAAACCGCTGACCTGAGGTCAAATCTGAGGACATATTAGCGAAAGAGCGTTAAAAGAACTATCGAATGCGCTTTTCCGCGGCGCTGTAGCTCTATCGGTTCCCGAGTTAGCCGTTGGCAGTTTCCAAAATGTTGAAATAGCCAACATTTTACCTTTGGTGACCTCTGGTGACCTGACCTTTGACCTGACCTAAAAAATGACTAAAGTGTTTTCGTCCTGATTTTGGCCGTTCTTTCGAATGCCGCTTACCGCGTGTTGCTATGTGGCCCAGGAGCCGAGTTAGAAGGGGGGAGGGTGTTCAGACACCCCCCCCCCCCCCGGCCCGGCGCGGAAGTCGCGGAGCACCGGCCCGGCGCGGGTTAAAGTCAGGTAAAACAGGATTACATACTTTTAACATTGCAATAAGATTGTTTGAAATGCACTCAAAACTTTATCATACCTTCATTGCGTGAACAATTTACATTCAATAGCAAATCAAGTCGACTGCGACCGAATTATTGAAGCAGCCGGGCAGCTTTAAACAGATTCATGTACCGGAATAACTTGCTTTCAAACCAGTGCAGTTGGCTGAGTGTGCCAATGCCAAACATCTCAACATTTGATATTCTACTACGCACGATCTGTAAGCTAAATTTAGCTGCGCCGGCACTGTGTTTGTACCAACCGGTTTGTGCAGAGGCATCTGAAGCAACACTGAAAGAAAAAAATACCACCCTAGTTAGTTTTTGGGTGGTGGTCATATTTTGAACAGCCTTTTACTTATGGTAAACCAGTTTACGATCCAAATACTAGGCCCAATATCAAAGGAATACTATGCAACTACCAATGCTCATCAAAATACCATGGTCTTAGTACGGTAATATTTTTTCATCATACTACCTTGAAACTAAAGCATAACTAATAAGAAACCAAAGCTCTACTAACGCTAGTATTATCCTGGTACCGCCTACTAAGAAAAATACCACCCTAGTTAGTTTTCGAGTGGTGGTCATATTTTGAACAGCCTCTTACCTATGGTAAACTAACTTACGACCCAAATACTAGGCCTAATATGAATGTAAAACCATGTGAATACCAATGCCAGTAAAAATTACCATGGTATTAACACGGTAACTATATGTCGTCATACCATGCCCAAAAACCCACGTGATACTAGCACGAAACTAGGACTTTACTATCGTTAGCTACTCCCTGGTAATGCTTACTAATGACTTATCATGGTAAAACCATCCTTTTGTCATCTGGATACCAGCTTTGCTTTGCTGGCCAACCATCGTAAAACAATAGTTTACTATGTGACATTTATTGTGATATTACCAGTCGGTTAACAGGATCTTACTAGTCATCAACCAGCATGCTTCATATGCTGTGCTTTAGCCTATCCATGCCAAATTTGTTTATCATTACGACAGCCACTTACTGATGCACAACAGCATGCATGACAGTATCTACCTAGCAGTCGACAAAGCAGCTCTTCACTTTTCCAAAGCATCTACCTAGTAACCTACATGAAATATTTCACACATAAAAAGCATTTGGCCACAAACAAAGTTACGTCTGCACATAACCAAACAACGCGCATGAACAACAATTATTACAGTTCACTTTATCATCACAATGCAATCGGTCTCTTTTCACACAATCGTTGAATGTCGCCCTTCCAGCGATTTATCACGCAACACCTTCTCCAAGGGCATTGGTAGCCATATACCGAAGGTTCGAACTTCGAAAGCCAGCTCTGGAAAAGAGCAGGCATTGATATAAGATAAACCAATGGAAAGATTGATTGTGTGTGCTGCAGTGACACTCTATCTCCTACCCCTCCCACCTTGACTCGCAGTGTCCCGTGACCTAGCTCCCAGTTTGATGAAACAAGGATTTAAGATAAGTTGTTTTAAAAAAATGGCAGCATCTAATAGAACAGGGGATTTGTAGGGTGAGGAATTTAGCAAATTTGGGACATTAGGCCAGAGGCTGGTTCAGGTAAAATGCCCTATAATGAATTAATTGCCATGAGGTGCAGTGTTGAGTGTTGGCAATAATTCAAAAATTCTACTCTTAACCAGCGCCCCATTGGGGTATGTTCTGTAACGCACTCCACTGGGGGAGGCGGGGGCTATTTATAGAACCCCCCCCCCCCGCTCCAACTCCGAAACTACTGGGCCGATTGTCAAAACTGAAACGGCGTCTGATAGCCCTGGAAAAACTGTCGAGCAAAACCTAATTTTATTGACCTCGAGATCACCGTTGACGTCACAGGTCAGATCAAAATAAAAATTAGCAACGTTTTGGCTTGTTAACCCTCCCCCGTATAGGGGGGGGGGGTCGAACGGACTCCCCCTCGGTTTTTCGCGAATACCTCGCGTAAAAAGCGGCCGACCGCAACGAAGCTTTCAGTACCCTCGAGTTATAATCAATTTTACACCTACCCTAAAAAATGTAATGGCCCTGACTAATGACCTTTGACCTGTGACCTACTTTTCGAGACCATGTTTGGCCGGAATCGCGATTCGGCGTATGTCGGCTCGCATTTGCCGCGCGTTTGCAGTCCTTTCGTGGTTTCAAGCGTTCAAACATGGGATATGATGCTGCTCCCATGCATTAGGGTGGATGTCAAGGTCACCAGAAGGTCAGGTCAGTTCATTGACCTTTGATGACCTCGGTTTACTTTTTCGAGTTTTATCAGCATCTTTCTAGGCTAGTTTTTTTTAGCTGATTTCGAATTTATAAACAACCATATATGAACATTTACGAAGTAGTTTTGGTGCCTTCGTAACATGTTACGAAGCTGTCAGAGGCGGTTGCCACCTAGTGCACCTACTACGAATACCCGGCAAAACCCTTACTGGTTGACCTGACCTGACCTGACCCGACCTGGCCTAAATGCATGAAGACATCATCTATGATCATAGCTAACATGATATTCGTGATCAGTTCCCTAAAAAACCCAATAGCAGCCACGTTTTACGACGTTCTAACAGGTCCCAGTTTTCCCCACTTTTGGGTCATTGACCTGACCTGGAAGGTCAACCGATGACCTAGGACCGACGACCTAGGATAAAATTGGGTACCATCGGCTTTCTCTCGTCACGGGCAGCACGCTCGTTTTTTCCGCGAAGCTCTAGCTCAATCAGGGGCGAAACGGCAAGGAGGGGGTTCAACGGACCCCCCCTTAAACGTTCGTGGCTGAAAAACACCAATACGGGCGAGGGTTAACCCCCACCCTACTGTGGGGAGGGCTATTCATAGCCCCTCTCGTGTTTACGCAATATCTTTAAAACCGCTGGACGTATCAAAACAAAGCTTTTAGGACCTTCGGCTGCATCAATTTATTTGACACCTTGTGCACTAATAAAATTTTCGTAGCTACTATAGATCGGCCGGAAATGACGCCAGAGTGACATCATGTTCGGCCGATTTTGATGCAAAGCATTGAACAACGGTAATCGCTCTCAAGATCTGAGTTTTAACCCGGCAAGCGGTGGGCCTCCCGGCTACCTTCCGCGCGGTGGGAGGGGGGGGGGATTTTTGACCCCCCCCCCCGAATCTCCGAAGCTACTATGACGGATCGGTAAAATTTAAATGGCGTTCGATAGCCTTGTTAAATTTGTCGAGGGAACTTCAATTTCATTGACCTCGGGGTCACCGATGACATCACAGGCCAAGTCAAAGATAAAATGTTTCACCGTTCACGGGTCTTTTAAGGAATGCGCTGCAACATCGAGTAAAGGGCATTTTGTCAAAAATCAGCGATAGGGCGTGAGTTGCCTATTATACGAGCATATGTTGCTATTGGAGGTCACTGATAATACCAGGTCCGATCACCAAGGGTCAGCACATGAACCTATCTTTACTAAGTAGGGTTGTGCGATGCATGTTTTATGGCCAATTTTTCATATTCGCCTCAATGGTGTTGGTTATAAGACCATCAGGGACGGTTTTTTTGGTCACTTTCTGGTGGAGGTCAGGTCAATGTCAGGTCAAAAAGGTCAAATTTCAGGTCAAAGTTGATAGTTTCGCATAAAATTGGTATTGATTCGATGCCACTCGTCACGGCGAGTCTAATGGTGGTCTTTGTTTTGCGCTTTGTGGTCTAGAATTGCCAAAATCGAGTTTGAAAATTTGACGTCATTAATTTTGAACAGTTTTTTTTGTTATAACTTGGCAAAAAGGAGTTATCGATCTAATACTTGGAATGTGAATAGAAGTCCATAGTGGCTATTACATATATTCCGTTTGTTTCGAAAATCGAAAAACTTTTGGGATTTTTTGGCTATTATATCTATTTCTTTTTATTTTTGGGGTCAACTTCAAAAACAAAATCGAGAGAACAGTATAGTAGCCCTGGTAATTCTACACATTTCATGTCTTGAACATTTTTATGCATAATCAAATTTATAGACCTGACAGCTCTTCCCGCGAAGCTTTTTTTTTGGTCGACAATGGCAGAAATGACGTCACTCCGACGTAGCGGCCAACTTATCATAGCCTTTGGAAAAAAAATTTGGTCACAATGTGCAAAAGGGTACTGAAAGTTTGGTGAAGATCGGCGCAGCGGTTCTGGAGATATATCGAAAAAAAAACTAAAGATGGATGCAAAAAATGCCCCCCCCCCCCCCACCGCCTTGAGGGTTAAGCTAGATCCTTTTTTTTGCATGGGTGGACTCTACAGGGCTACCAAACTGATTTCGGACTTTCGAAATGTTGAATATTTTGAAAATTATAAATATAAAAACTCAGAAATTGTATTTTTTATTTTTTTACATATACGTTTCTGAATGAAAAAAGCAGAATATGACCACGTTTCCATGGGCATCACTGATCCGGATCAGTAAAAATGGATTAGCTAATCCAGTATAGTTAGACAATATATGAAAATGAAAATAAGGGATTAACTGATTATATAAGCCTAATCCACTTGGAATTATATCATGTAACGAAGAGTTCGAGAAATATAATACGATTTAAGTTTGCTGATCCGGATCAGTGATGCCCATGGAAACGGGGTCTATATGTGTTTGAACACATATGCGTTGAATATATGTGAACCTCATCTGACAAACACCTTTTTTGTTGAAAAATGTCAACTTCAAAATTTGACCATTTTTGACCTAAAGTGACCTGACCTGACCTCAGCTATATTCAGCTAAAATGGCCTAAACTGACACATACAACACTGATTTCGATATATATGGCCTACATGAACCATAAAACATGTCTCACGTCACCGATGCACGATATAAAGCTTTCGTGACCTGGGATGAGATGGCCTTGACCTGAAAAATTCGAAGTACAAGTTCGGTACCCTCAGGTTATGTTACGCATATATTCACGAGTGTGCAAACAAAAAATGAGCCTGATCTGATTTGTTGGCCGGCGCCCAGAGTGCCAAGACGCTGATATTTTTACTTTGACCTGACCTGTGACGTCATCGATGACCTCGAGGTCAATGACATTAGGCTTCGCTCAACAATATTTCCAGGGCTATCAGGGGCCGTTTGAATTTTGACAATCGGCCCAGTAGTTTCGGAGTTAGGAGCCCCCCCCCCCCCACTGTAACGTGCTGTAACGTGCTGTGGGGCGCGTTAGAGCACATACCCCAGTGAGGCGTGGGTTAACAAATAAAAAAACACGTTGATTTCCGACGCTGGGAAATGCCCGCAATGATACCCACCCCACCACCCTCCCCCTACCCGGTCCAACAGGGTCTCAAGGAAATTCAACAACATGAACCGAAACAAAGGCTGCGATCTTTGCTGGAAATGGCACTCGTGAGATAAGTATTATTATGCTGAAGATACAACGACTTACTTGTTATTTCCGAGTATCCTCCACCGTCAGCTACGCTAACCACCCACACAATCACCGTTCAAATATTTAAAACCACGGAGCACCTTCACAACGCCGGCGCGCGGCCGGAACTGACATGGCGGCGCCGCTGCAGCAGGCACGTGGATTGTTAGTAAGGGTGTAGTGTTGTCATGGTGTTGCCATGGTATACCTTACCATAGCAGCAGAAGCACACCCAGGGAACTGTTGCAAGAAATTTCTGGCCTTTCGTCCATAAAACTATTAATTGCTCAGGGTCTCAGCTAGTCCTTGGATGACGCTCCTTCCAACATATCAAAAATTGGCAAACACCTCTATGGAAAGGAGGAGACTTGATCGCCGAATTCACCTGCTGGATCCGCCCGTGGAAAGGTTGATTTTACTATGGTAGGGAATATTAGCTTACGAGGGTATCTACTAGCCTCAGGTGGTTACCACCTTGTAAACTGGGGTACAAAACCACCCCTGATAAATGTAACCATGGTAATATCAACATGTCAAGGCAGGATAGTATTCAGCACCATAGTAGGCTGGTAGTAATATGATGGTAGGCTGATGGTAAAATTTACCAAAGCTAGTAACTTAGTAAATTGATGGTAAAAACTTTTTTCAGTGAACACATGCCCAAAGGCGAACACACCTTGCAGAGGTGTACAGCTAAGCATTAAGGCAGGTGTGCAACAACAACAAAAACTAGGAACCATTCCAAACCGACCAACAGACAGCATCCTCGACACGAGATACTGTCAGCAGCCGCAAGAAAGCTAATAAGGGCCGATAAGCCACACAAAGAGCCACAAGGAGTCACACTGATCTCCGACGGGGGAGCCGCCAAGGTGACCTCGGGTGGAGGCACAGCGGCACGCACAAGCAGCTCCGCTGCAGTCAGACGGTGGGTACCGCGCGCGGAGGGATGCACGCAGGCGCTCCGCGGTGTGTGCGAGCTGCGGGCTGACCGCTGAGCGTTGCTGACTGCTCCGGGGAGAGTGGGGAGCATCTCTGTGAAGCCGACCAGCGCCGGCTGGTGCCTCCAGTGTGCACAGCGGCAGATCCTAGCCGGAGAGGGGTGCGCAAACAGCAGCCCGGTGGTCGGCAAGGAAAGCACGGACAGTCATTGGAGATCGAGAGGCGACGGGACAGTGGCCAGCGTCCATCGCACCGGCTGCATTCAGGAGCCGAGGCATTGGATGACCGGAACCAAGGCCCGGAATTGTATAAGACAGCGTATTGTATTGTATTGTAAGACAGCGTATTGTATTTGAGACGTCTTATACAATTGTATTGTATTTATACAATTGTATTGTATAAGACGTCTCAAACGGAAACAACCGCAACAGCCGGCCGCCTGGCTGACGGGAACACTGAGCAGTGAGAAGCAGTTTGCCAGACGTACCGTTCCACAATGAAGACACACAGTGTGCAGCTGCGGGGCGGCCTCAAGATGCCGCTGCTGGGGATCAGCTGCCCGGCCGGCGGAGAGCGCCGGGACGTCGGCGCCGCCGTGCGGGCCGCCCTGCTGGCCGGCTACCGGCACATCGACACCGCCTTCTCACACGGCCACGAGAGGGAGGTGGGCGCCGCCATCAACGCCGTCATCGCGTCCGGCAGACTCAGCCGCAGCGACATCTTCGTGGTGACCAAGCTGCCCATGACGGGCATGCAGGCCGGCCGGGCCGAGGCCTACCTGCGCAGATCTCTGCAGCTGCTGGACCTCGAGTACGTCGACCTGTACCTGATCGAGCACCCGGTTGGTCTGGTAGAGAAGCACCGAGAGAACGGTAACCACGGCGAAACACCATGCAGCGTGACTCCAGCAGCGGACGAGCTTCAGCGGCGGAGAAAAGGCTTCGCACTCAACAGAAGCATCAGTCTTCAACATGATGCCCTTATGACTTTTGGAGCCAGGTACAAACCCAACATCACTACGGGCCGCAGACGCAGCGTGTCCCTTCAAGCCGAATCCCACGCGGACAGAGAGCTAAACCTGGCCCTGTGTCTGTCACCCACGGACACCGACCGTCTGGAGCTGGACCTGGGGACCGACCTGCTGGCCGTGTGGCGCGACATGGAACGTCTGGTTCGGCTTGGTCTGACCAATAACATCGGCGTGCGCAACTTCAGCGTCCACCAGCTCACCAAGGTGGTGGCGGCGGCCGAGATCGCGCCGGCCGTCCTTCAGATCGAGTGTCACGCCTACTTCCAGCAGCGCGAGCTGCGCCGGCTCTGCCAGAAACACAACATCGCGCTGACGGCGTTCGGCGCGCTGGGAGAGACTCCCGGCCAGCGGCAGGCAGAGGTGAACGGCAACGGACTGTCCGAAGTCCAGAACGGGAAAAGCGTTGTTCAGAAAGCTCAAAACGGTACCAGAGTGGTTGAGGTGATCCAGGATAGAAACTGCGTGGACAAAAATATGTTGAATGGCAATAGTATCGTCAAGTGGCTGCAGGACAAAACGGCCGAAATGGTACAGAAGGGAAACGGAACGGCTGAAAAGATCCAGAACAGAAACGACATAGTCGATAACATGGTGAACAAGAACAACATGGCCAATAATATGTCAAACGGGCACGACGCGAGCAGGACGATTTCAGACGGGAGCAGCGTGACCAACAAGACACCGAACGGGATTGGTGAGACGGATGATGTACTGAGCGACGACGGCGACGGCGAGGAGAAGACGCCGGACCTGCTCCACAACCCGGTGGTCCGGCTGGTGGCGCTCCGACACAAACGGACTCCGGCGCAGGTGCTGCTCCGCTTCCTGGTGCAGCAGAACATTGCCGTCATCCCCGCGGCGGCCAGCGACATGGCCGTCAAGGAGGACAGGAGCATCTTCAACTTCCAGCTGGACCAGGTGGACATGGAGGCGCTTCGCTCGCTGGAGCGCGGCCAGGCCGGCCGGCGCTTCTACTTCCGCGACGCGTTCCCCGGGTACGAGAACCACCCCGAGTATCCGTTCTGAGCCGAGTTTGAACGCTCTCTCGGGAGTCGCGAGTGATGGTCGACTGATGTATAACTATCTTTTGCACGGTGCACAGTGCACACTGTGTGTTGCAGGTGCTATCTACAAGTAGTTTACGGGAGTGTATTTTTGTTATTAGTGTAACCCAGAGACACATGAGTAGGCAATTATTGTAAGGAGGTAGAAACTACACAATCGTACATTTTACCACATGGAAATTGGGAAATGGTTCAGGAATCTTGAGGCAGAAAACATCGATCCTGCACTTTACTGGCGAATTTGTAATGGTCTTGTAAGTTGTATTCAATTCCTTCCAGCCACACCCTCTTTCTTAACTTAGTTTATACTTTCGAAAGCGAAACGGGAGGACAAGTGTACGTTACCATGTTACGTGCAGAAGGGATAATACACGAGTTCCATCTGTGACAAACTCAGCCGAAATTGGCCAGTTGTTTCATGCAATTCCACATTTGGGTAACCCGCTGTGTTGACTGGTATTGCTATGGTTGCTTATTGCTCCTGCCAATGAATGGGCTGCCGTTGATAATGTCTGTTGCATCAGCATGACTATCCGATGCTTGGTAAAAGGGATCCAGCTCCACAAAAAAAGACCGCATGCGAATGGGCCCAACGGTTGCTGAGATATAATAAACCAGTATAGCGCCTTTTGGAGCGACTAACGGAGCGAGCGAGGGGGTGAGTCTTGCACGTGCGAAATTTCGAAGGGGTACCTTCAACTGACTTGTGCACGGCACCCTACTGACCGGTTTCTAACGATGTGCCAAATTTGAGCACAATCAGCCCAGCCGTTCTCGAGATCTGGGAGCGGCACCCTGCACGTGCGCACGTGCAAAATGGGTCCCAACTGACTTGTGCACGGCACCCTACTAACTGGTCCCTAACCGTGTACCAAAGTTGAGCGCTATCGGTCCAGCCGTTCTCGAGATCTGGAAACGACTCCTGCACGTGCGCACGTGCAGCAGCACCCCAACTATGGCACATGGATGTGCATTGCCTAGTGGGTGCCTACCTACATGCCAACTTTCAGCGCAATCGGCCAAGTAGTTAGGGGAGAGTGGGGTAATTTGGCCGCTTTTTTTAGAAAACGATGTAACTAAAAATCGACAACACATTTCTGCATTTTCTCAACGCTGACAGGTGTGGCATACATTTTGCTTTCTTGGACAGTAAACTTGAAATGATAAGAGTAACTACCTATATTGAAATTGTGACGTATTACAAAGGTCTGCAAAGCGGCCAAATTGCCCCACTAGCAGGGTTATTTGGCCGGGGGTGTGGGGCAATTTGGCCGGTGTTAGTTTGAGGCCATGATTTTTGTTATAGGCGAGTCAGCTTCACATCCAGCAATGACGCGTGTCCTACGACGCATTTGAAGCATTTTGGAGGTTGACTCAGCCGTCACAGGGGTCGAAAATAGTCAAAATAACGGCTCTAGATGCGATGACAGTTTTTTACGAATATCTTTTGAAGTAATTAAGCTAGGCCAAAACTAAAAGTACCATCGTAATTATCTCGTCATTCCGCATCGAAACATGTATGTGTTGACCTCGAGAGGTCAAGGTCAAAGGTTGGCTTCAGGTCACGTTACCTCAGGTCGCTTGACCTCAAGGTTACGTGAGTTCAAGGTCATCATGTATATCATTCGATGCGCCTTGACGAGCTGAAAACAATGATACCATTTGCGCGGCTGTATCTTTTTTTCTGTAAGTATTTATTCGCAAAAAAGCGTTAGGTAACCTTTGATGACGTCACATGCCCTTACAGCTGTCCAATAGGAAATATGGCATCAAGGTAGTCAAAGTTGGTCATGAATTATGTCATTTATGGTATAATTGACCATGACAACTCAGCCGTCCCAGCATAGTGACTCTGAGCGCACCGGCCAAGTTGCCCCGCTAGTCCCGGCCAAATAACCCCACATTGCCATTCTGAAATTTTTTGTCTATAAAGTCGTCATGGCTGTACAGAACGAGATGAAATTGCTCTTGGAACCGCTGAACACCCTCAAAAATGGCGCTATTATGTTGGAATTCGTTTACAGCCCAAATACTACATGTTATACAAATTTTTAAACGGAAGTAAAAGTTACCATTTGCTAACGAAATTCACCTTTTATTAATTTTGAATAAAACTAAGAGGGGGAAAGTTTTGACATTTGTTCTCGAGTTAGTTCTGCCGACGACAAATGAATAGAGACTGAAGTTATTTCATTCACTTCTATCAGCTTTCGTGCAGGTGGGGGCGGCCAATTTACACCACCGGCCAAATTACCCCACTCTCCCCTACCGAGATATTGCAACAATTACAAAAGTGACACCTCTTCGTTTTGCACGTGGCACGTGCATAAGGGGTCACCCACATGCGTCGGGAATAGTCCAATACTTGGTAGAAGGAATGAAGCTACCCTACAAAAATTACCGCGTGTAAATCGGTCAATTGGTTGCTGAGATATAAGCGTCGCAGAATCGTGACCACGGCCGGCCGGCCGGCCGCTCATACTCAGAAATTTCCGTTTTTCTGCGTAAGACTCCGCTCGTTTCGCTCGCTCCGTAATAAGCCTCTCAAAAGCGTCACAGGCCGGTTCGGGCCGGACCGCTCATACTGAGATTTTTTCCGTTATATTGAAAAGACTCGCTTTGCGGTTCGCGCTTGCCCGTAATAACCAATATATAAAGCATACAACCAAGTAAATTTTTCGGCACTAACAGAGTTTTTTAACTATCGAGGAAAGGGTCAAGGTTATAAATTTCCACATTTTATTAGCAACAGATATGTAGCCAGGATTTTGCTCAGAGAGGGGCCACAGGTCGCGGCCTATTATAGTGTCGATCCCCTCAAAAAAGGAAAACTCCTCGGATTTGGCCCTTTATTTTTGGGGGTGTTGTGCAGCTGTTTTGTTGTTTTTTTTTTTGTTATTTTTCGCCTACAGGGGGGGGGGGGGGCATGGCCCCCTTGCCCCCTTGGCTACGTCCCTGATTAGCAATCTTCCTCGCACAAGTACTTTCCTCATTGAATGATTTCTATGTGAATTAATAATTATTCCCGATGAATTCCATACCTAATGGATAATTGGATAACTACCATGGACGGAACCGCTTATTCGATTCTGACCAAGGTAACAGTAAAAAAACAAGTTTTCCTAAAATTCGTCGACACTTTATGAAACCGTACCGACAATATGGGTGCCCTGGCAGGAGTGACGTCATCATATTAGCATGCTCATTTTTGAAGACACAAAGTCCATGCACTTACCGAGCACAATTTGAAATTGAATAAGTAGGTACTTAGGCATTTTAGCGGTAAAAAAAAATCTTGGTAAAGCGCTGAAGCTGCCAAAACTAACGTGAGAGCTTCGATAATTAACTGGGAGCCAAACCACTTTTGAAAAGAGAACGAACTATAGGTACCATAGTTCGGCCAAAAATAAGGCAAGAGTGACGTCATGTTCACTCGATTTTGATAGGTCTATTTTTCAGAAAAAAAACGTAATTAAAGCGATAGAACACATGCAGATGAGCGTCTCTCTAAAAAGTTAATCTGCTATCTTGAAAAATCTTTATTGCAAATAACAGTTATTCGCAATACTATTTTAAAGTAGTTTATTATTTACCATCATTATAGTACCTACCTAATTAAAATACTTGCAGGTCCAGAGAAGCAATCAATCTTGGACCTCGCGGGGGGTCGACCCCCCAAAACACTTTCTCCAAATTCCAAAAACTCCTTGGATTTCAATTCCCTGCGCACTGCTATACAGTAAAAAACAAACTTTTCCTAATAAAAGTTGTTGAGTTTCGTTTTATTGTAGAAAAAAACGCAAATTTTTGCCAATTTCGGGTGCTGGGGGGGGGGGAATTTGCCCCGAATGCCCCCGGGAGCCGTCATTGATTAAAATCCGACAGTAAGTACATCACACACCAAAAATAGTAAATTGGGCGCCGAATAACGCAAAATTGGGTAGAGCTTAACAAAGGGTGGTTTCTGGGACAAAAATGACCGCTGAACCCGAATCTGACCGGTGCGCACCTCTAATGTTGCACCACTTCCAGAGCACGTGCAACTGCGTGGTTCATCTTTTTTGGAGAATGGTACCTTTTTAATGAATTGCAGGGTAACGCCGTTGATATTTGAGATATTGTTTTGATATTTTGTCCCTGTACTAAAAACACATGGCGTAATTGAAAGCTGAAGTTTCGCAATGTTCGGACAGCCGATGACGTCACCGTGACGTCATTTACCTATAAATGAGTTCAAAAAGTCGTCTTGTCCTTAAAGCATTTAACTTTATTCCCGTCGTATGCAAATCAGAGAAGGGAAAATAATCAAACATGATCTATGAACATTTCTGGGTCGGATCATGCTAAAATCGTTTTTGCAGAAGTACATGTGAGTCACGTTGAGAACGTGACAGTCCAAGTCACCACCTGACAGATTTGGTCAAACTGGATGAAGTAGTACAGCAGATTGATAAATCACGTGAAACAGGATATTTTATAGCATTTTTACTGTGTTCTGGCGCTGCGACGGCATTTAAATCAAAATGCTGTTGGTTCTATGAGAAAAAAACACTTTTAAATGGCCTCCTTACAATGAAATACCAAAAGATGAAATAATGAAATAATTATTGATGATTTCGACCACAGGTCATTATCAAAATAAGCCAGACAGAACTTTTGTCCTATGTTCCTATGGACAAAAGTTCTGTCTGGCTTATTTTGATAATGACCTGTGGTCGAAATCATCAATAATTATTTCATTATTTCATCTTTTGGTATTTCATTGTAAGGACGGAGGCCATTTAAAAGTGTTTTTTCTCATAGAACTTATACCTATGCCTTACATAGGGGAAGTTGGGGCAATGCCGGAGTTGGGGCAAAGCCGAAATTCGAGATATTTCTAAAACCGTACGACATGGATGCCACGTCTCAGTGATGCTCTGAAGCTTAAGTGACTACAATTATCGCATGTTTGTTACGAGTCGTCATTTGGAATACTTCGGCTATGAGGGCGCCAAAAGCGTTTTCAAGGTACGTTTCCCTTGTACTACATGCGCCTTTGAAGCTGCATTTCTTACTCATTATGCTACCGTTTGTCTGGCCAATTTGGTCAAGTAATCTTCAGCATGTCTTTACATAAGTGTGCTGCCTATTTGAAATTTATACAGCACGTTTAAAAGTTGTGGGCCTGCAAATGAAAGTATGGCTGGCTGGGGTAATGCCGAAAACGTGCAATTACGCACGTTAAAGCACGCTACGTGGACTTTACTGCTCAGGCGCGCACACAGGATTTTTGAATGGGGGGGGGGCACGACCTTCGAACTGGGCCCCCCATGCCGAAGGGCCCCCCCCCCCAAAAAAAAAATACGGCCCACGGGGCTATATTTCGGTTGGTTTGAAGCTTGAGCAATTGGTTTGTCAGTGCATGGTAAAACAATTATTTCGGTACCAGATTTTCAAAACATATATATATTTTTACGCTAGGCTGTTTTTTTCTCAAATGCGACTCAGAGCCGGTACATATACCTAATCATCTAATTTATTACGTAAAACATTTCATTAATAAACATTTTTGCAGGTCCCTCAGAAATCAGCCCCGGGCAGCGACTGACTGCCGGCCGGCCGACCGGCCCCGGGTGGCTAGAAGCAGGGGCCGGTCACTGTTTGGCCCGGATGTGTAGGAGCGGGAGCAGCACTCCTTTTTCACGTATATTCGCATATTTTTTTAGGCACATCGACATGAAATGTCATTATATCTGATACGGTGCGGGATCACAGAATAGAGATCCAGCTTATAACTTATATTTAATGCTTAACCAATGAATCAAATCAACAGAACTATGTACGATGCATGTCGGACACGTACCCAGAATTTCGCCCAAGGGGGTCACCTGCTGGTCACCTGACCCCGGGCCCGCGAGTCGCCCGGGCGCCCGGGGTCAGCTCAGGCAAGGATGTACCCAGGACCTTTCGATGGGAGGAGGGAGGCACGGTGGGTCCAGTCTCACTGGCAGACGGGTCTCTTTAAAACGGTCTTTGCATGAGAAAATGTGGAAAATTGGCAAGCAAAAGTATCATTTATGCCCGAGGAGTGTGCCTAATGTACACTTATGCCTAATTTACATGGTATTTTACGAGCGAGCGAAGCGAGCGAGCTCCTCAGAGTCACCGGTGTGTGGCGCATTCAGAGGTGCCAGTGAAAGGCCGTCAGATGCGCTGGTGTTGGGTCCTCACAGGCGCCGTTGCGGGGTCTTAGGGCTTAGAGACACTGGTGGGGCCATCATTGGCATGTGTGTGGCCCTGCAAAATGGCCTGCAAGTGGAAAGTGGCCCGTCATAGGCTGGCAAGGACACTCGGAGGCTGGTAAGAGGCCCTCAGAGTCACTGGTACGTGGCCCTCAGAGGCGTCGGTGTAGGCCCTTAAGATGCGCTGGTGGGGGTCCCTTGGAGGTGGGGCGAGGGGCCTCGCAGTTGCCGTTGTGGGTGCCTTTAGAAACACTGGTGTGGACCGTGTGTCTATCACAGACGGATGTGGAGCCATAGCAGCCAATCCCTCGTTGGCCGTTACTACTTAGGGCCCTGAGCGGCCGGCGAGGTCTCTCAGAAACCGGCATTGGGCCTTTATGAAGATAATTGTGGCTACATAGGAGCCAATAACGTCCCCCCACAAGCCCTGTGGTGTCCTTCCGAGTTGAAGTGCGGCCAGCGCGAACCCTCTGCTACCAACTGGCGCCGCAGGGCCCCTCGGTTTCGAAGGAACCCTAAACCCGAGAACGGGCACGTACCCCCTCGCTCCCTTGCTATGTCACTGAATCCAAGTGATGGGACCCTTTAGGTAATCAGGGGCGTTTCAGATGACCAGAGGTTTTCAATTGATTAGGGGCCCACCAGGTGACCATGGGCCCCTCTGGTAACCAGGCGCCCCTTAAGTAACCAGGGACCCCATCAATAACCAGGGCCCCCTCAGTAAACGGGGGCCACTCAGGTAAGTGTAGAAGTCCCGCAGATAACCAGGGCCGGCAAGGTTTCTCAGGTCCGTTTTTTGACAAGGCTCTTATTGACTCAGGTGCGAGCCCTTTGCCATCAGCAGAGGGCCCTTTCAAGCCTTTTAAGGGCCGTTTAACGTCTCTTGAGTTCCCATTGAGGCCTTCTAAAGTCCCTTTGAGCAGTCGAGGGGCCTTTGAGGCCTTTTGAGGATCTCTTGACGTCAGCTGAGGACCGTTGGACGCCAGCTGAGGATCGTTTTTGGGCCTTCTGATGGCCATTAGACGCCAATGGATGACCCTCTGACGCCAACTGGGGCCCTCTGACACCAGCTAAGGGCATTTTAAGTTTGACGCTAGCTCAGGGCCCTCTGACATTAGCTGGAGGGAGGGGGGCCCTCTGACGCTAGCTCAAGGCCCTTTGACGCTCTTTAAGACCTTCTGAGGGCCCCTTGAGGTCTTCTAAGGGCCCCTTGAGGCTTTTTGAGGGCCGCTTGACGCCAACTGAGGACCGTTTGAGGCCTTCTGATGGCCATTTGGCGCCTGCTGGGGGCCATCTGGCACCAGCTGGGGGCCCTCTGTCACCAGCTAAGGACCCTTTAGAGCCTTCGGAGAGCCATTTGACGCAAGGGAATGGCCCTCTGACGCCAGCTCAGGGACCTTTGACACCCTTTAAGGCCTTCTGACGTCCGTGTGACGTTAGCTGAGGGCCCTTTGAGGCTATCTGAGGGCCCTTTAAGGCCATCTGAGAGTCCTTTGAGGTCATCTGAGGGCTCCTTAAGGCCATCTGAGGGCCCTTTGACACCATCTAAGGGCCCTTTGACACCAGATGAGGGCCCTATGACGCTAACTGAGGGCCCTTCGAGGCCATCTGAGGGCCTTTTGAGACCATCTGAGGGCCCTTTAAGGCCATTTGAGGGCCCGTGGTACACGGTCTTCGGTGGTCTAAGGATTAGTTAGAGGCCCATTTGAGGCGGCCTTCGGCCGCCTCAAATGGGCCCCTTCCTTCGAGTTGGGCCCCCCAACTCGAATGGGGGGGGCACGGGCCCGTGTGCCCCCCCCTTGTGTGCGCCCTTGTTACTGCTGTAGAATAGCAACGCGTATTTTTAGTCAAACAAATTACACTTTCAGCCGGCACAACGGCCTGTTACCTATAAGGAATGATTTACCTGGCATTTTCTTATTATATCACACAATTATAACTTCCAGTGTGCACCAAGCGTCCTCAAGCTCTTTAAACGCGTGTCAGCTTTGATGAATTTTGGATAAAGTTTGAGATAAATTGGCAAAACATCAATGTCGGCATTCCTCGTAGATCATTTATCCCATTTTCGGCTTTCCCCGCAGTCCGGGGCAACGCCGAAAAAGTCAGTTCTTTGATATTTTTAGTTTTTGCGCTTAACGGTATGCGAATTCATCAAATGCGCCTGGTATGTTTGAAAGACAAAAGACTGGCCTCTCAAATGACGCCAACAAGAATATCTTATGTTGTCTACCTTGCGTGCTACGGGCGTCAGAAAAAAAGTGTTCGGCGTTCCCCCAACTTCCCCTACAGCAAGTGCTTCAACAAGTAAAATGCTGTTGGCGTTGAATTGACTAAATATCGTTCTTTTGGTCTTATTTATAGTTCGAATTGTATAATTTTTTATTTACCTATTTCAAGTAAATATCCATTCCTATGTATAACGGAAAGTCAGCGTGGGTTCAGCCTAGTCGTTACGCGCGTTTGGCAAGCGATAGAAAATGATCTATAATTGTGCTTGTCATGAAGACTGGGAAAAAAATAAACAGCTGTGGTTTTCAAAAAGGGCCAAAATCCCCTTTGTAAGAAAGTGAAATATCTTGGATATTTGAGGAAAACAATCTAAGATCGAGGCGAGACCACACGATAGACGATGCAGGAACAAAAAAGTACCTACAAGAATGATCTGACAACCGAATGCCTCCTCGTAAACCTGTTTTGTGTGAAGTGCATTTTCTTGGGACTACATTGCAAGTAAAAATTCATTTGTATCAAAGGAGCATGGATTTCTGATTGCCCTATAAAGTTGAAACTTGAAGCTTGGTGACACCTTTAACATGCATGCGGCTCGACACAATCAGATACTCTTGGTGCACACATGGAACCATTTTAGACAAAGCTGCAGATTGATGATGACGCAATGATTTATGCAATGATTTTTGACTATTATATTAAAGTTTTGGAATACAACACAGCTACACGACTAGTTTTATTTTGAACTATATAAAAAGGGTACCATTCTTCAAAAAAGAAGAACCACGCAGTTGCACGTGCTCTGGAAGTGGTGCAACATCAGTTAGAGGTGCGCACCGGTCAGATTCGGGTTCAGCGGTCATTTTTGTCCCAGAAACCACCCTTTGCTAAGCTCTACCCAATTTTGCGTTATTCGGCCCAAAATTGGGCCTGCTTCCCCTGACTAAAAAACACGTTTGTGTTTCTGAGCTCAAACTGCATCATAGAGACACCTTTTTGTCGGCAAACCTCAATTAAAAATTGTCATTTTTATTAACCAGTGACCTCTTCTTCGATGTAAATTGTAATCGGCTAAAATGGCTTCGAACGGCAGAGACGACATTATTTTCGTACTATTTGATAGCTAAAACGGACCATATAACAGGAGTCACATGGCCTATACCTACATACATGCCTTAAAATTTCCGTGATCTTTTGCAACCTAGCCTGACCTAGCTTTAAACTCAAACATATCAAGTACAGTCTCGCAACCTCATTCAGCATTCATCTGTGAGCGCGAGAACCAAATATCAGCTTGACGTGAATTATTTGGCGGCAGCCCAAAACAGAAGTGATAACATGCCTAAACGTTGATAATTTTCACGTTCAACTGGCTTGTGACGCATCGGTGACCTCGAAGTCAATACAAGAACGTTTCGCTCGACGTTTTTTTTTTTTAGAACTATTAACCCTCGCCCGGATGGGGGGGGGGGGGCGGGCGTTATTGGCCACACCTGCCAGTTTTTTGCGCGTCGTCGAAAACTGCGGCGCGCAGCACCGCGATACTTGGTAAGTCAACTGCAACCAATCACTGAAGCGCCCAGACAACTACTGTCCACGGAGCATACCTTGGTACATAACAGAAAGACCCGTTTTCGAATAAGTGGGTTGGGCGCACGCAAACATCCGACAACATATGACATTATTCTACTCGTACTACGCAGGACCTGCTGGTCACGTTTGGCTAAGCTGCCTCCCCGCACTGCTTTTGCACTAACCAGTCCCTGCAGAGCCATTTATAGCATCCTGTGCCAGAGGGTAACACGCACCTGGAAACCGGTATCACAACGGCCACAGTCCAGACATCGGGATGGGTGGCCAGCAACAACAATCGAATTCGGACACATTTCTAAACGACCGACACACAGTCGACACGAGACTCTGTCGGCAGGCACAAAAAAAAAACTACTCAAACTGATAAGGGCTCACAAAACAGCGGTCCAGCGCCGCCCGCTTTGTGTGTCGAGGTGAGCTGGGGCAGTGGTACAGAGGTACACACAAACAGCCCAACTGCAGTCGGCCGGCGAGCGCCGCACGGAGAGGGAGGCACGCGGCTGGTCTGCGGTGCGTGCCAGGGCTGCCGACCGATCGCTGAGCGCCGTGGGTAGCGAGTGCGAAGTATCGCTGTGAGGCTGATCAGCGCCGGCGACTGACGCGGTGCCTTCTGAGGGCACAGCGCTAGATCCTAATCGGCCGAGGAGTGTGCTGACAGCACCTCGGTGGTCACCCAGGCAGATAGACAGCCATTAGAGACCACGACTAGGCGAGACAAAGGTCAGCGTCCATCGCTTCAGCTGTGTCCCGGAGCCGGGGTCCTTCAACAACCAGATACAAGGTTCTACATATCACAGGAATAATAGTCCCAGAACGGAGGCCAAGCACATGCCAGACGAATAGCAGACAGTCGTCTTGCTGACGGAAAGTCAGAGCGGTGAGCAGCAGCCTGTTGGACCTGCCACTCCACAATGAAGACACACAGTGTGCAGCTGCGGGGCGGCCTCAAGATGCCGCTGCTAGGGATCAGCTGCCCGGCCGGCGGAGAGCGCAGGGATGTGACCGCCGCCGTGGAGGCCGCCCTGCTGGCCGGCTACCGGCACATCGACACCGCCTTCTCACACGGCCACGAGAGGGAGGTGGGCGCCGCCATCAACGCCGTCATCGCGTCCGGCAGACTCAGCCGCAGCGACATCTTCGTGGTGACCAAGCTGCCCATGACGGGCATGCAGGCCGGCCGGGCCGAGGCCTACCTGCGCAGATCTCTGCAGCTGCTGGACCTCGAGTACGTCGACCTGTACCTGATCGAGCACCCGGTCGGTCTAAGAGAGAAGCTCACACAGAACGGCGAACATGGCGGGACCACAAACGGCACCGTGACGAACATAAAGAGCGAACTCCAGCAGCAGAGAAGGCGCTCTGCGCACAACAGAAGAACGAGTTTTCAATGTGACATCCTAGCGACAAGCCGAGTTAGCTACAGGCATACAATCACCGAAGGCCGCAGGCGCACTGTGTCGCTTCGATCGGCATCCCTCGCGGACAGAAACATCAGCCTGAGCTTATTGTCACCCACTGAGACGAATTGTCTGGAGCTGGACCTGGGAACCGACCTGCTGGCCGTGTGGCGTGACATGGAACATCTGGTTCGGCTTGGTCTGACCAATAACATCGGCGTGCGCAACTTCAGCGTTCATCAGCTCACCAAGGTTGTGGCGGCGGCCGAGATCGCGCCGGCCGTCCTTCAGATCGAGTGTCACGCCTATTTCCAGCAGCGCGAGCTGCGCCGGCTCTGCCAGAAGCACAACATCGCGCTGACGGCGTTCGGAGCGCTGGGAGAGACTCCCGGCCAGTGGCAGACGGTGACGAACGGCAACGGCATGGTACAGGGAGTGCCGAACGGCAACGGATCGTCCGAGATATTCCAGAAAGGTACTGGCGTAGTCAGCGGGATCCAGAACGGTACCGGTGCGGTTGAAATGATCCAGAACGGAAACTGCGTGGCCATGAACATGCTGAGCGGGATTGGCGTGGTCAAGAGTATTCTGTACGGAAAGGGAAAGACCGAAATGATCAAGAACGTTAACGGAACGGACAAAATGATGCAGAGTAAAAAAGGAACGGCCGAAAAGATCAAGAATGGAAGCGACTCAGACGAGAGCAACCTGAATGGAAACAACATGGCTAACAAGATGACAAACGGGCACGGCGTGACCCAGACGATTATAAACGGGAGCAGCGTGGCCAACAAGCTACGAAACGGCATTGGGGAGACGGAGGAGATACTGAGCGACGACGGCGACGGCGAGGAGAAGACGCCGGACCTGCTCCACAACCCGGTGGTCCGGCTGGTGGCGCTCCGACACAAACGGACTCCGGCGCAGGTGCTGCTCCGCTTCCTGGTGCAGCACAACATCGCCGTCATCCCCGCGGCGGCCAGCGACGTCGCCGTCAAGGAGGACAGGAGCATCTTCAACTTCCAGCTGGACCAGGTGGACGTGGAGGCGCTCCGCTCGCTGGAGCGCGGCCAGGCCGGCCGGCGCTTCTACTTCCGCGACGCGTTCCCCGGGTACGAGAACCACCCCGAGTATCCGTTCTGAGCCGAGTTTGAACGCTCTCTCGGGAGTTGCGAGTGATGGTCGACTGATGTATAACTATCTTTTGCACGGTGCACAGTGCACACTGTGTGTTGCAGGGCTATCTACAAGTAGTTTATGGGAGTGTATTTTTGTTATTAGTGTAACCCAGAGACACATGAGTAGGCAAGAATTGTAAGGAGGTAGAAACTACGCAATCGTACATTTTACCACATGGAAATTGGGAAATGGTTCATTCTTACGTGGAATCGGGAGGCAGAAGACATCGATCCTGCACTTTACTGGCGAATTTGTAATGAACTTGTATTCAATTTCTGCCAACCACATCCCTTTTCCTACCTATATATTTTCCACAGCGAAACGGGAGATCAGATCGTTACAATATACGTTGCGATGTTACGTGCAGAAGGGATAATAAGCGAGATCTCGCTGTGACAAACTGAGCCGAAATCGGCCAGTTTTCCCAGGCGATAGAGATTAGGAAACCGATAATGTTCGTTGGTACTATGGTTGCATATTGCTCCTACTGATGAATTGGCCGGCGCTATTATGTTTGTTGCATGAGTTCTGCTTTTGAATGAATATAATTGCATTGCAAAAAAATCAACCTTTACTAATATTAAAAATATACGAAAACAGATCGAAGGCATAAGCAAGTATAACGATTTTTTTTTTCAAACCTAAATAAACCCAAGAATGATATTGCTTAAAGAGTGCAGGTCAGAATCGCTGCAATCGTTGCTTCTCATCGTTGCGAATAAAACCGACTACCAGCACGGAGTAGTCGGGGATCACTCAAGGTCTCTCTTATCTCCCCCCAGAAAAAAAAAAAACAGTCAAAGGCATGACCATTTAGGACTTGATATAGCACGTTTGGCAGTACAATGGAAGATATAAGCGACTAGTCTCACGTCTGCACACAGCAAAAACGATGCAAAACGACGACACCGACTCACTGCGGACGGTACAGAGGAGCAACAAACCTCGCGACACTGCCAGGTCAGAGGATCTGCAATGCGTCACAACAAAATACATTTCTTCCTCTAAATATGCTAATAGGACAACCAACAAACAGCTGTTTGTGAATAAGAAACGCGTAACATTTTTCACTTAGAATGGACACTCGGGGTGACGTTCAACGCCAGGGAACGAGAGCATGGTGAAGCTTCTGCCGGCCTCTCCTTGATTCAAGAAACGCAGGGCTTCCATGTCTAGCTCGTCCAGCTTGAAGCTGAAGATGTCGCCGTTCTGCTTGATGCGACCAGCGTTGGTTGACTTGGGGATGACGATGATGTCCTGCTGGACCAGGAACCTGAGCAGCACCTGGGCCGCCGTCCGTTTGTGTTTCTCGGCCACCAGACGTACCACGGGGTTGTTCAGCAGGTCGGGCAGCTCGATCTTGACGCCGCGCTTTTCATAGAGCACCTTCCTGCCGGGAGAGGCCAGAGGCGCGTAGGCCGTGATGGCGATGTTGTACTTCTTGCAGACCTCGCGCATCTTCAGCTGCTGGAAGTAGACGTGACACTCGACCTGGTGTACTGCAGGTGGGATCTTGGCATTCGACACGATCTTGAGGACCTGTTTGTCGGTGAAGTTGGACACTCCAATCGACTTCGCCAAGCCCAAGGAGACCATCTTCTCCATGTCCTTCCATACGGAAATCAAATCGGTTGAGCAGTCCAGAACAACCTTACCGTTGTCCATCGGGAAGGGGTCTGACTCACTCCTCTCAGCGAATCCTAGCGGTGCGTGAACCAGATACAGGTCAACGTAGTCAAGACCGAGAGCCTTTATCGACTTCCTGAGGTACTTCTCTACCTTACCCGCCTGCATCCCGATCATCGGCAGCTTCGTCACTACGAAAATGTCGCTTCTCTTGACCTTACCGGTGGCGACGGCGGCCTTGATGCCGCGGCCGACGCCGTCCTCGTTCAGGTAGTTGTAGGCGGTGTCGATGTGCCGGTATCCGGCCAGCAGGGCGGCCTCCACGGCGGCAGCTACCTCATCTCCCGGTGCCTGCCAGCAGCCGAGGCCGAGCAGCGGCATCTTCTGTCCATTGTTGAGCTCAACAGACGATCCCATGGTTCGTCACTGACGTTTCCGCTTCACACTGAGAATCAGCTGGGGGCGGTGGGCGAGCGGAGATGGACGCTGCGGATAGCACGGACTCTGAGCTCCGAATGCGGCCGCCGGCCCAGAGAGGGCCTTTATCGAGCCGCCGGCGACACGTGAATGCCCTGTCCTCAGGTGGGGACCATGACCAGCACTGCGAACCGCCCAGAACCGTGTAGAAAAGCCCAGTCATGCTGACATACTGCATACGAGTATGCCAGAGAGTCGGTCCATCGCGCTGTACTCAAATGTACTCGTCTAACATTGTTTGATTGCTTTTACTCACAAGTACCTCCACACGAACACGGCCACTAGATTGGTCAGTGCGTCCAACTGCCTATCGTGTGTCCTCGTATGATAGCATTCGGCTCCGACTGCGCGGCGGGACGGCGCGGTGCTGCGTCATCCGGCCAACCCGCGTCGGGGGGACGCGCCGGCCAAGGTCAGGGAGACGGACAGAGCGAGCGGCCCGGCCGGTGCCGACCGGTCGCAGTTCGGACCCGACCAAGCCGGACACGAACCGTGAGAGATGCTCAGGTAGACAACAGGTCAGACAATCACCCTTTTATAGCGCTCCGCAGGGGACGAGTTGAAGGTCAATGTGGTGTGCCCTTAAACAAAACAGCTGCAGGTTTGGTGAAAAATGTGATTACCTTACGTTTTAGAAGACAAACTAGTGTGAGAGACTGGTCGAGAGATGTGTGATGCACATCGTGTCGTCGTTCCCCAGTTAATAGTCTAATATCATGTAGTAAGCCAACGCCAACATCCAGAAATAGTCTAATATCATGTAGTAAGCCAACGCCAACATCCAGAAACATGCCGCTGTCGTCCATTGCCACGAGCCCGCTTCAGCTTAGGATGAACTTTATTCACACAACTCCGAGGCTACAATATAAGCAGAGCAACACCGGCACCGAAAGTAGCTCATGGAAGTCAGAAATGACACTATCAACACCTCAACCAGGCACGGCCGAGGCTGCATCGACACTGGCGTGAGACAAAACGCATCAATTATTACGGCACAAAGCAGGAGTCGCCGAAAAACCTCACACACCACAGATTATTTGTACATAATGCTAAGCGCCATGCACCAAAACCAAAGCAACAAATACAAATACCACGAAAATATCTCTCGAATATCTCTCCAAACGCACCTGATGACTTCCAGAGAAACATAGGACATTTGACCATCAAAATAGTGCCAAAAGGCTCAGTCTAGTGCGGAGCTTCGGGATGCATGTCGGAGTTGGGGAACAGGTCCTTCATTCGGACGATTCTGCCGGCCTCTCCCTGGTCCAACAGACGCAGAGCCCCCATGTCCACCTCGTCCAGCTTGAAGCTGAATAGGTCGCCGTTCTGCTTGATTCGTTCCACTTTGACTGATTTGGGGATGACGATGATGTCCTGCTGAACCAGGAACCTGAGCAGCACCTGGGCCGCCGTCCGTTTGTGTTTCTCGGCCACCAGACGCACCACGGGGTTACTAAGCAGGTCCGGCAGCTCGACCTTCATCCCCATCTTTTCCATGAACATTTTGCTGCCGGGCGATCCCAGTGAGGAGTAGGAAGTGAAGGCGATGTTGTGCTGTTTGCACATCTCCCGCATCTCTGTCTGCTGGAAGTAGACGTGGCACTCGACCTGCTGCACAGCCGGCGGAATCTTGGCGATGGCCAGGATCTTGCGGACCTGCTTCACGGTGAAGTTGGACACGCCGATGGACTTGGTCAGCCCCACGGAGACCATCCTCTCCATTTCCTTCCATATGGCGATCAGGTCAGTCGAGAAGTCCATCAGAAGCTTCCCGTTTTCGAAGGGGAACACATCTGTCTCGCTCCTCTCCACCAGACCGATAGGAACGTGGACCAAATACAGGTCTATATAATCCAGGCCCAGCGACTTGAGCGACTTTCTCAGGAACTTCTCCACTTTCCCAGCCTGCATGCCGATGTTTGGCAGCTTGGTCACCACGAATATGTCGCTTCTCTTGATCTTACCAGAGGCGATGGCGGCCTTGATGCCGCGGCCGACGCCGTCTTCGTTCAGGTAGTTGTAGGCGGTGTCGATGTGCCGGTATCCGGCCAGCAGGGCGGCCTCCACGGCGGCAGCTACCTCATCTCCCGGTGCCTGCCAGCAGCCGAGGCCGAGCAGCGGCATCTTCTGTCCATTGTTGAGCTCCACAGAGGGCACCATGGCTGGTTCGACTATCCAGGATACGTTTAAGTCTTGGGGAAGCTATAGAACGGCGCGGCGAAGAAGCTACAGCCGTTGTAGGCGGTGCGAGCGACGAGCCTCAACTGGCAACGGGTTACCGAGGCTCGCTCTTATCAGGGGACCAAAGGGCTGATGCAACTAATGGCAAACCATGACCAGCAGCCGAGACGTCGCGAACACTTCACGAAAAGACGAGTCATCCAATAGCGGAAATAGCGAGCAGTGGAATGTACACGAGATATTTAAAATGTAATAAAACTCATACGAATAAAAGTTGAGATTGGGCCAGCACTTGATGTCACACTGATAGGTACCGAAGCCCTGAAGCTGCAGCAGCTGTCATCAGCTTGAAGTTTGAAAAAAGCTGAGGGCGATGAAATTGAAAAAAGAAATAAGTAATGGAAAGTGGGCTTCCGAGTAAGATACAGGGCTAAGCAGGCCTAGCTCGTGCCTCTCTGCATATTGGTAAATTATCTGAACACTGAACAGTCCCTATCACCTGTCCCATGTCGGACAAACTCAACACATTATCTCACGACTATAGACAGACGGACCAAGCGCAGCACATCTCCGACCTGGCACGGACGGTCAGGGCGCGGCCCGCTACCGCAGCGCCCGGGGACCAGCGGCGCCACCTACCTGGGTCAGATAGACGACAGCCTACATTACGGATTCACCCCAGAACCAGCTGGCTGACACCGACCGACGCCGCTTCTGATCGACTTTTTTAACAGCGTGTTGTTGAGTTCACGCACGTTGGGGTCCAACATTAGGTGCCCTGAATTTAACAGTACTTTTTCGTCGACGTACCTTCAATTAACCGGATATAAATCACCGAGTGTATCTCTAAAGCATGCATTACTGAAAACATTCATTCGAGCCTGAGTTCAGTCACTAGCACGTCTAATGAAAAGGTCACATAATGCACCATCCGACCGTGGCAGCGTGACAAGTGTACTCACCGAGCGGCTCGATGTAGCGTGAGATCTTGCTGACGATGCCGAGCGCGGCGCGGTACTGGCGCAGGTGGTAGAGGATGACGGCGTAGTTGTAGTAGAGCACGCATGTGTCAACGTCCTCCAGTGTCTCCAGACGCTCCGGGCGCAGCTTGGCCTGCAGCAGCGTCACACATTTGAGAGACTGGCAGCCACAGTCACACACAACATTAGCAGAATAAAATATTGTCTTTCAGATTTAAGATTTGGAAAACCATCAAATTTACCAAATGAATATTATCAAACAGGCATACCTACCTTTTCAAAGATGGCCTTCAGAGCCTTTTGGAAGGATTCTGTCTTCTTCAGACCTCCTTTGTAGAACTCTGCTACTGCCTTATTATGGGCCAGTTTGACATCACAGCTTTTGTCAGCAGTCAGCTTCTCCAAAATCTGTACACAGTTTCCATAGTTTCCTTTATTAAACTCTGATTTGGCTTTGACAGCCAACTCCTTGTCAGAGTTACCAGAATTCTTGTCACTTTTTGATGACATGGTCACTCTGAAAAAAGAAAAGTGGCATACATATAAGATACTATTATCTTTTAAAACAAGCATCCACAAACAGTAAGTTAAATGAATGGCCAGTGGACAACACAATGTAGCCACTGTAGCCAATGTAGCCACCACAACAAACCAACAGCATTTGACCAACAAGATCATCAATGACCCATTATTGTTGATTTACTTCCTAACATCTATGCAGGTGTCTTCTGTCTAATCTCAATCAACACTCAAGTCAAGGATGTTAATTATGGTAGTTTTACACTCAAACAAGCACAACTGTCTTTAATCTGCAGCTCAAGAAAACTTCTGTATGTACAATTTAAAGTAAAGCTTTTTATAGAAGTCAAGTGTTCATTCCATACAAGTTTCTCTCATGCATAAGTAATGGATTAGGTGGAATATGAATCATTGCACTCAAAGGATTAATCAACTTCTTTTTGTTCTTCTAGCAACCACATACCTATAAGGAACTTGATGAAAAATAAGCACTACCTAGACCAAGCAGGTGGGCCAGGGAATGGAAAGAAGCCATTGTAGAAAATTGTTTAAGTGGGATATAAAACATTTGTAATTTTGATCTAGTGTTAGAAATGAGCAGGAAACACTTGCTGATTCAGTGGGCATTTGAGGCAAATATCCCACAACAATATTCAATATTGATGAAAATTGACCATTTTTGGAAAAGAAAGAAAGCCGAATAATTACAATAAGGTAGAGTTAGCTTTAAATTGCATGAGGAATTCATATCCAGAGACTCTGTATGGATTTTGGAGGATTTTTTTTAGGAATACCTACTTCCTGTAGCATCACAGGCCGTTTCAAGGCGTGATGCCACTGAGCACTACAGTATTACGTGAATAGCAATATTGTATGATGAAATAAAGAATAATATTCAAATTAAAGTTGAATATTAAAATCAATCCAGTAGCCCCAGCTTCGCGAATTGTTACATCATAGCTAAATTCAGTGAAAAACATTTTCTAGCATGACAAGCCTTTACAATCAAACCTCTAGTACACAACTTGAAACCTTTGTTTGGTGTTTGATATATGATCAAATGCTTAACATATCATCTCATTATTTCGACTTGAAATATCACAAGCCGTAATCGCCACGCCGGTCGGAGCCATATGTGGAAGGCTTTTGGTGTCAATACATACATACATACATACATACATACACTCGGACACTCCAACCTCAGCGCACTCCCACAAGTCACCACATAATGTTCCAACCACAACCACAGTGTACGTTCCAACTTCCAAATCAAGTGTTCACGGGCACCGCACGCCAAAGAAGGGCATACTTTTCTGTAATTGGGCAAGTTAGTTGTTAGGCCTTCGCAATCATTATAAAAGAACATAACTCCATTTTGCGTATCTACCTCATTGCGTTTCAGTAGAATAACGCTGAAGAAATACATACTGTGTTCGGTAGACATCAGAATAATCAGCCATTGGTACTGAATTTTTGTCGACAATTAATGGCACAGCTGTTTCAACTACGAAGAGTTCAAGGGTTAAGGCTACCAAACATTTTTTCATCTTCCAATCTAAAGGATCGAACGTGGGATCGAACTGCGTGCAGTGCACGATCTAGGCCAGATATTTTATCAAGTTTCTATGCAGGAAATGCCTGGCCAACAAATTTACAGAGACAATACTATTGCTTTCACTTAAAGAAATGGCCAGCACAGATGAATTACTTTTCCACATCAGTGAAAAAATAGATGAGCTCCAGGCAAGTTATTATAAATCAAATCTCTTCCATCCGCTGCTTATCCATTTGCATGTGTACCTTTATTTAATTGATGCCTTTATATAAAGCTCAGGCTTTGCAACATAGAAGTTTTAAGTCCTTTTCTGTCAATTAATAGTTGATGTCATTTTTCTTGCATATTTGTGCCAAAGTTATTGAATGAATTGATTCTTGTGTTTGATACTGATAGTGTTCATTGATAAATCTTGTCATGTGATATGCTCAATTTGCATGCTGGTGGCAACAGGCTTCATATGAGCAGTGCTCACTGTTTTGGCTGTGTTTGTCAGGTCCAGCTGTCATCATCTGCAGCAGCAGCCCGGCTCTCGCTGCAGGCTGGCTTGACTGAGCTGCGTCGGACTGGCGGACGACTGGCCAGTGGGGAGGTGTGGCAGCAGGCTGCTCAGAGATGGCGTCTAGCCACTGCTGCTGCTGCCGACCGCTGGACTAGTCTGCGGGAGTTTGTCAGCGAGTTTGATGTCAGGGAGTTCATCGAGACAACTCGATTGCTGGTGCTGACTGAAGGTGAGTAATGGCCCAAAAGAAGCATGTGTGGTTTCTAGAAATGGAGACCCTGTCTCTGATGAGATGGGCGTGTTGATGTGATTCATCTGCTCTCCAATGTATGTGATCATACACAAATGCTATCCACCGAATATCGGGTACTGGTGTGTGACCATTCACATTCGTTCCGCTGACGTTCGCGTCCAACGTAGCAGTCGGGCGCACTATGGTATCGGCAGTCCATTTATAGAAACGTTTCTATTTTTGGAAGAAAGTTCCAAAAATGGAAACGCTAAAAACCAACTGTTCCAATAATGGAAACGCTCCGTTTCTATTTTCGGAAACGCAAGGAGCACATAAACCTGTTCGGTAGTTTCCGCAACAAACCATAGATTTCCGCATCAAACAAAGGCCACCAATCAAAAGACCGCATTTCGCTTCATAATTCCAATGTTGAACAGAAAAATCGGCTGTTGAACAGGCTTGCACGGTCCACTTCCTTTTGTAAACAATAGATTTTTTCATGATAGGTGAACTTTTATGTGTCATTAATGAAATATACCTCATGTTTTTGTGGAAAAAATTGATTTTCACAAGAATGGCAATTTTTTAATTGACAGACTTGCTGTCTGGTATTCATTAATATTTTACATTGCTGTAAAGCAAGCCCTGAATGGCGTGTTGGTGACCACGTGCGGAGATCGTCTTTCCGGCTTTGGAAGGCGGTAAGTTGGAAAATATTTCGTACAGATGCTTCTAAGTGGGCAAACTGAACTTCTTAGCACCCATTTAACTTACGAATGTGTGAAAGTTGGTAGAATGTATGTAAATAATTGCATTAAAGGTCTGATATGTTACTGCTTGTCGGAAGCGATCCAAGCTGTCGTCCAGTTTTAAACGATTCAATTATATGAAAAAGCGATGACAAGGTGTTATAAACAATTTCTATGGATAGGGAAATGCTCAAACTGTACTAATTGCCCACTTTGCACCGTATTAGTTCAGTAGGCCTTCAGTTAGTGCCTGTGTAAGGCCCATTGAATAATGCTTTATGAAGCTCAGTTTCCATTTTTGGAACAAATGACGAATTTTAACTCATGTTGTACATACAGCTCACAGATGCAGTAGGTTATATGTATTTCAACTCTTATTTGCATTTAATGTTTTTAGAAGCACTTTCTGCCTTTCTCATTTCTAATAATCCACGAGAAGGTTGGAAAAGGTGCACGCTCCGACAGCATGAAATGCGAACCGGAGCTTCTGAACCGGCCTGATTAGGCCGAAGTTTAACTCCAACCTTACTTATAAAGCCTTGCTTTTCTTGGGAAGCCAGAGTCTGTTAACCACAATTCAGGGCACATCGCGACGCTTACTGCAGTCACGCATGCATGCTTGAAACAGTTAAAATATGTTATAATGTGGGTTTCGTAAGCAGTAGTAGCTTAGTAGGCAAGACGGTTGGACAGTTCTGGGGTTTATGTAGGTGCCTAGAAATTGGGGACTTTCCCCAGAAGACACATTTTCGTAAGCATTATTGTACCAACATCGGCTTTCGGGCACTATGCCCAAGCAATTGGAGGACCATTCATACGAAATTTAGATGCAAAGGGAAATCACCCATATCGGAACATGTACCGGCATCAATAGCTCGGCAATTACTTAGAGGGCGTGGGGTAGACAGGCCCACATATCAATAATATGGTGCTTATGCCTTTTCCTGTGTTGGCTCATAGTTTCCATTTTTGGAACCTTCCGTTTCCAAAAATAGAACGTTGACAAGGGTTTGTGTCAGGGCATCAGATTCGCCATTTGCGTACAAAAATATTGTTGGATTTTACTGTTTTGGGAGAAAACATATCGACAAAAAGACACGCCAGCTGAAAAGATTACTATTAACTTAAGAAATACAGAAATATGCCTGCTTAAAAATTGGCGTTTCCAATTTTGGAACTGGCGTTTCCATAAATGGAACAAAGTGCCTTCCAAATTTGGAAACGTTTCCTTTAATAGATACGTATCCATAAATGGACTGCCGATACCATAGTGCGCCCGACTGGTAGCGCCGTGTTCCGCACTTTCAGCGAGCACCGTGCACCTGTGTCTGCTGGGCGCCGGGTTTGGCGCCGGCCTGCTGGTCGGCTACCTGGTCGGCCGCGGCCGGCGCGTCCGCACCATCCGACAGCCGGCGCTGATGCGAGCCGTCATCTGCGGGACCTACGAGGGGCTCGACGTAAGTGCAGCGCAGACCTTGTGCGGCGCTTAGCACACACCGTGTTTTGTGCTCGCGATCGACTTAAGTTAACCAAGGTCAACTGATAAGAGAGGAAAAGGATATGCGATGAAAAGATATACACTGTTAGATTTAGGTGCTGGCAGCATGTATGTTTGTCATGTTCTGTAAGTTTTTTTTACAGATAAAGACACATCAAAATATGGCTAAATCGTTGTATATGCTCGTCTTGAGCCATTGGTTGTCGTACCCCCGGTGCACTCTGTGTCATTACGTTACCGCTCTGCCGCTATCGCTGCCTCCAGGGCGTTCTGACCGTGGAGGATCAGCCGCGGCCAGAGCTGGTCTCGCCCACCGAGGTGCTGGTCAGGGTGAAGGCGGCCACCGTGGACCGAGTCGACCTGCGCATCGCCTCCGGCTACGGTCGCGCCCTGCGCCGCCAGGTCAACAGATATAACCCGGTGAGAAGGTGACGTAAATCGGGTCGATAGCGTGATGGAATAGAGATATGGAGCGTGAACTTGCTGGACCGCTGTGTTATGTGTTTCGGCTCTCAGAGGATTGGGCCTTATCACCGTACAGCGTCGCTTTGGCTGGGTTGCACTGTAATGCTTTGCATGTGCTTTTATTCTGTGGGACGCCCCAACATGTTCACTGGTATGCATATGTGATTGGATACAGTGCCTCATCGGTTCTCAAAACCGCCCCTTGGTGTATGACTAACCCATCCTCCCCTCCGCCGCCGTTCCAGCACGTGGACTCTGAGCTGCCGGTGGTGCTGGGCCGTGACCTGGCCGGCGTGGTGGACCAGGTCGGCTCAGAGGTCACCCAGTGGCAGGTCGGCGACCCCGTCTGGGCGGCCGTCCCCTTCTGGCGGCCCGGCACGCTGGCAGAGTTTGTCGTCCTCGAGGAGAAGGAGGTAGGGCGCTGATGGTGGAACATGCTGTGTGTTGTGCTTGGCTGGTGCATCGGTATTTATGCGTATTCGTGGGATATATTGGATGACGTTGAGATTATTGTAGCGCTGGTTTTTGTGACAGGATAGTATCGAGCAATTTATGTCATTCCATCATGAAACAGCCATTCATTAACCGCCTTACGATGCTATCAGCTACTCAACGTACATTGACATCCTCCCACTGATAACTGTTCCGCCCTGTCGACAACACTTCCGACTGATAACTGCTCCACCCTGTCGACAATATCCCCCCGACCCCCGTGCACTGTTCACAGTCACTCACTGACCACCCTTCCCCACCCGCTCCCAGCTGTGTCGGAAGCCGGACGCGGTGACGTTTGAGCGTGCGGCGGCGCTGCCCTACTCGGGAACGGTGGCCTGGAACGCGCTGGTTACGCAGGGCGGCATTGGGCCCGACACGGCACAGGACAAACGGTGAGACAGGCCGCACGCGGGGACAGCTTTAAACGGGGGCCACAAACGGCGACCTTGGCCAAGTGGTGAGTCGCGCCCTATACCGCCCGTGTCAGTGGTAGTTAATCAACGCCGTAAATACTACTTGGCTGCGGCAGCCAACGATCACGCAGGACATTGTATTCGTGTACGACTTCTAAGATAAGCCAACGTGAGTGGGTTCGGGGAAGGTTGAATATTGAACGATATTTGGCCGACCGGAGATCCCCACAACACAGTCACACCTTTTATGGTCTCGCGAGGATGATAGTTTGGGCTCACAGGCCTTCCGTTATGTAAATAGAAATAGTCTTTTTTTTTGTCGGTCAGAAGTTGTGCTGATCTACAAATTTTGTGGTAATCATCGATGTTCATGGTCAGCTGAGAGTTGCAATGAGATAATCAGCTTCTGACCCCACCCCCACTACTTTTCGGCAGGGTGCTAGTGCACGCGGCCGCCAGTGGAGTCGGCCTGGTAGCCACTCAGCTGCTCAAGGCATGGGGCGGTCACGTGACCACCACCGTGTCGGCCCGGCTGGTGCCGCTGGCCCGGATGCTGGGAGCCGATGACGTCATCGAGTACGACACGGCCGACTTGGAGAAGGAGCTGTCGCTGAGAGACAAGTGAGTGCCGCAGTGCTATAGCAGGCTGCCAACGTGAAAGGCAATGTGCTATCGTCTAACGTGCCTTTAGCTCGTATGCATTTGCAATGCATGCTGTAATCTAGCTGGTGCGGGTTTTGACCTTACATTTCACCGGATGCCAGGTTTGGTCTGATGGGGGCATATTTTAGTGCGGCGATTTCCTTGCGGCAGAAACTAGCCCTAGCGCTAGTTTATATTTAAACAGGTGTGTGATCCGGTATTTGGTCTGATGTATGACCCGCCTGTCCCACAGGTTCGACCTGGTGCTGAACACTGCCGGCCCCTCGCTGCACGCCTCCTGCCTGCGCCACTGCGCCGAGACCGGCCTGGTGGTCAGCACGGTGGAGGCGGCCATGCCCTCTGACCGGTTCGGGTTCGTGTTGGGCACGCTGTATGCTCTGTGGATCCGACTCACGCGGCTGGCAGGACAGGTGAGGAGGGAAGAGGAACGGATTGTGAAAGGGCGGGAGTGGGAGGGAAGTGAGCAAGAGAGGGACCGAATACGGCCGAATTTGACAGCTGAGAGGCGGACCTGATGTCTCTTCTGTCGAGGGGAGGAAGGCTGGATAATGATAAGATGGTTGTCGATCGGAATTTGCCTATGAATTTAAAGCTGCAGTTGGATGAAGTCGGATCGCCCTGACATGACTGGGGATTAGCTGATGTAATTTGCGCCCCGGATGCCTCACAGTTTTGTAGTACAGTGTAGCGTTGTATCGTCTAAAAAGGCGTTCGCGATCACAGTCAACACGAGGTGCCTCAGAGCGCCCTCCGGTCCCTCCGAGTTCCTCTGACGCCTTCTGCCCCCTCTGACCGTCCTCCCCGCTACTCGCCAGGTGCTGTTCCTGCCGGAGAGCTGGGGCACGGTGACGTTCTCTGCCGACACGCTGGCCCAGCTGGCCGCCCTGGTGGACGCGCGCGAGCTCCAGGCCGTGGTGGAGCACACGTTCGACTGGCAGGACGCTGACGCGGCCTTCCATTACCTGGCGCGGGGTGACGCCGTCGGAAAGCCGGTGGTCAGCTTTAGGTGCGGCGCAGGGCGGGGAGAAAGGGAGCCAGCGGGATAAGTAGCATCCGAGCTAGCGCAACTTAAGATGCTTGCTGAACGTAGCGCTCTCGGTAGCGGCTCTTTTTCGATCGTTTACTTTACTTACTAATTTGTTTCGAGTTTCATCCTTTTTAACGAATCATGTTTTGAGAATCGTGTTATTACCACGGTCAATAGAGCTCAGAACAGTGTCCGCTGGGCAGTGAGCATAACACTGAATCTTTGTTGAAAAACTCGATTTGGTCATGTGATACTGAAGAGTTTTTCATGCCCCTCTTTCTAACCTGTTGCCGGTGTGTTTTCAGACACTTGGCGCCGCCGCAGCCAGTGACCGAGGACGGATCGTGACGGGCCGGGCCGAGCGCTCCGACTAGCCTCTGGTGCAATTCAGTAGTGCCTGCTCCCTGCCGCGAACCGGGAGAGCTCAATGGCTGGGGAGGGAGGAGAGGGTCGTGCTGGTATAGACAGGACGACACTTCTAGTCGGGGAGAGGGGTGGGAACGAGAGAGAGAGAGCGAACCATGTGTGGCTCGACGATCAGGTTAACCCCGATAACGATCGAACGTACGGTGATGAGAGGACACTATCATGAACTCAGTAGAGACAATATTCTGACGCGATTTTTAGTCGCCCCTTTTTGGACCACTGTTTGTAGTACCGTGTATCTGTGTGGCTGGCGTGTGCCTTGTTACTTAGCGGTCATGGCGACAGGTATATTATCGTCGCTAATTGAGGGCTCGACTTGTTTTAGAGGAAGTCGAAATATATTCATAAAGTGCCAACTGTAAGACGTGCTCCCCCGGTTGTTCCATCCCTATGCCCCGCGCGATTCACGTTGTCAATACATGTGTTTCGTGTGGCTATGGCGTTTATGTGCATGCTACCTGGAACGAAATATCTGTCTCCAATCTCCAATATGAATATTATAATTTAAGTATCTAATATGAACATCAGGGCATTTTACTGATTGAGGGTATCGAAGGTTTAAGGAAAGAAGAGTGATAAAAAGGTAGATGGAAGGAGTGATTGGAAGCAGCCGCCAACCGGATCTTTCTTTGGAGCCTTTGCAATCTTAGGAAGAAAAAGATGAAAAGATCTGGTGATCCGGTGAAATCTTCATGTTTCAACATATAAAATTTAATTGAGGGACTCCAACATGTAACTTGCCCCTGCAAATGCACCGCAAAATCATCGCGGAATTCAGGATCATCAATACCACCCAATACCGCACTCCAGCTTCCCTGCAGATACTTTGAGGGTATTCGTTAATATTAATTTGCTTGCGTCGTTCTACGTCAAACTTGACGCTACTTAGACATTAAACTTTCGATAAAATATGTTCGATAAGCCTTATTAGCAGTTGACGATATCAAAAGTTACCGCTTATTCGAATGCGTATACTTTTGTCAACGATCTGTTATCACTGATATTAGAACACATTACCCTCGCTTACATTTTTTCGTCCGTTTGTTTTAGGGTCTGCGCATAAATAAGTAATTAAGTTTTATTCTGATTCATGCCAGGGTGTTTGCTGGTCAAACTGGGTGAGATGTATCTGTAGGTACACCACCAGATTTTTCGCCACTGCCACTTGCAAAGATCGAATATAAGCAGGCTTCAGCTTAGGCGATTGAGGATAGTAATACAAATACCTGCTGGGTACCTACCTAAGGTGAACTGTGAAGGTGTCAGAAATGTTTGAAAAGATTTTGTCGGTCAAGCCAGAAGGAACATCAATATTGATCATCGGTAAGTAGATATTAACTTAAAATAAAGGATTTATACCAACCATGGACTGATTGTGAAACCAGTGTGTAAGGGCCGTGGTGCTGTTTCCATTTGACTCCAAAACTTGCATTTGAATTGGTCATGCAGTTAATGGCCAGTGCTTGTGCTTGCCTACTCATGATAGTAAATTCTTATAATATCATAGATCTAGCATGAAACTGCCTTGGGGTTCACTGGGATGATAGATCCCCCTTGCAACTTAATCACGAGATCGCCACTGGTTGAAACCTTGCACATGTCGTTAACCTATTAACAGCAGCAGTGTTAGAGTAATTTTCAAGGAGTGGCTTTGTGGACTTATGCTTATACTGACTGACTGTAAATGGTTTCCAGATGCAGGTGACGGCAGCTACAGGCACCTGCTCTCCAGCTATGTACAGCATCGACAGCAGCAGCAGGTGTCGGTCAGCTGGGTGCCGTGTGGACAGAGTGCAGATGAGCTGCCAGGCACCTCTGGGTCCTCTGCCGGCCCGATTGAGCAGTCAGACTCATCTGACCAAGACTGGGAGACTGCGGAGGACATAGGTCGGCAGCTGGAGGCCGCTCTGCCGCTGCCCGGCCCTCCGGCCCGTCTCCTGGTCGTCCGGGATGCCTCCCGCCTGCTGCACTGGCTCGGACCGACTGCGCTCTGCCGGCTAATACGGCGCAGCTGCGACAGAGGTGAGACGACAGACTTTCAATTAGACCTCGTTCTTACACCTTCAGCACAATTCATTGTGGCTCGTTAGGTGACTCGATTTTCCGTCAGCCTCTGTCCGCTTTCGGCCCGGTGCGGCGTCGCCGGTCGTTGACAGTAGCGCCGCCTGTCCGGTTGTTTCGCCGCCAGGCCACCAGGTGGTGCTGGGAGTACTGGAGGAGGCCGTCCCGGAGGAGCACCTCTCCCAGCTGCGTCACTACTCTACACACGTGCTGAGCGTGGAGGGCGCCGGCCGGGAGCTCACTGTCAGCGGCACGTACCGCTTCAAGGCCGGCAAGGTGGAGACGGCGGTACGTGCGCCCTCTCCTCTGCTTTCCCCGGGGTAACGCTAGCCCCGTGCCTCTGATTGGCTCGTGCCAGCCGCCAGGCAGCGATGTTTCAACGTTTCCGGGTCTGGCCGGTCGTCTCACATCTGAATGGAGAAACATGAAAACAAGCCGAGTAATCCGTATGATTGTTTATTTTCAGATTGTCAACTTGTTTTCAGCTTTGTCAGTTACGTCGCCCTTGGTCGTTCGATACTTGCCTCTCGGTTTGTCGACTGACAATAGTGTCCGCCGTGCCCCGCAGACGGAGCGGGTCAGTCTGAGCGCCGATCTGGTGGTGACCCGTGTGGAGCCGGCGCGGCCCGTGCCGGCGGTCCCGGCGGCGGCCCGGGCCGCTCCGGCCGCTCCTCTGGCGCCCGGTCTGACCACCTTCAGCCTGCAGCTGTCCGAGACGGAGAAACAGAGCCGCGACCGGCTGGTGCTGCCCTACCTCAGGTGAGCGGGAACGATACTGCCTTACCGAGGACCGGCTGGTCAGCTGCCCTACCTCAGGTGAGAGGGAACGATACTGCCTTACCGAGGACCGGCTGGCCAGCTGCCCTACCTCAGGTGAGCGGGAAGGGGACTGCCTTACCGAGGACCGGCTGGTCAGCTGCCCTACCTCAGGTGAGAGGGAACGATACTGCCTTAGGTACCGAGGACCGGCTGACCAGCTGCCCTACCTCAGGTGAGAGGGAAGGATACTGCCTTACCTAGGACCGGCTGGTCAGCTGCCCTACCTCAGGTGAGAGGGAAGGATACTGCCTTACCGAGGACCGGCTGGTCAGCTGCCCTACCTCAGGTGAGAGGGAAGGATACTGCCTTACCGAGGACCGGCTGGTCAGCTGCCCTACCTCAGGTGAGCGGGAAGGATACTGCCTTACCTAGGACCGGCTGGTGCTGCCTACCTCAGGTGAGAGGGGTGCTGTCCTGCCTCAGGTGAGCGGGAAGGATACTGCCTTACCGAGGACCGGCTGGTCAGCTGCCCTACCTCAGGTGAGAGGGAAGGATACTGCCTTACCGAGGACCGGCTGGTCAGCTGCCCTACCTCAGGTGAGCGGGAAGGATACTGCCTTACCTAGGACCGGCTGGTGCTGCCTACCTCAGGTGAGAGGGGTGCTGCCCTACCTCAGGTGAGCGGGAACGATACTGCCTTACCTAGGACCGGCTGGTGCTGCCCTACCTCAGGTGAGAGGGAAGGATACTGCCTTACCTAGGACCGGCTGGTGCTGCCCTACCTCAGGTGAGAGGGAAGGATACTGCCTTACCTAGGACCGGCTGGTCAGCTGCCCTACCTCAGGTGAGAGGGAACGATACTGCCTTACCGAGGACCGGCTGGTCAGCTGCCCTACCTCAGGTGAGAGGGAACGATACTGCCTTACCGAGGACCGGCTGGTCAGCTGCCCTACCTCAGGTGAGAGGGAAGGATACTGCCTTACCGAGGACCGGCTGGTCAGCTGCCCTACCTCAGGTGAGAGGGAAGGATACTGCCTTACCGAGGACCGGCTGGTCAGCTGCCCTACCTCAGGTGAGAGGGAAGGATACTGCCTTACCGAGGACCGGCTGGTCAGCTGCCCTACCTCAGGTGAGAGGGGTGCTGCCCTACCTCAGGTGAGAGGGGTGATGTCCTGCCTGGGTGAGAGGGGTGCTGTCCTGCCTGGGTGAGGGCAAGGCCTTATATGGAGATGCTGCCCTACCGGAGGGAGGGATACTGCTCTGCCTTAGGTGAGAGAGGTGCAGCTGTCCTAACTGAGTGAGAGTGGCGCTGGTCTATCTGAGGTGAGAAGGGATGCTTGTTTGGATCAGAGAAGATGGGTGCCGATGTATATCACAGGGACGACGGATCTCAGTCATACGACTAGTTCGGGTGGGATAGGTGTATAACAGCTGTATAGCACTGCCCTGCGTCTGCATGTTATGAGACGACACAAATTTGTTTCCCTATCCTGAATGGGAATGAGCTATGGGGTATTGACGCTTGTCAATCTGAAGTTCATTAGGTGTCGTCTTTGCATGGCAACAATCCCGCTAACCGAAATATACTGTGTTGGCGGGTGTCACTTGTGAAGTGGGTTATATAAATGTCAAGTATATGGTCCCCAAGTGATCCTTCATGTTGATACCGTTTTGAGGCTTGAAAATATGAAATATTGACGTCATTGACCCTGAGTGTGAATCAATAACGCACGCTCTGGTATGTAATCCATTCAAGTGTCTGACGCGTTATCTAACTCAAAGATCCGTTGTCTTCAGGCGTCACTGCAGTTCCCTTAATTCCGGTATACGGTATAGACTGCGTTAGCTTATCTGTGCGTCGATCCGTCCTGATACCGATTCGACCTCACCCGACCGCCACCAAGGTCGTGTGGGTGTCTCGCGTCGGCTCATCCATCGGCCGGTCTTTGTCTCAATCGACCGGCTGTTTGTTGTTCGGAAGATCGCTTAATCTCGGCTGTCTGTGCGCGTATCGCTGCCAATACAACCCTTCCTCTCGTCGCTGACACAAGTAATGTCCCTATCTGTCTGTATCTGTCCCGGTTATCTACTGAGTGATCGCGAGCCGCCTGTGCCTTCGTTGTGCCCCCCCCCCCCCCCAGTCGCTCGGCGATGTGTGCTGTCGTAGCCTAGCATTGTCTCCGAGAGATCAGCCCGTGATTGACAGCTGACTTTTCCGTGCCGGGAGGGGGCATTCAGAGACCGCGAAGTCTGTGACTGACCTCGACAAACCAACCCTCATGTATATTACAAACCGTAGTAACGCGGCGGGGAGATTCAGCGACCCGGGAGTCCACGAGTGACCTCGACTGACCGCGGATGACCCCGTCCCGTCTCTTACAGGCCGGAGCAGGGCGGCGGGGACAGCGGGCCGGGCACCGGGCAGATTTTCTACCAGCCCGACGCCGCGGACGACTGGGACGAGGAGGATCCCGACGACGACCTCGACATCTGAGCCCCGGTACCGTCCTACAGGGGGCGGGTGCTGCGTGGGAAACCGGCCTCACTGGGCCAAATGTTATGTGGCCTGATCCGCAATACAATATCGACATTTGTTATAATTGGCTTTATGTGGTCTTTGCTGGTTGCTCTCAGGTAGCTATATTGCCGTCTCTTATAGGCCGGAGCAACAACAGCAACGTCAGCTCGGTAAATATAATTAGTTATCTGGGTCGATGTTATATAACATTCTTACCACGCCTTCCAGGTTATCCAAGGGTTCATGTCGTCCCTCCCCACACCAACGTTTGTCGGCCAGCGATCACGAAACTCGCCCGTCCACCCTCACACGCCAGCACTGCGCGCTCAAATATTGTATTGTTATTAGTATATACATATTGTTACACACATAATTGTCGCTATGATCAACAACGCTGCGCCGGCTGAACACAGGCGCGTCCCTCCAATAAATATATACTAGACTCTGGGCCGCTCGATGGCCCAACAACAGACTCGCTCTGGGAGAACCGCCGGCCGGCCGGCCGGCTGACCCGCGCGCTGCCCGCCTCCGCGCGGCCCCGCCCGTTTGTTCGAGATGCAGCTGAGACCCCCCGAGCCGGCGGCAGCGGCGGCGGCGGCCGGGGTTTTGATTTCTGCGCGGGCGCGCGCCGGAGGCGGCCGGCCAGCGACTAGTCTGCGCGAGCGCGCGCCGGCCAAGGAATGCAGCGCGGCCCCAGCGAGCGGGGCCAACAACACGGCACATGGCTCCGCCACTGGGCAAAATAGTCTCCTGGTATGTACACACGGCGTGGCGGTGGGCGCTGCGGCCGGCCGCGCACATCACTATCACAAACACTGAGGGCGGCGGGCGGGGCGCCGGGCGGCTCACCGCGCCAGCCGCTCCATGGCAGCGCGCAGGCGCGACTCGCCCATACTCGGCACCAGCTTCACCAGCAGCTGCTGCACGAACTGGTCGCTGATGCCTGGCGCGCTGCGCTCGGCCAGCTCGAAGGCGTTGCGCAGCTCGTCGATGGCGTCTGTGCGCTGCGCCAGCGAGGACGGGTCCCGCGACCGGTAGCTGTTCCGGTGTCGCCGCTGCAGCTGCGGGCGGAGAGCGGTAGCAGTCAGACGGGATACTAACACGAACGAAGATACGGGGATCAACGAAAAACGCCAACGTAAAGAAAGCAATAAGACCTGAGAAACGACATGGACACGGACGAGGCTGCAACCCGTTGGAGCGCCGTTGAAGCGGTACTTCCGCGTGGGATGCACTCCCAGCTATGACAAAACGTTCTGGGGCACAACAATTAAATTTTGCTTTCATGACTCACAACTCAAATGAAAGTCACCAGGCATTAGTTCACCTGGAAGTACCGCTTCAATGATATATTTTGCTATTTCATTCACGCCTCCCAGCCCGCAGTAGAGCGCAATCAGTCCCCATCCACCTTTGCCCCCGGCTCTCACCTCTGCCATGAGCGGGTGGATGACTCCGGTGAGCGTGCGGCTGCGGTTCGGCTGCTGCCCCGTCGGGATCACCACCTTGCTGGGGCTGGCAGTGGAGCGCCGCTTGTTGGCCGCCGCCGCCGAGGGGGACGGCTCGGCGGCGGGCTCGGCCGGCGGCGCCGAGCGGCGGTGCTCCGACAGCCGAGAGTCGCCGCTCGACCGGCGCCGCTCGCGGTGCTCCACCAGCGGCTCCGTGCTCGAGCGCCGGTGCTCCACCACCGGCTCGGCGACCGAGCGCCGGTGCTCGGGCGGCGGCGGCGCGGCCGCTGTGGGCCGCGTCTGCCGGAGACAGAAATGGGGCCGCGTGTCACCGACATTTGTTGCAGATAAGGTCAACACGGGCATATTATCCGGACCATTACAGTCACATATAACACACCGAGGTATATTATGGCGCACGACATGGGATTTGTATTCACAGACCAGAGTTCAACGGAGCACGCCTCCCGACAGAAGTCACAAATTTAATCAGCTGACATTTCACAGACACTAGCACTGGAATGCATACACATTCGACCCATGCAACTCAGTTCAAATATAGCCTCACAGAACGGGGCCAGGGGGCGTATTCATATCGGCAATTTGCCAGACGTCAGTAATCAACACATCTGGCACTTCAAAAAACACCAGGCTGACGTCTGCTGCAAACAGCCTTCTACAGAAGTGACACAGCCCGGTACGTGACAGGGGCTTGGTCACCCGGACCGGCCGTGGGCCATCCCAACTCACTGGACTCCGCGGCAGGGGCGCCTCCTTCTCCGGGGAGCGCGGCGCCGGCACCGTCACCGACGACGAGACCGACGACATGGAGGACAGGTCCGGCGCGCTGGAGCCGTTCTGAAGCTGAGGGACGGAGAAGGTGGGTCAGTCAGGCGGCAAAGGGAGGGGCTGACGGCTGACATACGCACACAGGGTGAAGAAATGAGTGGACTCGGAGAACCCGAGGAAGTCGAAAGAGATCGAAACACTATGAGCTCGAGGGGAGCCGAGTGAACCGAAGGACCAGCGCGGAATACAGAGAGCGAGTTTATATACTGAGATTGAAGCGTGCGATTTACTATGCGGATCCAGGAACAAATGTGACTGCTACTGCGTTAAACATGAGTCAGTTGTGATGAGTGATCACATGCTATGTGTCCAAAGGGGCATCAATAACATATTAGCGATAAATAAGTGAAGAACGGCTAACAGCATAAAACGGGCACCCCATAGCATACTCCCGTCATCGCTGCCTGCTAATTTTACTTCCCCACTACTCATGCTCGACGATATCACGTTTTTTTCTCCTAGTCATTCACACCCGATGCATAAGTGATTCGTTCGTCCCACCAGCCGCATACGTGTCTCGGGTCGAAAGATCACTACGATAGCCCCCTCGGCCCCTCTCTCCCCCTCCCTCCATCGTCCCATATCGTCACTATCTACCGGCCTAAATCGGGGCAATTAAAGCTCCTCCACAGCCGCGCGATCCCCGCTCGGTGTGTGTGGGCGGAGCTGACGGCAGTGGGGGCGTTCAAACACCAACTGTGCGAGTCACCGCGCGCAGATAGCACTTCTCTGGGCGGTGCGCGTGGAGCCACATTCCGACAGCGGTGATCAGGGTCGAGCCCCGCGGAAACATACAAGGAGACAGGTAACACGTGCGCACGCGTGCGTAAGACGTCGGCAGAGAGGAGGGGAGGGGGATACTGACACCCCCGCAGCGGAGGGAACTGACAGTCATGCCAGAGAGAGTGATTGACGCGGCCACCTGCTATCGAACAAGTGCAGAGCCAAGTGCGCATGAAAAATGGAGAGTAATGCCAGGGAGGAATAAAAACAAGGCTGTGCACACAATTCATCCCTTTTCATCCTGCAACGGTCACTTTTGTAACATTGGAATACTTTTACATGACATTGTTCCGTCCAGTAATTTTTACTGGGATGACCGATGATCTCCGGTCAGCAGTCTGTAGCTCAGTACCTATGTGATCCATCTCTCTCTCCCTGGGCGGTGCTCCTGTCAGTGACCCCTCTCCCCCGCTCTCCGCTGACCTCAGTGATGAACTGGGACGGAACCCTGCCAGTGACCCCTCCCCACTGACCTGTGTGATGACCTGGGACGGTATTCGGTTGTTGTGGTTCATGCTGTCGACGTCCTGGTCGTCGCCGCCGCTGTTGTCCAGGCCGCCTGAGTCGGGCTCGGCGGCGCGCCGGCCCGAGGACGGCCCCCGGATGGTGGGCACCCACGGCTCGTCTAGGTCCGAGTCGTTCCGCGAGCCCTCCCTGCCGGTCGGACAGCGGTCAGACGTCAGAGGACGGGTCAGAGAACGAGGTCACAGGTCAGACAGCGCGACTCCCAGGTTTCATGCTACGGTTTGGAGATGGGGCGATACGCTGGTGAAGGATCAGAGATCATGACAAGGTGCGACCACCGAGTGAAAGACTGTAGTAAAAGGAGTCATACTTCAGCATAGATTCCGACAGAAAACGACAAAACGGTCCGGTCCATCACCATCATTGATCACAAAGAAACTGAGCCCGATTAGGTCCACATCAAGTGGTGCCTCTATCCATTGTGGCACGCACTTCACAGGTGGTTTATTGTTATGACGTCGGGCCGCATCGCTTTCTCTCGCACAAACTATCTCAGCGGCGAGGGAGGTATCGGTAAATAAACCAACAGTCACGAGCGGCAGCTGCAGCGCTGACGAGCAGTAAGAACCCTTAAGGAGGCGACGAATTAAACAGCCAGAATCAGGAGGCTTGTCAGGAAATATGTGCGGTATTGCTATTGTATCTCTCGCTCGCTTCTCATCCCTAGCCTTCATTTAGACGTGTATAACAATAGGTCCACTGTCATCTATGATTAAAGCTGAACATAAGACGCAGACCACTGAGTCCAGGACTGCAGCGGTAACCTGTCACATTACAGGGGCGTGGTCCGGTGGAGACGACCCAGACCCCGGGGAGAGGAGGAGTGACCGCCAGGGCCCCGGCGATTCAGTCAAGGTCACGGCATCGACCAAACAGCCTGACCGAAAACAGCACACGGTCGGACGCTGACCCGCCGCCGACTGAAATAGCAAATGCCCAGTGAGACGAGAGCTGCTGGTGGGGTTTCGGTCTGGTCGTGGTGTTGTCGATTTAGACTAGTGGCCTGTCAAACGCAGGGCGATGTCGACACAAAGTAACCGGCTCATGTCTCACCCAAACGGCTCAGTAAACTGCGCTCAGCGCCGCACCATCAGTGTTTTTGTCCGCCCATTTCATTAAGCCTGTCGCCGACCGAGCGCCATAACATTATTCTCCGCCACGAGTACATCGATTTATGCAAACAAGCGCGGCTATCACACCGATCGGAGACCGGGGCGGCTTCAATAGACGTTTCATTTCCCCACAACACTGTTCATCAGGGCGGTGGTGGGTATTCTCCGATATCGGCGATAGATCGGCCGCCCGCCCGGCCGGTCTCCGGCGACAAACATCCTGTAATGTTGAACCAGGCAGCGCAGCCTATACTATACACTATTCCGCACTCAACGACAAACATCCAAGTATGTAAGGCTAGTCGCGGCCTCCCGGTACCAACCACACCAGTAGCGGCAAATAGCGATAGCAGGTATCGGCCTGCGCCGTAACGATACATGTCCACGCTTTCAATGTGTGTAAGAACGAGATGTAAGGATGTAATCGATGGATGTAATGAATGGATGATGCTATGAGAGAAGCTGCGCGGCCTGGCAGAGCCCCGGAGGAAGGGAAGGGCACTACTCACGAGTCGGTCTCCTCACTGCTGTCCGAGTCATCCTGTTTGGTCATCTTGAACTTCTTGTGGCGGTCAATGAGGTCGATCAGGTACGAGGTCTTCTTGGCCTTTCGGATGAAGGGCAGTCGGAGCAGCTCCTTGGCCGTTGGCCTCTGTAATCGGACACAGGGCGGGTGAGTGCCGCGGAAAGACTTACATAATACAGCGGCGGAGCAGGTCGTCTGAGAGTATGCAGGGTAAGCACCGACACAGCGCTGCCGTCGCACTCGACCAGCCGACGTTAGCTCGATTGGATGTGACTTCTCGGAGAAAGGGCCTTACAGGCGGCACATACACTACAGACGACCCACTTTACACAGAACACTTGGTTAATTGTGGGGCAGACTGACTCGCTAAAATCCAAATGCCCGGGTTCATTGTATAATTATGCAGGCCAGGCCCGGTAGAGATGGCCGCACACTTGGTGCTTTATTGCAGTTTTGGCTCACAGGAAAATTAAAACCATAAATTAGCTGTGAAAATGGGACGTCACACCACTAACAAAATTCATTTGTCTCGGGTTCCGTCCACGGGGACATGTTTGTGCTGTGGTCCGCCCGTCACCACGCCCCAGTCCCATTCCCAGCCGGGTGACTAAGGGCCCCACCTTCCCCATCCACTATCCCGGCTCCGGGCTCTGAGCCGCCGGATCCTCAGCGGCCACCTGCAGGATATATGGGGCGGCCGCCAGGAGGCCAGACGGCCAGCTCCAGCCCCGGTCTCAGCTACAGCTACCAGTCAGGATAATACCGTACTGACGCACACCACAACAGGACTCTCCGACGGTACCGGGTAAACAGCACGCTCTCGGCAGCCGGAGAGCTCCACTTTAATCTCTCGTCCTGCCACAGCCCCGCACAGCTGGCCTGTGCACGCCGCAACACAGCAATTTCCAACTGCTCACAGCAAGCTGCGTCTTCACCCGAACAGAATCAAAGGAACACAGTCCTGCGACTACGTACGGTGCGGTGGCCGGGCCATAGCCTGGAGTGGCGGCAGCATCTATTGTAGGGATGGGTAGATGAAGGAGTCTCCAAAGGGCTGCCAACGTCCCAAGGTCCTCCCCCGTCCCATCAGCCCACCGGCCGCCCCACCGATCCACCCACCATCCCACCGACCCAACCATTGCTCCATCAGCCCGTTCAACGGGACCAAGTCAGTCGTGTGTAGCGTCCCGTGCCCTCGTTGTCAGAGGACGGCGCCACTCGACAACCCCCATGGCCAGCCGAGTTTTCAGAAGCTGGCTCACTATTGACCAGCTGTCAATCATGGTCGGAGCCGCATCATTTGCAGCGTCTGAGCTGCAGGATAAGCCGCAGCGCGGAGCGGCCCGCCTGGTGCTGAGGGGATTGACGAGCTGTACTGAAAACAAGGTACTGACGGGAACTGTAGACTATTGGTACACTTGTCAGAATTACAACGGGAAAAAACTACTGTGACGAGAAGCCCGATAAGATATCTCAGCGATAAATGATACAGACGGACAAAAACCTATGGCAATGTGTGACTCAGACAGGAGAAAAAGGGGATATATGGCCATTGATTGCGGACAGCGCCTATCAATGCGACATGATTTAACTATGATATTCCACGTAATACAGTGGAATGCGTCCGTCAATGCCGTGCTAGGATTCATCAACTTGCCTGATTGCCCCCTTGTAATTACTAATTCCTATCGTACATTGGTATACGAAGGTAGCGTTTGTAAAACAGCTCAACGTTCGCACATGTTCACAGACGAGCTCCTATCCGCGGTCTCCAGCTAAGTCCTCCGTGCGGCCTGGACAGTGGAAACAGAGCGTCCTACAGACCCCCCCCCCTGCCGGCGACGCACCCCCCCCCCCCGCGGGAGACCGGTGAAGTCGGACAACGGGCGGCAGCACCGGAGGCCCTACAAAGCCATCCTCCCCAGGAAGACAGTGGGGTGACGCTTGGTGACAGACCGCAGACAGACACTGTGCTGTCGGCACTAGCGGACGCGGTGAGGACAGGTTATAAGACAGGCCAGACCCGTCGCTTGTCGCCAGCCTGAGGCAAGAGAGAAGCTATCAATTGGGTTGTATTTAGTGAGATTCGCGATAAGTTTCAGAGTTTTGGCCTGTGAACGTGGCAGCGACGGCCGTGGCCGTGTGAGGACGCCGGGCTGGGATTTATCGCCCGGGATTACGACTGCCAACAGTTATATGTCAGGTCAGTAAGGTTAAACGGCGACGGCCGCCGCCACAGTCGCGAAATACGGTCAAAGTTGCGGCCAAATTCTGAACCGGTGGACATTCAGCCGATTATGAATCCCCGCCAGCGCTGACGCAGCAACAATATTTCTGAACACAGAGACCCGAGTTTTTATGAGTAGTCTCCTGAGCTCCATCTCTGGGAGTTACACACAGCAACAATCGCTGAATGCTAATCCACGGGTGTCGCCATCCCTATTCCTTTTTGTTGCCTATCTGTGCCGTCCTTGTGCTGTCAGTACCAAATCCCTGCGCGTACGCCATCGCGCATACCAATAGCCCATTTCACTGTCAGCAGAGCTGCATTCCACCGACTGGATAACTCAGCACCTCACCAGACTCAGCCAGCACGGTCGGCATACTCACGTTCTCAGGGTCCTTGTTGAGACAGGCCTCGACAAACTCCTTGAACTGGCGTGTGAACGATCCCTGCAGCTGCGGCGGGCTGTTCTTGGGGATCAGGAAGAGCACGCGCATCGGGTGCAGGTCAGAGTTGGGCGGCTCGCCCTTGGCCAGCTCGATGGCAGTGATTCCCAGTGACCAGATGTCCGCCTGTGGGGACGCAGATGGAGGTTAATACAGATCAGAATGGCCACGTCAGCGGAGGCGGGAGGGAACGAGTTGAAGCTACGCTTCACGGGGACGTGCGTTCGTGAGTGGGGTCAAGGGGGGGGGGGGTTTACCCTCAACTCGGGACGGTGATAAAACAGGTGGAGACAATGATAAAACAGTGCTAATTAATTGTACGCACACGACTCAGGGCAAGACAATATATTCCTGCCCGGGGCCGGGATGATTCAATAAATGTCACCGAGGTTTTTTAGCAAAAACTCCGAGGGCCGTTAGGCCCGAGGTGCTTTTCGCTAAAAAAGCGAGGTGACATTTATTGAATTCTCGGCCTTAGGGCTGGAAGGTGTTTCCCATACCTGCCAAAAAGCTCACAACTATAATTGATAGTGACGTCAGCAGCCGTGTGGTTCAACGCGTTTAACCACACCCCTTGAACCACACGGCTGGCAATATTAAAGCACTGCATTAAACTTTGAAAAGTGTGGTACAGTGCACGTGCCATTAAAATGCCTGGATGTCTCGATTTAATCATGCAATGTAGCAGGTATGGGAAATATAAATCCTACACAATTTTTTCTACATACTACATTCTCTGCATTGTCATCACAATTAGCACAAACAAAATGTTACAACATTCCTCACAATCAGTCAACCATTGCTCTGTGCTTTATTCGACCGGCGCACAACCTCCAAACCCCACACACAACACGACACCCTTCACAGCCCGGGTTATGGTGTACAAACAACTCCTCCTCCCCGGTCCCTCCACTCCCGTAATGATGCGGCCGCCGGCCCATTTCTGGCACCCGACGCCTCTGCCATATACTGCCGGGAGAGCTGGCAGATCCACAGAGCCGCGGCAATCCGGACTGAGCCAGTTAAATCCGGACACGTCCGGACACAGCTCCAATAGGACCAACTCGTCAGGGCTCGGTCAGTGCCGACAGTGCCGGCTTGGATTCATTACCATGTGGACCGACGATACACCGAAATTAAATCACTATCGGGAACCCAGCGGTCGAAAGGCTGCCACAAATAGCATGCCTAGAACCAACCAGAATCTGACAGCGCCTCGCTGAGGACTTGTCAGGAATTCAGACAATGCCAACAGTTCGTCACACAAAATCCCCACAAACATGTCATGATTCACCGCAATAACTCATTACATAACTACACATACCCTAACGACGGCAAACAAAACAATTGAAAGGATGCCCACGCTACCTCAACCAATGACTAGCCTCGTGCACCACGCCAGCCCCACAGCGTCCCGAACTGACCTTGGAGTCATACGCCGACTGTTTGATGACCTCTGGCGCCATCCAGAAGGGCGTGCCGACAAACGTCTGTCGCTTGCTGGTCGTGTTGGTGAGCTGTCCGGCCACGCCGAAATCGGCCAGCTTGACGTCGCCCATCTCGGAGAGCAGGACGTTCGCCGCTGAGGGAAGAGAGGGCAGGTGGTGAGAAGGGAAGAGGGCGTCAGCCGGCGGTAGACAGCAATATGTGTGTGCGTGGGGGGGGGGGGTGGAGGGTGAGCGTCAGAAGGTGGGGGTGGGGAGGGCAGTCAGCCGGACGTGGCGGAGATCGATAAATCAGCGACACCCCCGCGATCGTATGGGAAGCACCCGTAGACCGGCATGGCTTCATAGAGGTCGCAGAAGCAAGGAGGAAAAGGATGGGCGCTCTGTTTCCGCCGCGAGTACTGGAAAAGGTGAGGCTGCAGGTATGGTCTATGGGGACAGTGATGGGCGATGAGTTGTTACTATAACACTAGTCTCAGACAGGTGAATGGCTCACATGACACCCATTTATTAAACAAAGTTGTAAACTCGTCACTAACGCCACATACTAGCTCCAAATGAAGACGTGAGGAAAACTGTGAGAACGTCGGCAATAAATATGAATTCAAACGAAATGAGTGATCCCGATCAGATGGCACGTTTCCCAAAACAGTCACAACCGGAAATACAGCTGTGTGTTTTACACGGATAATGCCATCCACTCAGCCGGTAACTGCCAATGAGCGCTCCTTTCCGCGGCGGAGGGGGCGGGGCTACCTTTGATGTCCCTGTGCAGTTTGCGCTCAGAGTGGAGGTAGTCGAGGCCCTTGATGACCTCCCGGAGGATGATGGAGATGTGGATCTCCTCGAAGCTGCCCGCCTTCATCAGGTCCAGGGCAGAGCCGCCGCCCAGGTACTCCATGATGATCCACAGCTTGGTGCCCTGAGGAAGAGGGAGAGGGGGGCGGGGCGGATCAGAGCAGTGTCGGGAGAGACACGGGTGGTGTTTGGGTGGTGTGTGCGTGGGGGGGGGGGGGGCAATCCACTTCCGATTCGGTAAAAAGGGAAGCCGGTGGGCTAAAACCGGACGACTCTATTAGCTCATGAAAGTATGGTCGGAGTGTTTAATTTATGTCGAATCGGCACTGGACAACATGTCGAGATGGAATCAAATGCCACGGAGGGTTTACCCAGGTCATGTCAAACCAGTCCAGCAGGTTAGTAAACGCCGCAGACTAGGCACCATCAGTGGAAACACTACACTACAACCCACGCTGGTCACACATCTTGGTCACACATAACCAGCTAACAAAAACCCGTCCACGGAAGGTCGATCAATGCAGCAGATAGATCAGATGGCGGAACGGGCGCCGGTGACACGGGTCACATATCGGGCGGCGGGTCACACTGAGCGGGTCCGTCAGAGACACTGATGGATTAACCCGACCCGTGGGACAGAGGTGACACTCTTGGCGGGATAGTATGGAATGGTATGGTCGACAAAACGTGGGGCTTGAGTGTTCAGTGCACTGTCTAATGGCGCAATGTTACAATGCATGGAAATGAAGTTTAGCTGAAACATGGTCCCTGCTTGCAATCAGTCTAATTTGTAAGGCTTCCTCAGAAAGAAAGCCGAGTAACCACCCTGCGGTGCCCCTGAAAGTCACTTACTCGTTTTACTTGAATAAGTTGTTCAAGGCGAAATGAGGCTTAACGTTCAGCCATTTTACAGAATTCCGTAAGTGCCTTTCTCAGTAGTAATCTAGCAGCCGCTTTAACGGACACCACTAAAACCCAAACAGGACCTTGCGACCTAAAACCACCACCCAATAAAGGCACGTAGTCTTGTTTTCAGCGCCAGACAGGGAAAGCCTCTCAGCGGGGGCACCATTTCCGTGAAGAGGTCATTGAGTTCCGTCACACCGGGTGCCGACAAAACCAGCGGCCGGCGCTGGTCCTCTGCCGTCCTGGACAGTCGTCCCCGCCACTGCCACCGTTCGGCCGCCGCTGACCAGGTCAGACCGTCTCCGCCGGCCCGAAGAGGGCCCATTCATCGCCGCTCAATATCGGGTCTGAGCCGGACCGGGGGTGAGGAGCGGGGACTGGGCAGCGGGGGCGACTCTGAATAGAGCCGGCACGTCAGCTGATCACCACACCGTCAGCCCACGTCAGCTGATGGCGGCTGACGTCAGCCGCACGGCACTCATTACTGGCCATCGGTCAGCGGGTCTGCAGAGGGCGCGGCGCGCCGACCTGCAATCAGCGCAGAGTCGCCCCGGTCCCGGACCCCCGGGCCGCTCCGGGCTCCTTTTACAGCGCCCGCAGTGGGCGGGCCCGGCGCCCATGCCGATCAACGTGAGCGCTATGAGATCGAGCTGCGATAGACGCGTGACGGGTGAGTGGCGGTTATATTGAGCTGCTTCGATATGAGACAGAGAAAATCAGCCCTACTGAAACGGCCACCTTCGTCGCCAGCTGCAAGTCTATAAATAAACCCTCACACTATAGCAGACCCTACTCGTCCAGGCAAACTCTCTGGTAAGCACAACCGTGCCACGCAGCGGCACTACTGCTCCATAACCACCACCCAGAACCACAGACAGCAGAACCGACGGCCGACCCCGGGTGTGGCGCAGTTGAGCGGCTCGGCCGTCCACGCCATGTGCACCGCCTCCGTCCCTCCGCCCGTCCGACCCAGCTGGAGCGGACTCTGTTTACAGTGGCAGTGGCAGCGGCCGTGGCCGCGTCCCGGCCCTCTCAGGGTCACGGCGACTGGCGGCAGACACACTGCAGCCAGGGCGGAGGGGCCGACGGCGGCACGGAACACATGGGGAGAAGAATACAGGGTACTCGACCACGGAGAGAGAGAGAGAGAGAGAGGACATGGCTGAACAGAGCCGGTGAGAACCAATGAAGCGGTGGAGACATCACCCCGTACTTTACCTGTCTCAGATAAAACTACGAGCTGAGAACGAGATAAAACTACAAAGACTTTTACGCCTATCTACAACATTCTGGACCGCAGCTGCCGTTTTTTTACACTGGTCAGCCCGGGACAGTCAACTACGCCGCGCTCGCCGCGCCGTCTCGCGGCCGGACCCCGAACTAGTTTGGAGCGGAGCTGGTTGGCGCAGTGTGGGGTGACGAATTTGGCAGCGCGCGCCGGAAGCCGCAGGCGGGGGCGGCGCGGCGGGGGCCAGCAGAGACCGACACTGGCCTGCGCCGCGCGCTCCGGGGGTCGACGGGCACCTACGGTGGGCGGGGAGGCTCCGTGACCGGGATCGGTTCTCGCCGTAAACCGGAACGGACCCGCCCTCACTTTACTCCATTCCCTCACCAATACCGACCGGACGGAGCCCTTTCAGTCACCGGACACGGCACGCAGCCCCCCCCCCCCTTCCCCTCCGGTGCACAAACACCTCTGCCATTCACACCTCTCGGCACGCTCATCTGTGCGCAGTTAGCGCAGGGCGGCGGCCGGCGCCGCGCTGTGCCGCGCTGTGCTGGCTGCACGCGCGCTGCGTGTTACGTGCTGGCGGAGGGACTGGTGAGTCACACCGCCTGTACCGCCGCCGCCCCCGCCCTGACTGGACGCCGCGCCAGCAGCCAGCCGACGCCAACACTCCAACAGTCTCCAGACGGCCGTGTTGTGACGGCCGACCGGAAGGCGTCGGACAGACGCAGCTACACGTCCGCCCTGAGAGCCGGTCTGTCCACCATAGAGTTACTCTCGGGGGAGCGGGTACAGGCCGCGCCGTCAAAACGACCACCGGGCCGGCCCGTCCGGCATAAAGCCACCCAGAGCGAACGGCACACGCGTTAGGTCTGGAACTGTGAGTCAGGGCGGCGATAGGTGAGCCCCTAGCGGCAGCTTTGTTCTGTGTTTACCGGGGAGTGCTACAAGGACCCTTTTACAAAAGGAGCACACACTTCGTTTTGCGCCCCACCCCATTAACTAGTCCTGCTCCGTTGAGCATATCGATTCCTTGCCAAATACAGAATATGACAATAAGCCATCAACGCAAAGGCCGCCCCTTCTAAACCATGTTAAACCATGTCCGAGCCATCACTGACATCCGTCCGAGCCGTCAGTGATGTAAAACCCTGTCAGCCACCAGCTGCACAGCTCTGTCTCGGCTGTCAGAAAACCCATCGGCACCGCCAAAACGTCCAGCCAGTCAGTCTTATCGAGCAGGAAATCACCACGGAAAACTGACCTGGCGGCTCAGCATTAATTAGCATCAATGCAGAGCCATAAAGGCAGTCGAACATGGACCATTCCGCCTCCGCGGGTCCCGGTACTGATAAATCAACCAGACGGGGTAATTTGTGGGTGACGCCAGGGATATGAAACTTATTCAGAACGCTCGCATGCGTGATACGTGCAGCGATGCGTTGCACCGGTGAGCGTTTGTTCTATAACTTCATTATGCACTGGGAATTTCATAGTTATAGGCAAATCCAGTATCCATCAACCATGCCCTATGGACAGAGTCGTGAGCTGCGCCAGTTTACAGAAGCCACGTCTCTTGCATGTCAGAATGACGGCATGTCGCATGACGGTTAGTCTCACCTCCTAGCACAGTAAGTCGCGTACCGAGACGGCAGACCAGAGCCTCATCATCCCCGGACACCGACCAGCCTCTGAGGAGACCGGCCCGGTCAGGCGGTACGAACGCCGCACTTCCCCGCCGTCGTGGTGCGGTTCCACGGTGGACGCTCACACCACCCCACACTGCCGGCCGGTGGGCGGAGTCCTCACCGGGAACGGGCGAGTCGTCTTCTCATCGTAATTCACCGCGCCAGTGTGGGGCATCGCTGGTGAGTTTCGGTGGTTCCCAGTGGCGCCACACACTGCTCCCCTGAGCAGTGAACTGGGAATGGCGCTCCGCCTGTACCCTGTGTCCCTACTCTGAGTTAGACTCTGGCGGCAGTGTTACCCACTGACTTACACCTCTCTGCGGGTTACAGCCTCAGGTAACGCGGGGACAACTGCCCGTCTGGGGCCGGCGGACCGGCTGACCCGCCCGGCCGGGCGGTGCCGGGGACCGACCGCCGCAGCTCCTATGAGGACGTCTCCGTGCAGTCACCACTCCGCCAGATACAGCGACGCCGTGAGTCGTCAGTGGTTCGTTCTGACTAACCACGACATGCCCACGGGGAAAACGAGTCGCCGAGAGCGGTCAGGTCATCACGGAGATTCCCATGGATCGGACAGAGCCATTCGGCACACTCTTGAACACGTCTGGATAAAAATAGTAGACAGCGCAGTGATGAATCACTATTCATGAGGCAGTAGGACGGCTGACGACGGAATTTCGTAGCCGCGAATACAACCTAACCGTGATCGAGTGGAGCAAGATGCTAGTTGACGACCTAGCAGGGACAGCGTTGTTACGAAAAAAGAATGCTCGACGCAGCGTGATAACTGAAAAAGGTCACTTAACACTGATTGCCTGCCTGACCAGGCAAGCAGGCATGTATCTCCAGGTTAAACCCAGGGGAAGCCCGGACATTTACCTACAATGCATCACTAAACACTCCCGTGATAGAGCAATCATCTGGATTCTGCAAACGATCAGAAGCCCACGCGGGAGCATGTTACATAACGACATCATAAACAGAATCAACTCATCGCTCCTAGGGCGCCCAATGCCATTTGCGGCTGATGAGCTAGTGGGAGTTATCCGGGGCTGTTTGAGTTTGAAGCTGATCAGCTCTGTCCGCCACTGGTGCTGATTTACCCGGAGTAATCCCGGGTCTGTCACTGGCCCCAGTCGCCACAGAGGCGTCCCCGGCGCCACACACGGCCAGACAATCAAACCAGACGAGCTCGGGGACCGACTGACGTGATTACCGCCGGATTACCAGAGCACAGCGGCCGCAGACCACAACGCGCTGATTGCGTTTCATCAACAACGACTGATCTTATACGGCGGCCGTGACCTGGCCAATGTCCAATGGAGGCGGCTTCGAGAGAATCTTATCAAAGATGAATGCTCTGATCATTGAGCTGCATCTGAATTCGGGGTAATCGAACAGACCCATATCCCATGATAATAAAAGTTTCAGAGGAAAGAGTCAGTGAGCATAAAATCAAATCAAATCTGTCAGAGTTATAAGGAACTTTGACAAAGATATCCGGCTCAACTTTAGCGAGGTCCACTCGGAACGGAAAATAATTAACCAATCACACCCAGCGTCTTCAATAGCCCTTCACCTTTCCCTGATGCTGACCGAGTCCGGCAGTAGTTAGGTACTGACCTTGAGGAAGGAGCCGTAGTACTTGGTGACGTACGGCGAGTCACACTGTGACAACACCATGATCTCCTGCTGGATGTCCTCAATCTCATCCTCGGCCTCCTCCAGATCAATTATCTTGATGGCTACAACCTGTAAACAAAACAGAGTTCGTGAGATACTCTGCCAAAGGAGAGCGGTAAGTACAAATCCTACCACTTGTCTCAAACCAGACAGAATAGACAATATGACATTCACGATTCACTATGTACAGATCGCCTGAAATGACCAACAGAAAAAGACGGCACTGTCAGTGTAATGTGAAACTGACGAGCTGTAAGTGGCCGTTAGCCGCGTCCACTGGTCGCCATTCTCGGGCCATTGGGCGCTGAATGCGGGTCAGCAGTGCGGCTAACCGAGCAGCTCAGCGTGCCCCTGGACCGTTCGCGCTTCACCGGTCCCTCAAATCGCCACCATAACTCGGCTTTCATCGCCAGCGACGCCTAAACATCGGGCCACGACGACGCTAAATGCCCTGTTCTAAATCAAACAGCATTCACGTGGAGTTCGCCCGAGCGCGACCAATTGGCCGTTCAATCTTCGATCGTCGAGAAACAAAAACGCTCATATTGAGATCCAGCCGGCAAAATTGTGCAGCCATGCGACTACGGCCGGACTGACCATTTCTCATTCCATCTGCCGGCTCGGCAGACATATTCCCAGACGGGTCTCGACGGCTCCCTCCCGTTGACCCAGAGAGTCGTATCCAAGCCACCAGACAGCACTCAGACAGGCCAGACAGTCGCCACCAGACAGCAGACAGCCCGTTCAGACAGATTGGCCGTGGTCTAACGACGTCGTGCCGCCGCCGACCGAACGGCGCCCATCCACAGCGCCGCAGCTGCGACTGACATCGACCCAGAGCTTTTCAGACTTGTCTCATCGTCCTGTCCCTTAGGACTGCTCGTCCCTCGGCGCCGAACAGTCGTCCCCGGTGCAACAAACCCGTGTCCTCAGCCTGTCGAACTCACATCCCTAGCCCGCCTAACGCTCGTCCCATCTCACCTAACGCCCAGCCCAGCCCGCCGAGCTATCTCGCAGCAGTAGAGACGCGCTCAGACGACCCCCAGCCAATCGTGTCAGAGATATGGTCCCGATCCATCACCGAATGAATGACCTTGCCGATGGTCACCGCGATAGCGACACGGACTACCTTTCAGTGTCACCCGGCGCGGTCCTATCGCCTTTCCGGGCCACAGCTGCTGACTTTTCGCCGGGTCACGTGATCCCATTCTCATCCTGATTACAACCTACATGTCGCCGACCCTGACGAGCCTCTGATGGGGGCCGGGACATTTATTGTAGCGGAGGAAAAACTTCGATGAATTTTGAAGAATGTATTGAAGAAATCCGGACGATAGATGATGACGAACGGTAGATGAGGGTGAATTGAAGAACGCAGAGTAGACAGGTAGACCAGAGAAAACACAGGCACTGCCGATGGTCACTGTTGTCCGCCGAGGCGGACACACCGGCGCCGCCGCGGACGGGGGCGCCGTCGGATTCACTCGCAAACGCCGGCGCACGTCGGGGCGCCGGCGAATTCGCGCACTGCCACTGAGCTGGGCTCAGTGGCGTTCACTGGGCACACGAACGGGGTGCCGTCGGAATCGTGCTCGGTGGCACGATTCCGTCACTGTTCACAGCACCGGCGCACTTCGGGGCGCCGGCGGAATCGCGCACCGCCGCCGAGAACTGCACTCGGTGGCGTTCAAAACACGACTGCCCGCAACGACTCGAGAAGCCGCCGCGGACAAAGAGAACAGTCAGGTCGTACATCTAAAAGCACTCAGAAAGCGAAACTAGAAACCGGTGAGAAAAGTCAGAAAAAGGCTTACACAGCACGTTCGGTAAAAGGATACGGTGCGCGGCGAGCACGCCCAGCCGTCAAGTGAAGCGATAGCGCGAGTGACAAATTGTAGGCAATTAAAACATGAGACGAGAAATAACACAAGAGGTGGTCCAGACTCACTGGGAACGACCAACCCAGCGATAGGTCACGCGTTGCTGTCAAGTGTAAAGCGATACCGCGAGTGAAACATGGTGAGAACGGACAAAGGGCAAAGTGAGGGAGAGAGAACACAAACTGGCTTTCCATTTCGTCGGTGACACACTCCTCCCCTGTGATCGACTAGACAGGAGATTACATTATCATCGAACACCGACGGAATACTCTGTACAGTGTACATTCAATTCACGTGTTCACTGGAAGATTTTCGCGAGTTCTTTCTAAAACTACACAAGTATATACAGATTCACGTTGCACTCAATCACAAAGTCATGACGAAGACAATCACTTTCGGCATTTTCGACGATAGTTCAGTGTGTTAGCTAGACGTTGACCTGGTCAGCTACACATCAGTCCACTGACCGCGTCACTGTCATCACTCTTTAGGTCAGTGTCCGGCGCCCAGTGTACAGCTACACTAGAAACGCAAATGTTCGCACGGCTGTTGTCGGTTTCCGTTGTCATCTACCAGAACAGCTGATGTGTTGTCCTTCCAGCAGTCAGCTGATCGGTCGCCGTTCGCAGTAGGTCAGCAGGGTCCCTCGCCGTCTCAGTTTCCCCTCGGTAGTCAAGGTCAGTGTCACCGGCGTCGCGGGGTGGCACGCGCCAGACAGCTGAGCTCCCCCGCTCCCAGATGTCACGCGTGCCTGATGGCCGGCTGCGCGGACAGGGGAGGGGAAGGCGGTCCATGTGGCGAGCCGGACTGGAGGGGGACACGGGAAAAGACATAAATCTCGGCGAGTTTGGGGTCTGCTCCACGGGACGGAGGGTGGAATAAAGTTACAGAAATGGTCTAAAACCAGGTTCAGTGAGTCAGTAGGAGCACGGTCGAAAGGACAGCTGACAGGATGTGGGAACACTGTGGCGGCGAGCCCGTTGACTAATGCTGAACGGCTTCTTCTAGGACGGCGACCTTGGTGACCGGCCGTGTGTAGGTCGCTCCATTCGTTGTGACGATTCGCACAGCGCGCACTCGTCCGTCCGGTCCTGGCAGGAGCTCTGTTACCCGAGCGAGGGGCCAGAGTCCTCTCGGTGTGCCAGGCTCGTTCATGACGACCACGTCGTCGACTTGTAGGTTTCTGGCCTCCTTCTGCCATTTTCTTCTTTGTATGAGTGTTTGCAGATACTCTTTCTTCCATCGGCTCCAGACGTGCTCGGCGATTGCTTGGGTTCGTCGCCATCTCTTTCTGGAACACGTGTCATTTTTGAAGTCTCCTGGGGATGCGGCCGAGTTGACCCTCCCCAAAAGGAAGTGGTTGGGCGTGAGGGCTGTCAGGTCACGCACGTCGTCTGCGACATGAGTGATTGGCCGGCTGTTCACCATGTTTTCTACTTCACAGAAGACAGTAGCGAGAATCTCGTCGGTCGTCACTTGGTTGTGCAGCACGACTGAAAGCGCTCGTTTCACTGATCCTACCAGCCTTTCCCACACACCGCCGAAGTGTGGGGCGGCCGGCGGGTTCCAGCGCCAGATGATGTGACGCTGGGTCAGTTCGTCAGATATCTTCCGCTGATCGAGCCTGCTCAGCGCTTCCCTCAGTTCTCGTTCGCCGCCCTTCAGATTGGTTCCGTTGTCAGAACAGATTTTCATCGGGCGTCCGCGTCTTGCGATGAATCGTCGCAGTCCCATCACAAAGCTGTCCGTGTCCATTGAGCACGTCACTTCCAAGTGAATGGCTCTTGTGGCCAGGCAGGTGAACAGTAGCCCGAACCTTTTTTCTGTCCGTCGGAATTTCTTGACCAGCAGTGGGCCGAAAAAATCCAGCCCCACGGTGCTGAATGCATGCGAGGCATCAAAGCGCTCGACTGGCAGGTCAGCCATTCGGGGTTGGCTTGGACGGGCACTTCTGTTGCGACAAAAGGCACAGTTGTGTAGCACCTTTTTTACCTGGGCCCGACCTCTTGGGATCCAGAAGCGCTGCCGAACTTCATTCAGAGTATGCTCGACTCCTGAGTGTAGTGAATGACGGTGCTCCTCCTCGATGATGAGTCTCGTCACCTCGGTGTCAGGGGGCAGCAGCACTGGGTGCCGAGCATCTTCCAGCAGTGGCGAGTTGCTCAATCTTCCGCCGACTCTCAGCATTCCTCTGTCGTCTAGAAATGGTGAGAGGTCTGCGATGCTGCTGGCCTTTTTTCCACCTTGTATCTGTCGTCCCTTTTTCAGCGCCATGCGCTCATCGCCGTAGCTTTCGTCCTGGATAGCGCACAGGATGACGTCTTCTGCCTTTTGAAGCTCCTCAGCCTGGAGCGGACCAGTCTGCTGCACTTCAGATGTGTCTGCCTTTGATTTGCAGTTCCTGACAAATCGCAGCATCCATGCTGTGGTCCTCTTGTACTTTGTCCATGACGAGTACTTTGACGGGTCCGGGAGCCAGCTTCTTCTCTTGGACACAGCTGACATGTAGATGTCTGCGTCTGTTTTCACTTCCGGGTCTGAAGATGACAGATCACTGACTTCTGGTTGAGCCGGCCACGCCTCTTCACCGGCTGTCAGGAACGCAGGGCCAGTCAGCCAGACGGTGTCATCTTTCAAGGCGGACGCTGTCGTGCCTCTTGTGCACTTGTCAGCGGGGTTCAGTTTGCCCGGGCAGTGCTTCCATTGTCTCTTAGTTGACATGTCTTGAATTTCAGCCACACGGTTGGCCACGAATGTGCTGAATCTTCTGCTCTCATTCGAGATGTATCCCAGGACGACTTTGCTGTCGCTCCAGTAGATCACGTCTGCTTGGGCCATGGACGGGAGCTCTCTCAACATTGCATCCACCAGTCGCACGGCAAGCACTGCCGCTTGCAGTTCGAGTCTGACGATGGATAGCTGTTTCAGTGGAGCAACCCTCGTTTTGCTGATGATGAACGCGCTGTGATGTGTCTGATTGTCTGATTCCGTTGTGCGTAAATAGGCCACCGCACCGAAGGCATTTTCTGAAGCATCACAGAACACGTGTAGCTGTTTTTTCCCAGTCGGTTTGCTTGCTGGGAGCAGACATCTGTCGATGTAGACTTCTCTCAGGTTCGGCAGTTCTTGGAGCCAGCTCTCCCACTGCAGCCTTTCATTACCTTCCAACTCCTCGTCCCAGTCGAGTTGCAGCATCCAGAGCTTCTGCATGAGGATTTTTGCCGTGATCAGGTAAGGAGCGGCGATGCCCAGGGGGTCGAAGATTGACGCCGTTTTCCTGAGCACTCCTCGTTTGGTCGCCTGCGTCTCACTGTCTCGAAACCGGAAACTGAGCGAGTCTCGTTCAGCGTCCCATACAACACCCAGGGCTCCTTCGGCAGGGAGATGAGTGCCGTAAAAGTCGAGCTCGGGGTGCGCCTGCTCCTCAGGTGGGATACTGCCCAGCACCTCGCGCGAATTGCTCATCCATTTCACGAGCCGGAAGCCACCCTTGGACAGCAGATCTGTGACACCCTTTCTCACTGCTCGAGCCGCTGACACGGTTTGTTCTGAATGGAGGAAGTCGTCCATATAGAAACTGTTGTGAAGCGCGGATGTAGTTTCTTCATCCAGTTCGACTTCTGCAGCGTGATCGGTGATTGTTTTGCGCAGCACGAAGTTAGCGGACGCTGGCGATGATTTGGCCCCAAATATGGCGACTTGCATCTCGTAGACATCTGGTTCTTGTCCGTCGTTCAGGTCTCGCCAGAGGAAGCTTTGGGCCGATCTGTCCTGCTTGATGATTTTCACCTGGTGATACATTTCTTGGATATCCGCTACTAAGGCCACACCCCTTTCACGGAATCGTAGCAGGACGCCGGTCAGATTTTTCAGCAAATCTGGCCCGGCGAGTAGCTGGTTGTTGAGTGAGATGCCTCGCACCTGAGCAGCGGCATCGAAAACCACGCGGAATTTCCGGGGCTTATTCGGGTTGCTGACTGAGTGGTGTGGGAGATACCAGCGGTTTGTTGTCTCGGCTGCCTCTTCTGCAGTCAGTTTTCTGGCGTACCCTTTTTCCAGGTAGGACTCAATCGTGGTCTTGTAGGCTTTAGCCTTTTCTGGGTTCTGTTTCAACCGTTTTTCGGTGCTTATCAGACGCCTGGTTGCCATTTCCTTGTTGTCCGGCAATTTGATGTCGTCTTTCTTCCACAGAAGTCCTGTTTGGTATCGGTTCTTTGACACTTTGGTGGTTGTTTCCTCCAGAATCTGCTGAGCTCGTTTGTCTTCGATTGATTGCGTCACACTCTTTTCGTACTTGGTTCCGAATGACTCTGTACTCCACCACTCCCTAAGCATTGCCTCAAACTCAGACTCTGGGGAGACGCTGTCCTTTCTTATGAACATTGCCAGGCGAGTGACTGCCGGAGCCAGATGTGTCATCAGCCCGGTCAGCGCCCAGCCGAACGCAGTTCGAACGGCTATCGGCTGGCCGGGCTGCCCCACTCTCACTTCACGCTGGATAATGGCCTCGACGACATTTGCTCCCAGAAGGAGCTCAACCTCTCCATCGGTGCAGTCTGGGATATCGAGATCCTTTAGGTGTTTCATTTTCTGAAGCTGTTCGTGCGTCACTCGCGGTCGGTTGACTTTCAGTTCGGGAATCGACCAGGCCTCTGGAACCGTTATTTTCGCCTGGTCGCCGATGGCTGAGATTTGGAGAGAGACACGAGCTGCTGATCGTTCTTTGCTACCGTCGACGGTTCTCAGGTTCAGTTTTTCAGTCTTGTCTTTCTTGTCCATTTTTTCCAGAAGCGAGTCGGTTAAAAAGGACGTCTCTGCCCCGGGGTCGAGGAGGGCGAATGTCTGATGGGGAGAGTTTTTCAGGTACACCGTTACGGGGACCACCTGCAGTAGTGCTCCGGTTTCACGGCCGCCGGAGCAGACTGAGGCGGCCACCACACGCGTCTGCTCTCCTCCCCGTTCTGGCTCCCTCTCTCGTTTGTTTTCTTTTTCTCGCGTTTCCCGACTGGTGCCGGCCGCCGGCGAGGGCGCCTGGGCCGCGGCGACACGCGGCGCGCCGTGGAGAAGGCGGTTATGGCGCTGCCGACACCCGTCCAAACCGCAGGCCCTGGTGCACGTGCATTGACGCATGATGTGTCCTCTGTCTAGGCACGCCATGCAGAGACCTTTAGAGAGCACGAACATCATTCTTTCGCTCTTCTGAAGCGATTTGAAACTGTCACAGTGGTTGAGGATGTGCGCTCCTCCACATTTCACACAAGACAATTTCAGCGGCACGGCGGCCGACGCTCCGGTGGCATGGGCGGCTCGCCTCGCTGCTGATTCCTTCCTGTGCGAACTTTTCACGGCATCTGGGGCGCAGAGAATGGGCAAAGGTGACGCATTAAATGTCGCCGACCCTGACGAGCCTCTGATGGGGGCCGGGACATTTATTGTAGCGGAGGAAAAACTTCGATGAATTTTGAAGAATGTATTGAAGAAATCCGGACGATAGATGATGACGAACGGTAGATGAGGGTGAATTGAAGAACGCAGAGTAGACAGGTAGACCAGAGAAAACACAGGCACTGCCGATGGTCACTGTTGTCCGCCGAGGCGGACACACCGGCGCCGCCGCGGACGGGGGCGCCGTCGGATTCACTCGCAAACGCCGGCGCACGTCGGGGCGCCGGCGAATTCGCGCACTGCCACTGAGCTGGGCTCAGTGGCGTTCACTGGGCACACGAACGGGGTGCCGTCGGAATCGTGCTCGGTGGCACGATTCCGTCACTGTTCACAGCACCGGCGCACTTCGGGGCGCCGGCGGAATCGCGCACCGCCGCCGAGAACTGCACTCGGTGGCGTTCAAAACACGACTGCCCGCAACGACTCGAGAAGCCGCCGCGGACAAAGAGAACAGTCAGGTCGTACATCTAAAAGCACTCAGAAAGCGAAACTAGAAACCGGTGAGAAAAGTCAGAAAAAGGCTTACACAGCACGTTCGGTAAAAGGATACGGTGCGCGGCGAGCACGCCCAGCCGTCAAGTGAAGCGATAGCGCGAGTGACAAATTGTAGGCAATTAAAACATGAGACGAGAAATAACACAAGAGGTGGTCCAGACTCACTGGGAACGACCAACCCAGCGATAGGTCACGCGTTGCTGTCAAGTGTAAAGCGATACCGCGAGTGAAACATGGTGAGAACGGACAAAGGGCAAAGTGAGGGAGAGAGAACACAAACTGGCTTTCCATTTCGTCGGTGACACTACATCATACCACGTGACCCAGGTCCCATGTGATTCCCCTTAGGAGTCCCAGCGCTGGCATCTCCTAGGACATCACCCTTTAGAAGACAGTACTTTGAGTCGAAATGGCCGCAGTCGCGTGTAATCACCCGTCATTTGAAGATCTCGGCACTAATGACCAATCATTTGCGAATCACTGAGGGTTGTCAGCCTGATCAGCCACCCGACCCTGACACCTTAATCTGGCCAGCCACACAACACCGCACACCCCAAGCTATCTCCCCCCATGTCCGGACAACGACCGACAGATTCACTATCTTGATGACGCTCATCGTGTATTCACGTATCTGACCCAATCGGGTTAAAATTAGGCCGAAATTTTTGCCCCATTATCTGACAGCACTCAAATCCTCGATAGACGGCTACATATTGTTCACATTCATTTATGTCAATAACGAGCACAATATATAAAACTAAACCGTTATGCTAAACGAGGGACGCTATTTTGATGAATAGCATAATTCTGGTCAGCAGAGATTGTTGATTTCTCCGCATTAAGCATGTGTCCGGAACGGTGAGTCGTAAACAACAGCTTTTACCGAAGAAACCGCACGTACTGCGATAATTCATTCAAGCCCGACAGATAACAGCCGCATCAGGCTCAATTCGGAGACCTAAGCCAGGAAAATGGACCCGAGGAAAAGAAGCCTGTCAGCTTAATCACATTTCACAAAGAACATCACAGAGCTCGCACCTACAAAGGAGGGAGCGTCTCGCTGTAACGACCTACCGTCCCCATTCACTCGCAGAGCCGACGCAGAGAGCTGCTTTGCTCGAGTGACCCCGGGCCGGGGCTGATGGTTGGAGCCAGATCCCCGGCTGATTGTTCGACCTCTGCCAGCGACCCCCCGCTCTGGTGGTTCGACCTTAGCGAGACATCCCGGCGACTGCCTTGATGGTTCGACCTCTGCGAGACACCTCTAGCTCTGGCAGATCGACCTCAGAGAGACACCGGCGACTGCCTTGATGGTCCGACCTCTGCGAGAGTCTCCGGACCGGGGCTGATGGTTCGACCTCTGCGCTGCCAGGCTCGCACAAAGCCGACAGAGCTGGCGGGCCGCCCCGGCGGAGAGGACTGTCACCTCCGGTGGACAGTGTCATTAGTCAGAGCTCTGCGCCGTTCAGACGCAGTCCAGGCAGGGCAGCTGCAGCTCCCGGCCAGAGAAATAGAACATAGCAGTCCTACGACCGGTGCAGGGGCCGGAAGCGTTGGCCCTTTAGCATAGACGCTTCAGACTGTCCAGTCGCAGGTATCAGAAGTCTCTGCCACCTGTCTACAATCACAGCAACTCCTGTGGCCAGCTCTAGTCACAACGGCGGCCGATGACGGGCGCTAACCGCTCACCGAATCGAGAGCAGCGGCCGCGGGCAGCGGCGGGCGTGCATAGCGCCGGCCCGTGCGTCTCGCGGCGACAATCACCAGCAGACGGCACTAGAGACGATTTCTCTCTCCTATCCTCGGCTGCGTGCCGCTATAGCTGAACGGCCAGCAGAGGTAGCCAGCGAACGGAGCCCAGAGGCCATCGGACGGAGCCCAGCAGTTAGAGGGCATCAGACGGTGGTCAGCAGCCAGGCAGCTATTACTGAGAGTCGGCAGTCGGCAGTTGACCGCCAGTGATCAGCGGCTGGGGTTTAGGTGATTCTTGAATTCTTTTAGTCACCTTTCGAAGTTTGTGTGTGGCTACCACCAGTCCCAACGTTATTCTTATAAGGCGCTAAAATTTAAAGGGCAATGTGAACGCGCTCTTCGAAATTCCTCAGACGGGCTTAAATCGACAATCCGACCAGATTACAAAGTCTGTCTCTTAGTGTTCTCAACTATTTTAATATCTCCACTGGGACAGCTCACAGAGCAGAAGCCCGTATACGACAGCAGGTGCGGGGACGGACGGTCACCGCGTCTCTAGCCAGCCACAGGCCAAACGACTTCCCCGTCCGCCAGTGGCGCCGTACAGGGACAAACAGCACATCCGGCACATCACCGGACGGAGCACACAAAAACCCGGCCGCCGACAGCCCACCGAGCGCGTAAGTGGCCTGGTAATGCATCGTCGGCAAACGGGAGAGGACAAAAAATATACCAAAAAGAACACGGGGACACGATGCAGACATACGGCCTGGCTAGAATGGTGCCAATCAATTGGAAGATGACATCCGATCTCTCATCACGCTGATAGAGTCGGGGCCGCTCTCTAGGTCAACTGTCGCACGAATGGTCGTCTAGTGGCCCGTTCCAGGTTTTATTGTCCCAGTGACGTAAGGGCGAGTGTTTCCAGTCACCGGGTTCTCCAGCATTACAGACTATTTCTACATACACTATCAAAGAGGCGAGTCGTTAAAAGACCATTCAGCCTCGCTGCACGCTATAAAGACTAGAGAGTAGGTATTGCAGCTCAATTCAGTACGGCAATCACAACGGCTCAGTAAAATAGATATCGCTGATCGGTTTTACAGTCAACGAAAAAAGTGCTCCCAGCAACCGCTTATCTGAACGACATAACTCACGACGGAATGCAAAATGAATCAATATCCGAACCATCTAGAAAAGTTTACGGGTCTAGTCTCGCGACACCTTTAAAAATAGCGTCTGGATGGCGCTATCAAAAGTGATTGGATGCTTACATTAGGAAACAGTGCCATGCCTTTTACGCGGCTCATCACACGAGGCAGGGTCACAGAATCAGTAGCGGTTATAACATGGTCGCTCACACGATTTTATCAAAACACACCCTATGTCGTTGGCAGTGCTTAGTGCCTATCTGATTGACTGCGGTTCCGCTAGGTATTGATACCACCGTGTTGACAGAACATTTGGTAACCTATCTGATTACCTGGTGCTTGGCAAACGGCAACGGAATGAGGCATTAACAACCAATCACCAATGCACTGGCGGATCCAGGGGGGGGGGGCACCGGGGCCATGGCCCCCCCCAAAAGCCTGAAAGGGGGGCCAACATATCTTTTGGCCCCCCCCAAAACGCTTGGAGAAAAACTAATGTGAGAAGGTTGCGTAGTAGACACCTACTAGAATCAGCAGCGTGATTCAATAGCGTAGAGAAAGTCAGGGGCGCGGGAACTACTTTCAGACTGGGGGAGCACACCATAATAGAGATCAACCTAGGGTCCCCCCAAATATAGTTTTCTCACCGGTTTTAGGCCACTTATTTTCCATCCCTTGGCTTTTTCAACAAAAAAAAAGAAACAGTTGCAAAAAAGGACGGTAATCCGTCTGAAAGTTGTGGGGGCACCGCCCCAACTGGCGGATCCAGGGGGGCCACCGGGGCCATGGCCCCCCAAAAGCCTGAAAGAGGGGGCCAACATATCTTTTGGCCCCCCAAAACGCTCGAAGAAAAATTAATGTGAGAAGGTTGTGTAGTAGATACTTACTAGAATCAGCAGCGTGATTCAATAGCGTAGAGAAACCCAGGGGCGCGGGAACTACTTTTAGACGGGGGGGGGGGGGGGGGGAGGTCACACCATGATAGAGATCAACCTAGGATTCCCCAAATATAGTTTTCTCGCCGGTTTTAGGCCGCTTATTTTTCATCCCTTGGCTTTTTCAACAAAAAAAGAAAACATTTGCAAAAAGGAGCGGTATTCTGTCTGAAAGTTGTGGGGGCACCGCCCGCACGGCCCCAGAGTTGGGGGGGGGGGGGGGCAAGCTGCCACCACTGCCCCCTCCCCCCGGTTCCCGCGCCTATGGAGAAACTACCGGGTTTACTTTACTAGCTTCCTTCATAAAGTGTCGTCATGTCTTATCGTCACCCGAGAAGGTCTTATTGCATAAATATCGATTGAGCTGTCAAGTTAACAAACTTGCTGTGGCAGCCTGACCTGACATGACCCGGCAACTTTTCATTCACGGAATATGCGCAATAAATTTTTTAGGAAAACTCACTGAGTTTTCGTTGAAAAAAATTGTTTTGTTTCGTAATTGCACAAGAAGCATATGAGGGACCTTTTTGTCCCTTCCTGCGAAACGGTAAAAGACTTATTTCGGTCACAGCTCAGGCCAATCTCTAAGGGTCAGTCGGGTCACTTATTTCTTAAAAGGGTCCTTACGGCATCCAAGGACCAATTCCGGCTTTTGAGTGCGCCACATCAGCATTTGATGCTACGACAGATGTCGAAATCTGAATATATGTTACAGGCCGTATGAAAATTCGGTCTGTTTCCAAACGGCCTGGCCCAGTCAGGCCATATGAAACTACCTGAAAACACCGGCCGTTTGCAAACTATGACCTGAAATATCAGACCGTTTGAAAACGACCTAGTTAGTTTCGGCCTAGCGGATCCAGGGGGGCCACGGGGTCATGCCCCCAAGCCTGAAAGGGGAACAACATATATTTTTTGTCCCCAAAAACACTTAAGAAAAATGAATGTGAGAAGGGCGTAGTAGGTAGAGAGAAAATACCGTATCATTAAAAATCTGTGAGCTTGATAAAAGTGTTGGTCTTGTCTTCACCCAAGAAGTTCTTATTGCACACTTTAACCATGGATGAAAGAACCTTCATCCCCAGGTTCTCCTTCATCCATGCTTTAACTCTCGATCGACGTGTGAAGTTATCGTGTAAGGTATCATGAAGCCGATCGCGACGAAACTTTAGTACCCTCATGGTGACAAATTCTGAAATTTTCATGACCCTGACCCAAGTGAACTTTGACTTGTGGCCTATTTCTCGAGACTGTTTGGCCATGTTGGAGGCCATGTTTGGCCGGAATAGCGATTCGGCGTATGTCGGCTCACATTATCCGCGCTTTTATAGTCTTTTCGTGGTTTAAAACGCTCAAACATGTGATATGATGTTGCTCCCACGCATTAGGGCGGATGCCAATGTCACCTTACGGTCAAGTCAGGTCATTGACCTTTGATGACCTCGGTGCACTTTTCCGAGTTTAACATGTTTCTAGGATAGTTTCGTTTAGCTGATTTTGAATTTAGCATTTTGCAGCCATTTGAACATTTACGAAGTAGTTTTGATGCCTTCGTATCATGTTACGTAGCTGCCAGTGGTAGTGGACACCTGCTATACGGACGCCCATAAGTACCCCTACTGGTTGATCTGACCTGACCTGCCCCGACATGGCCTAAACGCATGAAGACATTATCTATGATCCAAACTAACATGAAATTTGTGATCAGCACAAAAAAAAAACGTATTACAGCCTTACTTTAGGAGGTTCTGACAGGTCCTGATTTTCCCGTCTTTTGGGTCTGTGACCTGACCTGGGCGGTGTTTCACGGCACGCTGCCAGCCGCTGCCAGCGCTGATGGCACTTTTGGTTTCAATGGAGACATCAACAAGCCTATACCCACAACACTACCGAAGGCTGACCTTAGCTCGCAGAATGCGCTGTCAGCGGCTGTCAGCACGACCGTGAAACACCGCCCTGGAAGGTCAACCAATGACCAAGGACCTTAAAATCGGGTATCATCGGCTTCGTCTCGTCACTCACGGGCAACACGCCTGTTTTTTTCCGCGAGCTCTAGCTTAATCAGGGGCCGAACGGCAGGGGGTCCAACCGACACCTCCCAGCCCGCGAAGGCTGCGCCACGCACCGACCCGGAGCGGGCTAATTGGTCGACAAAAGCAATTTGAAGTGTTTTCAAAGTAATATTTAGGCTCGGGTTGGGTGGGCTACCATTTCTATATTTTTTTATTTTTAGTTTAAAAAAATATCGTTTCAGGGCTGTGACGAAAAAATAAGTGGCCTAAATCCGATGAGAAAACAGGATTTGGGGGTACCCTAGGTTTGGTTACTTGCAGGAGTTGCCCCCCCCCCCCAAAACGCAAGTCTGGATCCGCCAGTGCACCAATGTGATTTCTGCAGCTTGGTATGAAACAGCCAATCGATGGGAAATTGTTCGGCAAGTAACAAGCTGCATACCCTGGATAGTGGCTAGATATCACGAGCCGGACCGTTTACATGCTCAGTTTGACTGGAAAACATTCGCGAAAAGAAAATGCATCGTTCTATTTAGCTCATTCCTAAGACAGCGTCGGAAAGAATCAGTGAAATTCAAATGCGCTAACAACAGTCCCAACGCAACCCAGTTTTCTGCAACCCTCACCGCGGCGGCTTACTAACTAGAGCACACTGCAGCGACAGCTTTATGTACAGTCCCACGTCACGTCCTAATCGGCTTCCCACAGGAACTCGCAGTCGCCCCAGGCCCTACCCCTTCTCATTATAGCCCACAACCGCCGCAGGTCACCCCAAAACGCTTTTCACAGGAGCATACAACCGTTCTGTCCATATCCCCTTCACAAAGAAGCACACAGCCCCGGGTATGGCCCAAAGTCTGCCTCCCGGGCAGGCAGACTGTGTTCCGGGGACCCGCCGTCGAGCGGGTACTTTCTCCTGCACGGTGCACGCGCCGTCACCGCGCGAGCTGCTCGTGACTGCCGACTGGGCTGTCGACACCGGCGCCGAATGGCGCCATTAACGCCGCGACATGCCGCCGCCGCACAGCCCGGTCCGACAACCAGCGCGAGTGTAAGAGCTGGGCAGGATGACAGCCACGCCACAAGAAGGTAATCACGCGAGCGAGCAGCCACAGTAGTTACAGGTGCGTAACAAGGGAGGGAGGGAATGGGCCTTGGAACATCGGATCTCAGTCACTAATGAGAGACCAGACTGCGTCACACACAACACAGTTTTTTAAAACGTTACCCCGAAGGTGTTGCACCTCCGAAAAATGTCACCCGTGGTACTTATTTTTATGCACCAGTATAGCGCCTTTTGGGGCGACTAACGGAGCGAGCGAGGGGTGAGTCTTGCACGTGCGAAATTTCGAGGGGGTACCTCCAACTGACTTGTGCACGGCACCCTACTGACCGGTTTCTAGCGATGTGCCAAATTTGAGCACAATCGGCCCAGCCGTTCTCGAGATCTGGGAGCGGCACCCTGCACGTGCGCACGTGCAAAATGGGTCCCAACTGACTTGTGCACGGCACCCTACTAACTGGTCCCTAACCGTGTACCAAATTTGAGCGCCATCGGTCCAGCCGTTCTCGAGATCTGGAAATGACCCCTGCACGTGCGCACGTGCAGCAGCACCCCAACTCTGGCACATGGATATGCAGTGCCTAGTGGGTGCCTATCTACATGCCAACTTTCAGCGCAATCGGCCAAGTAGTTACCGAGATATTGCAACAATTACAAAACTGACACCTCTTCGTTTTGCACGTGGCACGTGCATAAGGGGTCACCCACATGCATCGGGAATAGTCCAATACTTGGTAGAAGGAATGAAGCTACCCTACAAAATTTACCGCATGTAAATCGGTCAAGTGGTTGCTGAGATATAAGCCTCGCAAAAGCGTCCGCACGGCCGGCCGGCCGGCCGGCCGGCCGGCCGCTCATACTCAGAAATTTCCGTTAATCTAAGGAAAGACTACGCTCGCTTCGCTCGCTCCGTAATAAAGACAGTCAAAGGTCACATCAAAATACATTATTGTGGCACTCCCACATGATTATGCATGCAAATGATGAGCACCATCGGCTACGCCTATGGTCATATTTTACTTAAACAAAATGAAAGGCATCCTGGAGTCGAGGAAGTGCAAAAGAAAGCGATGAATGAATCAAAAGTCAGATTATGAGCGTCACCGGAACTCGTCGCCCTGCGGCGGCCCTGTCGCCTCGGCCGGTCCCTCGCCAGGTCACACGGGTCACCGGAGGTCACCGGGGCCACTCAGGTCAACCGAGGCGCCGTCGCCGGCGGGAGAAAGGTGAGTGAAACGGCGGCGGGCGGGCGGCCACCGCCGGCGGACCGCGGGCGCCGCTGCCGGCACTGGCCGACCGCACCGCCACGCCGGCGGACGGAGCAACAGGCCGAGGAGAGGAGGCGGAGGAAAGGAGGAAGGGAGAGGGAAGTGAGAGAGAGAGAGAGAGAGAGAGAGAGAGAGAGAGAGAGAGAGAGAGAGAGAGAGAGAGAGAGAGGAAGAGGGGAGATAGAGACAGAGGGAGAGAGAGAAAGGTGGTGGTGGGGGGGGGGGGCAGACAGACGTGCAAAGAGGGAGAAAATAATGTTTTTTTTTAAGAATTAAACTATACCTATTACCTAAGGGAATAAGGGAAAAGGGGATGAGAAAGGGTAAAAATAACAGGAAGGAAGGACAGGAAGCGAGAGGAATTGAAGAGAGGAGAGATAGCATGGAAGACGGACAGAGTGAGAGACCATGATTCCCCCCCCCCTCCCCTGGCTAGCCTCCCCGGCCGCTCACCTGCTGTGTCCGGTTGTCGATGCCTTTGAACACCTCTCCAAACGACCCCTTGCCTATCCGTTCTTGTTTGGTAAATATCCGCTCGGGGTCGATTTTCTGTAACAAAGGAAAATCCAGGTCAGTTGAGCCGTCTCGGACCGCTCGTCTGAGCCACACGGCGGCAGATAAGATCACAGCCAAACACGATAGATCACGATCGGGCACGGCAGGTCACACGGGTCACGGCGGGTCATGGCGGGTCAGGCCACTTCTCGCTGCGTAACCAGAAACGCCTCAACAAACATGGAGCGCGGGTCGCGCCCGTCGCCGGCAGGATGTTGACACCGGCTGATGAACGGCGGTAGTGGTACGGACGGTCACTGGGAGTGTGAGGCGGTCCACACTGGTCTCACACTGAGGAACCCCTGTTACGGAATATGGCCTCAAATACAGCAGGCGTGCGTTTTATGACCTCTGAATACCATAACCATCCACTATTGTGAAAACGGAAGACGTCAGTTCTCCTTTAGAACATTCCACCTTTTTCAGACGACTAGCACGGACGGACTGGCAAAAGGTCATCTACAACAAAGCACTGCTGGACAATAATTGTCGCACGAGCAACATACAGCTTCACCACGACCAGCCGACCGGCAGACGGCTATATATCCTTGTCATCCCGTCTCGCACATCCCCGCGGCGCGCCGGTGGGTTTACACCGACCGGTGCACTTTTTACGGCGGCCAAGGTAAGCCCGACTGAGACGGCGGCCTCTGTCAGCCTACATCCGGCGCATTCTAATCGGGCCTCAACGGGAGACCGGCGGGAAATGAGCCGCGCACCGAAATCTCTCCAGATTCGCACAGATTCCGCCGGATTCCGCCCAGCTGATTCGGGATTCAGCTGCGCCTGAGAGGAGAGCAAAAAGCCGGAGAGCAGGTTTAAGAGGCTTACGCACAAATGTGTCTGAAAATGGATGGGCCGCTGGTTTACACAGCTCGACGAAAACAGACCTTTCCGAGATTTAGAAATGTCAGTGAGCGGCGACTATTAGCGACGCCGACAAGACGGGATAGCAGAACAGCGTTCCACAATCCTTGCTGTAAATCCATAACAACCCGAGGGCTCTATTCGTCCAACACACAGTCAACGCCAAATGACCTCACCACCGGCACAACCGCGAAGGGCAACGACATCATCACGCTAATCACGCGGGCGCCGTCGCGTTATCGCCACCATTAGCGGCGGGTTCCCAGGGGCTAGGCCGGCCGGCCGGGCGGTGTCCGACCTTCGGCGCCGGTCGGCACCGCAGGCCCTCGGGCCGCCGGCCGCCGCCGCCCCAGGGCCCGTTCAAATGTGATGTGATTATGGCGTGTGGTAGCCGCCGGTGGTGGCGGTGGTATGGCGGCCCTGGCCTACCCGAGGTCGGGAGACTGTCCTGAACCGCCCGCCGCTGAGCATAGAAGAGAACTGATAGAACTCTGACAGAGAGCATGGCTACAATAATAGCACTTCGCCCACTCTCCCCGTATTCCACCAGACAGTGATTCAGTCCGCTGCTGGATAGCTCTCCCCACATTCACCCCCTCAACCCGCTCACCTATTGAGAAATGTGGTCGGGGTCATTAGCAGCACGCCGCTTCCCACAGCGCCATTAACAGCCGGGTCATTAGCAGGTGCCAACACACTCCGTCCGGAAACCAAACCAGACCCATACCCATACCAGGCCTGTAATTGCAAACCACCTACCGAAGTCCAGAAAAGGTCGGATACCATTACTAGACCCAACGACCGATATCAAAGCCAATAAAAAACCTGGAGACCACATGGAGAGCTGAAGACCATCACCAGAACACACCAGGCACAATTAGCACACCCAATACCAGACCTCGCGGAGACCAATCGGACCCGCCGCAGACCATCGCCCACCCGCCCATCACCCATTACCCGATCCGGAACCCGGCACAACCCGCTCGCTGAATGGCCGCCTCCCACCGCCATTCTGCTGACTAATGCGCCCGTCGACACGTGAACAAAAGTACGCCGACCGGCGTGTCGCACGAGCGGCGGTCGGCACCGATCGCCGAGAAATGGGTCGCCGCCGCTGTGCCGACACGCGGCGGGATGCGGCAGACGGAGCAGGCAGAGCACGCACGCCAGGCACACATAGGGAGTGGGAACAGGCGGCACGTAATAACGTCTGGACAACACATCTCCAATATACTCCCTATTCAGGATCTCCATTATCGAACACCATTGTGCAGCCCAAATTATAATGATGGACAAGTAATATATGATTTGATCATACAAAGACCCAGTGTCCTGGTACCATTGATCAGGAGGCGTGGTGGAGATTATCGCCAAGCTCAGCCTCAGCTCCGAGTTCTGATTGTCACTTTCAAACTTGTCACAAATCCCGCTCTCTTCCGACAGTTTGACGAGGGCGCTCTGGGAAGTCCTGAGCTGATTATCACCCGGCCGCGAGGGGTGCGCACAATTAGCGCGCCCCCGGTCCCCGGCGAGATCAGACTGACGTCATTCCGCTGAGTCAGACTGCGGGAGACCGGCCCGGCGAGCCGGCGGGGATCTGCAGTCCTACCACCTTCCTAGGGGGCACAGAGCTGAGTCACGGAGAGGAGAGCGGCCCCCGGCCGGGACTCGGCACACGCTGCCCCTGAGCCGGGGATGAGTGACCCGTGAGTCAGCGGCTCAGAGCGGATCGATCAGCCAGTCTTCCGGTCCCGTCGGAGAGGTGGCCGTCCCCCGACGGAGGGGCGTGATCAGGCCTCTGCTCAACACGCCGACCATTCCGGTCAGACGCCAAATTTTAAAACGAATGGGAGCCGCTTTAGGACATATCACAACACCAGCTAACACCTGGGGGACGTAGAGAAGTCGCAGCGCCACCGACTTAAAAACAGAGGCATCCCAGGGGCCGAACTGATGAGATAAATCCCCGGCTCATCTGCAGCCGGCCGGTTCATTTTCCAGGTTTACGGGTGCGGCTCGGCCGGCGGCGCTGCGCCGGGCGGCTGCTGAGGGAGTCTGTCAGCCACATCAGTTCCACGGGCTGCCTGGGATTACCTGAGCAGCCACCCAGAACGACCGGTCGCGGCCCCGCTGAGCTCCGAGGCGGCGGCCGTCACAGCGGTCCGAGTGGCAATCAATAGCACGCGACAGGCACCAAAGGCGCGAGCTGGCGCCGCCGCCGCCGCCGCAAACGGCGACATAAAACGGCGCCGCGACACCGGGCCTAACCGGGCGTGAACCCGCACATCAATAGCCCTGTCGGCGCCACCATTGTCCGCCGAATGTCGCCAGTTAGGCAAATTTGGACTGATACCGTATGATACCGCTGAAAAGAATGTATCACGCTAGTTCCTGGCGGCAGTATAATCTGGAGTTCCCCGTCTGAAGTCGACTCGGCGCGCGTCGCTCGGCGCCCCTGCCACTGCCGCCGGCGTCCGGCCGCCGCGGCCCGTCCGGTCAGAGGCTGAGTCATGTAACACGGCGGTTTCTCGTGCCCAGGGCGGGGCGCGCCGGTGTTGTAGTCAGCCCTTGCCAGAGAGATGCTCTGCCGGTCCAGGTGTATTGTCGAGCACAACACAGAGCGAGGTGGTCAGCTACAGTGTCGGTCGAGACCGATGCAGGTACACGTCCGGCCTCAGTGGCCGCCGGGGGTCTTCTCACAAGCACGCGGAGCAGATGTTATGCGTCCAGCGGCTGTGGAGCCCTGTGGTCTTCCCGGACTGGTAACACGTCCGGCGCCGGTGGTGGCTCTAGGTCTTCTGCCGGTCCCCCCGATCGGGAGACTTCAGCAAAGCTATCCTACTCTTGGGGCGTAGCCCTCTAGCCTACGTGGCAGCTTACTATTGGCCAGGAGAGGATTTCATATATGGTTACACAGTTTGCGATTGGTCACTACCTCGTCGGAGGTGGGAGATGCACTGCCCGAGGCTCACCCGGTACTGACTAAGTGTGACTAAACTATGATGGACAGGTATGTAAACGGTAGATCTAAAGCTTTTGTTAAGTACAGGGCAGAGCCGAGATAGTTGAATAGCGCGCGCCGCTAAATCCTCAGAAGATGGACATGCGTGACACCGTGACGAACCGGCTTTGGGCGGCGGCGCGGCGCCACGGCTGGGCGGCGGCGCGGCGGCACGACAGCGCAGCGGCGTTCGGCGAAGTCGGCAAAGTCGGCCCCATATGGCAGAGATAATGAACGTTAAAGATGTCTAATTGAAATAGGGCCACCACGCAGGTAAAATCGAACTACAAACTATTTAATCCTAAACCCACTAAAATAGAAGCGACGGTTAGCGTAGACAAACAACAATAAGCAATTAATCGAGAGAGACGCACGTTACACACCTCCCCCACCCAGGGCAAGAGCTTTGACCAGGACAAAGCAGAGGCCGACGCCTGAAGGGCGAAGGACGCAAGGCACACAACAGGCACGACGAGAACGCAACACAGGGAGGGAGGGTGGGAAACGCGACGGACGAACGCGGAACGCGACGGACGAACGCGACGAATAGCACTTGTGCACTCGCTGCAGTGCACGGAAGCAGTGGTTGCAGTCCATGACGTGAGTCATCGTAGCCCACGGTGTTAGATGATGACCTGGATCGTGAGCCGTCGAGTCAACAGGTGACCCGGATTGCTGGTGCGCGGGGGCACTTCGCTTGGTAGCGCACGTCTGCGCTCGGTGCGGAACACTGAATCATACGGTGATTCGGATAGTTCCTCGGTCCATTGTGATGCAGGCTCGGCACCGGGCTCGCACTCACACTGAAAAGAGGCCTCACACCTGGCCATACGTGGCCCGTCGCGGCATATCCGTTGTGGCACTAGACTGAGCGCTGAATGATGCCGGTGCATCGTTTACAGTTACCACGTGCTGGCTCTGCTAGCGAGCCGAGCACAATGTGACACTCGTCAAGTTATGGCTGGCTCGTGATAGTCTCGAGAAGTGGAAGCTGGGAGGACCAAGGGAGGACAAAGGGAGGAGCGGTAGGTAGCCATGAAGCGTGAGCAGTAGCGGTTAGCGCAAAAGCATAGTAGCGGTCAAGGACGGGGCCTTTAGTAATCATAGGCGACGTGTTCGGTATTATCAGCAGCAGCATTCATTCTCAAAAACATCCATCCATAATGCATCCGTTGTGACACCTATGGTCCCAATCACAACGACCAATGCATCGTTGTGGCTCCTACGGTCTCCACCACAACGACCGTGTATTACATCAGGCTAGGGAAAGCCAATCAATAAAAAAAACTAAGTATTCGGAAGCTTCCGGTAACAATCTGATGAGTCACCTCAATCATGGTGCTACATCACGGCAAATGGCTGTTGAACGTCAACGTCATTTGGATTGCTAGCTAAACTGCCAGCCAATCAGTTCCAGATTGTACCTTCGTCTCTCGATTGCAGGGCACTCATAAAAAATATTTGTCTCCTCTAGTACGCAGCTCTGGTGTACGTTCCGTCGTACACAACCCTTCGAGAGGCTCGAGACCTCAGACCTAATCGTGCAGCCTCTGTGGCAGCGGTAACATCCATGCTCTCCACTGTCCGGTAACTGTGGCGAGATTACAGTGGGGTCACCTATTGCTGCTGAAGGGTTCTGAAAATTTGCAGTGCACCTGTCTAGTACGTTTGTTGGCTTTACTCAGAAAGGCAGACCAACATCAGTCACCGTGCGTGACTTGACCACACTCGGTCACCAATTAATATATGTTCCTCTCCTAGGTAAATGCCTCCCTAAAAAGATTCTTGCAACATCATAAGGGATTATCTCAACATCGTAGTCCTCTTTCGGGCGTAGTCATCAATTGCACTAATTCTGTTCGGCCCGTTTACATTTTTATTTCGTTTTGTAGGATTATTCAAGTGGCCTAAATTAGTGCTTTTCGGAGCGATTACACAAATCTGAGTTTATCAAGGTCTGGGTATTTAGGTTCCGGCTGAATGGGCGCTTGATTGACTCGTCGCTGTTGGGTTTCGTGATCCTTCCGTCCAAGATAAGTGTCTCTTTCGTTAATGATTGATAATACCTCTAGGCGTTCGGCTCGCTCACTAGAATTTAGATCAAAGAGGTCGGCTTTGTTTATTTCTGCGCGCCATAAGTCTAGTTTGTCGCCAAATGGATTTATTCTTAATAACTCTCGGTCCTTTGCAGGCTGGCGTTGGGGAACACTGGTATTTTTCCTTGTTACCTTCACCGAGGATTTGGAGGATTCAGAATCAGGATCATGCAGGCGGGACGAGTTGGATTGAGCCATGATTGACACAATTGAGAGCCAAAAATACCAATTCATAAAGTGAACAAGTTACGTTACGCTGAGGTTTACGGTAAAAAAAAATATAAAATTAAGTGCCACTCGGGAGATGTCGAGACGTACCTTTGATGGTGTCACCGAAGATGGGTCGTTCACTCGTTAACTATCACTCCACTATCACTTTCACTACGCACCGGGACGGATTGTTTCGATTACGCGCGAGAGTCTGTTGTAGCGCTGGGCGTTGAACGCCTTTGAAGCCACTCGATGAAGATGCCTCGCAGAAGAGCGTCAGTTGACCTCTCTGATGACGTCAGTTGACCTCGTTGGAGAGCGCGAGTTGAACTCTCTTTCATCAGCGGCTTAGATCGAGCGCTGGTTGAGATGGCTGCCGTATAAGTCGTGCAGATTGGGGCCTGAACTGGTACAGTTCTGATTTCAGGGCCCTTTATGGCTGTTACCGGTACGGGTACTTGTACTTCAGACTGTCACAGACGAAGACAAACGGTGCCAAGTTTTGGCGTACTCACTTTGGAGCGGTATTGTTCAGCGGCTCACTGTGAAGTATCGGCAGATGTAGTAGCCGTGAGAGCTGGCTAGTAGCAGCTGTCGTTCAGCAACGATGACCAGGTACTTGTCATCGGCAGAGTTTGTCAGCGGCAGAGTTCGTCAGCGGCAGAGTTCGGACTGAAGAATAGAATCGGCGCACGAAGAAGCAGATGGAAGTGAGAAGACGGCTTCTTCGGCAGGTTCGATCCGACGTCAGCGGCACCAATGTAACACGGCGGTTTCTCGTGCCCAGGGCGGGGCGCGCCGGTGTTGTAGTCAGCCCTTGCCAGAGAGATGCTCTGCCGGTCCAGGTGTATTGTCGAGCACAACACAGAGCGAGGTGGTCAGCTACAGTGTCGGTCGAGACCGATGCAGGTACACGTCCGGCCTCAGTGGCCGCCGGGGGTCTTCTCACAAGCACGCGGAGCAGATGTTATGCGTCCAGCGGCTGTGGAGCCCTGTGGTCTTCCCGGACTGGTAACACGTCCGGCGCCGGTGGTGGCTCTAGGTCTTCTGCCGGTCCCCCCGATCGGGAGACTTCAGCAAAGCTATCCTACTCTTGGGGCGTAGCCCTCTAGCCTACGTGGCAGCTTACTATTGGCCAGGAGAGGATTTCATATATGGTTACACAGTTTGCGATTGGTCACTACCTCGTCGGAGGTGGGAGATGCACTGCCCGAGGCTCACCCGGTACTGACTAAGTGTGACTAAACTATGATGGACAGGTATGTAAACGGTAGATCTAAAGCTTTTGTTAAGTACAGGGCAGAGCCGAGATAGTTGAATAGCGCGCGCCGCTAAATCCTCAGAAGATGGACATGCGTGACACCGTGACGAACCGGCTTTGGGCGGCGGCGCGGCGCCACGGCTGGGCGGCGGCGCGGCGGCACGACAGCGCAGCGGCGTTCGGCGAAGTCGGCAAAGTCGGCCCCATATGGCAGAGATAATGAACGTTAAAGATGTCTAATTGAAATAGGGCCACCACGCAGGTAAAATCGAACTACAAACTATTTAATCCTAAACCCACTAAAATAGAAGCGACGGTTAGCGTAGACAAACAACAATAAGCAATTAATCGAGAGAGACGCACGTTACAGTCATGGGCTCGATTCGGACAAGTTGCAAGCGCGAGCAGAATCACTGTCGAGAAGGTGTGCCCGCCGCTAGCTCAGCGCACCCCGTGGTGTCTGACACCTTGTTCTACACTCCCCAGCCACCGCACTTCTTTGCCAACCCGCCTGCCCTACCAAAATACCCACTCGCACCTCCTTTACTTTCCAACACACACGCGGTGCCTGATGCTGCTTTACCAGGTGCCGCTCGCACACCATCGCTCACCGTCGCCCTCAGGTGCCCGTCAGCGCACCTGAGGGCAACTCCCGACAGATCAACACCAGCCACTAAAGCCGGCCGAGCAGGTGCGGCAGCCGGCAGTAACAGTCCGGAGACGGCTGCTGGCGGCCCGCACTGCCTCACCGATACCATCCGGGCGGCAGCGGGTCGCCATCACTCAGCCGCCCGCTCCGCGCCCGCTATGGGCCGGGGTGCGGGCTCGGCGGCGGTCGTGGCCCCGCGATCACGCCGCCAGTCGGTGGACGCACGGTACATAGCAACCGACGGCCGACGGCAGAGGGCAGGGGGTCGCGGGGAGAGGGGAGAGGAGGAAGTGGCGGATCTCATCTCGGACGTCCGCGGAGACGGGGAGGGGGGGGATAGCAGAGGTCAGCGCCCCGGGCTCCATCAGTCATCACAGCCATCAGACGGTGACCTCTGGGAGCGGAGTGCCGGGTGCGGTACCGACAGTCGGCCGGTGACCGCTGCTCGCTGCTCACAGAGAGGGTCTGTCTACCCGACAACAGACAGCTGTGGGGTGAGCCGAGCGGATCACACAGGCTGCCGAGTGGCCACTATCGAAGGCCGAGTGGGGCCGATAAACGAGGACTCGACCTCGGCCTGAGGAATGCTGCACAATCGCTCTGACGCCAAATCACACATCTCTCACTATCCCGTCGACAGCCAGCTCATCTCACATCATATCTGCCGGACCATAAAAGCACACCGATAGCGCTCGGTCACAATCGCGTCACAGCGACCCACTACAGCTCTGTAACAAGGAGCCGTGATAGGCAGCTCACGGCTGTTGACGTCACGACGGGTCGTCCCGGGGCCCTCCCCTGACCTCGAGCTGGCCTGCCGGTCCGGAGAGGGGAGCGTGGTGGCGCAGGTGGCCGCCGGCCGCCCCGCGTGCACAAGGCCACCGCCGCAGCCGCCACGCCCGAAACTGGTCGGCAGCGGGGCCGTTTTCCTCGAGCGACTGGTTTTCCTTCGCCGCGCGGCGCGGTCGAGTTCAGCCGGAGCTCAGAGCCGCGGTGCCGCTCCCTCCCCTGTTGGACCGTGCCGCCGCTGATATATACCCGACCACGACTCCGCGCCAGGGTCACGGCGCACGGCGGCGACAGCTCACACCAGCTGGCACGAGTTAGACAGTCACAACCCGGCGACGGCTCTCTACATGGCTATATTCCGCGCAAATTACCCCGTCAGTCCTCAGCAATGCAACGATAATAGCTCGACGGTTTGACACAGTGAGCTGGGCAACTTTCCACTGTCGCACGGCCGAGGGGCGGCGTGGTGCGCCGCTGCAAACGGTAATTGGCACGGCGATGAGCATGACACGGAGTGGAGATGCGCCGTCACCGAGACACCGGACAGTAGGTCACGGCGACGGCGGCGGGCTCTGCAGGAGCGGGGCCACACCAGCAGTGTCACTCACACCCAGCGACAGAGCGCGGGGCCACACCAGCAGTGTCACTCACACCCAGCGACAGAGCGCGGGGCCACACCAGCAGTGTCACTCACACCCAGCGACAGAGCGCGGGGCCACACCAGCAGTGTCACCCACACCCGGCGACAGAGCGCGGGGCCACACCAGCAGTGTCACCCACACCCGGCGACAGAGCGCGGGGCCACACCAGCAGTGTCACCCACACCCGGCGACAGAGCGCGGGGCCACACCAGCAGTGTCACCCACACCCGGCGACAGAGCGCGGGGCCACACCAGCAGTGTCACCCACACCCGGCGACAGAGCGCGGGGCCACACCAGCAGTGTCACCCACACCCGGCGACAGAGCGCGGGGCCACACCAGCAGTGTCACCCACACCCGGCGACAGAGCGCGGGGCCACACCAGCAGTGTCACCCACACCCGGCGACAGAGCGCGGGGCCACACCAGCAGTGTCACCCACACCCGGCGACAGAGCGCGGGGCCACACCAGCAGTGTCACCCACACCCGGCGACAGAGCGCGGGGCCACACCAGCAGTGTCACTCACACCCGGCGACAGAGCGGGTCGTGACTGGCCGTGAGGCGGGCGCCGGCCGACCGCGCTCACCGGCAGCTCTTTGAGTGACCACAGGCACGCGCTCGTGACCGCTCACCGGCCGGCCGGAGCCGGGGATCGGCCGAAATCGGCCGGCACAGCACGAACCAGTCGGTCCACACGGCACGGAAGAGCCGGCGCCGCACGGAAGGGAGAAGGCAGCCGACCGGCAGGCGCCGATTGCAGGTGTCTGCGGAGGCATTCACCCGGGTAAAAAATGATGGCGGCAGGTGGTTAGAGCGATAACCGTGACCGCCAAGGCTGACGAGTCCGCCACACAAAGATCGGATGGCCCAAACAGCGGCACCGGGTGCTGCCGCGAACCAGGGGGTTCCTCGCGTCCTGCCAGCACGCCCTCCAAAGTCGGCGCCGGGCGGCAGCATTCCTGTTGGCGAGGAGTGGCCGGCACGCCAGCAGCGCGGCGCGGCGGTGCCGGCGCCGTGGGCCGGCTGTGCCACTTCCCACCGTGACCGGCACGGCGGCACACCTGCGAACGCGCCGGAACGTCTCCGAGCGCGGACAGAGCGCCGGGAGAGTGACGGCCAACACCCCGCGAGCTGCGACAGACAGCCGCACCTGTGTATAAGCCGTGTCAGCCCACACAGAGACACACAGCGAGCCCAGCTCCGCCACACAATCCGAGTCGGCCGGCTCGAGTGTTTGGTTTGAGCTGCTCCCGAGTTTGATATGCACTTCAGTGGCTGACATGCCGTATGCTACACCGGCGAACTAAGATATGAGAGCCTCTGAGGCCAACCGTGCAGTCAAACACGTCCGACCGCATATTCCAGTGGCTCCGACCCCGGATCCGAGGGCGTCGTTTCTGCATGAGTGATGGCTGCCTGCCCGCCACGTGACCTCTCCGCATGCCTCTGCATGTGTTACCGCGCCGGCCACGTGACCCGCCGGTGCCGGGTGACCTGTGGTATCGGGTGCCAGGCGTGCTCCGGGTGCAGATCGGGGTGTTGCTACCAAGGCCGGCTCCGCCACCGGTTACAGCCGGCTGTGGCTGCTCGGCCTGACCGTGGCCGCTGCAGCTGCCGCCTGCAGTTCATCACCTCACGGCTCAACCCTCCCCGCAGCCCGCCGGCCACACATGGCTCCGACACCGGCAGCCAGCACTCCTCCAGCGAGGAATCCCTCCTCCCAGGAGTGCCAGGTGATTCACGCGGGCCCGTCCGACTGGCGTGATTCACCGACCTACCTCTCGGAGACGCGCGCCGGCCGCCGCCCCCGCCCAGCACACACGCCGCCCCCGCCCCCGCCCAGCGACCTTGGCAGGCCGGCCGAGGCCCGTCACCGGGCCAGGGGCGGCCCGTGCCACGCACCGGCCGGGCGGCCAGAGACGCTGTTCCTGAGCCGCCTCACCAGGAGGGTTCGGAAATGGGTGCTTTCTAGAGCTGGCCGCAAGTTAAATAAATGCAAGTAACAATCCCAGCATGCCAGGCCAGGCTGATGATATTGGGATAAAGCAAAGGAGCAATAGAAAAAAAAGCGAAAGAAGCTCTGGGCTATTATAATTATTTACACAACCTTTCGAATGTTGCTGAGCAGAGCTGAAGCGAAAGGCGATTAGTAGTTATGTAAGCATGTAGCCCAACCGCATTCTTATTTGCCAACAAGGAAACAGTTTTGATTATAAAGCAATTACCATAACACCACTGTTTATTCAGAACATGAAAAGCGCCGTATTGAAAGCATAACAAAGTATATAACTTCTTAAATTTGTACAATGTTTAGCACTACGGTTTGTGCCGTACCCAGACGACTTCCATTCACCGATCACCAGTCGGCGACACTGACCATGAACTGGCGCTCACTGGGTCAGCGGGAATAACGGTCTGTCCCCGACTTACCGTCCCCAGAACCCTGTCCCTCTCGGATCGGCGACACTCGCACAATGGACGGTCGGCGGACCCGCTCTTGGCCGTGAAAACTGGCCACAATGGTGCTCCCGCGGGACGCTCCAGATCGGTCACTGGCCGAGAGGGACCCGCCCGCGGCCAGCGCCGACAAAGGAAAGGGTCGGACGGGTCGACAGGGGAAGGCCGGCCGGGCCAAGGTTACTCACAGGAGCCGGCGCCGTAAAAACGGGAAGGGTTCACCGACACCGACGTCATGTCGGAGGAAAAGGCAGGTGCTGACATCAGGCCAGCTTTGTAACGCAACAAATCCACAGCGCCACCCGGCCATTTAATCTAATGCATAGATCACTTCTTGCGTCATGTACTTTTCGAAAGACATCACCGTTGGCAACAAAGCCGTAGATTTGTCGCAGCATTAGCGGCGGCGTAGTAAAACAAAGCGCACCACTCGGCAGTCCGACACACGCAGCCAAACAGCCCTCAGTCGCCGTCGGCGAGCTATTCCAGACCATCGAGCGAGTAGAGCCCGGGTCTGGAGTGCGGACAGACACTCCCCCGTACAAAGCGACATCGCCTAATGGCAGCCGCGCGGACAAAACAAGCGAAACGAAAACAGTCCCACCCTTCGGGACCAAAACAATGCACAATAGTACTGCGGCACGCAGCACACGAGCCGAGTAGATCGTCTGGAACGGGATGTGGGAGAGAAGAAAAAGAAAGGAGATGAGATAAAAGAAAGCGCCGGCGGCAGGGAATGGCAGAGTGACGGAGGGAAGAGACGGAGGAGAGTCGGTGAGAGGAGATGGAAAGCGTAGAGATACCAGCGAGATAGAGGCAATAATCCCCAGCTTGCAACAGCGCCAGCCACCTGAGATCGCACTGCCGTTAAGCCGCGGTTTAAAAGTGAAAGCCGTTTAGGGGTGCAAAAACAGATGTTTGGGGAGGGGCCGACGGACGCCGGAGAGCGGAGAGCGGCCGGTGGACCGGTGCGGTCAGAGCAGCTGACCACTGAACTGAGCAACAGACCGCTGAGCCGTACCACACGCCGCTCCCGTCATCGCATTCCAGACAAATGTGAAAGTCTTCCACGGCGGCAGCCGAGCGCTCCGGCGACCGTAGGCGGCCGGTGCTGTCTTTCCGTTCGTGTGTGCCTGGCTGGGAGTCCCGGCGGAGTAGGCGGGATGTGGTGTGGCGTGGCGTGGCGTGGTGTGCCGTCTCCCACCCCTCTCCCGCCTCTGCCCGCCTGCAGGCCGGTATTCGGCCGTCCGCTGCGAGCTCGGTGATTAGTGGCCGCTCGCCGTGGTATTACAAAACACCCGCCACGCCGGCGCACCGTCATCCGTCTTCATCCCATCTCCTCCCCGCTCGTCTCCTCTCCTTCCTCCCGCTCATCTCCTCTCCTTCCTACCCCGGCCGGCGAGCGGCGTCCGAAAGGCCGCGGTCACGCCCGAACCCCCTCTCTCCCTCTTTCTCTCCTCTCTCTCCCCCTCTCGCCGCTCCGCCGGCCACAGACCTTCGCAAAGGTGAAACCTCGCCGCGCACCGCAGTCGCGCATCAGTAGCCGCCGGCAGCAGAAGGAGGCAGGAGCAGAGAAAATATGCGGCCCTCTCAGCGAAATCAGGCAATTTAGATACGGTGAATTGCTGCGGTCACAGCAAAATCATTACCAACTTCCTTGATACCAGAGCAGCTGTAAGGACAAATCATTTCAGGAGCACGGACACGCCTACGTGCTTTCCAAAACACTTTGCACACCAATCTACACAAAATCATGAATACGTGCAAAGTATTGGTCTTTCAGTGACGCTCATTGCACATGTGTCGCTTTCCATTTCTCGTCCCCCTCCCCCCTCTCCGCCACACCCATCCAGTCACCATGTGGCATGACGCTGCCGCTTTACACTAGAAGCGGCATGCCGTCTCACGGACCGGCCAAACGCAGAGAACAGACAGACGAGTCGTCAGTCAGACGGAGACCCGTCATCACACAGACGAGAGACGGCCGACCAGGTGAAATAGTCGGCCAGTCCAGACGAGAGTGGCATCGCGTGCCGCCCAGCACCGACAGGAGACTGACAGGAAGGCGACTGGTATTGATTAGTCCGCCAGTTCCGGCTATGAAGACATCTGGTGGGCGTGACGCCACATATCAGAAAGAAAGCGCAAACGTCTGATTTATCTCAGACACCAAATGTTTTGCAATGCATTGCTAAAGCTGCTTTGCTGCACTCGCGAAGCGGCAAGGAACGATTAGCACAAGCATTGAACCAGCAAAGATGATTCGCATGCTTCTCTCGCTAGATGTCACTAGTTGTCCCGCCTGAACGTAGGCTGTACCGCATAGCACGAGCGCGACTGCGACTTCGCACGATACGCAAAGCTAAGGAAAACGTCTCCACGCGCGCCTTGCCGCACAGCCTGCAGCTCTTCCCGGTTTCCTGAGGCGCCGGTCCCGGCCGGTGGCAGCTGTGACTGGTTTCCTGAGGCTCAGACCGCGGCGCTGTAGCAGCGGGCGTGGCCGTGAGGCGGTCCGCCGGCCGGTTGGCGCCGGGAGATCGGGGTCAGAACGTGCGCCGCCTCTCGCGGCCGTCTCTCGTTCCGAGCGAGCGCCGGCGGCCGGGTCACGCCACGATGGTGCGTCACGGCCGTCCGGGCGCCACCGGGCCGTGACGGGCCGTCACAGGCGGACTCTCACTGAGAGGCAGTCCGTTACCCGTCACCGGCTCCGATCGACACGGCACCAGCTTCCGGCACCGGCGCGGCGCGCTCCCGAACTAGGCGTCTGACATGTTAACTAGGGCACTGCTGCCGACGGCACGGCGCTCAGTTCGAAACCAATCGGCAATTTTGCCAGTACGTCGGCGAAATCCCGACACGCCTCGCTTGCTCTGGCCACTAGTAAATGCTGCTGCAGCTCGTCGGAAAGTAGTGGCAGCTGCTGCAACTCCGGAGCTGAACCGCCCGATGGAGGTGCCGTCGGTAACTCTGCCGTCGGCGGCGCCCCGCCCCCGCCGCCGCCTCGACGGCGCCGCTCGACAAAGGTCAACTGACCGCCGCCGACACCCGGGAGCGGGCCGGGCAGTCGGGGTCGGCACGGACCGTGCGCGACAGGCTGATAGCCGGGTCCGCCGCCCACCACCGCGCCGGCCGGCGCATCATCGGAGCGCAGTGCACCTCCCACTGCCACTGTGACAAACCGACCGACTGACGTCACCGCCGCAACACTCATGACGTCATCTCTGACGTCACAGGGACGCACCTGGGCATCCCGCGTGTCGAGAGCCGGCTCATCTGATCAGCTCCATTTGAATGGCTCTCCAGACGGACTTCTCTGAGGTGTTACCGGGTACTGGCGTTACCAGATGACTTCTGGGTACCGCCTCCGTTCCACAACTGGTAACGTGAATAACTGAATACAGAGGATGGTAGTATGGTGAAGGTTCTCCCGTGTCCCTCCATGTACTCTGTCCTCTCTAGCACCGACGACTGACACCATGGCGAGGGTCACACCCACCCACTGTCATAGCTCCCACTGCAGTACGACGCAGGCCGGGCGAGCAGCACAAAGGGAACGGACCACCACCACCGGCGCCAAAACAAACCGCCGGCCGAACAGAGTCCATCTATGACGTCCGAGGGAGATTAATAACCCGACTGCGCCGACACGCTGAGCGATGGCCAGCGGCGCCGGGCGCGGCGCACCACGGCGTGAATCACCAGCACAGAGGCGCAGTCAGATCAACAGCAACACAAAACCAGTCAACACGTCTCTGACCGCCACGACCTTCGTCCGCGCCGCCGCACAGCGGCCTCGGCGCCGTCACTTACCGGCGAAAACGGGCCAATCATTAGCGGCCCAATAATGGCCGCGCCATAAGTCAGCCTTATCGACGCTCCGGTGCACAAAACATCCGCGCAGGATATGACAAAGACGACGGCGTCAGCGCAGGGGAAGAGCCCAGTGAGGCGAGCGCACCGGGAGTCATTCTTCAATCGCCGATTTATATACAGACACCAGCAATAAGCATACATACGGCCGGTTTGAGTCTGTGACGGCAGCCATTCCCCAGCATTGAGGGCGGGTATTTTTTGTTGGGACTGGTGCAGTCCATTCATTGCCGCCGAAGACCGGGCCAAATAGTCGGCCGGCCGCGCAGTCAGCTGTGGGACCGCAGCGGTGACGGCACGCACCGCGGCGCGCCGGCATTGTGGCCCGGTTCGATCGCGGCGCAGTGCGGCGGCGGTGGCACTGTGGCGTGGCGGCGGCCTTGGCGGCCGGACCGACCTGCTGGAAACGGCGCTGAGCCGGCCGGCCGGCCGACCCGCACCCCGCCGCCCGAGCCGCCGCGTCGCGTGACTCGGCAGCGCCATTTTTGCCGCAGAACCGGCAGCAGAAGCCGACGGGCGTGCCGACGTTTGTGCCGTTCACCGGAATGCTGGCCTGATTGCATGCAAATAGACCCGGATACAGGCGCTTTTTGGTCATCGTAATTATTCTTGACGAAGCGAGGAGCGCCGGTCGACGGCGACCGTTTCGGGCTGGAAACGACCGAGGTCACCGGGGGCATTGCTCCGCAACACCGACATTGCCCAACGTTTTCAGCGGCCATGTACAAAGGACGGATGTTGCGTTAGGGCTTCTCAGGCCCGTTTCACTTGCGGACAATGTCTCCCGGGCGAATCGGCTCATCGCCGGTCCAATTCGCTGCAACGGGCGCGGCGCGGACGGCATATTGACCAAACGTCTCCTGACGGCGCGCAGGGACCACGGCGGAGCCGGGCGGCGGTCGCTACAGCTGGCAACAGCGGCGTGACAGCTGACAGCGCCGATCTGACAGCTGGGAGTAGCTGCGTGACAGCCGCCGCAGGTGACAGCGCCTGCTGACGACCGTGACAGCCGACACCGTTCCAATCGTGACAGCAGTGACAGCGCGGCCAGCCGACATACGCTGCAGTCTCTCCTATTTAGACCCTGGCGTCACTGATACGGTGGTCTCTCCTCTGACCCGACCTGCACGGCTGCCCCGCCAGCCCGGCGCCGGGCCGCACCCTGTCCACCGCACAGTTCTGCAGTTTACCGCCACTACCACGACCGGCGACACAAGCCGAGCCGCCCGCCGGCCAGTGCTCAGTGCACACAGCACACAGCGCAGTAGACCGCGCGGCCGGCGCAGCAGCTGCCTCTGTTTACGCTGCTGGGCGCCGGCGGAGTTTACCTCAGCTGCCTCGGCTGCCAAACGTTTGTTCGGCGGGGAGATCCATGGTCGGTTTGTACGGCGCACCAGGCACCACTCACCGCTGTGGGTCGTACGAGCCCGTGCGAGCCGGTCTGTCAGCGGTGTCCGGTTCGGTTCAACCGATCCCGCCCCTCCCCTTCCCCGCTGCACTCGGTGCAGTCACACTACCTCACAGAGCGCGGCTGATGGCCGCCGACAGAGACTCACCCGGGAGGAGGTGGCGGGCTGGCCGGGACGCGGCGAGCTCCACTGCTCCCAGCCGGTGCAGTAGGGTGCCAGGTACGGGCCGGGACCGCCGCGGCCGCGACCCGCCGACCCCCCGGGCGGTCCGGGCGGGCCGCGGGCGTCGCGCGGGTCACGAGCAGCCGGACCGCGCACGTCCAGGTATGAGCTGTGTCGGTTCGGCGCCCCGCCGCCCCGTCCGTACGGGATGTAGTTCAGCTCGGCACCCAGATCGTGAGCCGACACGCTGCGCACTTTGTCCAGGCTGGCGCTCTTCGAGTCATAGTACTTGCTCGACTTGCCGCCGCCATTGAGATTCAGGCTGAAGTTGGAGCGTTTCTCCCAGAACAGACCGCCGCTCGGTAGGAACGGCATGGCGGCGGGCCTCTCTCACATCACAGTCACACGGCGCGTCACGTCACAGCGCGTCACGGCACGGCACGGGCGGCTCCCGACGCGGCACGTCCCTCCCGGCTCGGCTCTCGCTCACCACTGCCGCGCCGCCGCCGCCGCCGCCGTGGCGCGCGCGTCGGCCGGGGCCAATGGAGCGGCGGCGGCGGCGGCGGCGGCGGCGGCGGCGAGCGGCGCAGCGCCGGCAGTCGGCCGACCCGGCGACCGGCGCGGTCGACTCGACCGGCGCGGCCGCGCTCCGTTACCTGGCCGCCGGCGGAAGGCGCCGTTCAGAGGCCCGGTACCAGTGGAGATAGGCCGCCGGCCGGCAGACCGCAGCGCCGCTCCGGGTCCATCTCCACACACAATCCGCCCGGTCTCCGTCCGTCCGTTCAGCCGGCAGCGGACCCAGGGGTGACACGCACCAGCGCGGCGGGCCGGGGGCGGGAGCTGCGTACAGACAGGTGTCCGCTCCCCTCCCTCTGAATTCCGCCCCTCGGCGGCCGCCCGCCCCCGGTGTGTACGACCATTAGTCGGTATTCGCCGGGCTGTCACCATCAAGGTCACCGACACAGCCGCGGCGTCCGTGAAAAATGACGGCACACACACAGATGGTGTTCCGAGTCCGACCCTCCGATTGGTGTTAAATGAGCTGTAACCATTTGTAACAAGAAATGTCCCAGTCAACATAATTTTTCTTCATTTTGTTCAGCCATTTAAAATACCTACTGCATCGGGAATTCTGAGCAATAGACCAGTTGCTGCTCGTGGCAACATTTTAGCGTAGGAAATACCAGTCACCACGCTGCCTATAACTATCAGCACACAGCCGGGCTGCCCCAGGACCCTGTGAGACAGCTGAACATCCACATACACATCTGCCTGCACGGGCAGACACCAGTCCGGGCACGGTCCCGCCGCCGGCAGCGTCCATCTCCAGCTGCGGCTACACGGCGTCACCTCAGCCGCTCGCCGGGCCGAGTTGCGCCACACTAATAAAGCTCCGGAGGTGCCCCGGCCACCAGCCGGCCATCCGAGCTGTGTTTGTGCAGCGCGGCGAGCCGAGCAGCGCCGGCTGCACGGGACGGTCACCTTGCCGACACCTGAGATACAGCGCAGTGGCGGCCCGGGTCGACTCTGCCCGGCCCGGGCCGAGCCGTGCGGGTTAAGTCAGAGTCCACAAATCCGCGCCGCCGAGCCGGGCCGATGGAATGCACAGCTCGCCACGCCGCCCGGCCGAAAAAGCGGCGGCCGTTTTTACCAAGGCTTTCCGCCGCCTGACGCCGGGCGGCTCGGCCACGAGCGATCCGCCAGCGTATAGGCCCGGCGAGGCCGTACGCTGATCTATACGGCGCCGCACCATGCACTCCGGACAGTGAGCCTCTCGTACTGCATCATACATTATGTGGTATTGAGCCTGTGACAGTAGCTGGTAGGCTGCAGAGCCGGGCGGTGATGGAGCGAGGGATGGCTCCCACGGTAGCGGCGCAGATACCCTGGGTCGCAGACTCCGCCCGGACCCAGCCAGGTTTTCCGGTGAGACTCGGCTCCCAGCTCGAGTAGGCTGGCCGGGCCGGTGACACGGGACTGGTGGCTACCCCGGACTCGACCCAGTGCCGCGTGGAATGCAGAGGCCAGCTGACCACAGGCGGCAGCAGCGGCGGCGCGGTCAGCGTGCAGTGTGCAGCATGGACCCGCACCTGGCCGCGCCGGGCTGGGAGCGGGACGGTATGTGGTCAGTGGTCACCGACATCCGAACGAGCTCCTCAGTTTTCACTCACAGTGAGCCTACAACAAAGATCAGGAGAGACATAGGAATGCAGGGAACCATCAAATGCAACTTGTTTGAGGCTGATAATGATAGCAGACAGTTCGTGAATTTTTCAATAGGATGGCTTATGGATGGGTATGGAATATGAGTTTAGTCGAATGTTGGTCAGTTTGTCAAAAGGAGAAAAAAAACAACAGCCAATACTCTTATCTCAAGTGTGCACAGCATCTCAAACAGACTCTGAACTGATACTATTGTGCGTGCAGCTCAAGTAGCGGTTCACACTGTCTCGCTACAAACATTCGGACACGTCTGCAAACACAACTGGAGACGATAATCGCTGACCAAACACTGCCCCGAAATGTCAACGTCTGGCCGGGCTACTCCAGACACGTCGCTCGGAGGACAGAGAAACTCGGAGACTGTGCAGTTCTCTGCCCTCTGTCCAGGAGTCGTTAGTGCGATCAGTGACCGGCGACAAACCGTCAGTGGCAACTGGCAGGTGACCAGTGGTCAGCGATCGGTGACCAGTGGTCAGTGATCGGTGACCAATAGCCAGTCGCCATTGGCCGACGTTAATCGCCACTGACTAACCCCATCGGTCAGGTATGATTCCGGCGAGGGGTCCAGCCATTTGTCAGGGAATGGTCATCGAGCCAGTCGGGTCATTTCCACCCTGTGACGGCTTCAGCTATCATCACCCGTCTCCGTAATACGCTGTAAATGAGTCGTGAATGGTCGTGATTCGTGTTCGACCGTCTCTCCGCTTTTACTTTCGCGTGCGTTGGTCAGTTCAATGACAGTCCGTCCGTCCGTCCGTCCGTCCGTCCGTCCATGAGACAGTCCGTCAATCAGTGAGTCTGTCCGTCAATCTGTCAGTCAGTCCGTCTGCCCGTTCGTGGAAGTTGCTGCCGCTGGGCTGACGACACTATCGTGAGGAGCAACAGCACAGATGGGACCATGGCAACGGCATGAGCTCAAACAAAACGTCAGAGGACGCTTGGACGGAGATAATTCGAATGGCTACTACTGCCTGTTAGGTGTGAAAAATATACTCCCTCATTCGGGGAAGGAATCGTGACAGTGCTGGTCTGGGGAGGGTTTCAGGCATTTTAGAGAGGCGTTGCATTATAAATAAAGTTACCCGACGCTGTTGGATATACAGTTCCATCTGATGACACCAGTCAGTGATGGGACAAGGGTAACTCATCGAGCTAAGTGACATCAGCAAGGGAACTGTTTGGACATGAATGCACCAGAGGTTACAAATGCCTTGCAGCTTTCTTTGTTTACGGCTGACAGCTCACTTGGCAACCCCAAATCATTATGATGCAACGGAAGAGCATTTGGGTAGATGGGTATTGGGTTATAAGGACTTTTACAGTCCGTTTTCCTCCAATGGACCCCCACTTATAAATCCGACACGTGTTTCTTATTTTTACCGTTAACAGCTCGGTACGCACCCCGTTCTGTGTGCTGCCCGGAAATACCTGCCGCCGCGGTAGAATGGACGGGGTGTCTGCCGCCCTCCCAACACCCACGGCACGTGCGCTGAGCACCTCTGACTCAGCAGATCCGGCATACCTTCTGCCGAGCCCACACACCGCCAGCGAGGCTCCGATCAGACGCCCAGAGTGATACCTCAGATTATAGAGAACACACGCCCACAGCCGCAGAGCAGGGCGAGAACATTGGACATCCTCTCTTCACTGCAGCCCAACAGTTACCGTACAGGTGTAAGTCGCCTCCCCTCTGACAAGGAACATGCTGTTTCCTCACAATACACGGATGCACTTAATCATGTACTAAAAATTTTGGTGCACGCACGTCGACTTTAAGCTACAACTGGGGAGCTTCCCTGTACGCCCGAACGCGGATTTCCTCGGATGGGCGACAGCTCAAAGGTGCCATTTGTTGAGTAAGACCCTAGCGCGGATCCGATTAGTTATAAAAGACATCAAATGTGGATCATTGCAACGAAAAAAAAAACAGTAACAGCAACCGATGCATCGGATAATCACACTGATACTCGCACATTACCAGGAAAAGTGTCATCAGCGTTCAATAATCCAAACAAATCACTGCACGGATGCAGTTGCGGCGCTCAGACTTTGCAACACCACTGCTATTCGTCAGACAGGGCCAGAGTCGCGCCAGCGCAGTCATAGCACCCAGGCGCAAACACAGAGCCCACACAAAAACCAACGACAAAAAGACTGATTGTGTCGCCGAGAAAAAGAACGCTCACAGTACCAGCGTAATCACAAGGAATGAGAATGTCTAGGGAAAAACCTACGGCCGGGTGGCATGTCTCACATCCATTAGGGCTGTCACCACGCGACAAATGCTCGTCCCCATCGGACTACATTGCGATTAGAGTTGCAAAGTTTCCCTACCGCATTACCGGCATGCCGGTAATTTTTCACTACCGCAGGTTTTTTGTGGTATCTGGCATGTCTTGCCGGTAGCATGCCGGTATTTTTGGTTTTGCACAAAAAAAAATTATTAGCATATGATTCAAACTTTGGACACTAAGAGGAAAATGTGGCAATTCTTGTAGGGGTAAACTGGAATCAACAATGCAGGTTTTTTTAGTATGCCGGTAATTAGGTGGTGTTTTTGCTTTGGGCGTGGTAGCATGCCGGTATCCCCCCAAAAAATTGTGGGGCGGGGCGGTGCCGGTAGCAGCCTTTGGGGGAAACTTTGCAACTCTAATTGCGATGCATCTGTGAGTGGCCATGTTGTGGGCCCTATCCGGGCCGCGGCGCGGTGATAACCGTCCAATACCGCCGCCAGGCAGACAACACAAGGTCGTCGTGCCGGCGATGGCCGTTCAGAGTTGATCGATCGGTGTTTGTGCCGGCCAACCGACCCAGCCGCCCGCCACGGCGGTATCCCACGGCGTCACAGACTCGAAACTCCTCTCACAATCCCAAGACATTTGAGACCGGGCGTTCCCCTCGTAGCTACCCTAAGGCTCTAGAGTGTCGAGGGTTAGTACCCGTCTGTTACCCTCATGGGCGACCGTGGTGCTCCTCTGTTACATAAACGGTGGTAGGTAACGATCTTTGGCCGTCAGCCGAACGACTCCGCACCGGCGACTCGCACTACAGCGATCAGCAGACAGCAGCTCAGTCAGTGGTCAGCAGGCAAAGGTAAGTTGTATGCAGTCAGCAGTAGGCAGTCAGCTATCACAGCAGTCACCTGTCCGTAATCGGCAGTCAGCTGTTCGCGGCTGGTTGTCAGCGCTCGGGCGCGGTTAGTGGCTGGCTGCCCAGCGGTCAGTGGTCACGCCATTCACCAAGGTCACATCGATTGTCGGGAAGCACACACAAGTGTGGGTCGGTGTCGGACGCCGAGGCCGCGGCCACAGCACCGGGCCAAGGTTTCACCCCGCCCGACCCCCCACCCCTGTCCCCCTCCCTTCCGTGACCCACCTGGGGGCCAGTCAGCTGATCGTGCCCGGTGGCCAACACGGAACAGCCCGACACTGACAGTCTGACAGCCCAGTGGGACCAGAAACGGCTGATTCGAGCCTTTGCCCAACTTGACGGCGGTGCGTAGACAACGTCAAATATTTTGGACAGCAATGACAACTCGTAAAAATGGCCCTGGATCGCGGACAATGTACTGGCGCGTGGGAGCAGGATGCATTGAGTGAAGCGTCGGAACACCTGTGAACTTGTTGCATGTTTATTTTTCAGTCATTTCGGAGTCACAATTTACAGCTGTCACTAAGAAAAAAAAAAACAAATGCCTCGCTCCGTATAGGTTGTACAGCAGACGTACCCGCCCTGCTTTGAGTGGCATGCCTGCACACGACGGCGTCACCCGACCGTACACTCAGCGCAGTAACTTCTGGATACGTCCCCATGGCCTGACCGGTCCTGAAGTGCACAGCTGCAGTGGTGAGCACCCGTACCTGTTCAGCATTCCGCTGACCAAATCGGACCATCGCCGCCGGCACCGGCCGGTGCACGAAGGACGGCCAGAGGTCGGCGGACCCATCCTGCAGGTCGGAGGACCCGAGCTGCAGGCCGGCGGACCGGAGCTGCAGGCCGGAGGACCGGAGCCAGAGGTGGGCGGACCGGAGCTACAGGCCGGAGGAACGGAGCTGCAGGCCTGAGGACCGGAGCCAGAGGTCGGCGGACCGGAGCTACAGGTCGGCGGACCGGAGCTACAGGCCGGAGGACCAGAGCCAGAGGTCGGCGGACCGGAGCTACAGGTCGGCGGACCGGAGCTACAGGCCGGAGGACCAGAGCCAGAGGTCGGCGGACCGGAGCTACAGGTCGGCGGACCGGAGCTACAGGCCGGAGGACCGGAGCCGGAGGTGGGCGGACCCGTACTACAGGCCGGACAGGAGGTCTGCGGACCGGAGTCACAGGCCGGAGGACCGGAGCTACAGGCCGGAGGACCGGAGCTGCAGGTCGGAGGACCGGAGCTGCAGGTCGGAGGACCGGAGCTGCAGGCCGGAGGACCGGAGCTGCAGGCCGGAGGACATGCGGAGGTCGGAACTCGGAGGACATGCAGGATGCAGATATGGAGGAGACATGGGTAATCGGAGGACAAGGAGAGGTCTACGAAGCGGAGATCGAGGTTACAGAGTATCCAGATGTCTTTGGAACAGAACTAGAGGTCTGAGGAGATGCAAAAGTGGCGCACCTGGTCGCGCAGATCATTAGTCACTGTCGTCCTTCTCTGACCAGTTAACTTCCCTCGGGAAAAGAGCATAACCAGATCTATATAATGACACCAACACAGAGCTGTTCCCGTTCAATGGAGTCGGGAACATAGCTCGGTCGCCCCTCCACCCCTGGACCGGTCACTCCGCGCTCCGCAGGCCTCCCCGGTCGAGCGCCGTGCACGTGCCAAGGTCACGGTGCACACGCTGCGGGCTCGGGCAACACGTCGTATGCAACAAACTCGCGAGCCGGACTGCTATAGAATGTAACTGACGGACTACTGACGGACGCTAGCCCAGAGTCGTTTTGTAGAACCCTCAGACAGACAGGCAATTCTACTGAGATCATTTCACGCCGTGTGGCTTGAAAAGTTCCTCGTTCAGCCCAGATGGTTTACTGCAATGTGTGGGTGTTCGTGGTCGTTTCATGCTGGTAATTCGACGCATGACTTCCAGAAAGTGGCGGACTACATATATCTCTCATACCACCCTTTGCTGCTCAGTCCTCGCCCTAGCAACTCCCTTCACCCCAGGCTGTTCAATTATAACATTTTCCAGAAGACGCGGCATTAGCTGAGTCCATACCAGCAGATTCTGTGTCATTACCGTGCGCTAAATGCGGACGGGGACGGATGCGCCGCTGACAGTTCCACGACCACGGTCTCCGATAGGGACGGTATCAGCCAGTCGGGTGCGGTGACACAGCTGTCTACAGCGCCTACCGACCGACCGACCAGCCGAACGGCCGCTCACCGACCGACCGACCGCAGGTGAACGCAATCGATGGTATCCAGGAGCGCAGAGGCGCACAACACACGTCATCACCAGAACGAGTGGCGACAGAGCACACAGCTGAGTATGACTGAACACGGTAGAGCACAGTAGAGCACAGCTGACAGTAGAACATCGTGCGACACAGCAGAGCACAGAGCACGTTACATTAGCACAGTAAAACGCGTCACAGCACAATAAAAGTGTGGCATCAGTGCGTTAGCGAGCAGAGCAGTATCTCGCCATATCACACGCAGCATTGCTCAGTACGACACGCAGTTAAGACAGCGGCGCGACATCAGTATCACAGAAGTACGACACGCAGTAAGACAGCGGTGCTACATTACATCAGAGCCGAGTGCAGCGCCGCTGTATCACATCACACGCGGACGGCAGTGGGACGGAGCTCGCATCAATCCAAGCGGGCTGTTCATTCCGCATGTAAAATGGGTCCGCCTTTAGCATAATGCCACGGCGCCGTGCATGTGTTAACTAGATAAGCGTGCAATAGGGCGCGGCCTTTCCGGGAAGGTGGCGGTGCCGGCCGCTGCCCGAGGCTGCCCGGGGCGCGGAGACCCCCCGGGCGGCCGGCAGAGTTTCGGGGAACATTCCCCAGGGTGGCGGAGCAGAGACAAATTTCAGTCCGCGCCTAGAGAGAGCACTGGGAACCGCTGAATACTGATGAGTACATGACAGCGAAATGCAGGCCCAGCGAATTTTGTTCGTCCTAACCTTGACAGAAAGGTCACTGGGCTGACCTTGCCGAAGACTGAAATTCAAAACAGCGAACTTGAAGCACAGTATTTCAACGACGACGCATAATACCTACACATATTTGTGCATTAGCATGTATGCACCATATTCAAAGGTGGTCTGGTGAAATATGGGGACACGAATGAGTGGCGAAAATGATCCCGGCCATTAAGAAATTCACGACAGGTAAGTTTCAATTCACATACATCGGCATGGGTGACATCTGACTAAAAGCTTTGACAGGGTGATGGTGTTGCTTTACCGCGGAAAACGAAATGATCCGCACCATTCCAACTGCTCTGACCACCATTACAGATACGCACGCACGACTCCGTCTCCTAAACGACAGGTCGTCGGCATTAGTGACACTCCCATAACGCTGATATCGCATACCGGGCTGTAATCTCCACCGCACGCCCCGGAGGCCAGAGCTGTGTCACAGAGGACTCCAGTCGTCAGCCAGCGACAGACAGTGACACAGAACGACGGAATACCGCCTAACGGGCGAGCGTCGCGTGCAGAGCGCCCATCACAGGCGTCACAAATACACACCACTAACACGACACACTAGAGGAGACATAACACAGCCATCGCGGCGCGAATGTCACGAAGGATAAAAGCACACACCAGGGACACGTCACACACAGTTATCAGTCAGTCACATCAGTTATCACACACGTCACCATCACTGTGTCACGACAGCATCATAGCGTTACACAGTACACACAGCACCAACTACCAGCAGCACATCTTAAAATCACGACTTCCGCTGAGCACACACCAGTCAAAACCACAGCATCCTCATCCAGTAAAACGCCATCCATCCTCGCACACTCCCATCACTCCCTTCCCCACTCACCTCCGTGTCAGTCAGCGGGTCCATATCGGCCGAGCCCATGTTGACGGAGCCCCGCGAAAGGGACCTCATATCCGACCTTCTCCCAGGTGACCGTCCGCCTCCTCGGCTGTCTCAGTGACACTGTCGCTCCACACACGCACTCCCCTCCTCCTCTCTCCTCGCTCTCGGCCTCTCTCCGCCTCTCGTAGGGCTTCCACTCGCTGTGCGACGCACTAGATCAGACCACCGCGCCGCCGACTGTGATCCGGTGAACCGCTGTTGTGTTCCGCGCACACCGCCCGTCCGTCACGTCCGTCACGTCACGTCACGTCCGCGTCGGTCGGCGTCACGGCTCACAGTGACGCAGATCGGCTCTCTCGCCGGCAGAGCCGGACGGCGATTAGATAGGGGCGCGTCGATAGGCGACGATGACACGCATTAGTAGGGAGGCCGGATGATGACGAGCCGGCCGCTCGGGGGATTAGAATCCACGGCGGTGATGGCAGGACACGACCTCTGCTCCCGGGGATTACAGGGGGCAGCAGGCGACCTGCGATACGGCCCAGGAGGAGCGACCTACGACCCGGGAGGGGGCGACCCACAGCCTAGGGGTCTTAGTGACAACAAGACCTTCACACGGGGCCCTACGTCAGCAGCTGTGTCATACGCTGGGCTACTGTTCTCCGACGGAACTGAGGAGAAAGGGATCGATGCGACACCAAGCCAGAGGCGTCACAGCCGACCATTTTACCAGCAGTCATCTCATCATCACTACCTCGAACGACAGTCCTCTCTGATAGATCCTCCCTGACAACAGGCGACACAGTACGACTTTCCAACCAATCTCAATTTCCATCTGCGGTCGGATAAAAGACAGCCCTCATGGCCGACAATATGTAGCCCGGGGACGGGCTTTGCGACATCATGATGCCGCCACTCTGATGGACCACCATTTCTCCATGCTCGTCGCCGTGGAACAATCAGAAAGCTATTTGCCGTATCGTCCCGGCAGCGCAGATGCACGGAGGAGTGGGGACAGCCGACGCCGCTCATGTTTACATTATCTCTGCCACGGCTGACGGTACAGCCCGCCGGCTGGAGATACAGCCTGTCGCCGCTGATATGTGGAGACACGAATTGATTGTGACCTCGGGTGGGAGAGGGGGCGGTTAAGAGATGCCCGATCGCGTCCGGCTTGGGACCCAGCGTGACCTCGGCGACTAGGATTAGATCTAGCGAAAGCAGTGACCAAATGCGCCACACACAGGACACGACTAGCTGAAACAGCGCGGGTCGTGTGACACCTCTCCCTCGGGGGTGTGACCGGTGCCGGGCTCAGGCCGCACGCAGGCCGGCCGCCCTGCCGCCAACTGGGCCAGTCCGTCACGGCCCGTCAGTCACAGTCCGTCATCCCGAGCAGATCGGCGGACCGACCGGCAGGGGGAGGGAGCGCGGGTCGACCGGTGGGCTGCAGGGTGCAGATGGCTGCGAGGTCACACAACGGGATGGGTTTTAGAGGTCCTGATTACGGCGAAAGTTCCTTGCTTTTCTTTTTAATCACTTTCATTTAGACATGCGATAGAGCTCACTGTCTTGAACCATGTAACAATTTAAGTTCGTTCATCTGACGAAGCTGTTTGGCCGTGCCCGAGTGCTGGTAAGAGGTCCGACACGCCACCAGTTCGAGCGGACTGATTCGCCGTCCGGAGGACAGGGGCCGGCGCCGGCGGTGCTGTGTTGCACCCGGCGGCCGTCCGGCTGACCCGATTGGTCTCAATTGGGTCCAGCTGTGTCGGTGTCGGCGGCCTGCGCAGCACGACGCTCTCAGATTGTCTCTCTGTGTAAGGCTGTGACCTTTTCAGGGCAATGGGACGCCGACCTCGGCCTCGACAGGGCCGGACACTGAGAGACAGGCCGAGTGACAGACCATTTCGGACCGCGGAATGAGTCGGGTCGGACTGGATGACAGGACGCACTGCATCGGGAGAGAGAGCGATGGATAGGAGTGATCCCCGGTGATTAGTTGTAAGTTGATAACAGCGAGGGGAGAGAGCGGGAAGAAGGGAAATGAACCAGTTTAGAAAAATATACAGAAACAATGTAAGAGATCGACACCCGGCTACTCCGATGCAGCGCGCGCATCACAGTCTGATCCCAGAAGCCTCCCATTTGAGACCGATACCAGCTGGTAGGCCTCTGAGCAATTTAGTGCCTCAGGCCAGCCCAAATCCTGAGAAAACAAATACCAGCCGTCCGCCAATCCCGACATGAGCTCTGTCTGCTGAGAAGACCGGAAAGGCTTCCTTGGAAGGTCCAGGAATCGCTCGGCTCTCTCTCCCCCTCCCCCCGCGCTTCCGAGACCATTTCACGGAACTGTCGACCGTTTCAGTGCCGACTCGCGGCAGCCAAACCCCTTCCAATGGGGGTGGAGCGTCTTTCCCGCCGCCGATAGGCACGACGGTGCCGACGGAGAGCGCCGATCCGTCGCGATCATCCGACGGGGGAGGGTCGTTCGGGGAAACACTTTCCGTCGAAGGTCTCGGGAAGAGTGGATATTCGGCGTCCATTACCGCTTCGACCGGTAGCCCGCGGTGGCTGATAGACCCGACACGAGTTTCACATCAGCATCACTTTGGCCAGCGTGGCGCATTAATTTGCTCGGCGTCCCCGTATCACCGGGTCAAGGCACAGGGGCTGATTAGGGAATACTTTCACTGCAGCTTCTCTGGAGGAAGGCTTATCAGGAAAAATTGCATTAGGGTTTCCAATCAACCGAAGCAATATTGCCTAGCATTAATGCTATGGTTATTTCTCTGCATCAAGCGATAGCAGACCCGCTAACAAAACCGTAGAAATGCGGATAGCTACCTCATTCAATTCACCGTTATTCCGAGTATTTTGGAAACTAAGCTACATGAAAATAAAAGACCGGTCTAAAAAAGACATACAATCGGAAGCCTTCAGATGGTGCATATAGTTACTCTCAGATAAACTACCGTTCTGAGCCGCCGCGATGGAGATACGTGCTGCGGCACAGTGCAGTGGTCCGACCTCTGTCAGCCATTGTGTGGAAAGCGGACACGTGTCGTCTGCTGTCACGTCTGGCGGTCGGCGCCATCGGGAGAAGCCGTCTCAGCCCTTCAGCGGGCGGCCAGCGTGACCAATCGTCCGACGGCCGGCCCTGCCCACAAAGGAGCCCCATCGCCGTCCACCGCCCGTCGTCCCATCTCCCGACAGCACTTATCGCCGGCCGGCAGTTGCATTCAGACGAGCCGAATTTCTCCCCGCCGAAAGTGATTTAATTAAGCGGCAGAAAATAAATTACGCGTGCACAGAGCGGAGGCAGCCAGCCGTGGAAAGAGACGGCGTGTCCAGCCGAGTTGCAGTTGCTAACTATGTGGAACATCGGCTCAAAGAGAAAGGCTACAATTACTGGGGTAACTCGGGAACCGACCGTTTCCGGCAATTAGGAGAGATATTGAAGAAATTGGACGGTTGATTACGGATGCTTTCAGCCGCTTCGATGTCTAGATCAAGGCCATCTACAGGGTCTATATTACTTAGGTTCTATACTACCGATGTCGAACTTTCAGGCAAAGAAAAGTGAAGACAACGGTGCCACCGGCGAAATTCAAATACACTGAGAAAACATTGATATGATGTTGCATCAACACGGATTATCTTATCAGCCATGTCCATTTGAGGAAGCACTCGTCACCGCCCTTGTGAAGGAGTCCCGGGGAGCGGGGGTCTATCGCGGTCGGCAGCGGCGACCCCGGCGGTACCAAGGTCGTTCTGTGACGTCCGCCACTGCCCCGGTATCGGTGACGGTGAGTCAGACATCTGACCTCAGCAGAACGGACGACGGGCGGGCTGCAGTTAGTCCCCGAGCTGAACATAGCAGAACGGAGGACTGGACAACGGGCAGGGCTAGCTGGGCTGACGGCCTGATCACAGCACTGCCGGATAGCGGACAGGGGGCAGGACAGGGCAGGGCTGGCGGTCAGCCTCCAACCGAACCTGACCACAGCACGGCGGGGGGAGGGCGAGGACTGGCCGGCCGGCGGTCACGCTGCGCTGGGCTGGACGGGCGTGTCGCCGCGCACCACCGCCATAATGAGGTGGACGCCGCCACCGCGCCGGATCGTGCCCCCGCACCAGGTGGCACCGCGCCGTCCGCCCGATTCACCCTGCACAGGATGGAATCAGAACGCTGTCACGTTCAGCCATCATAGCCCCCGCAGAGAACTGAGCAGTCCCTTCGAGCGACACAAACAATGCGCTCAGACCGACCTGCGAGGTCATCCAACCGGTCTCGGTCACCCAAAGCCCACTACAATGCTATCATGGGCATCCGTCATTCAAGGTGGAAGACCACTCTTCCTGTCACCAAAGACTGACTAAGCGCACACATCAGCATCCAAATAATGGCACAGGAAACGGCGCACAGAGGAAGGTGAGGGAACTCCGCGGTTCAACCTTCCTCCGACGTGACCGAACTCGCCGTCCATCTTCCTCCCTGGTGCGGGGAAATTGGCTGGCCCCGGTAACCCACTCCGTGCGGCTGTGATTCACGTTATCCCGTCCCGGCTGCGTGGTCAGGGCAGTAGCTCGGTCCCCGGCGTTCCCACGTCTCCGACAGCGCGGCGAGACGACACAGATTGGGGACGGCCAGCGGTCAGTCGAGAGAGCCGTGAGCAGCCGAGCGCCGCCGTCAGACAGGACCGGGTTAACACGGACCGGTGGACTGGGTGTGCACGCCCCACCGGGCTGGCTGTACACTGTGCACGCCCAGCCCGGGCTGAGCGACGGGCGTGCACACCCCACTGCTACCGTCTAACCTAACCAGACCGGGTGCTGGAGGTCAGACCGAAACGCATCATCCCACCAGAAGCCACCACTTTACTGGGTGGCACTGCACTGCACTGGGTGGCTGCTGTGACCTGTGACCACAGTGTGACTGGAAAACCAGTCACACCGCCGCCCCACTGGCCGTGCGGGGCGGACACAAACACCCAGCCCGTACGCCGTACACGGCTGTGGGAGCGCAGCTCCTCTCCTGCAGTACCCAGGAACCGGTCCGGCGGCGCTACACGGCAGAGTCGTGAGGCCTCCGAGCTCACCACCACCACCGGTGCCACAGCGGCCGCGGCGTGCTACCGTCGGAAAACGATGCAACACGAGAGCCCGCCGGCGGCGCCAGGCACGGCACGACCCGGCACCCCGGCGTAGCGTGGCGGCGGCGGCCGACCCGGCAAGGTCACGGGGCCGACGAACGGGCCACGTGCGCCGGACGACGGGCGGACGGAAGAACGCGACGCACGGCGCGGAGTCACTAACAAACCAGATCACAGTCGGCCGCGCTCACCTCTGCTGCACTGCGCGCTCTCACTGTCCGGTCGCTGACACTGGTCCCACTGCTGGCCGCTCGGCGCGTCCCGGCTGCACTGGCCGCAGCGGACGGCGGCCGGTGATGCGCCGCGGCGGCAGCGGCCGGCCGGCAGGATGGCTGGCCGTGCCACATCACAGCCCGGCCGGCCAGCGGACTGCCCAGACCGGCCGCGCGCCGGCCGGTCCCGCTGCCGTCCCAGGACCGACCTTCACCCCAACACCGACCTCAGCCACCTCCCTCACCACCGACCTGACCTGCCCTGGCCCCCGGTCAGGTCAGCAGCCGGCGCCGGGAAACGGCGTCCTGTGCAGACCGCTGCCCGGCCAGGTATGCGCGTCGTGGGAGGCTCGCGCGGCGGTCCGTTCTCACACCGTTAGCTGGCTGCGGCGGCTCGGCTCGGCGGCCGCGGCCGACCAGCGCTGGACCAGCTGATGGACTGGACACCGACCAACAGACGGACATGGCGCTTAACTAGAGACTGACAAGAGACGAGCAACGTCAAGGGAACACACAGCAGTAGAGGCCTCAGCTGAAACCGCAGCAGCACCCGACACAAACAATTGACTTCTGCCCAGTCACTAGTGACGTACGGAGAAGGGTCACTGGTCTGAAGGTCAACTCAGTACATCATCGCTCAATAGCGGGCCACTCGAGTACTCCAGCTCCTACTCTAGCCCACCGATCACAGGCCACAGCCCGTCCAGCGGGTGACGCCGGTCACAATGACGGCCATCTGTCCGCCATTGTCCGTCACCGGGCCGGTTACGATACGTGTTGGCACGAGCGAAACGTGTCGGCTCGTGGTGACCGCCCAAAAACCGGGCCCTGGATGACAACTGAAACCTTTGAGCCCTTAGGCTCTCTGATCTACCGACCTAGTATAAAGGAGAACTCGTAGGAAGATCACATAAGCCACAGCCCACAGATGCCGGTGTGACTCTCCGATATAGGCGTGACACAGCGACGGGGCAGTCGGTACTTGTAGATCCTTCCGCCACGGTATATCGCACGGGCGTGCCATCAGGCTTGACTCCACGCTATGGCGTGCAGTTAATGACCGAATCGTCACTGGCACGAGCATTTTTTCTCCGATCTAGTCCAGATTCGTGCTGGTTGTTAGCATACGACACCGCGGCACATGTCTTGTGCCGTGCGTCACCGGCTATCCTTTACCAGTGAACACGCGCTAATGGTGAAACGCATAGCGCCATGCAGAACACTGGCGGATGCAATAGTACAGGTTTAATTTCATAGTTACGGGAGAAAGGAAACGGTAGGAGTAAGCACTCAGCGTGATGTCATCCGCCATTATTTACGCCCGCTAAGCATTTATAATGTAAAAAAGACCAGCGTGTCATAGCCGGTGAAGACATCAACAAAAACATGGCACGATCGTTCATACTTTCCCCGTTTTGCACATAAGCCCGCATCAGCTTCCAATCTTCACTCCGTTTATACCCGGCTATCACGCAATGTGCTCGGTAGTATCAGTACAAGGAGACAGCCGTGACCAATGGGCTCACTAACCAGGTCATCCATGGCCTGACTCAGCGTTCGGCCGCAGTAATCCAGCCGCGGATTTACACCCCGTTCAGTCGCCGTTTGCACAGTGGGTTAGCGACGGTCGTACTGCCGCCGTCCGCTCTCCCTGCTCCCCTCCTCTCCCTGACTCCCTCCTCTGCCACAGAGTGACACCACAGGGCACGGCGCCGCCGACCCCCACCCCGCCACACGTCCCGTCGCGTCCCGTGACGGTGACGGCGAGCCGGCCGACCGGTCTCTGATTCCCTCCGAAGGCCGGCGGTCGGCGCGGCCGCTCAGAGTCGGACGGTGGCAGCGCACCGCGTGCAGGCGGTAACCTGTGTGACCGGGCCGCCGACCGGGCTGCCGCCGGTCACACGGTGATGTGAGTTTGGGGGCGCCACAGGACACACGGTGATGTGAGTTTAGGGGCGCCACGGGTCACACGGTGATGGGAGTTTAGGGGCGCCACGGGTCACACGGTGATCTGAGTTTAGGGGCGCCACAGGACACACGGTGATGGGAGTTTAGGGGCGCCACGGGTCACACGGTGATGTGAGTTTAGGGGCGCCACAGGACACACGGTGATGGGAGTTTAGGGGCGCCACGGGTCACACGGTGATGGGAGTTTAGGGGCGCCACGGGTCACACGGTGATGTGAGTTTAGGGGCGCCACGGGTCACACGGTGATGTGAGTTTAGGGGCGCCACGGGACACACGAGTAGCGACGGGTGGAGGGCCGAAGGTGGCGAACGGAACGGACAGGGAGATGGCAGTCGGGTCCGGTAGCTAGCTGATATCTGAATTATCTGCTATCATAGTTTTTTCGAGTAAGTCACCCATCCCCTAGCTGTGAACTACCACCTCGTCAGCACCGACCGATCAGACCAGTGCAGCACTCCAGTGTCCCACCAGTTATAGCAATCCTCCTGCACATATCGGTCGCCGAGTACCTACAGAGGGCAGCAGTCGCCACTCGCCGCCCCGAGTCGCTGGCGGGCGGACCGCGGGCCCAGAAAGGAGCCGTGGAGCGGAGCGGCCGTACCGGGCAGGGGGCGCCACCGCACGGCACGGGGCGGCACCGGGTGGGACTGACGCTGCTGGAAGCGGCCGGCGGTACAGCACGACACATGAATAGTGGTGCACATGTGCGGAGCTTAGAAAGATGCCAACCATCTCCAAATATATACCATTCATCTAAAGGCACTGTGTAACATGTGTATCTGGTACGAGTGAACGATAGGATGCTTCTCGGGAAACGGACATTTCTGCACTGGACCTCTAAGAAAACGGTTCATAACCATGACGATACACATTGAAAGCGTATAGTTCGTGATTCCCAAACCCATACATGGATTCAAATCCCGGCGAGTATAATATGAGAGTAGAATCCAGTTTTAACTCTTTGACGTGATCATTTGCGGAAACGGCAAAGAAAACAAAATATCTCAATACTGAGCAAATCAACTTGGCATTGCCTAAGGCGAGACCGAGAGGCGAATCAACAAATTTACACATTTACCAACATGTCATATAACGCCATGCCCCCGTCGGACCGTCCGTCCGAAGTGCCGGAGACACGGCCGGGCCCTCCCAGCCAGTGGCCAGCGGAGTCTGACGAGCCGGCTCAAAGGGCGCCAGAGCCAAACAAACAAACACAGAGGACGCACGGACAGCAGAAGCGGCGGCGGCGCCCGGCTACTCACCGAGGTGGACTGATTGAAAGCCATCGTGTTCCCATGTAGCGGTCAGCAGCGCTCACATGCCTCGGCCCCGGGACGGATCACAATACCAAGCACAAGCGCTGCAAAACAAAACAACCGACAGCTTCATAAACGATCAGCAGCACAGGTAGCCAGAAGCAATAATTTCACAGAGACACAAGTAGTGACTTTTGGTACTTTGCACTTCATCAGCCACACACAAGGCTATATAAACCGCAACACACAACAATGTTGGAATGGTAAGTGTTAAAAAAAAACTTTTACAGATTGGCTTTTGAATAGCCAACTAGAAAAGAGAGATAGAGGGTGTTGGCATAGAAAAAACAAAATCAAATCAGGTACAGTACTAGTGGTGCCAATTTCATGAAATTTCAATTCCAATTCCGATCCAATTCCAAGAAATTGCCAAGTAAATTTCCAATTTTGTCCAAAGCGGGGGCTATTCCAATTTTTAACGATTTTTGCATTTTTTGCATAAATTTTTAAAGTGTTTAAAAGCGTTTTAAAGGCCTCCGTTTTAAAATTTTAAATTTTAAAGGCCTTGTGTTCCGATTAATTTCCAAAAAATGTTAAGAATTCCGTCCAAATTCCAAATTGGAATTGGACAAAAATTGGAATTCCAAGAAAAGAAATTCCGATTGGCACCAATATACAGTACACATCAGCAATAAGCAGGCACTAGTGAATGGATATAAATGTTTGTCACTGTGGTGGGTCCTTGAAGTATGAGCACATACTTTTGAGTGATGCATTTAATGATAGGCAATCCAATTCAATGCTAATTTCATACCAAGTTAGTTTTCATCTATAAACAGGCCTGCAGTCATGTTAGAGCTATGAAGTGGCCTGAACTGACTTGTGGGTCCTGTTACACTTGTAAGCTTAATATACTGCAAGCATTTACAACCACTTATGCTAAAAAGATAACAAAGGTTTTGATTATGTATGAGATTAGTTCTCATGGCAAGAATGTTTTCATCCAAAGGGAAAGCTTTGCCACCAGAGTTATCATGTACAAATGCCTATGCATTATAATATAACTGCCCCTCTGAAATGTTAACTAGGACAAGTTATAAATCTTCAGGCTCAGAGCTTCCAAGACCATTGTGGTGTCAATTCAAGTGGCAGCACTTAAAGATTATGCAGGAATCCTCCTCCAATATTGTTATTTTCATGTTAACTTGGTCAAGCAGCTTTTTCTTAGTGGCAGGTGGTAAAGTTTATGTGAAGACTGAAGATGAAGTCTGAATGGTATGTTGGTAGATTGCAGGCTGGTAGGTTGTAGGCTGTACGTTTTAGGTTTGTAGGTTATAGGTTGTAGGTTTTAGATTGGTAGGTTATAGGTCTGTGGGTTATAGGTTTGCAGGTTCAAGGTTGTAGGTAATTAGGTAAGGTTAGGTCAGGTTAGATTGTTTTCTATCTTCACAGTACTTCATCTAAACATTTACCAGTGGTAATAGCAATCCCCTTGCTTCAATACTTCTAGCTAGCAGTCACAAGCAGGGATCACATTACTTAGTTTTTCATTTGCCTACTTGACTAAAAATCATACTTCATAGTCCACATTCCACATTCACTTAAGTTTGCAAACGCCTCCCAACTAGAAAACACCAAACCTGATTTAATTAGCCACAAGTTAACAGAAATAATGAAACTGATATCAAAACTGCTTTTCAAGGATATTTTTCTTTTCCCAATATTTTTTCATGTTCTTAATTTAAGAATGATGCTTACTTATTATGCAGCAAATCATTGTAGTCCACTGAGATGAGGTCACCGTAGGTAACGTAGGTCACGTAGGTAAGAATACCAGACCTAGCCTTATCTGAACTTATTCAGTAAAGCCTTCTGCCAGAAGAAGGAGTAGGCTTTGGTAAAGACAGATTGATCATGTTGGGGTGAGTTGGGATATTTTTCTAGCTCCCTGCAAAATATGCCATGTATTCAAGTGGGAGGGGCAGTACCTACGTGATTTGCATGTTGATGTGTGAGAGCTGTATTTTAGTAACACCCCAGCTGTGCTTTGTGCAGCTCATGCGAATTGTTGTAATATCATTTAATGCATCTCATGAACAGAAAGGAAAACAATAAATGTCTGCCTCTGATCCTGTGACTACTAGCTTAGTCAGTAGGTACCTGTATGTGTATAATTATCAATATCTTGTGACAGAGGTGGCGGAACGGAAAGGGCACCGGGGCACTGTGCGGCGTGCCCCCCTTTGATTTTGGCATTTTAACATTAGCCCTATGGGCATTGCATGGAAAGAATGGGACCAAAAGTCGGCAGCGCCCCCCTTAATTGAAGGTGTTCCGCCGCTACTGTCTTGTGACAGATGCTTATAGTTGAATAGAATGTTAAAAACGTAGACTTGTTTTCTGATAGAAAGGTAATGCACAAATTATCTAGCAATATAATGAAAAACTTGGGCTAGGCGAAAAGGATACCAGAAAATGAAATACTAGCTAACAAATGCTGGTTTCAAGTCGGCTTTGCATTTCAGGTTGCTGAGCTAAAAAGTACTAATTCATTGAATTGAATTGAAAATTTCATAAAGAAACACTAACTTCATGTTATAAATATGCGCAAACTTGAATCCTATTTATAATCGCATGCGCTCAGTTACCTGGAAGACCTTAGTTTCCACGCGACCTTAATGAAAATCAGAATATTATACTTTCCATCCCCCACCGACCTTCAATTTTATCCTGGCAAGAGCCATCAGGACATCAACAAGGATGTGTGTTCTTTAGATGTCTCTGAGCAGCTACACTCGGAAGTGCATTTTCCGAAGTGAAATTGAATAGCAGGCACTTCGAAGGAAAACATGAACAAATGTATACAATTTAATCGCTACAATTTAGCTACTTACTAACGAAGGATGGAATTCAAGCGAAAAGACTATCATAGATGGGATTTCGATACCATAAAACTATTTTTCCCCACTAAAACTGGTAGCCGCGTATCCTGATCAATGATTGGTTGAATTGATAAAATGCGCGCTCAGTACTAAGTAACGAACACATTGGACTTTGTTGCTCCATAAATGGCGCACCAGCGACAAGGAGGTAAACTCCACTAGCAAATCAAAATATGAGTGATTATTAACTACCTATATAAGTACCTATTTATAAATCATAAGTATCTTGTATCATTCGGTTCCGTCAATATAGAGACATCTCACCTTGTTTACTCACCTTGTGGGGTTCCTCCACTTCCCAGCCTTACAGGACAGGTGTAGGGAGGGAGAAGAGGAACCCGGAAGCACAAGACACGCCAGTTCTTCAATGCTGGAACTAATCCTGGCAGTAACTACATATGAAGATTACAAACCGGAAAAGTGTGTCTGCATTGTGTCCATCATCAATTCAGGCTGTGTATCCCAACATACTGACAATGTAAATGTGTTGTTTTACACAAAATCATACAGCTCGTCAGAAACGGTTTCGACCTGCGCTTGAAAGTGGAGAGATTTGGGGCCATCACCACTCTCTCAGGGAGGCTGTTCCATAAAAATACCTGGCGGTGTGAAAAACATCTTTTGCGTACGTCTGTTGCTGCCCGAGGAACCTGTAATTTCAAACTGTGACCTCGAGTGCTGACATTCTGAGATGGTGTAAAGAAATGTTCCGGGACATTGCAGCTTTTTCCGTGGAAAATCTTCCAGTAATGAATCAAGTCTGCCCTACAAAGGCGACCTTTCACCGAGAACATGTTCAACTTTTTCAGCCTCTCTGGGTATGGCAAGTCCCCAAGTCCCTCCACCTGCTTTGTCCACCTTCTTTGAACACGCTCTAGCTTCCTTAAGTCGTCCACATAGCCGGTGTTCCAAAGGCATGACGCGTATTCTATGACAGGTCTTACATGTGTAGTGTAGAAGAAAAGCAGAAAGTCAGGACTGCGACAAACAGTTGCCCCAAGGAAGCTCTGGCACAGAGCAGCTGCCTTGTGGGCAACAGATGAAATGTGTTCATGAAACTTTAAGGTGTTGTCGATAATAACTCCAAGGTCTCGGTGGGTTTCACAGGCCGGTAACGGAGCGCCATTCAGGAGGTAGCCCGGTTGTGGCGTGTTGTGGCGCTTCCGTGAAAATCTCAGTACCGCACATTTCTCCCCGTTGATGGTCAGGCCCCACGACGTTGATGTTTTGCACAGTACATCAATGTCGCGCTGCATTTCGTCCACGCCTGGTAACACAGTCGCAGAGTCTCTGGAGACATGTCTAACGCACGCATATAGCTTAAGATCATCGGCAAATATCTTATAGGTCCCGTTGAGTTTGGATCCAATAAAGTTAATGTATATCAAAAATAACAAAGGGCCCAGCACGGATCCCTGCGGAACGCCACTGAGTACTTGCCTCTCGCTGCTGGTTATCCCTTTCACACACACGCGCATCGTTCTCCCGACGAGAAACGAGCCAATCCAGTCTAATAATTTGCCGTCAATCCCAATGCTTTGTAGTTTCTTTAGCAGTATTTCATGGCATACAACATCGAAGGCCTTACTATAGTCGAACAGGATTACATCGACCACCTCCCCGCTATCCATGCAGCGCGCAACATGATCATAAACAAGTAGCAACTGTTCCATGGTTGATCGTCCTGGTCGAAAACCGAACTGGTGGTGGGACAAAATGGAGTTCGCTTCCAGGTACTCTCGCAAGCATTTAACAACAATCTTTTCCATGATCTTGCACGGTACCGATGTGATGCTGACCGGTCGATAATTTAGGGGTTCGTAGCGAGTACCTTTTTTAAATATAGGGACTACCAAGGACTGCTTCCAAAGTGCAGGAATCCTTCCCTCTCGCAATGATCGGGAAAATATCACATGCAGGGGATATGAAAGCTCCTGGGCACACATCTTAAGGACCATGGGATGGATATTGTCTGGGCCTGCTGCAGTATTTACATCAGTAATATTCAAAAGTGCTTTAACTTCCCCTACAGTGATCTGTGGCTGATCTATTTGTCCCTCGAAGGTCTGATGAGGTTCCTGATGCAATGGAACTGTTGAGTTGTAAACCTCACTGAATGCTGTAGCCAGGCACTCATTTATGTCCTGAGGATCCGTGAGTAACTGGCCACCTGAACTTTTCAAGGGCCCAATGCATGACTGTGCAGATTTCTTTCCTCTTATGTATGCATGGAGAAATTTTGGATTCTCCTTGAATCTAGCAATTAGGCCATGTTCGTACTGAGATTTAGACCACACATGAAAAGACTTTACTTTCCTGTTCAGCTCTGCAAATCTTGCAAACGATTCCTTAGCTGGGCTGGACTTACGACCATATTTGTTGCGAGTGGTCTTGTATGATCCCCACGCCAATTTGGCTGCTCTGGTTAGTCTTCGAGGTGGGTTGCTTTTCCACGACTTTTTACTCAAACCGTTGTCTGATCGCATTGGGACACAATCTTTTATTAGATCTTGTAAAATCACAACTAGTCGATCATATGCATCTGAAGAACTAAGCTCTGCCAGTTCAAAATCCCAATTTATGCCAGCCAAACCCTCTTTCATGCGGCTATATCTACCTTTATGCCATGCCCGGTGCTTTGAGACTTGGGGCTCAACTCCCTCCTGCCGCGGTTCTCCATCACACAGATAATCAAATATGATAGGGCAATGGTCACAAGATGGGAGTGGCTGTACAACCTCAACCTTTCCCATGCAATCGAATTGAGAGGTGAAAATGAGATCAAGGGTGTTGCCCGACTTCGGGTAGGTTGGCTCTGATACCCATTGCATTAAACCAACAGAGTTAAATGCCTCAAGAAATCTGCTTTCCAAGGGCGGCACAGGGCTGACAGGTGGACAGAGTTCACTTATGGACCAGGGTATACTGGGTAAATTAAAATCCCCTAATATGATACATTCTTTTCCTGTAGTCACCCCTTCAATAAATTTTGCAAGTTCCTCGTTTTGAATTGTGTCATTTGATGGAGGACGATACACTAAAATAATGTGGACATTGAATGAACTCAGGCGAAACATCAAAACGTTGCTGGCAGGGAAACTAATATTGTCAGTTAACAGATCCTCATGTAAATATGCACAAACTCCATGCTTATGCACCGATCCCTTTACATCATTCCGAATGAGATTGAAATGAGGTATAGCAACAAAAGGGGATAGTATTTCATGAGTAAGGTGCGTTTCCGTCACACAAACTAACTGTATCTCATGTTGGTCTATAAGTGCCTGTAATGTATGTACTTTATTGCTGAGTCCATTCAAGTTCACATTGCAGCCTCTAATCATGGTATATTTTTTCACGGGAGGCAACGCCTTTAGTTTGACTGACCCGGAGGTGGGTGAGAGCCCTGAGCTTGGGACCCCGGTTCATTCTGCCGCTGCTGCTCACTGGGCGATATGTTCCCAGGCTCTGTAGAATTTTGTGGCTGGACTTGTGGCGAGCGGCGTTGCAGACCTTCTGCTGACTGAGCTTGTCTCTCCCTCCTGAGCTTAAGCTCTTGTCTCTGTGCAAAAGTCAAATCCCTACGAATAAACACTTCACTGTATTGTGAGCCCTTTAAAGTCTTTGCCTTCTCTAGAACTAGTTTTCTCTTTTCCTCATCCAAGATTTTTGCCCTGCACAGCCCAGGATGATCCGGGATCCTCACCACCTCAGAGAGGGTGATTCGAGAACCTACCATGCTGAGAGAAATATCTTCAAACTCCTTGATAATGTCACCTGGTCTTGTACCTTTAAGCCCCCTCACTATGATTGAATCCTTCCTCTTTTCCCTCTCCCTCAACTCTTTGATCTCCTGTCTGATCACTGACCGATACTGGTCCGACTGTTGCAGTTCTGGTGAGGTTGTACGGGTTTCAGGTGTCAGGCCGGAAGCTCCACGAGCCTGGGGGTTTGGAAGAGGAGGAAAGTCCTTGGAAGTACTTTTGTTTGTCCCTTCAATTAATGCATCAAGCTTAGATGTCAGGCTAGCCACAGCTGTGCACAAGCCTTTGACTGTCAGGAAAAGTTGCTTGATAGATGCCCCCTGGTTGTCATCAGACTTCTCAGGTGCATGCCTCTGACCTGCCTTAGTCCAGGTTCCCGGACCAGGATTTACTCGACATCCAGTGCAAACAAAAAGCACTGAGTTATCTGACTGGTGAGCAGCAATTAAAGAAATTGCATCTTGGGGGAGGCCAGTGCACATTTCAGTGGGGTGGAACCATGCAACGCACCTGTCACAGCCAATGCCATTTTCCCCCACCACCATTCCGCACATGCCACAAGCACATTGTTCTTTCCCCTCCGATGCCGGTGCAGACGTCCCCTGCCCCTCTGCACCCGCGGTCAGTGCACTGGGTGTTGATGGAGCAGAAACATCAGGTGAGGGTGGTTCTGCCTCACTCCCTACACCCCTTCCCCTACCCCTTCCCCGACCCCTTGCCATACTCAACCGACTGCTTGAGCAAGTGCAGTCGTGCAAGAACATCGGCTGGAAGTCGGATTTACAACCGTTTAACCGTTATTTGATTTACTATTGCCGTGAATCTGCTACTGGCACTACAGTCACACATTCGGCCGCGCTGATAATTGGCCTGGCAAGATATATGCTGCTCTGGCAGGGGATTCGCCGAATGTCTGTATCAGCACAGACTCAGAGATGAGCTACCTATTAGGTATCCGGCCCCGAATATGCTGCCATACCGGCAGCGGACTCGTCTTTCCATCGCCGTTACTAAAAATGGCAGTGGTGACTGGTGAGCGGGGTCTCTTGCATTGCAAGTGCATACATATAGAGCTTGGTAATGCTCGCACTGCTTATCAGTTATCGACCCGGCCCAAACTACTGCGGTGAATTTCAGGTATGCGGACCTGGTATTGCTGCTTCCCGCTTGCCGCCTTTTCCAAGGCCCTAGTCCCGAGTCCGACAGTTCCTCGAGTTTGAAAACGCCATCGGGGGTCCATTCTCCAAAGAATACCAGGGGAGCAGCTGGAGCGAGTGCAACGACGGGCGGCACGTTGTTCTATATACCCTGGGCGGCACGCCCGCAGACCACGGACCCCAGAGACTCGCCGTGCCCAGAAAGGTTTCGCCGCCTCGGCCTTCCGTAGCTGCAATACCTTTACATGAACTCCGGGTACCACTTCCACTTGAGTCACTCCCAAGTCACTCCTGACAAGCGACACGAATCGCAGACCATGAGAGGTCGCTGCAGTACGAAAGCTGGGGAAGCCGAACGTGCAGGAGCGTTCCTGCCGCGGCGCTTTTGGAAAACGTTCCAGAGCGTTTTCCAAAAGCGTTTCAGTCGTGAACGACTGGAAGCCCTGCTGTCAGACGTCGTCTCTGCTGAGTCGCTGTTGTCGTTCAAGACGCGACTGGACTGACACTGATCAAGCGTCATGTTTGACATCCCTACCCTCAACTATGGTCCCTTTCCGATACCTATGTTCCCAGCCAGCAATTTTGCTCCGGGCCCAAGCAGGCTCAAGTGCGGATTGCCCGAGATTTTAAGTCGGGCTAAAGTCGGCTAGGGCTTGGGCTAAAGTCGGCGTATGACACAAAAACGCCGACTAAAGCCCATGCTCTGCCGGAGGTATGCCCGCTCTGCGAGCTCCGGACAGCCGTAGTTTAGCCCTAGTTGAGCGACGATTGGCGTTAGCCCGATTTAAGCCCGAGCAGTGAATCCATTTATATAATGGAGGTTACTCTGGGCCCGAGCGGGCTGAACTCCGGCAAGCCCACTCTGTGTGCCCTGTCTATCCCGACTTAAGCCATAGAAGTGAATGGGGTTTATACATTGCAAACTGCTGTGGCTTTGCTCGGGTTCGCCTCGAGTGACGGCTCCTGTTTTCTCAAGTCTCGACTTGACTTCATCTTGCTTTTGCTTCACACTGGATCAAGTAGCAAGGAGCAGCCAATGCACTTTCAGCAGGTTGTGCGGTTACAATGCATATTCAAAATTGTTACGGTCACTCATATGCTCTGTTAACCGGTCATCGAGCATTGCGAAAGGAAAGTAGTGGTTGACTTTGATTGAATGTATATTTCAAACGACTACAGACACGTCAAATGAAACAAAAATACATGAAACAGTGGACTGCAAACTGCAGCAATATTAAGGCATGAGTCATGAAAAAGCGCCATCAAAACTATAAAACAATCACAAGGCCCGCTAGCCTCCCTCTCCGTTCATAATACTTAGTTGAACACTCAACCGAAAGCATAAAGTAAGGACAGCAAGTAATCGCTCATAAGACATAAAGCAATTAGCAAACAATCGTTTATAAGGAACTTCACTCTGGTGAATGAGAGCTTTGTAGGCGTCTAGCTCCTCCACACACACATACACATCTGCAGTAGATGGTCGGCCAGCTTTCGGTGCAGTTTCCATATACATATGTAGGTAGGTGTACCTTCTTAACTGTTACATCGTGGTCTCGTGACAGACTGGCAGTTCTGGCTGACGCTGTATTCTTCTCAGCGATCAAACGTAAACACTGAACAGTACATCTGAGTACATCCGACCTTGGCCGGGGCCGTGCACCGACTGATGTAAACAACACCACAAACAGCTGACTGCCCGTAATGCTGGTCACACTAAAACGCTGCCAGTTACGGATAACGATACGACACTCTGCCCCCCTTGAGCAGCTAGGCTGATCAACTACACACCGTTTCACATTTCCTCGATGAGGCGCTTGGGCGGCACCGGTCGCCGCTCAGACCGCCGTCTGCCCCCCGTCTCATCTCGCGCCCCGCCCCCCATCGCGCCGCTCGCCTGCTCCGGCTCGTCGGCACTGCCATCCTGGGCAGTTCCGGGGACGGCTCCCGCTTCTCCGCGCTCGTCCGGCCTACCGCCGCCGCCTCTTGCCGCGTGTCTCGCTTCCTCTCCTGCTCCTCCTTCGACGACTGCTGCGCTCCGGTGCCAACGGGCGTCCGCTGCGCTCCGGTCCCAGCGGGCGTCCGCCGCGCTCCCGTTTGCCGCTCGGCTCCCGTCCGATGCCTCCGTTCCGGTCGTTCCCGCCGGTCCGGTCGGTCCAGCCGCCAGCAGCTGGTCTGCGTGCCGCGACCACAGCGCGCTCCCGACGTCAATCTCGTAGGAGACGGGGCCTGTCTGCGCCGCTACCGCGCCTCGCCTCCACTTGTGTGGTCCGCCGTAGTTCCGCGCCCACACCGCGTCTCCGACGTTGAATTTTCTCGGCTGTCCGCCGGCTGCCGACCACTGGCGCTGCTGCTGGTCTCTGCTCCCGCCGCCGCCGCAGTCCCGACTGACCCGGCTCCCGGCGCCGCCGCAGTCCCGACTGACCCGGCTCCCCGTGCCGCCGCGGTCCCGACGGACCCGGCTCCCGGCGCCGCCGCGGTCCCGACGGACCCGGCTCCCAGCGCCGCCACCGTCCCACCGGACTGGTCTCCCGGCGCCGCTGGCGTCCCGCCGGCCTGACCTCCCGGCGCCGCTGGCGTCCCGCCGGCCTGACCTCCCGGCGCCGCTGGTGTCCCGCCGGCCTGACCTTCCGGCGCCGCTGGCGTCCCGCCGGCCTGACCTCCTGGCGCCGCTGGCGTCCCGCCGGCCTGACCTCCCGGCGCCGATGGCATCCCGCCGGCCTGACCTCCCGGCGCCGCTGGCGTCCCGCCGGCCTGACCTCCCGGCGCCGCTGGCGTCCCGCCGCCTACAAGCGCGCCGGCGCCCACCAGCGTCCCAGCGCTCGCCAGCGACTCGGTACCCGCAGACTGCCGTGTCCCGGCGTCCGCTGCTTACTCCACTGGCGTCCAGGCGCCCAACGGCTCCATCGGTCTCCACTTGCGGCAGCAGCGCACACGGTACGGGTCGCGGTGGCAGCCGCCGCGGCACCGCGCCCGGCTTCAGCGTCAGGTGCGCCTGGTGACTCATGACACCGAGCCCGTCCGCGAACACCTGCGCGTGCGCCGCCTTCACCGACTCCAGCGTCCGCCGGCCGCTTGCCCCGCCGACCTCGCTGACCTGGAACAGTGACCGCCAGTCCAGCCGGATCACCTGCAGCCAGTCCCGCCCCAGCAGCGGACGGTGTCCCAGCTGGCTGCTCAACACCACGTCCAGTCGCCTCCGCTGGCCGCCGTACAGCACATCCACCGTGGCCTCGCCGCGCACGGGCACCGGCTGCCCGGTGAATGACCGGAGCTGCATCACGGACGGTCTCACCTCCAGTCCCGGGATGCTGCCGACCGCCACGATCGACACCGGGGACCCCGTGTCCACCAGCATCTCCATCTGCCTGCCGTTGACGGACACCGTGACCAGCGGCAGACGGTCCCGGCGCCGTGTGGCTGTCTGGTCCACCGCCATCACGATTTCTTCCACGGATGCCACCTGTCCGCGCTGAGGACAGTCCCGCTTCAGGTGTCCCGTGTCGCCGCACTTGAAGCAGCGCCTGCCGCCGCTCCTGCCACCGGGCGGGCTGCCGCGTCCGATGTCGACCCGCCGACCGCCGTCCGGCCGTCCGGGCGCTCGGGAGCCGCCCGGCTCCGGTCCCGCTCTTGCCGCGGGGCCGTCGCCGTAACGGTAGCTGCCTCGGCCACCGTCTCTCCCGCCGCCGCCGTCGGCTGACCTGCCCGGCCGGGCTCCGTCCGGCTCCGAGCCCGTCCGGCCCGTCGGGCAGTCCCGCCGCCAGTGCCCCCGGCCGCCGCAGCGGAAACACGTGCCCGGGGGCACGGCTGACCGGCCGGCCTCGGGCCGCTGCGGGCGTCGCAGCGCCTGGACTGTGTCCTCACCCGCCGCCGCCGGCTCCGGCGCCCCCGCCAACTGAGCTGCAAGATCCTTGACGTCTCGGAACGCACGCGCCGTCCTCCGGACGTCCTCCAGGGTGAGGCCAGCTCCCTTCAACGCCGCCTCTCGCACCAGCTTCTGCTGTAGCTCCCCGCGGCTGGCCAGCACGCAGCGGTCGCGCAATTCTCGCTCCACCTCCGCTGCCGTGTACCCGCAGCGCTGTACCTGCGCACGGAGACGACCAAGGAACACCTCCAGGTCTTCATTTTCTTCCATTGCCATCGCTTGGAATTTGCCGCGCTCCGCGACGACGTTTCTTGTGGGTACGAGGTATTTCGTCAGTTTCGTTTTCAGTCGAACGAAGTCGTCGTCCGTCGCCTGGCCGTCCGGCTCCTCCGGCAGCGAGTCGGAGAGGTCCGCGATATCGGGACCAACCAGGTGTAACAGTAGGGCGCACTTTCGGGCCGTGCTCTCGACCCCCATCGCCACCATATACCGCTCCAGTGACCTGAGCCATCTCTCAAAATCACTGCCCTGTCGGTATGGTGCCACCGCCATCGCCTGCAGTCCCGCTCCCAGCTCCATGACGTCGTCGGACCCGACCAGCTGATCGCCGCTGTAGAGCCGGGCCGCCACTCCCTCGCTGCACCCACGCCGCACCCGACCAGCTGATCACCGCCGCGGCACCCGGACCAGGCCCCCCAAGCCGAGTTGGCTTCCCGCGCCGGCCCCCGCCGGCCAGCCAATCACGGGGCTCGACACAGCCAGCCGACCTGAGCCGACCAATCACAGGCCGCCGCCGGCCGCCGCTTCCGCGTTCACGTCCCTGCGCGGCATTCGCTGCACCAACAATAACAAAACGGCCAATATTTCGAGAAACATCACCAAACAGTATACCCGACAAGCAGCATCAATAAAAAAATCACACACCAACAAAACAAAGAAACTTTTCTAATCCTGCGCCGACCACCGCCCGGTTTTTACACCGCCGTAATGGCTGTCACATCCCAGCGCCGCCAAAACTCTGGGCCACCGCCCGGCGAACACCCCAACAGGCAACCGGTCTGTTCCGCCGCGACTGACACGCCCCGGTCATCGGCTACACACGTGCGCACTTTAGTGTCCACTCCAGACCCTGCGCCGTCCTCGAGCTACCACTCGGACCTGACACCGCCAGTTCAGTTCAGAGGACCACCGTCGCCCAACTCGGCGCGTCACCGTCCACCCCGCGTGAACTGACCGCCGTCTCCCTCGGCTCGCCTGCGCTCGACCGCGCACCCCGGCTCTGCCTCTATCACTGTCCCTGGCCGGCCTCCCTGTCCGCCATCGGTTCCGGCCCCGAGCGCCACCGACTCACCGCGAACTCCACTGGCGTCTGTCCTGTCGGCGCCATCTTTTTGGCCTCTTCCGGCCGCCTCACGATTACCACGACTTAAAGCAAATGAATCTCATCCTCGATCGCCACGTTGTTACATCGTGGTCTCGTGACAGACTGGCAGTTCTGGCTGACGCTGTATTCTTCTCAGCGATCAAACGTAAACACTGAACAGTACATCTGAGTACATCCGACCTTGGCCGGGGCCGTGCACCGACTGATGTAAACAACACCACAAACAGCTGACTGCCCGTAATGCTGGTCACACTAAAACGCTGCCAGTTACGGATAACGATACGACATTAACTATAGGTAAGCAGACAGTTTCCGCTAAGCCACTTGGCGAGGGCGACTGCGGCGTCCACCCGATCCTGGTTTGTATAACTATTCATTTTTTTGAACCATTTGCTCTAATGGTACGCACCTGAAAAAGAGATTAATTGGTTTAATTTACATTGCATGTTTGCTTGAAAAATAACTTATTGTTGCATTTATACTGTAAAAGCACTTCTCATTGATCCGTATATAAAATGTTCATTCGATTTTCAACGCGGACGGAGAATGAGCGTGCTCGGTGATAAGTAGATAAATATTTGTGTTTTGTATTTCATTTTCCTGGTCCAGAGGCCAGTTTTACCAAAAAATACCAGCCGGCCGCCGAAATAAAATATCCAGCCGATAAAATAGCCGCCACACAGCCACGAGTTTCACCAACAAAAAAATTCCAGCCAACATCGGCCGGAAATATTTGTCGCCGGCAGTCAGCTGATATTTTAATATCGATAATGGTCAAGGAGATTGATAAATTATTTAAAACATGTTTCAAATAAAGTTAAGCGTGTTTTTTAAAGCAAATACAACAAAGATTGAGAAATATTATTATTGGAAAACATAACATATATTTTCAAGAGTTGTAACCACAAAATAGACCATAATAAACTTGCCAATACAAGACCACCAAATTGTAAACCTACGTCATTTATGACGGTCACGATAGGAAGCGTGCGTTTTAGTGGATCTTTTTTTCCTGTCAGCATATTATTTTTCATTTTTACAATACCTTCAACTTGCAATTAACCTTTTTGTCTGCTTTTAGTTGCACCTTGTAGAAAATAATCGTGTCGAACGTGCACGCAATGTATGGACCCCCACTCCCACCTTTTATGAGGTGGGGACTATAATAGATGGGACCCGCTCCCGACGCGGGAGTCGCACCTCTTTCCTAGATGTCAAAAGAGTGGGGAAGAAGCGGCAAACATTGTTCCCAGAGGCGCCACCTGAATCTGGACGGACAGTTCCGCTGCCGAGCGAGTGAACTGCGGTGCTGCGAGGCGGCTTCGCGCGCACTGCATTACACCTACTTCTAGGACCAAGAGGGCTAAGGATTCGCCAAAGCCTATATGGGTAAAGCCTTGTGCCAAGGCGAGTGTCATACCTCAGGAAGATACCTACCCAGATTAACTGCACCGCGGTCATTGCAGGGCTGAGGGCGGTCGTTCGCCCCACTTCGGCGAGGTGGAGGTCATGCTGCCCGGCTAGGTGGTTTCAGCCGATATGCAGGCCCCGTTTGCCGGGCCCGGTCAAGACGAAGGAACGCCACACAGCAAACAATATAAGCTCCGGCCCCGCTACACTGGTCCGGCTCGTAACAATACCTGCGCTAGCTTCGTCGACCGTCGTTCGACTGCGCCCAGTACCGCTCAGTGGAGAGTCCTGCCGAACTCGTCCACGTGTGCCGAGATCATTCGTTGCGCACGGACACAATCGTCCGACGGAGACCGCTTTACATGATGATCGCGTGGTGACCACCTTTTCGCCGGCTTCCACGCCCAGTCGAGCCGTCTGGCTACGCCCCAACCAAATGATCGTTCTAAGCCTTTCGACTGGTTTGCAAAACTCGGGTCTAATATCGAAGTATTTGGGAGTTAGGACACGTTAAATCCGTGTTCATGAACAAATATACATTATGCAACTAAAAACGCCTTACCTACTTTAACTTTTCTGGGCTGATGACAAGGTAAACACCTATTCATTGTAATATTTCTAAAATGTAAATAAATCATGAGCGATGAGCGTAAAAAAGGTGAAAAAAGCGATCAACTAGAAGCTAGCGTGGAAATCCACTGACGTAGGTCGCCTCGTACTGGCGCAGCTCGTACAGCGGCACCGGCGTCTCCCGCACCCGGCCGTCCACCTTGCCCGCCTGCGCCATCAGCCGCTAGAAATGGCTGCGCTGCCGCTCAAACATTAGCGTGACCGCCTGGCCGGCCCGGCTAACGCGCGCCGTCCGACGCACGCAGTGTGCCTTCAACAGCGCCGGGATGTCGTACGACACGACCGCGTCCACGGCGTCCACGTCAATACCGCGCGCCATAGCCTCGAGCACACCAGCATCTCAGCTGGCGCGCGCCGCCGCCGCGCTGGCCCGCCGGCACTGCCCCAGGGAACTCGGCCTCGCGCGCGCCCAGCACCGACAGCGGTAGCTCCAGCTGGTGCGCTGCCTCGTTCCAGTTGACCAACACGAGCGAGCGCCGCCAGTCGGGCTGTCGGAGCAAATTGTGCATCAGCAGCGGCTTCAGCGGCTGCGGCGCCACCACGTTGAACGACTCGCTCAGCTCGACCGGCGTGGTGAACCTGCCGACGAACTGACCGGGCAGTGCGACGGCGGCCGGCCGTGCCGGCCACCAGCAGTCGCGGCTGGAACAGCGACATTCGCTCCAGCTTCTCCGGCCTCCGGGTTCTGTGACAGGGTAGCCAAGAACGGCAGCTTCTGCAGCGGCCGGTGAGGCGCGCAGACGGCGGCGGCCGTCAGCCGGCCGGCGATGCAGGGCGGCGGGCCGTGGCTGCCGCCACCCGCTCCACCGCTTTCAGCCAGCCCGTCTCGGCCCTCTCGATCACCCGGTCGGCTTCGTCGATCACCAGGTAGCGCAGGTGCGCTAGCGAGAAGCCCTCGGCGCTGGGTATGTGATCCATCAGCCAGCCAGGAGTGCTCACCACGATCAGCCAGGGAGACTGGGCCGCGCGGCCCCACCGCCACCAGTTGGTGCCCCCCCCCCTCGTGCCACTTCGTCTCCACCCAGCAGCCGGACGCAGAGCGGCGTGTCGGCGTCGTACTGGCGGAACACGGCGGGCACCTGAGCGGGCAGCGCCTGTGTGGGTAGCACAGCTAGCGCGCGCACCCGGCGGCCGGCGCACCGCGGCGCCGCGCCTGCACCAGCGGCAGCACGAACGGCAGCGTCTTACCGCGGCCGGCCGGCGCCGAGACGCAGAGGTCGGCCGGTGGCAGCGGCGACTCTGCGGCCGCCAGCAACTCGGGCAGCACCGTCACCTGCACCAGGAACACCTGTTCGATGCCCTCGGCGTCCAGCCGGGCGCGCAGCTCGGGGCAGAGCGCCGGCAGATTGGCCGGCGCCGGCCGCCGGTCGCCAATCGGCTGCGGGTGCGCCAGCCAGTCGGGCAGCGCACGCGGTGCACGGCCTGTCGGCTCGAGCGCTCCACCTCGTCCAGCACGGTGAAGTCGTCCGCGGCGGCGTCTCCGTCCGACTCGGAGGTGTCCTCACTGTCGTTATTGGCGACGGCGGCTGCCGCTGTGCGCTCAGTCAGGTCGGCCATCACAGCAACACTCGCCGATGATTGGCGTCATCGAAACCGTCGGACGACGGTGGATTCACCACCGTTTTTGCAGCAGAGACTGGAAAAACCTCAGCAATAAACAAGGAAAAACATCACAACATGCCACAACCCGCAATTGTGCATATTGTCATTTTATTTCTCACATGACAGAAAATATTGGCTGCCTTATTCTAGGAACTGGCATGAAAAACATAAGCTAAAATCAAGCTAAGTGAATTATTATTGTATTTCAACATGAGACTGGGAAAAAATCCTTGTCACTGTCAACATGACCAGCGTAACGGACGGGCTGCATGAACATTTCGGCGCATGATCTGAAAACTCTGTGTGCAGAAATTTCAGCGCTGAGGTGAACAAATAACATTTTGACCGCAATTTGCCTGGTGCCTCCACAATTTAGCAAAACTAACTCACAATACTTACAGCCAGTTTTAACATGATCCCTGCATGACTCATGCATGCAAGATACACATGCATTCAATATCAGCACAGTGCACACTGCACACACATCAGTTATGAATTCATTTACATTTTACAACATTACTATTATTTTCTTTTTCTTCAATATTGGCAGCATGACTTGCTGAGTTCAGTGGCACAATCTTATGACAGCATTCAGCAAGTTTGTTCGGGTTCGCAACCATGCAAACTTTGCAAGTTTTGCTTAAAAAACAAGCCTTTATACATTTCTTTCATGCTATTCAATTTCTTTTTTTTAATTTATTCTATCTTGAGTTGAATTATCTTGAATTACTATCTTGAATTATTATATCTTGAAAATCTTGCCATTTTGGTCTTAGCAATGTCAATGAACCATGCCGCACAGCTCGAGTAAGTTCCACCCAAAAGTAGTAGTGGTATCAGTAGCTGGCACCTTGCAATGTCAAATGTTGATGAATATGTGAAAACAGTGACATATTTATTTAAAATCTTGAGTCCAATGAGCCTACCCTCTCTGCCTCTCCTTCCAGCATTTCTTCAATCACCTTCGATTTTCGAAAATGACCTTCCATCATTATTTTCCACTTTCGTGCGAGCAATGAACTTGTAAGCTGACCACTATGTAGTTAATGCGCTATCATCTTGCTGTTGGGTGCTGGTAGCAAAAAGATAATATAAAACGAAAAAAACTAACACCACAACACCAAACACCCGTCTTGTTGGTTCCTTTTGGTCCTGCCTGGTGACAAAGGCTCTTTCTTTACGCAATATCATCAGTATTCCTCTTCTAATCTTGAAGCCCAGATGCTTTACAAATTGGCCATGAATGATACTAAATTATTATATCAACTGAGAAGCGCAAATCACGATAATTAGTAACAAATGAGGCCAATTATCCCCACACGACATCAAAAAAATAGACGGGGTCGCCTGTCTATTTTTTTTTGGGCTGTTTTTCTACATATAATGGCGCAGATAAACACTCCATTAATGCCGCATTTGCCGTTGGTGAAACTCAAGATTACTTTACTACTCAGGTTGGTTCACTAGGGAAATAAAGGCGCCGTAGCTACGTCACGGATTTGGTAGCAATCTGGTAGCAATTTTTGCAGACATCAATGGCGCACGTGTTGTTTGATCGTCGCCAATACTATTTTACTGCACTGTTTTGTTATTTCACTGCAATGTATTGTAACATTACATTTGAAAATTAAAATAAAGAAATATTCGTAACCCAGCAAGTCAGTTATTCTTTGAGGCAGCACTCTGTCAGCATTGAGCCTTCAGAATGTGTTATTTGATAGACTTTCCCACATTTTCTACACTTGTGGAAAACTTTCTTAGTCATCAAAAATGTATGCACATATGAATAATTAGAACTTCATTTTCAAAGTTTTATAGAAATAAGATTTCATATTACATTATCATAAGGCTACCTGTCCATTTCGTCCAACCAATTAAATATTCATCCAGCAGAAGGCAGGTACCTCTGAGAAGGTACTGATATCTCTTATCTACACCAATATTTCAGGAAAATGACAGAGACTGAGAAGCTATTAAAACTTCAGCGTATGAAAGGGATGTTATGGCTTATGCACATTGAAAAACATCAGATAATGCTTTTGAACCATCTCATTCACCAGCACACATCAATCCGGCTCCTGGCTTCTGTCAAGGAAACATTCAAAAATAATGCATTATTTTATTTCATTGACCACCTTGCAAAAGACAAACAGCAAACACATCACCACCAAAAACAAAAATAGTCAACAGGTAGGTACCAGCTGATCTAGCCGTGCTGTGTAATGTGCCTTTGAAAAACTTGAGCAGTCAGGGTTGAATAAACACCCCAAACTTACCCATTCATGCATGAACAAGTGCAAATTCTGGTCGAGCATTTTAATAAAAATGAAACTAACAGCATTGTAGGTTACAATTATAAAAGACAATTACAAAAAAAAACAGCAGAGCTTACTCTACAAGGTATAACCATTGATTTTGTAACTGACATCCAAATTCGCATCTCCGAAGTTTAACCCACTGTGTATTTATATACACTGTGGTTTAACCCACCTACCAGCCACCTGCACATTTCTGCGCACATGTGCTGCACAGTGTGCACAGTCACTACACATTACACAATTATGAGAATTAAAATAGTTTTAAACAATCAAGCAAGTCAGGACTGGTATGCAGATTCACAAGTTCTCTCAACATCTTCAACTACCAGCAATTTCAAGAGCACCTTGTGATGTAACTCCGCAGATCCATCTTCTGTTTTCCATTTTCAGTTTTCAATTGAAATATAAGTTCCATCTGGGAGACACATGTTGCATCATTATGTTTAAACAATTATTATGCTTGAACTTTTGATTTTTCATGTGAACTTCACTTCAAAAGTTGATTCAATTTTTAAATTTGATATAATTTGTATAATGCTACGATCACGGCGCACCAAATCACAGATAACTTGAAAATAACCAAGCAAAAGCCACATTCTTCAGCAAACTATGAGAGCTATCTGATCCATGCTGCGTTGAAATAATTGAAAATCGCCAAAATCAGTCAAAATATGACAATTAAATTAATATAAACTTCACAAAACTCTGATTTGTGAGGCAATGCGCAACAGAAATGCGAGGGAATATGGTAGTAATCTGGTAGCAAGTATGAAGGATTTCCCCTGTCGCTGATGAAAAAACACTTGAAACAAATTTTTCAACGCAGAGGAAATCCTTCATTATGAGTTGCAGGGACCATTTGATTGGCCCATTTTAGATAAATATAGGCCGAATGTTTCGATTTCAACCCCATTTATCGTAATGAGACGAATCCATTGGCTTAGTGGTACGTCTTTTGAACACATGTAGACCTTAGATTTCTCCTTAGCCCGCCTGAAACACACCATGCTTTGCATGCATTTCTATGGGTGAAGGAAAATTCATGCGCCGTGATGACGTCACGGTAAAGGAATTCCGAAGCTCGTGAACGGGGGCTGGGTGAAACTCGTTGGCAATTTTTCTGGCTGATATTTTTTCACGCCGGCGGATATTTTTTCGCCTGGTTGGTGAAACTCGTCGGCTGGTTTTTGACAGAAAAATTGCGCCGGGCTGCTATTTTTCTGTTGGTAAAACTGGCCTCTGAAGTGCTGGTATTTCACAAAGATATAAAGGCACGGAATGCGGCTTTTCTGAGCGAGGGTATAAGTCGCCAGGCTGAACAGCTATTCAGCTTCATGTTTGATGGTCTGAAACTCAGTCAAAGTCATGACGTTTACATACGATCAAGCGCACCATTCAATACACTTACCTACCGTAAAACTCCATGCCAGTCCACTTGATAAGAGCAGTGAGCACTATCCCTTCTTCGCGCTGCCACACGCGCCCAAACATCAACCACCAAATGCCCCAACACCGGTGTGTCGTTTCGTCGCACAGCGCGCAGACTGTCACAAACGCTGCACATGATTGGCGCAGAACTGCGCATGCGCGAACAGCCGAACAAGTATGGCTAAGCTCCGGCTTTACTCCAGTTAGCCGAAGGACACAGCCAGCTTGATCAGCCCGCGCTCCGCCCAAGTTAGGCCTGTTTTGGATGCGCGGGCAGATGTCGGGCTGAGCTACTGCTTTCCGCACGTGGGCATAGCTGCGGCATGCCCCAGCTCAGCCCTAGTAAAAAATACATTGGTTTTGATCAAAGTGGGCAAACCCAAGCTAAGCCCAAGCTGCCCGACGTTTGCCACAGTTCAGCCCAAGCGAATTGCTGGCTGGGTTGCCTTTCACTCGAATTCGATGCGAGCGTGGTCCATTAGGCCGAGTGGCCTCTTATCCCGTCATAGGGGCGTCGACACCGGTCCGACTTTTCCGACTAGTCGGACCACTTTTTCGACTAGGCGGTGCCCTGCTGTGGCTCGCGGGGGCCCCTGCTGCAGACCGCGGGGGCCCTACTGCGGCTCGGGGGGCCCTGCTAGAGACCGCGGGGGCCCTGCTGCGCCTCTGGGGCCCTGCTAGACACCGCGGGGCCCTGCTGCGGCCCGCGGGGTCCCCTTCTGCGGCCGCGGGGGGCCCCTGTTGGGGCTCTCGGGGGGCCCTGCTGCGGCCACGGGGGCCCCCACCGGTGGGGCCCCCCCGAGAAAAAGTCGGACCAGTTTTCCTTACGCGTCGACGCCCCTCGGTAAGGTAAGCCACGGTATATAGAGAACTGGTAAGCAATAAGCATAGGCGGCGGAACGGGTCGAACGGGTAGGGCACCGGGGCACCGTGCCCACCTTTGATTTGGGCATTTTAACATTAGCCCGTTGCGCCCCAAGCTGCGCCTAGGAATGCATGGGGGTATGCCCATGGGGGTATGATAGGGGGGGTGCAGTTATTTTTTTACATCTTAGTTTTTGTTTACGCGTTTTTAGACGTTTCTCGGCGCACTGTTGTTGAAGTTATACAGGCCTATTTTACAGCTATTTTTGATTCACAAAACTGCTGCAATTTTTATAACTTTTTTTTGCATATTGGCATTTTTATGGAATTGGAATGCATTAAAAGATTTTCATTCTTAAATCTCGAATGCCAATATCATAACAATGTGAATCGAGCCACGCTCGTAGACAATGTGAATCGAGCCACGCTCGTAGTGAAATATTACGAATCAATGATAACAACAGTACTACCGGCAGAAAATATGTAGTTACCGCGATTGTATAAGATAATACTGTATGTTCCGCGTGAAATTGACAGGAGATACCACAAGAACAATAGCCTAAACGAATATTGAAATAACTGAAAGCTCATAATACCCGATTAGCACTGCTAACGCTGACCATTTTCTTCGATTACCATAGTCCATACCATAAAATCTGAAGATAATGAACTTGTACCTCGAAAAGCGAGTTGCCCAGTTTCAGCCTCAGTTTGTGCGGTACTGGGACACACTCATTATCAGTGAGTCAAATAAAATTGTCCGGGGCATCATGCTGTGATCATATGAACCAGGTAATATGCATAAATTCTAGTTATTGGCCAAACGTAACGGCCACGGACCGTAGGTTGACGACCCCGAAATTTAGCGAAATGAAGTATAGGTTCAAGCAGTTTAAATAATGCTGGTGCGTGGAGTTGAATAGTGATGTAAATGTGGCCACAGTCTACAACCACGATAACAAATATCGATTGCGCTTCGCTCAACCAGAGCCATGCTCGTTCTTGCTCATGAAGCAGTGCATCCCTATAAAATGAAAAGTCTGAACGAATGCATTCAGGTTCCTACCTCTGAATCACCTTATATTGAGATCCGTTTCTTAACAGGAACACAAACGCGGCCCATCAATTCGTCAGTACTAAGGCAACAACGTCTGACAAGTGACAACGCATCAAATGGCCAACTTCTGACACTATCTCAATCTACCAATACGGTAACGGCAGTAAAATTGCATTGCAAAATGCAAATAAAATTGCACGACTTCCAAGCGCAGTTTGAAACCAAGTGCGACCAGCTAGTGTCATTTTCACAACGAAGTGCGACCAGTTAGTGTATAGAGACACATTACAACTGCATAGGTACCGCAGTAACACATTAGGGGCGAAAGGAAACACATGACTTGTGTACGACCAGCGTTCTGTCAGCGTACGACGCATAAAGCAAACTGCTCAAACAACTGCGGTCCCGAACATCACAACACAGAGCTCCGAAACGAATGGTTTACAAAAGTCTACGACTGACGACATCGAAACAGTACGTTCATCGGGACTAGTCACATGACTCGCTCAACCCAGCTGGGTTATGGGTACTAATTGCGCTTCAAATTGACCTCTGACAGCCATTTACTTACGCTAGTTTGATGCATAAAACTGTACATTGAAACTCAAGCGGCAGCACATAGGTCTCCATCAAGGTGGTTATATACAACAGAGCACCACGCTAAAACGAGCGCGAGTCGCACTGTCACACTGACAGAACAATGAGCCGCGAGTCGTGACAGTCGCACTGCGTCATATGCACGCAGATGTCGCACTCACGGCACCGTTGCTGGCACTGCGCTGCGGGTGGACACGCGCGGTGCAGTAGCTCCACGGTGTGCGGCTCACCGGAGGGATTACCAGTCTCCGACCGGACAGTCCAGGCGGGAAATGCGGTGTCTTCAATCATGACCGCCGTCCCCGTCTACGCGGAGTGCCGCACGGCGGCGACGCGGCGGCGTCGGATCTTGAGCTGGTGGACACTGGACTCCTGCCAGAGCTACCAGCTTCAGCCCTTCAGAATCCTGTCATCAGCAAACTCCAGCAGAGCTCCAATGCAACTGGGAAAATAAAATGTATGCTGTTAAGCTAAATCATGCAAAACATTTCCTTGCACAGGATTCTCTTGCGCAGTTCAGCAAAATCTTCTGTGATATCCATGGCCGTGACAAGAGGACTTTATACCATTGTAAAAAACATAGGTTCATTGGTTCTCATTTACCCACATCGAGCTTCTATAGGTACCATTCATTTGTATATCATGATGTATGTTAACTACACAATATTTATGCAATAGACTGACATGAAATGTGTAGGAATGGCAAGAGAGATGGGTAAATAAGCCAAATAGGTTGCAGGATTTAGTGGCACCAAGCAGGTCAGAAAGTAGAAGTTCAAACAATCTTACAAAGTACACCAGAGAGTCTTTGAATTAGGTACAAAATTATGCCACAGAAATAAAAGCAATGCAGTTTTGTAGAGCATTTCCCAAAAGATAATTGTGATTCAGCCTTGCTCCCATTCTGAGATTGAATAAACACAAATTATGGGGTGAAAGTTACTAAAAAGCAGTGTTTTTTTTTAGAAAACAGCTTCAATCCATGTTTGCCTGCTATCAAACTCAAGGCAACAAGCTATGACATATCATAGCTTTGACAGCATGAAATGTCATTATTGAGGTTACAATTTCCATAATCTTGTCACAAACAGTGCACTTTAATATGGATAACTAACACCAAATCAGCCAACCTTGTATCTTTATCTAGTGAAACTCAAGAAACCAATAAAGCAAACAATTTCTAAGCAAAACATTTAAGTATTTGACAAGCTCAAGCACCATGCAGCCACTGGAGTATGATGGGGTCTCGTAACTTGAACGTTCAGTCTGTAAGAGCATGCCTGACTTGACTTAACAGATTTGAGGCATCACAAAGACCTTTGCAGCAGCTCCTTCTATTCTTTTTTAACATAAACTTTAACTATCATTACCATGCTATGATGATGCATTGATGAGATGGCTGGTTTCGGGAGCATGAAAAGTAGCAGCCCTTCTTTCATTCTATTTCCTTGTTTTCACAGCTGCACAAAATGTTTTTTTTCTTCCACGTTCCTTCTGTCATTATAAAAATAATAGGTATCATAATTGCTTCACTTCTTCCTTATATTTCAAGTATTGCTGCTGTAATTCACCACATCTCCCGTTAGTAAACCATTGCCCTATGGCCGCTAAAGTAAATAAGTGGAATGCGCCAGAAATTGTCAAAATCGCGCCAAAATAGCAAACTAAGATGAGAAAAAATAACCGCACCCGATAGGGGTCATCATGATTCGCCAAGTAATCCGCCAAGAATAAACTGGTGGTACTGATGCTAATGAATTTCTTCAGAGCATCAGAGAGTATCTCAAATGCTACCCTCTTTCAATAACAGAAAATGGTTGAAAAAGAAAAGAAATGATAGGTCAACGCTTCAATCCACGGCCAGACCCATGCTAGACCTCTAGACGAAAAATTTACGCGGTAGCCAAAGGCCATGCACCATATCGCCAAGGCAAAAATTCCTGCCCATGACCGTTACAACATTTACTTGCGACTGATGACGTCAATAGCCTAGCGAATCACGTTGAGATATGGACTTATTTCGACCAATCAAAATCAGGCCCGTAAATATTTCGGATTTCTATGACGTCATTTACTGTCATAGGGTCTCTTCCTCCTCAGAGCTTTCAAGACTAACTGTTTGCGTCCGCCATTGTTCATTAATATTTTTCGGCGTGGGTCGAGGGGCACGAAAACTTTTATCGTAGAATCTGATATTGTTTCTTCGGAGTCGAATTCATCATATTTTACGGATAATTTACTTCTGTCTCATCATAGTGCTCTTGTCATTGGGCAGAACCGTCTCCTGTGGTGATCGACCGCAGGACGAGGATCCGCTCCAGCTACGTCTTGCGGCGTGGGTGGCGCGCTAGCCGAAAGTGAAGAATCGCGGAAGACGTCCTATAGGAATGCTTTTGTCAGACTAGTCATCGAGGTACGTTTTCCACCATCTGTCCTCACAATTGAATGCTTGTGATTATGTTGTATTAACTCTATAGCTACTGCTACCAGGCTGTGGGCTCTCATTCATTGCCGACATGGGTCCGCTGCGTTGATCATCTGATGTTGAACCATCTACATGATGTGATGTTGTAAACCTTTGCTAGCAAGAAGGGTTCCTGCAAAGACTGTTAAAATATATGTGTATCTTGTTATGTATTGGGGTGGGCTATGTCACCGCTTGATCCTGGTGGTCTTGGGGCATCACCACTGTCAAGTCTAATGGTGTCCGTGGACCCCTTAGGGTAGACAACATGGTAAATGTCAAGTTTAAGTCCTAAGAAGATTTCATTGATAAATTTGTCATATTCTTATATTATTTGACATCCTGAATCCAAAAATGATACTCATTTGTCTCGCAAATAAAAGAAAAAACATAATCAAACCTGACCTAACCTTACCTACTTACCTAGGTATTAGTAAGCCTGGCGTCCCAGGAAGATACCAGATTGGGACGACAGAGATACCTATATACCAAAACAAACCTAACCAAACCTGACCTAACCTTACCTACAACCTACAACCTACAAACCTACAACCTACAAACCTACAACCTATAACCTACAAACCTACAACCTACTAACCTACAACCTACCCTACAAACCTACAAACAAACCAACCTACAATGGTATCTGGCATCTTCCTGGGACGCCAGGCTTACTTATACCCTTACCTATAACCTACCAACCTACAACCTACAAACCTACCCTAACCTAACCTAACCTATAAACCTACCTACCTACAACCTAAAACCTACAAACCTACAACCTAACCTAACCTAAAACCTAAAATTTTTGCTGTTTCATACTTGTATCAACAGCGTCACAATTGTAGTTAGGACCTAAACTTGACATATACCGACAACACTGTTACATCTCTCTATTATGAATCTGCTTAACAGTTCTTGTGGCAGCTCACTTTATCATCCTGTTTGACAACCTCTCAATGAAATAATTGCCAGATGATCATTCACACAAAAAAAGTGATAAGTTGCTTGTCTTCTCTGTTAGTTAGATATGTAGGGCTGCTTTTATGGGTGCAAAATGACCATAATACTTGGCACGCCCTAAAGTTCTAATTAACAAACAAGAAGGGTTGCTTTCCAACTCTGTGTCTGAGCTGTGTCAGTAATGATGCAGCACAATAATAAATGATAATAGTCAAGGTAATTAAGTTCTCAGGAGGCAGGTAGGTAATTTGACCAAACATTACACAAGTGCTTATTTTTGGAGTTGAAAAGTACGCCATTTTGAGATGTCTGTTTTGTGACCTGCTGGGATTGATTAAAAAAAATGTTTTGGCTGATCTGTCATTTGTTATTGACATTTCTATAATGAATAACATGGATAAATTATATAGTGGATAAAAAAGGATTGCTGTGATTATATCACAGCACTTATTTTGTAAAAATTAAGATATCAACACTTACAGATTAATTGAATGATGAAGTCATTTAGACTCAGCTTCATGCCCTGAAAATTGCCTTTTTTGCATCTTCAATGGTCATAAGGTACAAACTACTTCTGCAGTAATTGTTGTTATGGTAAAATCTGTGTTTTTTTAACAATAAAAGGAACCATTAATTTTACCTCTCTGTTATATAATGCATTGTCCTTTACCATTATCAGATGTTGATGTAGAATTGTTCTTTGATTGTGAATCAAAATAGGTGCAAGCAAGTAGCATAACTCATTATGTATAATAATGAGCTCAAAGTTGTTAATGGATTCTAAGATTCAAATAGAAGAAAACTGGCAAAAGCACCATGCATATAGCCCATTAAGTTTCACCAGAGTTTAGCTATAGAGTATGTTTGTCACTTGTCACTTACTGAATTACAGGAAAGGTGATAGGCTAGGAAAAGGAAGCCTGTGGATTTCCTGCTCATTGGCTTGTAGTTTAGTCGGTTCTGGTTTGGTACAGCAAGTTCTCCCAGTGTTTGTCTAGATGTTTGCTAATGTTACTAAATTATGATTGTACTGCATACCTATTCACAGCAGGTATATGGTAATTTTCATGTCCATACCAGGCCAGCCTATATGCTTACTGGTGTCTCTCCTATAGTTATTAAATATCTACGATGTTGTAAAACTTAGTTAAGTTTAAGTAATGCAAACCATGAATAAATATGTTTGCCGCTGACCTTACATCCTATTTTGAGCATGGGCAGTTGCTTAAATATGACAAACTTTGACGATTGATGTCATTGTAGAGGCTCCAGACCAATGCATTAGAACTATGATGCCATAATTTATTGCCACCTTCTGACTGTCATAGTTGACTATTGAAAGCTTTTTAAAATCAACACTTAGGGAGGTACAGCCCACCGCTAAAGTAATGTGTGGTTTTACCAATCTCGACGGATGGCTTTGACCGACGATTTTTAAATGCGGACTGATTGAAAAGAAGACGTCAATAGACAAAGTTGTCGCTGCAAGGGTGAATATACATGTAAGCTACATTTAAAGTCTCGTTGCAGTCTGGCTAATCGTTCCTAGGCTTCAGAAGCAGAACATACCCATGACTGAAACCACACATTACTTCTGCTGTGGACTGTACATAGGTTGCTGGGGGCTGGGTTCCTCACTCCTCATCACTCAAGTAGCAAGCAATGGACCTTGATAAGATTGATGTCTCTCTGTCTCTCTGTCTCTCTGTCTCTCTGTCTCTCTGTCTCTCTGTCTCTCTGTCTCTGTCTCTCTGTCTCTCTGTCTCTCTGTCTCTCTCTCTCTCTCTGTCTCTCTCTCTCTCTGTCTCTCTCTCTGTCTCTCTCTCTCTCTCTCTCTCTCTCTCTCTCTCTCTCTCTCTCTCTCTCTCTCTCTCCCCCTCTCCCCCCTCTCCCCCTCTCCCTCTCCCTCTCCCTCCCCCTCTCCCTCCCCCTCTCCCTCCCCCTCTCCCTCTCCCTCTCTCTCTCCCTCTCCCTCTCTCTCTCCCTCTCCCTCTCCCTCTCCCTCTCCCTCTCTCTCTCTCTCCCTCTCCCTCTCCCTCCTCTGGCTGTCTTCCCTCTCTGTTTGTTGTTTGATCTCATCTTGCTCAACTTGCTTTTGTTTGTAAGACTCTCTTGATGCTCAATGTCTTGAGCTGCACTTTAAGAGCTCTCTGTATGTCACTGAGTTTTCAGTTTTGCTGCTTGAGTTGTTTTTATGTTCTTTGGTATATGTTGCTGGTTGATTTATTCTGCTTCCATTTAAAGCTGCAATGGATTTGGAAAAAAATGAAATGCTGGAACGTAGATTCACTTTGTTGTTTTCATTTCGAGTCACATGGTTTCTTCGGAGCATTAAAATTTGAGGAAAAAATATTACACAAGGTTAAGCATTTATTTTGTTTCTTGTTTTTGAATTATCTTATTTGTTATATTTTGTGAGCACAAATTAAAGCTTATGCTTAAATTAGCAATTTTCTCTCACTCTCCATTGCTCTTTTCATTTTCTTGATACCTCTCTTCTCACTGTTACCATTTCATTACATACAGTCGTAAGTCGTGACATTTTTAGTTTTCGCTGGTGCTGGCCATTGTGATCTTTTGACAACCGAATGGAGAGTGGTTGGCTGACCTGCCTCGCATTTGGTCCCAAATTATAAGAGAGCTTTATTGAGGGAGATATTACCTATGTGTTGGTGTATGCGGGAGAAAGGTAAACGAGCGAGCGCAGCGAGTATATCCGTGTTCAACGGAAAACAGATATCAGTTTAAGCGGCCTTTCCCGGCTCGGTACCGCGATGCTTAACACGATCTTATGTCTCCGTAATTGCTGAACCGATTGATAAGCGTTCTGAACTGAAACCTTGCATATAAGTAGGCACCCACCAGGCAATGCATGGCCTTGTGGCAGAGTTGGGTGTTAACGCACGTGCGCACGTTGGGTCGCTTCCAGATCTTGAGAAGGGCAGAGCCAATTGCGTTCAAATTTGGTTCACCACTAGGGGCAGGTGAGCAAGGTGCCGTGCAAGTCAGTTGGGACTTGGGTTATATGGGACCGCGACAAATCAAAGCGATCCTGAATTTTAAATTTTGTGGTCACGTGATATAGGTCAAGGTGAAAGCCGAAAGGAATGGTGAAAAGTGAGCATATTCATATTAATGACGTGGAACGTTCTTTGTGGCCAGTTTTGGTAATAAAAGTCATGAAATTCGAAGTGTCGCCTGTCGTTTGAGACCAAATTAAGAGGTTTAGTGCCAAGGTCAGCTCCAGGTCAGGTGAAAAAGTCAAATTTCGAAGAAGATAACTTTCAAGAAGAAAGTTCCAAATGTAGGTTGAGCTCAGGATTCCAATGTTGCAGTTTTTATTTTCTTTCGTTGCTCCCAGCTCTCAACAATTGCTTATGACTTTGTCATTTAGTCCAATGAATAAGAGGTAATTTATTCTATTTGGATTTAAATTTTGAGATATCTTGTTAATCTTTGGCACAGTTTACCACTCATAGCTTTTTCATGATTTTTTTTTTTTAATTTGGAAAGAATGTATCTGAGATATGACTTGATTGTCATGATTAAAAAGCTTTTCCTCAGGATATGTAAGTAATGTTTATGTTTTTTTCGGAGTTGTTCAAGAAGATAAGTACAAATATTACATTTATTCAGATATTTCGGTACTAGTACCGAAATATTTGAATAAATGTAATATTTGTACTTATCCTCTTAAAGGGACCCTCCCACCTTCAAAAAAGTTTATGAATTGGCATGAAAGTGATGTCGCTCGGTTCAGAAAGAGCGAAAACGAATATCTACCAAATTTCACCGAAAAATATTCACCGGTTTTCAAGATATTAGACTTTTACTTTTGTTTACTTTTTTGGATCTCCGCTGTTCCTAGCGACTTTATTTGGAAGCAATAGTTTGGCAGCTGAAAGTGCGGCACTTCTTGCGCGCAAAGCAGCATATACCACCGCGTCCTACAAAACGTTCTAGTCAAACATTTAAAAATCGTTAGATATCTGCGTTGACGTCACACATTCAGAGGGGTATTCCTATGCATTAGCCCTTCTGAATCAAAATGCTGCAATTTTGAAATTCAATATTTCCGATTTAAGGCATTTCTCGATGTTGTGAGTGCCGAAACCGGTAATTGTGAGCCAGGAACCCCATTTTGGCTATCTCAACTCAACTCTAATGTTAAGGTGGGAGCGTCCCTTTAACAACTCCGAAAAAAAAACATAAACATTAACCCTCGCACGACCAGGCCATTTCTCATAACACGAACGACCAGGGGGGGGGTTGTTACGACCCCCCCCCTGGCGTTTCGAAACGGAAGGTCGTAGAGCTTAGCGGAAAAAACCAACGGATTGCTCTCAACGAGATCTCGCGATTGGTGGTATATTTTTTGGTCCTAGGTCAACATTTGACCTACTTTTGACCGGTCAAAAGTCAAATTTTCGGAAAAAATAGACTTTTTTCAACTTTCGGCGGCGATTGCGGCAAAACGGTGGGAGATATCGACTTGAAACCTTCACTATCGTGTTCCTTGATCAATTCTCTATCGTTTGGTATGTATTTCGTTTCCCTAGCTCTAAAAATGGCGCGTTGGGAGCGCCGGAAGTCGGCAAGGTCACAGTCGGCGGCAGAAATTCGAAAAATCAAAATTTAAATTTTTGAAATCTGATTGTATTTTTGGATTTGGGAGGTCCATTTGCTCCCTATAGAAGCTAATATTGCTGCATATTCCCATTGAGGTGACAAGAATTAGCAAAATAGTGGTTCGGGCGCTTTTCAAAAATAGTACCGGACGCTGTTCCTCTTGTGACGTCATAGCTCCGTGACCTGACCTGACCCGGTCAAATTTCTTATACCATATGATAGCCAATACTTGCCCCAACATGCATGGGAAGTTTCATCACGATCCATCAACTGATGTCCGTACCACCGGCAGGAAACCTCGGGCGTTGGCACTCAGTTTGTGAAAATCCGGCCGGAGGCTGTACCTCTTATGACGTCATAACTCCGTGACCTGACATGACCCGATCAATTTTTTTTCGGCAAAAGATGCGCAAAGGTTGCCCCAGAGGGTGTTGAAAATTTCTGCCCGCTACGACAAGCCGTTTAGCGTGCACTTCGAAAAAACCTCAGGGGGGGGGTTGATACAACCCCCCCCCTAGGCGTTCTAGGGTTAAGAATGTATTTGTATTCATAACTTAAAACAAGTACAATGAAAATATTTGAGCTAATAATCGATCGATTGATGCCCCGATGAAACAACGGCGCTGACGAAGTCGATGGACGAAAATGGTACGCTGTTAGTGTTAATCTTTTTACCAAATTTAGTCCGAACCTTTTGAATAAAAGGATTCACATGGACAGAGCCCCCGCTAAGCACAGCTTGTTGCGTTTGCTCTGCCCTCTGCCTTCCGATCGTGAAAGTCCTGGCCTGTGGCAGAGTTTAGAGTCCGAAAGTTTAACGTACATGTCATACGCACATAGTCGCGTACGGCCGCCCCCCCCCCCCCCCACACTGACTTCGGCTTGCTTTGGCGTGCTACGGCCTGCCACCAACCGCAACCATAGCCGCCCGGAGGCTTATAAAGATTGAGCGCCCGTCGCGCCTCGAACCCCGGAATTTGGAACCGGAACACGTGCTCTCACCAGTTGGAGTCCAGCGCTCTCGCGACTTAGCTACGCACTGAGCTTTTGAAATTTGAATGAACGGTTGGAATTTTGCATGAATTTGTAACGTGAATGTTCATATATTCTTGATTAATGCTCGTTCATATTTTAACTACATATGCGGAGAAGTGTCGAAAAGTTAACGAGTATTCTTTGCGATGGATTCGATGGATTTTGCCTAAAGCTCCTTCTGACATAAGATAACCCGCGCCGTGATGGTGGTCTGAGTTTTCCGTGTCGTGCTGGTGAGGGGGCGTTTTACCGCCTCCCCCCGTCTAACTCGGCTCCTGGGCCACATAGCGACACGCGGTAAGCGGCATTCGAAAGAGCCTAGAAAATAATGAAGAAAACACGTCGGCCATTTTCAAGGTCAGGTCAAAGTCAGGTCGCCAGAGGTCATCAAAGCTCAAATTTTGCCTATTTCAACAATTTTCGAAAACCCGGAGCATAGCTCGGGAACCAGTAGAGCTACATCGCCGCGGAAAAGCACATTCGGTAGCTCTTTCAACGCTCTTCGCTGACCTCAGACCTGTTTCTGTTTATTTTAACCTGTTTCCTCCATTGACTTTTAATGGAGAGGTCGTAAAATTGATACGACGCTAGGTCACAGATATCGAAATTCCGAGATATACATGCATTGGTGTTCTGTCACTTGTCAGCCGCGAACGTATAGGGGGCGTGGGTCCGTTGCCCCCCCCCCCTCCCTTGCCGTTTGGCTCCTGATCGAGCTAGAGCTTCGCGGAAAAATGAGCGTGCTGCCCGTGACGAGAGGAAGCCGATGATGCGACCCCCCTTGCCGTTTGGCTCCTGATCGAGCCAGAGCTTCGCGGAAAAATGAGCGTGTTGCCCGTGACGAGAGGAAGCCGATGATACCCAATTTTAAGGTCTTAGGTCATTGGTTGACCTTCTAGGTCAGGTCAATGGCCCAAAAGTCGGGAAAATCGGCACCTGTTAGAATGTGTTAAGGTGTGGCTGATAAGGTTTTTCGGGGTGCTGATCACGAACATCATGTTAGTTTTGATCGCAGATGATGTCTTCATGCATATAGGGCAGGCCAAGTCAGGTCAGGTCAGGTCAACCAGAAGGGGTCCTGCCGGGTATTCGTAGAAGGCGTCAACCGCCTTTGACAGTCTCGTAACATTTTGCGAAGGCGCCAAAGCTACTTTGTAAGTGTTCAAATTGTTGCTAACTTTGAATTGAGCTCTAAAAACCAACCCAGAAACATGTTTCGCGGCTAATGCGAGCCGACATACGCCGAATCTTGATTCTGGCCAAACATGGTCTCGAGAAATAGGTCACAAGTCAAAGGTCACTTGGGTCAGGGTCATTTATTTTTCAGGGTATGTATAAAATTGAATTACCAGAGGATACCGAAAGTTTCGTCACGATCGGCCACTTTACGCGAGTTATTTGCGAAAACTTGAGGGTGGATCCGTTAGACCCCCCTCCCCTATAAGGGCAAGCGATCGTTCAGTCGATATAGCTATAGCGAGTATTGTAACTTTTTATGAGGTAAGGTCACTTGACGTGACCTGGTGACCTGACCTAGAGCGACCCGGATCTGAAATTTTCACAACATGTGCAGAAAAGATGTATGAACGCGCCGCCGTTTTATTAGATATATTTGCTGAAACCTGAGGGGAAGGGGCATAAAAACGCCCCCCGCCCCCCCCCCCCCCAGCATGGCGCGGGATAATATACTATATGTTTGTCACTCTTTGCATAATGGTATAATGCCATGCAAAATGCTAATGGGAATGAAGATGTGGGATTTTGTTTGATTTTAGATATATTATATATGTAGTTCTAAAATTGTTTAAGGGATATAACATTTACTCGCCTTGTTTTTCTTTTTTAAATAATTTGGGTACCAGACGCTCTGGCGTGGTTTAGCAAGTTCTTCTGCTTTTACAAGAAATGGGACCCGATTTATGTACTTGTTTTGGTGATCTGAAAAACGATTATATGCTTATTTGATTTGGAATCAATGACCTATCTTACAGTGTAAGTGCACGTTTTTGTTACCAGTATTTCGCATTGACGGATTCCTACATTCTCCGTTTGTGATGTGATAAAATCGAACTTTGTTGTAATGTTTTCATGGGCTTCAAAATGTATTGCAATGCGGAAGTGATTTGTTTTTCTACAAATTATGCCCTTTAATCAATGGTAATTGTTGGTTTCATTTATGCCATCAATCCTTGGCAATGGGGATGTTCGCGCTAAGAGTTCCGAAAAGTCTCGCCAGGTGGCAGCACGGTATGCTTTGGACACAACGCGCCGGCCGGGCGCCGGCCGGGCCGGGGATAACACTGCGGGCGGCGACGGCGGCCGACTTTTCAGGTTCATCATTTTGCTAAAATGAGTAGCTACAGTTGATTTCGATATTAGGAAGACAATGACGCGTGTGAAAGGCAAACTACTACATCGTCATTGAGCGGAAGGAAAGGGAGCTGATCGAATGGTCACCAAAAGCTACGGAGTACGAAATATACGACGTTATCACATATTTTAACTTACACAGTTGAAATTAAAAACCTTATTACATTCAGACATATATTCACACACATGAAACAATCGATTTACAGCACACATTCCATGACAAGAACGCATACCTACGGTCTTAAGTTGACCTTTAGCGCTCGTCAGTCGTCACTGTCAGATAAGTCAATCACATCCCTGTAGTTTGTACAGACTATTGACTTAACCCTTCATCCGGCATGCGTTCATTCTGTAATGATGGGCAACGAATCACCGGCGATTTCTGCGTGGCTCTATATGACATCCTCGTCCGTTCCCCAGGTTAATTGGTTCGGTGACTTTTAAATTATAGCAGGCCCTTCCTCGGTCAGGCTTGATGGATCCACCGTCAATTTGCGCGGTACTTTTAAGACAGACTGTACCTTCTACTAACACGACTGACTGATTACAATCTGATGCGAAAGGGACAATATCTCGTCGGTCTATCAGTTAAAGTTCAATATTCAGCGACACAAGTGTGAAGGCTGCCTGGAAAACTTGCAACAAACTAAGTAATCTAAGCTTGGCTTGTAATGGGCACAAACTTGTAATAAAGAGGTACTTAATTAACAAATCCACAATGTTCTGTTCAGGCAAGTAGCCTTCACATATGAAGCATTGCTATGACTACTCTTCTATAGCTGATTGATAGCTTTTGAAGGAAGGAGCTGAGTGGCTGAGCCCTACCATTCACCACTTATCACCTTCAACAATTGCTTAAAGCATGCAGTTCTCTATCACTAGAAAATATCTGACAATTTGCTGGCTCTCATTTGTGTATGATGCAAGTGCAACACGCTTTGCATCAGTGATACTATGACACGAAATGTTTAACACTAGCATAGGTTGCAATGTAGATCCAAGGTGTCCCAGAAGCCAGAGCAAAAATTGACACCTTAATCAACTTCATGATAGTGGCAAAACTCCACTGCGTGACTACACAGAGCACCAACTGTTTGCTCCTCTAAACTTTCACCAAAGGAAGTGTTGCTGATGTCATTTGTAGCAGCAGTGACACTGGTAACTACAAATCACAGGATCTGGTAGCATCCATGCTCTTGAATCTGGATCTTATCAATGCAGCATTGCACCTGTGAATAAATGAAAAATGGCATAAGACAGCAGGAAAAGATCTTGGCAAGTCATAATGAGATACATATGTTTAACATGCATGGATAAAAGGACATTATATACTGAAGCAATTAGCAAAACATTGCAGTTTAAGGCTAAGCACAGTTGAAATCTGATATGATGAACTGGATACAGTGACATCATCAAGACCCATGAACTTAACACAAAGTATTTGCAATTTTGAAATGCACTTTTATTGCAGTTACTTATACAAATCTAGAAGGTGAAAAATTATTTTAGAAACAACAAAAAACTTGACCGTATTTAGTTGTTAAAAAGCTGAGTGAATATTCTAAAACAGTGTTCACTTCAGTGTGAATCAACCTAGAGTAAACAATTATTTACCTGATGAAATGAAGATATTATATCAATAATGAGTAGCTTTAGGTGGTGATGAGTTAAAAAAAAAACATTTTGCAAGAAAGGCTATCAGTTACTTCTGGATGATATACTGCAGTGTACAAGCTGTTCACCAACTCCTACCTGGTCTTTCAGTGGGATCCCTCTGTATGCACCTCAGAACTTCATCCACAGGGCTGGTTCCTTCATACGCAGGTCCTCTGCCTTCCTTGATTCCTCGGACTCCATCCTGACAACTCCGCACCAGAAGCATGATTGCACTGCAGGCACCTGTAACACCATGAAGATTATCAAATATCAATACTTGTAACAATTCATAAATAGTAGGTAGCTTAGTGTTCTATTACATATACCTCCTGGTTGCTGGTGTCAAAATAGATCCTATTTGTCTTTTTCCATCATAACCTTTATATAATAATAAACCTTTATCTGCATGCAATATCTTTGGTACCAGACAAAGTAGAACATTGCTAAAATGCTTGCAATGAATCTTATAAAAATACATTGAATTTATATAATCATTCTCATTTCTCAGCAGCATGTATCATCTTTTAATGACTTTCTCAAAGGGCTGGCCAATTTCCTATATTGATATGCCCATAAACTTATACAGGTAAATTACCTCATATGGGCAATACAAGATCCAGCTATGAGTTAAGTTAGACTATTTTATACTCTTAGTTATGCTCGCCATAAAAAAAATGTCAGGAAACGTGTTACATCGACGGTATTACCGTTTGGAGTCGGTCTATCTTCGGCTTCTCGCCTCTCTTCGGCTACGTCAATTGAAGCCTTTCTAAGTCTCCTGTCCTTTGTAAACTTGCCTTTCCATGTTTGTGACACTTTCTGAATATAAATTCACAACCCATCTGAGCAAAATTCAAATCAATTGCTATCAAATTCACCGAAATTCAGTCCCTCGGACCGACACCGTACGGACTCCACACAGTGCAAAACACATTGGCGCATTCGCCGCCACAGTTTCTGTGTCCAAAGAAGGCAGTGCTGCCACCTGGTGAGGAAATAAGCCGAACATCCCCATTGGATATTTAACGGGAGAGAATTAGCATGGTTTAGGCATCGAGTCGAATTTGGCTTTTCTTAAGATGTTCCGGTCATCAGTGTTTTCATCCAGGTAGTTTTTGGATTTTTTTTAAAGAAGCTTAGGACTGGTATTGGTTAATTTCAGTAATGCCTCATCGAGGTCCCTTTTTTTGTTCAATAGCATTTGTTTCATGCTGATGCTTTCGTTCTTACGGGGCTGTCATTTTGTAATTTCCCACTGAACTTTCATTAATTTGGATTTAACGGGTTAAAAACTAGGCAGGAGACACGTCATTTTCCTAGAACTTTACTCTCTTGTATTTTACTATATTGTATAGTTGTATGTAGGTAGTCTATCATTCGTGATGTTCTCGTATCACCAGCCGTGCGAACAAAGAATGAGCCGTATTTACATAGTCAGGCACTGCCTTGGCCGTGGTTGATTTGGAACAAGCAGTTACTTCAAATATATGCGATATATGACATGAGTATGCAGTTCATTTCCCAGCTTTGGTAGGCAAAAGGTGATGCAGTGTCTATGAAGGTAACGGCTAGAAGAAGATGCAATGTTCTAATGAAATCTTGAGATATCCATTGGCTCGGTGTTTAGATGGCTGTAATGGGTCCCCTCGGCGGCAAACAGCCGACATGACTTGTTTGCCGCGAATGGCTATACAACGTACAAGTTCGCCGTTTTCTGTACTGGGTTTGGTTAGTTTGGGTGCCGAACATTGACCTGTTTTTTTTACCTAAAATATGTGATGGCTCCTACCTTTGATGTGCTCCTGATATTTGTTAACCTTGACATTAACTGTGGTAAGTAGGAATGTCATGCCCATGATGGTGGTAAGGAGATTAGCGGCTTAAGATGACGAGCTGACAACATGTTACTGCGATGTTGCCCCAGCTAAATGCGTAATATTAGGCACTGGGTAACTTTAAAAGGCTAATCATCAACACCATCTATTAATTTAGATTAGCCAACCCTCAATTGTGTATGAATCATATAGCAATATCCAAAAGTCGCACTTAAAACACTTTCTTCTTTGCATAAGCCCACAAACTATTTGTGTTTCGCCTTTATTACGATGCGTTGTCTTTTTGCAGGAACCGGAGAGCACCTGCGAGCGCCGCCATCACGCCACGTCATGGAGGTATCCAGAGAGGCGACACCGGAAGACGCTTCGCCGGAAACAGACGGCGCGATTGTTAATTTGCCACCTGTCGCCAGTGTAGAGCCTGAAGCGAACTGTGATAGCAACAGTGATGATACTTTGTCAAAGCCTCAGTCGGCGGGTGTAGGGAGTGGTGCGGGTACTCCGGGCATTTCGGCCGAATGTCCGGAAGTCAAATCGCCTCCATCCTGTCCTGATCCAGTGCCTTCCCCGGATACAGTTTCAATAGGCCTAGAGAGGGACTCGGTAGCGGATAGGGATGCGATGATAAGCGCTTGTGAACCAGACACAGTTACAACACCTTCTAGGGTCAGCCCTGATTGCAGCTCAGGGGAGGTCGGAGCAGCTTCTTCGCCCCTGGCAGGCACTGCCGTTTCTTCCTCAAAGCAGCCACACTCGGATGTGGTAGTGACGGAAGATTATTTCCATGGTCCTGAAATTCATGACCTTCACGTGTTTAAACTCGATGTAGCAAATGGTTCCAAAACAACAGACGTCCCGCAACGCTCAGATGAAGTATCTGATGGAATCACGTCACATTCAGAAACACTACCGGATGCAACTGGAAGTAAGTCGGTTGTAGACAGAGCAAATGATGGTGTGACGTCTTCACATGTTGATGAGGGTTCACTATCGGCCAGTTGCGCTGATGTTGAGGAAGTATCGGAAACTGCGACACAGGACGACGAAAGTTCCAAAGTATCGGAAACTGCGATACAGGACGACGAAAGTTCAAAGGTATCGGAAACCGCGACACAGGACGACGAAAGTTCCAAAGTATCGGAAACTGCGATACAGGACGACGAAAGTTCAAAGGTATCGGAAACCGCGACACAGGACGACGAAGGTTCAAAAGTATCGGAAACTGCGACACAGGACGACGAAAGTTCAAAAGTATCGGAAACTGCGAGACAGGACGACGAAAGTTCAAAAGTATCGGAAACTGCGATACAGGACGACGATAGTTTCAAAGTATGGGAAATTGCGACACAGGACGACGGAAGTTCAAAGGTATCGGAAACCGCGACACAGGACGACGAAAGTTCCAAAGTATCGGAAACTGCGACACAGGAGGACGGAAGTTCAAAGGTATCGGAAACTGCGAGACAGGACGACGAAGGTTCAAAAGTATCGGAAACTGCGACACAGGACGACGAAAGTTCAAAAGTATCGGAAACTGCGAGACAGGACGACGAAAGTTCAAAAGTATCGGAAACTGCGACACAGAACGACGAAAGTTCAAAAGTATCGGAAACTGCGACACAGGACGACGAAAGTTCAAAAGTATCGGAAACTGCAACACAGGACGACGAAAGTTCAAAAGTATCGGAAACTGCGATACAGTACGACGAAAGTTCAAGATCGAAACAGATCGAACTAGTAGGCGATGGGCAACGGGAAGACAAAGCGTCTGAAGGCGATAACATGACCGATTTATGTCGTCACACAGCATCAGTGCAGGAGGAAAACCAACATGACGCAGGACAGCCACTCTTGGGCGTTGGAGACACCTGTATGTCAAATACCAGAGAGGACGTAAAGAGCTCAGATTCAGACAAAGAGATGGATGGCTTTGGAGGGGACGTGGTCGAAAATCAGGACCGTTCACATGGTAGTCCAGGTCCGCCGGAGGATCCACCAGAAGATCTCTGGCGAATTACGGACGTGAGAACGGTTTCAGATGAAGAGCAGGTAGCGAGCTTAAAATCAAAAAAGCTTTCGGAGGGGGATGCTGAGGAGCTCCACCAGGGCGATGAGTGGACACGGACGTCTGATGATGCAGATCAAGGAGAAATTCCGCAAACCGCTGAAGCCCTCTTGAACGATGGTCACGCTTATGATGAGCCGTCTATTGTATGCAAGGCTGAACCCGAGATCCTTGTGCATGCTTCAATCAAAGAACCATCCCGTTCCTCCGAGAAAAGTGAATACCTGGTTGATGGCGTTCCGGTTGTTCTTCGAAATTTGTCTGTAAGAGTTCAGAAGCTCAGTCTGAGTAACCACCAAAGGACTTCAAACAACTCAGGTCAGGAGGGACGTGATCGGAAGAAAGTGCATATTCGTGCTCCAAGACGAAAATCGACATGCTCCAGCCCAAGATCGGGTTCTGAAGAACTTGAACAGAAGAAGAGAAATAAAGCAAACAAGAAGAAACAACGGCTAAAGGAGATCGAAGAAAGACTTCATGATCATGACAGGGTAGAAAGGTCAGGGAGTGAAGAGTCCTTCGCTGGCTTTTCAAGAAGCGTCGTGTTTGGGAAACCTGGATCTGACTCGTACCAGATTTCCAAAAAGGTCCAGGAAAAGGTTGATCTTCTGACGGCTGGCGGCTGCAACTCCGATTGGTTAGATCATCTTGATGAAGTGTTGGATGAGGTGGTGAAAGGAGATGTCATCCACGCCCCGTCTTTCGAAGAGCATGAGCTCAATGAGCCGGGAATTTTAGAACGCAAACAAAAAGCCGGACAGAGTCGGAGACGTAGAAAGAGCTCATCGAGGTCAGAACATCGCGCACCGACTTCCTTGAATCTACCTCTCAGTATGCGGCCGATGCTGTGCCTACCAAGGCTGACAGAATCCGAGATACGTTCATATCAAAGGCCGACGATTAAAAGCACTCATTCTCAGTCCAGCGCCACTGAAGAGGATGCTTTGGCCGCATCGACTGAGTACGTGCGTCCAACTCCCAAGAGTCGCCGAAGGCGGGATTCCGCAAAAGAAGCGCGGAAATCCCCCAAGAAAGGTGAACACGTACGAAGGAGTCGGTCACGGGAAACCCAGGATGTGCCTTCAGAGGATGCGAAGACTTCTGCTGGTGAAGATGGAGGCACTCCAAAGGCTGTGCTGCCGTCGCCCATAAAGAGTCCCCATTCAACGGAAATTTTGAAGTCATTAAGCAAAAGCAACAAGATTGAGAGCCTGGATGCCGAGCTCGTCGCCCAAGAGCTCGACTTCCTAGAGTCGGCGGATAGCTCTGGTACCAAAAAGAACGACGCCGCAAAAGAAGTGTGGGGCAGCGCACAGAAGGGGTTTGCTGACATTTCATCCGATGACGGGGACCACGGTTTTGATGCCGCTGGGCTGATTGATATTCTGGAAGGTGACGATGCCAGTCCCGCAGGAGGCTCTGATCCATCCAGCCCGTGTGCCAGCCCGCCGCACATGTCCGGAGGGAGCGCAACTGGGCTGGATGTCGGCTCGCCAGGCAACACTGCATCGAGCGTCTCAAGAGATGGTGACGCGGGCCCTATGTCTCCAGACGTCCCAGTCAAAGAGGATTCCCTTACATCGCTCGCAGTGGATGTCAATCCAGTTGCACCTTGCGCCTCGTCTACACTTCCGCAGGCGGCTGATGACGGTTCAGCGCCGAGTGATGATGCTCTACCCTCGGCTAAACCAAGTGATGAACAAACTCCTCTGAAAGTTGAGGGAGGTGACCAGGACGCGCCGAAGAAGACGTACAGCATTTTCGTTGTTCATGAGGATGCCCTGCCATCTATCGCCAGCTCGCTCACGGAAGATATTGGTCCGTTGCTGGCTCAGGGAGCTGACAGTGGAATAACAGATCAGCCAGTTGAGAGCTCGGCAATCGAACCGTCTCCAGCGGATGCGCAGCCGGCGCACCCATCCGAAGCTCAGGTAGGCTCTACTGAAGTGCCAGCTACTGCTCAGGCGCCTCGTGAGACTGTGAAAGAGGAAGCCAGGGAGGTGAAGACGTATGGTGGCTTTGTCGAATCTAGAGCCGACAAGAAAATCCGCAGGAAGTTTCGCGTAAAGCGATGCGTGGTGAGGCTGCGAGATGTCAAGTTCTCCAAAAGTCATCGAAGGCTCTACAAGAAAGCCAAAAGATATCTAACGAGGCAGCTTTCAGACAAGCTGAAACAAGCGCCATCTGGCTCGAGCATCTCCGCCGATTCGACTCAGGCTGTCAAACGTGACGAAGAACTAGCGAAAAAGGAGACGAGCCAACCCGTCGCGGAAGAAAATCGCAAGGGTCCAGGGTCAAGTCAAAGCGCCGACTCGACATCAGATGCGAAAAAGCCAAGTCAGATGACCGAACGGAGCGACAGCGCTGCAAGCGGCTCCAGTGCCTCGAAGAAGACATCCAAGGATCAAAGGTGCGTATCTTCAGATTAATTCTTATTGATCGGTCAAAATCGTGCCACTTGCAATCTCTAGTGTAAAGTCATTTGTGAAGGTGTTATGTCAATCATCCGCGTTCTCCGAGTTATCCGGTTTATTTAAAATGAGGAGTACATTCCCAAATAATCTTGAAAGTTATGCACTGTTGTTATTGTAACTCTCGATTTGACCATTCCCTGTTCTGCGAGTTTGCTTTTTTTCTTTGAGTGGTGATTTTAAAGCATAAATGTGGGGTAGGGGCACGACACGAAGTACACTGGTACTAAAAGATTTGTTTCTTTTGCTGCAGAATCCCGAAGAAGTCTGACGGGAAGACTTCGCGGCAGAATCGGGTAGACCCGTTTTCAAGTGCGCTGAAGAGCAAAGCACCTCCGCCTCGTCTGACGAGTAAACATCCAAGATACGAGAGCACTTCCAGTTCACGTCCCTATGAAACTCCAGAAGAGAAAGAAAGACGTAAGCGGCAAAAGCTGCAGAACATTGAGCAAAAGTTGCGCGATTCGTCTGCAGTAGCTCAGGGCTCATCGCTTCTTGATACTCTGCTCACGACACCGAAGATATCTCAACCAAAAACGAAGCCGGATAAGAAGGAGGATAAGGCTAAACCACCGCTCATCGAAAGCAAGTCTTCGACCGAACGTAAACCCGTTCAGGAGGCGAAACCTTCTCTCTACCGAGCAAGTGGCTGGGTTCAAAGCGAAGCTGCTAAAATGACATTTGGTGGCGCACCAAACAAGCACAGTTCCAATGTCTCTAGACCAGCTGCGCACCCCGGCGAGACGCCGCATGGAAGCACAGGCCCCCACAAGGCGCCACACCGTCCCGAGGAGCAGACGGTGACGGCTAGAACGAGACCTCGGAAGACGAGGTGGGAGCCCGCCTCGCCGGAGGCCGGTGCCACAGAAGTGAGCCGGCTACCGGCACTGCCCGAGTGGGTGTCACGGATAAATAGTGGTCGAATCGGCCCCAGAACTCCGCCTCTGCCTGCTTTGTTAGAATCCTCCGCCCCTCGATCCACCTCTCGCTGCTCAGACGGGGAAAGAGTCACTTCTGTTTACAGCGACAATCATAGATCCTCGCCGGTTCACGGTGACTACCATCACAACAAATCCCCAGTAGGTTCCTTCGGCGAACACGAGGGTCAGTCAGAGCATGCACGCAAGGACAGGGCCCCGTCAACAGGAGGTAGTCACCATGGGCGCGAATTCGGAGATAGAATGGCAGATGATCGGCGGGCAGAGTCGCACGGTCAAGGATGTGTCGCGTCTCCGGCAGACGGAGTCTGGAGAAAGCGACAACGGTCCGTGGATGGAGACCGTGAGGAAGCTGCACGGGACCGGACTCGTAGGAAAATGTCTCCCCACGAGATGACGCCAGACGCCTCTCGGATGGATGCAGAGACGTTGAAAAACAACGAAACGGGAGGTGTTTATGGAGATGCTCGAAACACTCCTCCAGGGGAGCCTCCAGACGAGCCTCCAGACGAGCCTCCAGACGATCTTCCGGGTGATCCCGGCTGGGACGAGAGTGAGGAAGAAGTCAACGAAGAAGACGCGCCTTATTCTCCTAGCAACTCACCAATCCTGCTTTGTGATCTCAAGAACATCAAACCTCCCAAGAGGTCTCGTAAAGATGAAGGCAAAGAAAAGGACAGCGCTGCAGCGGAGAAGGAGAAGGAACCCGAGGCGCCCGTCCATCGCGAGGCCCCGAAGTCGCTCCTCAGCCTGCGTGCCTTGAAAGAAAAGGCGATGCTGTTGAGCAAAACTCAAGTGCATCCGGAAGCGGACGCCGTCGGACCGACCGAGGCACCAAAGAGTACAGTTGTAAACCCTGCCGATGTCCCTCAGGCTATTGGAGCGGTAGACGCATCTCCTTCTCCGTTTTCCTTGGCCGACTACCTGACTGGGGAGGTTCAAAGGGCGCATGAAAGGTATACCTCCCAAGCTCCCCCTGCAACCGCTGGGTCTAGCAATCAGAGTTCTGCTCCCAAAAAGTCCTCTCTTGGCCTGTTGGCTTCACTGAAAGGCAAGGCCCAGTGGCTGCTGAGCTCGGCGCCGCCGGTCGTGCCGGCGCCCCCGGCACCTCCGTGCCTTTCCGCACCAGTGGACCGAGATGACATCTACTCGTTCGGCGGCGCGCCGGCGCCCGAGCGCGAGCCCCAGCTCGATGGAGACGGCGGAGCCGGCCCGGCGGCGGCCGAGTGGCCCTCCGATCCGACGGGCCACCTGTCTGAGGCCGAGCTGAGCGAGCTGACACTGGTAAGCCTAGCGTGTATGTTCTCAGGTATCATGGTGCAAGTTACCGAGGCCGTGTCCCGCTGTGAATACCGGTGCCCCGGCTGTACTCCGTACCACGACCACCTCCGACTGAGGCTGTGTAGGCGTGCCCGCACTAGACTGCGGCCCAAGACTGTTAGCCGTGTGTGGCGGGCGATCTCGGCGAGTGCTGATCGATGGCCGTGTGGCTGATGGTGCTCGTGTGTGTGGGGCAGCTGGGGTTCGCTACTCGACAGCCGGTGTTTGTTCTCGCTGGCGCGCCGCGCGCCTCTTTCGGTTTACGGTTTTAACCGTTTTGAAATATTTTTCAGAACAAAAATGCATCCGAAAGTATCGAGCAAAACATTACTCTGGTGAGTGTAGCTTGCACCATGATACTTAGCTAGGATTAAGTTTGTCGTTTTGTCTCTGTGTTTGTGCTTGTGTCTGTTGATGTTCTAGTCAAAATTCGATGCCAGACTTTAAAGGTGCAAGTCAGTTTCACTTCAAAATTATGTCACTTATTTCGAACGAAAATCAATTGCAGTATTTTTAGTAACTAATTTACATATCTCTTTTTCGCAATGACTAAGTGGGTTATTGTTTTTTTTTACTCAAACATTTCTAATAACTTAAGACTCCTCTCGTGCATGTTAACCTTCACCTGGGGTGGGAGGTGAATGGAGTTGGCCACACTCACCAGTTTTTGCTGTATAAAGCAAACCTCGGAAGATTGGTATAGTTAAGCATCCATCAATCTTGCATCGTTTGTGAAATTTTTGATCCCAGATCAGCTAAGGATAGGTCACCAGGTCAAGTGATGTAACCATGGCTCTAAACAAAGAAAACTTTGCGATCAAATGTCATCTAGATGCTTGATACTCGGGGTATTGCACGAGGGTATGAGTACTAACTATTCTATATCTCGTAATACTCATATGCAAAAACTTTTCGACGCGTCTGAGCACGGCAAACACGATGATGCCGAAATCGCGGCTCTGCGATCATTTTTGGCGATGATATTTACCCAAAACAAAAACCATACCATTGGGCTTTTGACCTGACCTCAGAGGTCTCTGCGTGACCTGACACTTGTAAGTAGGGTACCAATTGCTGCGTCTCGTAACGGCGCTCACGTTCGTTTTTTACCGCGAGGCTAGCTCTAGTAGGGGTGAACCGGCGAGGGGGTCGTACCCCCCCCCCCCATCGGCCGGGGCGTATGCAGAAAACCATTGGGTCTGGAGAGGTTAAGTTTCGTTTTCTAATTTCTTTTTCGCCGTAAATTTTTTAGCTTGCAGTTTCTTTAGAAATTTGGTCGTAACTTGCTTGCAAATTACATGAGCATAGCTTCAACCATAATTTTCTCAATGCTTGTCTGAGAGATATGTGAATAAGTTTGTATCTAAATTTCTAACAGATGATAGGCGTGTTTCAGTAAGTTTGCCCGCGCTCAGGTGGGATCCCAGCCGGCTTCGCCGTGGTGATGGAGAGCTCCCCAATGCCTAAAAACAGTAGTAAGAAAGTTACTTTCAAAAGTGCTTCGGTGATTTTTTATCAGGTCAATGCTAAGGTCATCAAAGGTCCTTTTTTCGAGTGTCGACATTCTTGGACGCATTGGCGCATAACTCGTAACAGGGCTACAGCGTCACGAAAAAGCGTTGTCGATAGCTTTTTCAGTCTTCTTACCGTAGAAAGCCTTTTCACCATAAGAAAGAAAGAAAGAAACAATAAGAAAGTCTTTTCACTTTTATGTGTTCTTTAACTTAATTTGAAAGGTTTCTCCTCAAAAAGGCAATAACCGTTAAAAATGTCCTGCTTATTCAAAAACTTGTATAAAAATGTATGACAATATGTTTCTTTTTACCAGCATCACATTTCACATGCCATGGCCCTTCGAATAAGTTGTTATTTAATCATTATCTTCGCCCAGGTGGGGGAGGCGTTTTTGGCCCCATCTGCCAGTTTTTGCGAGTGTTAAGGAAACCGCTGCGCGCAGCGCCGCGAAACTTTGTATAGCTTATGATACATCAACTTCGCATCGTATGTAAAAAAATTAACCCCAGGTCACGTAAGGTCAGGTCACCAAGTTAAGTGACCGTGCCTAAAAAAACTGCTACATACCAGAAGTTTGAAACTCGGGCTATTGCACAAGGGAATCAGTACCAACAACTTGTGTATCTCTGAATTTTGATATCGATGACCTAAGGTCAGGTCAGTTTTGTGACCTCCCCATTATAAGTCAATGGGGAAATAGTGAAATGCTCTTCTTTTGGCCGAAAACACCCTCAAACATCGGGACACATGTGAGGAAAAATGCAAATGTGACTCCTTTTATGCCCATGAGGTCACTCAGGTCATGAAACGTGACCAACAGTTTTTTTAATTTCTATAATAACTCTGGATAGAAGCATGCTAGAGCGCTGAAAGCGCCATGAATGTGTTCAGCTCAACAATACGAATCAAATGTCATGCAACATGACTTCTGTGACCTTGACCTAAGGTCAAATTTTTGGGTTGACCTTTTCAGGTCAACATTCGACGCATCTCGACGAGACAATTGCGGTGCTTGTAAAATTGGGATAATACAAGCTTGAAGTCAAAAGTTATACAGAAACCTTTTCCGCCAAAACGTCAAATTTTGAGTTTTTGCCCTCTGGAGGCTAAACCGTTGACCATAGGTCAAATCTGAGATCAACAATTAGAAAGACCTATGGAAGAGCTATTGAATACGCTTTTCTACAGCGCTGTAGCTCTATTGGTTTCCGACTTATGCGCCAATTGTTGAAAAATTGTCAGGACCTGGATAAAATGGTGAAAATATTTCCTTTGGTGGCCTGAGGCCTCTAATGACCTCAGCGATGACCTGATCAACAAATGGCCTGTATGACTATGAAAGATCTTATAGCGAATTACTTATTGCTTTTTACCGCGTCTTTTTAGCTTGCTTACTTTCTGAGATAACTTGGTGTGGTTAAAAGCCCCTTCCCTTCCCCCATCGCGAAATTGGCTGAGAGGCCCGCCCGGGCGCGCGTTAAAGGTCATTTGAAAACAATGACTTGACTGCATATCAGTCTATCTCAACACTATGGGGTGTCAACTGACCATCAGCCCGTCCCGCTCATTGCATATAAGTGTGTCGTGTTTCTCAAAACATGTCTGATTTGGCATGTGTGTTCAAAACAAGAGACTTTTACACTTTTACACCAACTGACAGTGGTCATGAAGCTGACCTGACCGCAGGTGGCAGAAATAAAAAACCCTAGATTTATGAATTGGTGGCACTGGTACACTCATGCAATCTACACAATTTTAAACTTTTTGAAGCAAGATATGGGAATGACACGATCGCAAAGTTCTAGAGGCGAATGTGGCCCAGAGGATCCGTTCCCATTAATAGATGCCCCCATAAAATGTACTCCTTATTTATTGTTCAGCTACAGATCAATGGGTGTGCGCCTTTGAGTCCCCCGCTGAGATGTGCGTTTGTTTGGTGATAACCGCCGCGCACTATGGCCTGTATCTCGGGTTTGTGTGCATTACGCTGACGCTCGTGACCGGTGCCTGCGCACAGGGGAAGGCGTTCAACGATGAGCGTCTGGACCTCACCATCACGCTGGACGGCGTGCTCACCAGCGCCTTCTTCCTCATCTCCATCGACCCGCTGCGCATCAAGTAGGTGGCGCGTGCGCGCGGTAGCTTCCCGGTCAGCCGCCGGAGCTCTCTGCCCGCCTAAATCCCTCCACTGGCCATGGCTTACAACCCCGGAAATTCTCTTAAAAATGATTGCTATTGGCCCGCTGTGTCTTTCCCTCGGTGTCGATGAATCAGCTAGAAAAGTTTTACGTTTGTCCGATGCTCCTTCTTTCATCATTCGTTATAGAAATATGCCTGTCCAGTGTTCAGTCTCAACATAGCAGACACTACAGTAGCAATGGTTGGCAACATGGCGATCTTATTCGACAACTTTTTTTGACTGTCGATATTTGTCTTAACCCGCGCCCTGCTGGGGGGGGGGGGGGGGTGTTTGAACACCCCCCCTTGTGGTTTTTCGCGAATATCTCAAAAACGGCGGCGCGGAGCGCCGCCGTTTTTGGTACACCTTATCATACATCAATTCTACACATGTTGTAAAAATTTCAGACCAAGGTCATTCAAGGTCAGGTCACCAGGTCACTTCAAGTGACCTCACCTCATAAAAACTTTCAATGTCTGTCATAGCTACACCGAGTGACCGATCGCTTTGAAACTTTCAGCGATTGCTAAGAGCAATAGCATGTACAAAATGTATATCTCAGAATTTTGATATCGATGACCTAAGGTCAGGTCAATTTTGCGACCTCCCCATTATAAGTCAATGGGAGAAAATTGAAATGCGCCTCTTTTGGATGAAAGCCATTATAAACACTCCCAAACACCGAATTACAAGTGGTTTGGACACACTGAACTTGAAAATGGTGTCCGTGACCCTAGTTTATGCCCTGAGGTCATCTTAGGTCACGAATGGTATCTAACAGTTTTTCGCAAATAACTTTTGATAGAGGCATGCTAGAGCGATGAAAACGCCTTAGATGTGTTCAGCTCGACGATACGGATCGACTGATATGCGACATGACCCTTTCCGGTCAGGTCATGACCTTGACCTGAGGTCAAATTTTCAAGTTGACCTTTCAAGGTCAAGTTATAGTTCATTCGATGCGTCTTGACGGGAGAAACACGTAGCCGGTAAAAGTAAGCTCGTACAAGGCTTGGATCAAAAGTTATTGTAGAAAAACTGTTTTCGAAAAAATCGGCTATTTTTGCAGTTTTTGCCCCCTGCAGGCAAAACCGTTGACGTTAGGTCAAATCTGAGAGAATTACTCAGAAAGGGCGTTAATAGGGCTATCGAATGCGCTTTTCCGCGGCGCTGTAGCTCTATTGGTTCCCGAGTTATGCGTTGGCTTCTTGGAAATTTTCGACATTCGACCTGGAAATCGGCGAAATTTTGCCTTCAATGACCTCTGGTGACCTGACCTTTGACCTGACCAAAAAATTGATCGAAGTGATTTCGTCATTATTTTTTACGCTCTTTCGAACGCCGCCTTCCGCGTATCGCTACGTGGCCCAGGAGCCGAGTTACAAGGGGGGGTGTTCAAACACCCCCCCCCCCCAGCAGGGCGTGGAAATCCAGGACCCCCAGCAGGGCGCGGGTTAAGAAGTCTCGATATAGACTTACTGTTTGAAATATTTACCTTGAATAATGTGCTTATCGTTTTTGTCACCACATCGGACTTCCATCTGTTTGAGAATAGTGTTCAGTAATCCATATGTTGACCGAAGCCATGGCCATTGACTGCGCTCGGTAGGGTGGTGGCGCTACATGTGCGCTCTGTAGAGACGCCGCGTCTAGCCCCCTGTCCTCCCCGTGGAGCCGCCGCGTCTGACCCATCCCCCTCCCCCGCCCCGCGCAGGTGCAATGTGTGCGGCGTCTCGCTGCAGGGCTTCGATGCGTACAAGTCGCACGTCGACTCGCCCGAACACCAGAAGAAATGGCAGTTCGCGCTGGACAACCCCAATCACAGTGAGTGCGCGCCGGCCGCCTCCTCCTGCTGGCCATGGCAGCGGGGGATCTCTGATGTTTGGCCGTGTACGTTCATTTTCGTAGCGGCTCATAAGTCAGTAATTTTGAGCTGTTGGCTGGCTGACTGACAAGGGTGAAAAGTAATCTGTGGAAACGTGTTCGTGTTGGTTCGCTTCGAGCTGTTCTGATAACCGTTGTCTGTGTTCGTTTCAGAGCCGAATTTCATGCCCCAGGCTGGGTTCAAGGAGCCGGTGAACCGGTTCCTGTACCTGCTCAAGAGGTCGCTCAATGAGCAGCTGCAGATGATGGGCCCCGGGTTCCGGCCGCGGCTGCCGACTGTGGCTAACCCGCGCGTGCTGGCGCCGCTGGTGATGCGCGGCCCGCGGCCGCCGTTCGGCTGGCGCGGCCCGACGCCGCCGCCGGGCGCCTGGCGCGGACCCCGGCCCGGCATGCCCTTTCCGCCCGGATTCCGCGGGCCCCGTCCAGGCGGGCCGTTTTTTCGCGGGCCCCGGCCCCATATGATGAGGCCGGGGCTTAACATGGAAAATAACGGCGAAGACTGGGGAGACGGCTCTGAGGAGTGGACCGGCGAGGAGGGCGAGGGCGAGGAGTACGCCGAAGAGGAGCAGGAGGCCGGCGCCGAGGGCGAGGAGCAGCAGGAGGGCGCCGACGCGCCGCCGGGCGAGGAGCCGCCGGTGCCGGGCGCGTCCGGACCCGGACCCGGACAGATGGCGGCGCCCTGGGCACCCGGACCCGGCGGCCCGAGACCCTTCATGGCGCCCGGAGGACCAAGGCCTGGAGGACCGATGGCGGGAGGCCCGAGGCCCGGAGGCCCCATGGCGGGAGGCCCGAGACCCGGAGGTCCTAGGCCTGGAGGACCAAGGTTCGGGATGCCAGGAGGTGTCAGACCGGGAGGGCCCAACCAAGCGCAAGGCCAACAGATGGGCATGCCAGGACAACAGACGGGGATGCCAGGACAACAAATGGGCATGCAAGGACAACACATGGGGATGCCAGGACAACAAATGGGCATGCAAGGACAACAAATGGGCATGCAAGGACAACAAATGGGCATGCAGGGACAACAAATGGGCATGCCAGGACAACAAACGGACATGCAAGGACAACAAATGGGCATGCAAGGGCAAGTGCAGGGCCAACAAGAGGGAGGCGAGCAGATGGCTGAGGAGAAGGAGCAAACCTTCATCGACGGCTACCCGACGCTGGCGCTCGTGGGTGAGTCAGCAACGCTGCCGTGCGACGTGCGGGGGTATTCCATCGGCCTGCGTAGTGATGTCTAGGATAAGGGAATCATTGGAAAAGAAGGGATGGAGAATAAGCGGATAATTCAACAGCGATCCGGTACCTTCGTGCGTCATTCATGAAAAATGGAATGCAAATGCTGTTTTGAATTGTTTTGTAAAATAACTTCCAAGTATAACGTATGCGATGGAAGCATTTCCAGGTGGCTAGACTGCAGATATTGTCGGATAAGGGTATGACAGATGTGTCAGACGAGCGCCTCGCAGCGACCACGGTCAGTGTGTCGTGTTCGTCACCCACCCCCTCGCTTTCTGCAGGGACCGAGTTCATGATGCTGGTGGAGGGCGATGAGAGCGGCGCCGACTTTTACGTCTGTCTGATGTGCGTGCGCCGGATGGGCTCAGAGGCGATGGCCATCGCCCACCTGCAGGCGCCGTTCCACCGCACCATGTACCTGGTACGTACGCACTGCGCGCCGTGGGAGAGAGATAACGATCAGAGAAAGGACTGTTTAACTATGCGCGCTTCGATTTCCTGTACATAGTCTCGGCATACGTCTGTCGGTTTTTGTGCTGTCTGTTATGAGAATGCATACATGTTTCACCTCTCAGGACCTGTCGGCCGTCTGTCAGCGTTCTCCGCCGCGCCGTGTCGCCTAACTCCCTCCCGGCCTGCCCTGTCCGTCCCCAGGAGCGCTACTTCCCGCGCGCGTTCAAGCGTCTGGGCGAGGGCCTGACGAGCAGCGACAAGCCGTGGACGGCGGCCACGTTCCAGCAGCTGAGCGTCATCTGCACGCGCATCCAGGAGCGGTTCGGCCGGCTGGCCCCCGGCATGATTTCTGAGAGCAGGTTCAACATGGAGGCGCTCAAACTGAAGAGCATTATCGACGAAAACCAGCACTTCTCGTGAGTACCGCGCACGGGGCCGCTGCCGGCGGCGGAGGACTGGGAAATTGTGCGGGTTGATGACTTCGTACGACTGTTACCCATGCCCTGTTTCACCGCCGCTGCGTCCCGGGAGCTGACGTGATTCTCCCACTGCCTTCAGCGTTCGTGTTAAGGCCTGGCTACACTATGCGTTTTCTTCGTGCGTTTTTTGCGTGTTTGCGTGTTTTGCGTGATATCGTTCTAGAAAAAAGAACGATATTACGTTTTTGTGATGTTTTTCACCTTAAATTTTAGTTACATAAGAGTTATATTAGCTTTTGTATATAACCAAAGTAAAAATTATATTGTTTATAACTTTTTTCCTAGAACGATATTACGCAAAACACGCAAACCTGCAAAAACGCACGCAGAAAACGCATAGTGTAGCCAGGCCTGAATGGTGTAGCCGGTGTACCCTTCATTTCCACACTCTTCCCACACACTCGTTTTGGCCTCTGCCGCGCCGGCCCCAGCCGCTGACGTGATTCCCCCACTGCCTCCAGAGAGCCAATGGACATGACGTACTTCGACCTGCCGTTCCCGTTCGCCGGCAAGCCACTGACGCCGGAGGAGATGCCGAAACTGAACGTGGGCACGGTCATCAACCTGACGCCCGTCGGACAGAAACCTGGTGAGCCCGGCACATGACGAGGACGTGGCCGTCATACGACTCCGGGGGATGGGGGCCGTCTCAGACTGTCTGGATGGCAAGGGAGAACATGTCAAGTATTTACAATCAAATACGCGGGTTTTAATGGGACACGACTCGGTACCTCTTGTATTCGTACACTTTACAAAGGAACACTTTACAAAGAATCCAAAGGAACAATGTTTTTTTTTTTTTTTGCTGTCATGCTTAGTTTGCTATGCCGTTATGTTGTATATATCCGGTGTTAGCCTGTCGGTGCTGTTTTTCACCTGTTGGTTTGTTTATGGTAGTTGATCCTGATCGGGCTCCGACTGCAGCAGACCTGACTCGCCCACCCCGCTGACGGGGTGTCGGTGTTTACAGAGGAGGTGGCCAAATTGCCGGCTTTTCTCGTCAATCAGCAGCAGTCGGGGAGCGGGGCGGCGCCGGCCGCCTACCCACCGCCCGGCATGCCACCCAACAGCATGCAGCCCCCGGGCGCCTACCCGACTCCGGAGATGCAGGCGGCGGCCGGCTACCCGCCGCCGGGTATGGCGCCGCCGGGTATGATGCCGCCGGGTATGATGCCTCCGGGTATGCCGCCGCCGGGTATGGCGCCGCCGGTGAGCTCGTACCAGGCGCCGGGGATGTACCCGCCGGCCGGCTATCCTCCGGCCAGTATGGCGCCGCCGGGCGTCTTCCAGCCGCCCGGCATGCCGCCGAGCTCGATGGGTATGCCGCCCCCTGGCTACGAGCCGCCGCCGGGCTACGAGCCGCCGCCGGGCCTGTCGCAGCCGCCGCCGCAGATGTGGCCGACGCCGCCGCCGGCCGTGGCTCCGCAGCCGGCCGGCGCGACGGCGCAGCAGGACGACATGGACATCGAGCTGCCCATTAGTGACACCGACCGAACAGAGGACGAGGCGGAGAAGACGCGCGCCATCGTCCAGTCCGAGATCAAACGGTGAGGGTCCGGCCGCGCTGCGGGTGGCGGGGGCGCGGTGGGGAGCGGCCCCGTAGACTTCATTTTTTTTTGCATAATTAACCCGTCATATTTGATACTTCAGAGTGAAAATACATGCTCGTTTCCAGCGACTCGCAAATAATATGTCGATCAAATTGGATATGTGTTGTGGTTTCTCAGTGATGATTTCATTGGTAGATGCGAGATTCGCTAGGTTGACTGGTAGCTGAGCGTAGCAGGCGAGCCTAGGTAGGCTGGGGTGGGGGAAGCTGCGTCACTGTCCCTCGGCCCCGCGGTTCCCCTACTCCGTCTGTCGGTCTGCGCCACCCCGGACCATGATCACCCACCTGTCCGCCCCGTGCGGCACGTCACCCTGACCGGTCACGTGTCGGCCCGCAGGTGGAAGGAGTCCATGCTGAAAAGTGAGGCCAAGGCGGTCGTCAAGGAAGGGTAAGGCGGCGTGTTTGCTGCAGCGAATGTGGATGGCCGGGATCGTAAACCGATCGTTGTTAGCAAACATTTCCTAAACTTATTGTGAATCTTGTCGACATTTTTATATCATCTCGTTTGCGATGTTTGCTGTCTTGACTTACAACAATTTGGTGATGTTATGTTCTGTTCCTTTAGCTCTGTGTTCCTGATCAGTGTTGTCCTCTGCCCGCAGTCCCAGCGATCCGATAGAGGCAAAATACTACCAGGCTGCTAAACGGAAGGCGAAAGAAATTGAAAAACAGGACGACGACACGGAGGCCGAAAAGGAGTCCAAACCGGCCACAGCTAAGAAGGGAAAGGATCCGAACAAAAAGGAGATAAAGATCAACATCACTACATCTAAAGAAAAGCTGAAAGAAACAAAGCCAGAACGAAGCGAAAAGAAATCTGAGTCGACCGCTTCAAAGAAAACAGAGTCGAAGTCTGCAAAGAAGTCAGAAAACACGAAGAAAGACAGGTCCAAAACTGGTGAGCAAATGTTTTGTTCTGCTTGCAACATCGGACTTTGTTATCGGAGCAAAAACCACTTGGTGACTGAGCTAATATTTAGTGTTAATTCTTGAATAACGTGCAGCGCTGTAACAGAATGAAAGTTGTAATGTAACTTAAGAAATACACACTGTTAAAACAGACTTGCTCTTTAGTACTTCATTACCACTGTCCTTGCATTTTGCGATAAATCAATTTATTCGCCTTTGGGTGCGCATGCCCACGCATTTGACAGTCGGCTGTAAGGGTAGCCGCTGAGACACCTGCACTGCCGCGATTACTGTGTGGGGCTCGTTTTGACGCTGTTTGTCCAGTGGCGCGGTGCCTGTTTCCCCTGTCTGACCGTCGCTCTTTGCTCCCCGGCAGACACCAAGTCGGCGAAGGACGACGGCGCGGGTATGGAGGCGGTGAGCTCGGACGAGGATGAGTCGCTCTACAAGGTCAAGGACGCCGACAAGTCGTCCGCCGCCCGGTCCAAGCCGACGACCCCCTTCAATCGCGGACCCGCCTATCCGCGCCGGTCTTTCCGCCCGTCGCCGCCGCCGCGGCCGAGATATCACTACGACCGGCGCGGCCGGCGCCGCTCGTGGTCCCGCTCCCGCTCGCGGTCCAGGTCGCGGTCGCGGTCCCGGTCACGGTCGCGCTCCCCGTACCGGAGCTGGCGCGGCCGCTCGCCGCCGCCGCCGCCGCGCGATCGATCCCGCGGCCGCTCGCCGCCGCCGCGCGACCGCCTGTCCCGCGACCGGTCGTCACGCGGCCGGTCCGGCGCAGCCTCCGAGCTGCAGGAGCGGCGCCGAAAGTTCGAGCGGCTGGAGAAGATGATGCTCGACCGGCTGGCCACCAAGAAGGCCGTGTTTGACCGACGTCCCGAGGACCATCCGGACTACGCCAACGAGTGGAAAAAGTTCTGGGAGCGCCGTTACAAGGAGGTGCAGCGCGAGGGCAAGAACCCGGACACGTACGAGTACACGCCCGAGTGGAAGAGCGCCTGGGAGGACTACGTGGACGAGCTGTTTGTGCGCGAGCGGCACGACAAGCGCACTGAGCTGCTGCAGCAGTACGAGCTGGTGGAGGACGAGGAAGGGCACCTGGTGGACGCCAACGCTCCGCGGCGCGCCGACAGCCCCTGGGAGTCGGGCCGGAGCCGCGGCCGCTCGGCGTCCACCGACCCGGACCGCCGGCCGCTGCCGTGCAACCCGTCCCCGCCGCCCGGCAGCGGCGGTCTGCACCGGCCCGACACGGGCCTCTCCACGCTGTCGGTGGGCTCGGCCGGTGAGGCGGCGCGCGGCGCGCCCGCCCGGCCGGCCGCCGTCGACCTGCCCGGCGTGCTGCGCGTGCTGACGGCCCTGGAGGACCAGCTGGGCTCGTTCGCCAGTCCGACCAACCTGCTGCTCTCGCAGGCGGTGGCCGCCGAGCGGGTCAAGGCCGGCAGCTCGGCGCAGCTGCTGGCCGTCACCGAGCACGTCCTGCTGCTGGACACACTCAAGGAGAAACTCAAGGGCCAGATCGCAGCCGGGATCTTGCCGGCGGCCAACGTGAACGCCTCTCGGCTGGCCATCGACCAGATCGCCATGCTGCTACAGAACGTGCCGGCGCATGTGTTCGAGCCGCCGCTGAGTAACCAGCAGCTGGCCGACCGCGTGGCCAGCTCAGTCTCCAGCAACGACCCGATGGTGATCTCGCAGCAGATCGCTGTCACGCTGACCAGCCTCGGACGGACCAACGTCTCCGAGACAGACCTCAACGAGATCCTCATCAAGGTGATGATCGCCAAGAACCTGCTGCCGGCGGCGGCGGCGGAGGCGGCTGCCCCGGCCCCGGCGCCGGCGGCGGCCGGGGCAGCGGCGCCCGCCTCGACGGCCGCGCCGGTGTCGTCAGCGGCCCCGCCGGCGTCTGCCGCCGCGGTGCCGGCCTCGTCTGCCGTGGCGTCCGCGCCGGCCGCGCCCCTGCCGGCCAGGCCGTTCGTTAGCACGTTCGCCTCGTCTGCGTCCGCGATGCCGGCCCCGGTGGCGTCCACCATCACCACTCCGGCCACCCACCTGAAGCCCACCACGCGGCAGGCCGGCGGCCGCGGCCCGCCGCCGCCCGAGACGCCGCTCTTCAACGCGTACGCCGACGAGCGGCCCAGTCACGCGGCGCCGGTCAGCGGAGGCGCCGGACTGAGTATGCTCCAGTCGGCCTATGAGGATGACGACCACGACGGTCCGCCGAGTCCGACCCCGCCGGCCCGCGCCCCGGCGCGCAGTGAGTGGGAGCGGCCGGCGCCGCCTCCGCAGCCGCAGCCGCCCGCCCAGCCAGCGCGCGTCTCCCTGCCGCCGACACCGCTGGCGCGCGACCGCACCGAGCACCGCGAGCCGGTGACCAACCCGCCGGCTCCGGAGGCAGACGACGAGCTCAGCGCTGAGCAGATCCACGCGCTGCTCAACAACTTCGACACGCTGAGCCGGCCCGAGCAGGAGCAGCTGATGGAATACCTCAAGAAGCTGGAGCGGGAGAAGAACGACAAGGTGGAGCAGCTGAAGGTGCTCCTGGCGCGTGACCCGATCAAGACGGGCGGGCAGAAGACGCAGGCGGGCGGCGGCGCGCCGAACGGCGGGACAGCGGCGGCCGAGCCGGTCCGCCAGCGTTCGGCCAGCTCGGAGAGCCGCCAGTCGGCCGCCTCGTCGTCCGCCGCCGGTCCGGTGCCGGTCACCGGTACCACGACCACCACCACCACCACCACCGCGGCGGCGGCGGCCGGCGCCACCACGGCCTCAGTGACGGCGGCGGCCACAGCGGCCGCGGCAGCCGCGGCCGGCGTCAAACCCGGACAGAACGTCGATATCAGCAAGCTGCTGTCCAAGGAGGCGATCGAGGCGGCGCTGCAGATCGCCAAGCAGCTGCGGAAGGGCGGCGCGCCCGGGCGGCCGGCGCCGGCCATGGACGCGCCGCTGCCCGCCAATCACTTCCATGAGGTGCCCAATGTAGTGAGCAGCCTGGCCGTGGCGGCCTCGCTCTCCGAGTCTACCAGACCGCGGCCGGGCCGGCCGCACCAGGCCGGCGCCGGGGGCGGACCGCCGCTGCCCGCGAACCCGCCCCCGCCGCCGCCCGAGCAGCCGCCACCGCCGCCGCCCGAGCAGCCTCCGCCGCCGCCCGAGGAGCCACCGCCACCGCCGCCACCGCCGGAACAGCCGCCGCCACTGCCCAGTGACGGCGCCAAGCCGCCCCTCCCGCCGGGTCCGCCGCCGCCGCCCCCTGAGGAGGCCAACGGCGTGCCGTACCACCAGCAGCAGGCGTACCTTCAGCAGCAGCAGCAGCAGCAGCTGATGCAGCAGCAGGCGGGCCAGTACGGCTGGGGGCAGCCGGCCGGCCGCGGCCGCGGCGCCCCGTTCCACCATTACAACCAGTTCGGCGCTCCGCAGCAGGGCTACTACGACGACTCTTTCCAGCAGGGATACGGCGGCCGGGGAGCGGCCTTCGGCGAGAAGAAACAGGAACCGGAGAGCTTCAACGATCAGGGAGTCGACTACGGCGGCGACATGGATGTAGACGACTACTCGGAGGAACAGGGAGACGAGCAAGCGGAACAGCAAGGAGAGGACTACACCCATCAGCAGGGGGAGGACTACACCCAGCAGCAGGGAGAAGACTATAACCAAGGGCAGGGAGAGGACTATAACGAATACCAGGGAGACGACTACGCCGAACAGGAGTACCCAGAAGAAGAGGAGTACCCAGAGGAGTATGACGAAGCGAACGATTATGAGAGCATGGCCAGCAAGTACATTGACGAGGAGCCCGAGGACGACCCGTACGCCGACCCCGGCCCAGGGTTCCGCAACAGGGGAGGCTTCTCGGCCGGTCGAGGTGGGCCCAGAGGAGGGCCGGGTGGCGGGCCCAGAGGAGGGCCGGGTGGTGGGCCCAGAGGAGGGCCGGGTGGCGGACTCTTAGCAGAGCCTAGGGACGGTCTCGGTGGTGCCGGTCGCGGTGGACCCCGGGGCGGGCCCGGCGGCGGCGCCCCCTCGCCGTGGGAGGCCGGCGGGCCGCCGTTCGGCAGGGGTCGCGCCCGGGACCTGGGCCCGATGCTGCCGCCGATGTTGCCGCAGGGCGGCCCGGCCATGCGCGGCGGCAGAGGCCATAAGGGCGGCGGTGGGCCGCCGTTCGGCCGCGGGGGCCGCGGCGGCCGCCGGCCCTGGCAGCGCTGGTGATCGAGAGCGACCTGTGTCCGTGCTGTGTGACGGCGCGATCTGCGCGCCGTATTCTGTGAGCTGTGTGGCGCCACGTTCGCGCCAACCGCGCCGCGAGCGCGGCGGACATTCGTGTGAGTGCGGCGGGCCGCGGCGCTTTCTACGTGTGCGTCGACCGCGGGCCGTCCGCGCGCGACCGGTGGGGGATCGGGGAGGGGCGCGCATTCTGCCCTGTGGCGCGCGCTTCATTCTGTGTAAAGCAACTTGCCGGCTGCACATTGTACCACTTGTAGTGTTTAGATGTCTGTACAATGTACTTGAGGACTTCGACGTTCGTTTTAAACATAAATAGAACTTATTGTCGTTAGTGTGTCGAATTCGGGGGAGTGTTTTCGGGCGGCGTCTCACTGTTGGATAGCGCACTGTTCGTGGATCCACTCATTCCAGTTTTAGTGTTTTGTTCGGTTTTAATACCAGACTACGGCATTCGTTAATCGCTTTTCCCGGCATCTGGCGGTACGTGCATTCAAGCGAACGAATGCTCAGATGCTGACCGATCACATTGCGGTAATCATCCGTCACTTACCATGTTGGACACTGAATCCACACGGACAGATATTCGAGGACAGGCTGATCTCAGACATTGGGGTGGGACGTCAGGACGCCGGCCCACTCCGAGTGAGCCGACACCGCCAGTTGGACGGTCGGGCGCTGGGGAGAGATTTCACACCTCTGAGTGCGGTTCCTGGCGGGGCTCCAGACGAGTCGCCCGTCTCCACCGAGGTCCGACTGCCGCCGCGACTGATAGCCTGAGGTCTTGGGAGTGACTTGGGATGAGGGTTGCGTCACTCGTTATTTACTTCAGGAGCACTCGCCGACCGTTGGCACCAACAGGCATTGCTACCGAGTCGTAGGTAGGTAGCAGGATAAGAGAAAGGGCGAGAGCGCGAGATTCGTTGAAAGTGACGGCACACGACTGCAAAACCAAATTGACATTTAGGGAACAGTCAGCAGATTGCCAGCACGAATTACTGGCGCATTTATTTGTCACCGACTACCGCCGGGCCGCCGGGACCTGTTTTCCTACGCTCCATTAGCGATGGTTCCAGGGCTTCTCACTCTAATGAGGTTCTACGAGCTAGGACAAGGCATACGATGTTCGAAAACTCAAACAGGGTACATTGAATTAGGAACTCAAATACTTGAGAAAAGTAATTCAGTTATTTGGTTGCCAGATCACACGGATTACAGGAGAAACGGGTAGTTCTTCGCTGTCAACCCGAGAGAAAATGGGCAGTCAGGCATTGCGGTACAGCATCATTCCAGGCGTTTTCAGTAGTGTCATCTAGCGGCAAGAATACAAGTAGATCGGGTGATGCGGCACAGTTTCACTCCCGGCGTTTTCACTAGTGCCATCTAGCGGCAAGAATGTAAGTAGGTCGAGCAATGCGGCACAGTTTAACTCCCGGCGTTTTCACTAGTGTCATCTAGCGGCAAGAATGTAAGAAGGTCGGGTAATGCGGCACAGTTTCACTCCCGGCGTTTTCACTAGTGTCATCTAGCGGCAAGAATGTAAGTAGGTCGGGTAATGCGGCACAGTTTCACTCCCGGCGTTTTACTAGTGTCATCTAGCGGCAAGAATGTAAGTAGGTCGGGTAATGCGGCACAGTTTCACTCCCGGCGTTTTACTAGTGTCATCTAGCGGCGAGAATGTAAGTAGTTCGGGTAATGCGGCACAGTTTCACTCCCGGCGTTTGCTGACGTTTCAACGAAGGGGTTTCGAGTCCTCGAGAGACCTACAAGGCTCGAGTGGACATGCGGGCATAACGTTTTTCTTAATATTCCAACACAGAAGTCGTAAATGCTCCAACGCTAGTAAAAAACCACTCATTGCAATTTATGCTTGAAGCGAATAAGGAATATAAGTTCGTGCTTTCTATTGGGTTCGGATTCCGGGAATTAGGTAGCAGTAGGTACCTATGATTCGCCATGTTTTAGCTGGAGTCTTACTACTGCGTTCAATGAGCAGTAACAATGCACTTCAAAAATCAAATACATGGCTGACGGCTCGTATACCTCGACTTTATCGTTCGCCAGCCCCTGTGCCCTGTGATGACTGATGAGTGTGTAGTGTCGGAATATGAGCGCCAGCAATTCGTAGGTATGACATGTGTCGAGGGTTAGATTAGATTAGGTCCTGCCTGCAAATAGGTTTTATGACTCTAAATATCAATCCTCCCGTCTATATATAATAGACGACAAGAATATTCTCTAGAAGATCATAGGTATACGCTCTCGATATGGTGCTAAGTTGCTGCAGCCACAAACACGATATGTACCTATAGCCGATAGCACTCTGAATGAGACATTATTTCCTACTTATAAGTTACACAGCAGAGTACCAATATGGTAATTATGTGATGCTGATGCCAAATAGCCTGGGCATGCTTATCGTTGTCTCCGAGCTGATGTCCGGTGTGAGTGGGACACCAGTCGTTGTCGAGACAGCTGTGTCCCGTCAGACGCCCCCGGTGGGCCGTACCGACAGCGGGGACCTCTCGGCCCGATCAGTGGGCCCGGCGCGCTCGCTCCGCGGTCAGCTCGGGCGGCCGGCCAGTGGCCTGAATTCCCCTCGGCCCAGAGCGGTGACACACCGGCCCAGTCCCCCCCCCCCCCCTCCCAGACGACCGTCCCCCCCCCGTCCCGTCGCCGAAAAGGCGCGACCGTCCACCTGATCAGACTGCCGTGCTCGCGCTCAAAAATAGCGCGCGCCAGTGTCAGGGCGCGCGCGCGCGCTGCTGCCGCCCTGTGTTGGCGAGGTCGGGTGCCAGCCGCTGGGCGGTGCCGCCGGGGCGCGTCTCTCCGTCTGCACACGTCTGTGTCGCTCGGTCAGTGGAGGAGGCCGCGGCTGGTCCGTCCCCGTCCAGAGTCCGTCCCGCTCCACTCCGACAGGTGAGCCGCGCCCGAGACCTGCGGGGAAACGGGAAACGGGGAGGGGCGAGAGGGGGCGGGGTCGAACAATCCGGGAGAGATTTACAGAGGGAGGCTCAATACGCTTCGTGCGTCGGTGGGGTGGGTACACAAAGCAGTTTCGTTCCCATAGGCAACATCGACGAAGCGAAGCTATATGGCCTGTCACATGGCTCGTGCATCACATCCATCACGCCGCCTCTTCCAATATGCGCGATAAATGCTAAATAAATTGCAAGCTTCCTTCGCTGCAGTTGTGTCAATAAGACGCTGACATACTGTTCACCCGGAGGTAAGTATCTTTGAAACTATGGACCGTAGAGCTTTTGAATCAATTGATCGATATACATATTTGACATAAATGCGACTCTTACTTTGGGCGCCGACTTTGATCTGACCTTATGTCGTCATCCCGGGGGCCACGTAGGATCAGCATTCTTTGACTGATTTAAGTACCTATGGCTTCGATAAAAAGGTGCATTGAAATCAGGGGCGCTATACTCTCTCTCTCTCTCTCTCTCTCTCTCTCTCTCTCTCTCTCTCTCTCTCTCTCTCTCTCTCTCTCTCTCTCTCTCTCTCTCTCTCTCTCTCTCTCTCTCTCTCTCTCTCTCTCTTTCTCTCTCTCTCTGCGACTGTGTAGGGTTGACGTAGCGTCCTTTGTTTCATATTTTTAGCAGCGATACGAAGCACAAGGTCGCCATCCGTTCACCTTACTCACGACCTCACAATAGTCCGTTATTTTGTCAGGGACACTTCATCCGCGCCGTTCTAGCGCGGTTCTGCTGAATTCCGACGGACACCGCAAAAAGGACACAGCAATTCGTCACATCATTTCTATTGCTCCTTCTCTTCATATGAGAAGATTATCACTTTCCTTCAGACGACAAGGTCATGTTTTTCGTCCCAGTGTCAGAGGGAGCTGCTGGTAGCCGTGCAATACTCACTGCAGCAGTCAGCACACTGGCACTCAAAAAGCCCCTGTTCGCACGCACAGGACGGAAGCGGGCGGGAGTCTTTTGTCGCTAAGCCAAACAGAGCTGTTTGTGTACGAACAAACGTTCAATGCACGACAAACACCGTCAGTTTTGGTGGGGATGAAAGGTTCCATTCGGATGACAAGGACATTGGTGAATTTCCTGTCTATGTGGAGGGATTATCTCTACAGGGATTCTAGTCGGTGAACGCTTTGTTGCGCCATAAGTTTACTATTCTTTGTAGGTGTGGGTATAAACATGTTGCAAACAGGATATGCCTCCATACGATCACGTATAGGCTTTACCATCATAAATAACACTATGGTTATTTATTACACTATGGCTTTACTCTCTAGGTTTATTGTTTCTCTGCCCGTTTGTGGTGTATGGCCAATTAAAAACAGCATGCAAAAGCAGCAAAATGAATAACTAATAAATAAAACTAAACGATGAAGATAATAAACCTCTCAAATAGTAACCAAGACAGCCGCTCCGGCTGTATCGCCGCACGGACGACAGGCGCTCTCACTGTTGGACGGAGTTGAGGTCTGACAGATCTGGATTTAGCTCAGCCATGGACGTCATGTCAGTGGCTCACTTTGACAAGGTGTTGGACGGACCGCGGCGCCGACCTTGCTCAAGGGAGTTGGCGCTGATGAATATAAAGATAAAACAGACAGCGCTGTGGATGGGCTGTCTGTATGGCTAACAAGTTTGGGCCCTGTGGCATGTTTGGGCCTTGAGCGTTGGCGTCTATCAGGCTTCGCGTTCTCTAGGACGGTTACTGGCACATCACCGTTGAAGTCACCAGCAGAACGGAACGTCTAAGGGAAGCGGGTACGGCCACGGGAGTGCGTGCCGGAGTCAGTCGGGATCCTCTTCTCGGGTGACAGTTGACAGATGGCTCTGACAGCTGAGGAGCAGCCGTCGTCGTTAGTCACGGCAGGCGCTGTCGGCAGCCGGTCCGTCAGGAGCCGTCAGTGCCGGCTGGTGGCGGACAGCGGCGGACTCTGTTCAGCCCTCCCGCAGTTCCCGCTCCGCTGGACAGCTGAGATTGGGGCCGAGCTGAGGATGAATTGCCTACTTCATCATCAACGTCATCAGTGTCATCAAATGCTCAGCAGCTGCAGCTGATGTTAGAGAGATTTAGACCGGTCGCGGTGGCGAAAACCGAGACCGATAGGTACGCCTCATCGTGAGGGAGATTGATAGATTGGAGAGAAACGGTGCCTATGTAAACAGCTGCTGGGAAAATGGTCATTCATCAGTTAAAAAGCGCGGTGGCCCGTTTAGTGTTTTATGATCGGTTATATGGGTTGTTTAATGTCAGTGATAACGGCAATATCCGACGGTGACATCACGGCGACTATCCTCGCTTCTGTTTCCGATAAAAACCCACCTACGCGCGACATCAGACGACTTCCGAGCAGCGCCGATCCAAAAACACCGCTGCTAATTGATGGCTGGCGTCGCCGGCGGGTTTATTGATGCTGAGGGCTGGCACGGCCGCCCAGCTCGGGGGCGGGCTGAGCGGTGCCCAGGGTGACTGGAGGGGACCCTGGCGGCCGGCCAGGGTCGGTGACGCCCGCCGGGTGTCTGGGGTCGAGACCGGGCCGCTCTGCCGCGGTCCGCTGGTCTGGTGCCGGCAGCGCTGGCCGCGGTTAGCTGATGGGAAGGCCGGTGGAGCCGGGCAGACCGGTGGGAAGGCCGCGAGGACAGCGGCAGTGCCAACTCAAACACGACGCGACGGTCACCGGCGGTGGGGCTGCACCTCCGGGAACCGACGAATCGAACCAGCCCGATTACTGGAGTAGTGCAGCGCGTGCGGCGTGGTGCAGAGTTCCATCGTCTGAGAGCAAAGGCCATCCCTTCTTAGGACGAGTCCTAGCTGTCTGGTTGAAGACGTTTTCGTGAATTGGACCTTTGCTTTATGTTCAGGGCGTTTCCTTAACGATAGGCTCTTAATTCGTAATTTAATGATACTCCAGTGCCCAGTGGATTAAATTTAATTTTGCATGCAAAGCAACCAACATAAAATATTCCAGCCAGCCGCGCTCTATCGTTGTCCGTGTGGAAGGATCCGGAACGGTGTCCGTCTATCTGTCGGCAGCCCTTCCCCGGATCAGCAGCGTCCGACTGCCCGTCTCCCGGAGTGCCACTCGCCGGAGGAGCTGACGCTGCGTCCGTCCGGCTTCCAGATGGAGCTCGGCGACCCGTACTACGGAGACTCCGGCGACCCGTATTACGGAGACGCCGGAGATCCGTACGGCGACGGCGCGTACTTCGAGGATGACGGAGATGGGGTGGACTGGCAGCGGCCGCGCCGGCCGGTCGTCATCGGCGCCAATTGGAGACGCCGCACCAAGCGCACCTACGATTACATCCACCGGCTGCGGGAGGCCTACTACGAGCCGATGACCGACTACCTGGACCGGCGCAACGGCGGCTGGCACGCCACGGCCCGGCCGCCGGCAGCGCGCTCCTTCGACGAGCGCGTCTGCTCGACCCGGTACGGTCCGCGGGCGCGGGCCAGCCCGCCGCCGCGGCCGCCGCCCGTCCCTGAGTACCACCGCAAGACGTTCAGCGACGACTTGCTGGAGGCGCTGGGGGTGTCGCTGCCGGACCCGGCGCGCCTGCCCGACCCCAGGGAGCTGCGGAAGGAGGACCCGGTGGTGCGCGGCCCGCTGCGCCCGCAGCAGTTCAACAACTACGTGCCCACCACCAGCGACAAGATCCTGGAGGCGATGGGGGTGCGCCCGCGCGGCTTCTCCGAGCTGCCGGACGCGCTGGAGCCGACGCTGGACGGGACGATGGTGGCGGCCGATCCCGCCGGACGCCGCGCTGCTGAGGACGAGTGATGGCGATGGAAGCAGAGATGGAGACGGAGACGGAGACTGAGTTGATACACGGAGACGCAAGCGGGCAGTGAAGCGAAGACGGAGGTGAAACCGGGAGGGGCCAGGAGACGGCCGAAGAGAGATGAAAGGCCGAAGTTTGTGGTAGCAAGTTTTGCAGCCCGGATAAGAGGTCCGAAATGTCACGGGCAGAATCGAGACACGCATAGTCAAATTCGTGGATATGAGAAGTTAAAATCTAAGCATGTTGACAAGAAAAAAGAGTGAGCGTGGCAAAACAAAAAGTTCAGTCCGGTACCGCTTCATAGACTCCGAACAGTAATGATATACGGCATTATCGCTGGCACCTATATCGCTCCAGATGAAGTCTTTTGAGAAGTGACATCAGCAATAGACGGTCGCAATAGACAGACGGTCGCAATAGACAGTCGTTCAGGTCTCATTTACACCAATCAACCCATATAGTACAATAGCATTCCTTATCGACCTGGACCACACACAGGGTAAACTATTTAACTTGGGAATCACTAACTTTACTCAAGCTGCAGTTACTGAATACGATTGTATAGGTATGCATGTCACCGTAAACACATTCAGCAACGGTGACAGTATTATATCAACAGGGTTCCCGATGATATCACTAAGCAACTAACAACATTAGTGTTAAGCTCTATGGTTCAATGGATGTGTGATTCGACGGATTTGTCCAGAATGTTCACCTTTGAATATATTTTATGAGTGATAGCTCTCGCCATCCGCAGAGATGATTGCTTAACCGTTGGTAAACATGCCAATAAAATGCACAGCATTCGTACAACTTTGTACCGATCATAGCACGGAATGGTGTTTATCGCTGGGCCCGTCTTCGCCGTCTGCTTACCGCGTTTATTTGTTGTCGCTCTCCTCTGGGACCACATCGGATGTGATCCATTCACCCGCGGTCCCGTCGGCCTTGATAACAGGATGACAACAACAGTGACACTGATCTGCTCGATCAAACAGGATTACACAGGGGACGAAATCCGACACAGAGGCCGCCGAAGGGGCTCAATATAGCTGCCGCTGAGAATGCTTGAAGGGTAGATAATCGGAGGTCTTGTATTAGCTGCTGCGGTTATAGGCTCTGTCCTGCAAACACACTGTCAGTGATTCCAGCTTAAAAAAAGAAAATAATTCTTGTCTCTAAAAACACCAACATTTCCGAATTATGTTCGTAAATTGACGATTTACAGCAGCCTAGTCAATCAACGAGATAAACATTTAGCAAAACATTCAACGAATCGTGTAAATGAAAATAACGTTAGGCGATGTGTTTTAAATCCGTCTATCAAATATTTCCATCTTGGTGACCACAAACAAAAGTCAATCATAGCGTGCAGCATATATCGCACATGTCCCGATGATTGAAGTGATGCTCCGCTGGGGACAGTCTACTGAGAGCCGGGGCGGCGCGGTGACCTCGTCTGTGTCGCGGCGTCCGGCCGTGGTGGGACGGCCGCCGAGCTGGCACCCGGCCCGGTGGCGTATTTCGGTCGCCCCGCTCCAGATAGCTGGCATTGCTCGGGCCACCTCGAGTCGAGATTTGGCGACAGGACAGCCCGGAGGGGCGCGCTAGAGGAGCAGAGAGACGGTCAGGTAGGCGGGACACGACCGGGCCGAAGACGAGGAAAAAAAGGAATGTTTATTTTAGAATGCATGCTGGAACTCCAAAGACGATCCCAAGCATGGTCTAATTTATCGAGTATAGTTTTCCATATTTCCTTAATAACAATTCAATCATAATTCTTAAAGAGAATGTTTGCAGTCTATGGAGGAAACGACGGAATCGTCAAACTATGTAAAAGTTCTGCTAATTCCGCGCTTTGACATTTACGATCATTTCCCGTCAAGATAAGATATGATCGGTCCACCATCCTCCCACCCTGGCCTGGAGAGCAGCGAAGGGGAGCGGGTTGTCGGCCTCCTGAGCCGTTCTCCCGCCAGTCCGGACAGCTGCGGTGACCGGCCAGCCGCTCTGTGCAGACAGTGACCCGGGTCCGGGCTGACCATGGCGGTCCGGGTCACCAAGGAGCGTTCACCCGTGCCACGACACCCGCTGAGACCGGTCCCTGGCCCGCTGCGGGGACGGGGGCGGAGAGAGAGTGGCGGAGGGGCAATTAGAGAGGGTGACATGCCTAACCGTTCACAGTGAGCCGCCCCAGCGATGCTGCGCACGCCGTCACAACACGGATTTGCGCACCTCCTGTCACATGTCAGAGGATTTGTGCCGTGACGAGACTGGGAACACGAGGTTGACCTTCGCCACCCGTACACAACCCGTTATCTCAAACGATGACCGATAGCAATGTCTTGTGGTTGAGATCACTCGGAGGTCGTGCCGCGTGCCTGGACAGACCACAATTGAAGACTTGTGACTTCCTAATAACATGACATACGACGTAGAGACCGGCTGGAACTGGTAACGTGGCGTTCTGAGATTCCGCAACACCGGCCTCTGCCAGCGAAATTAGTGTGGGCGGCAGATTTGGCAGTCGTCCCATTTCAGCAGATGATCTGGAAGAACTCCTCGACGGTCAGGCTTCAGAAAAATAACGGGAAAATTAATGAAGGTAGAATTAACACCGCTGTTTGAATAAATCCAAACTAAAATGGTGATGCGGCATATCCGATATCAACATAACTATGCAGCCACAGCAGCATGTAACACGGCTGATGCGACAACAGAACCCAAATGCTTTGCTCAATTACAATTCAACTCGAAAATCTTTTCGCCCAATCGCACATCTTTCAATGCCGGTAGGCTTTCATCGTCTGCATATTGCTTGCTGCGACTCACTGAAATAAGAAGTCGCATCAATCTTTTATGAGAACAGACATGAGATCAACAGACATACCTAATCAAGTCAAGCTGGGAGAGTTGCCAGTTCTCGATGACAGTGGCAAACAATTCACATTTTCCAGGGCAATGAGTTACGGCGCAGTTGTAATGGTGAATTGTTAAACGATATTGATAATCTCTTCCGAATTGTTCAGTGATCTTTTCGCTGAGAATTGCGTAGATCTCAGGCAGCTTTTGCCAAATTGTCAGGGAACTCAGATTTGTTTTTCAATAGAAAAACACAATTCTAAAGAATAGTGTTTTAACTATTGACAACAAACCTTCGGTTATCACGTCTTTGTATAGGTACTGTGAAATTTAACATTGTTCTCCACTGTCTGCCGTGACTGCGAACTTTTGGGACCAATCGTATGCTATGGTTTTATGCTAGGGCCATGTACTGTGTAATGTGTTGTGTGCTGTGTGCTGAGACTGTACGACAGTGCGCAGTGCTGTGTGCTGGGGCTCTGTATCGTATACTGTGTTGTGCTGGGACTGAGGCGCCAGCCGGTACTGTGGCTATGGTCGGTGCTGTGACTGTAGACTGTGCTGTGTGCTGGGACTGTAGACTGTGTTCTGTCTACTGTGTACCATTGGACTGAGGCGCCAGCCGGTGACGCCGGCCGGCCGGCCGCGCCGCGCCGGCCGTGTCCGGCCCGCCCGGCCGCGCCGCCCGTCACTGACTGGCGCCTCTGTTCCAGGTGTCCGCCATGTCGCGCTACCGTCGGCCCCGACATCACACCTACGATTACAACTACAAGGTGGGCGAGAGCAGCTACCAGGACATGCTCGCCTACCTGGACCGCAAGCAGGGGCTCCGCTCGGCCAGCCCGCCGCCCGGCAGAAAGTCGTTCGCCGAACGGTTCGTCGAGAAGCCCATCTACGGCGACGTGGGCGCGCTGGCGCTCGGCTCGGCCGCCGGCAGACCGCTCGCCGGCGGCTCGGTGGACGGGGAGGGGCGCGCCGCGCTCGCAGATGCCGATCTGGAAGCCGAGGAGTTCATTGCCGCACTGAAGCGACGGCCGCGCGCGCAGGCCAACGGGCCGTCGGCGCTGGCCGGTGAGCCGGGCGAGGACCTGGGCACACGCACCCGGCGCGCCCTGCAGAAGATCGACGCAGATTTCGAGGCCATGGGTCTGTTCGACCGGGCGCCGGCGGCGTCGGCGGCGCTGGCGGTGCGCGAAGACGGCGAGGAGGCGGCTCTGAGCTCAGCCAAGGTCAGCTCGGCGCGGGTCAGCGCCGCCGTCTCCTCAGAGAAGGTAGCTGCCTCGGAGGAGACGTCGGCGACCAGGGCCAGGCGCTCGGTCCGGTACGCGAACTGAGAGGCGCGCGGCCGGCGCGTCAGACGGAGACGGGGAGAAGACGTCGGGAGGTTACAGCCGATGTTGGAGATTCGGTGGAAAGAAGTGGGAGGACTGCCGAGATGAGTGGCAATCGCACGGATCAGAACGGTAAAGACGGTCTCGAATGATTCTGGTGTTGAGAATATCGGCTCAAAACTACCCCGGAAAATGATTAAAGGACGCTGGATGAAAGACCGTACGATGACGCTTGCTCCGATAGTTATATTTTGCATTCATTCTATCAAGTATCATATGAATTATGACTGTTCATCGGAAGTTGCAAATCGGGCGTTGGTTAAGAGAAATCAGAAAACAACCCCCACCATATATGTCCGGTTGTAAAATGTTATCGTGGCGATTTGATGATTATGTAGACGATCGTCCCAAACAGTTTAAACCAGATGAGATCATGAGACGATTTCGAGCACACAATCTAGTGCAAAGATTGTATGACTAGAATTAAATGGAGACACAAATTGCGTTTATTGAGTTGCTAATAACATTTCCATTAACCTCTCTATCCTCACTGCTAGTCTATGTCAGTGTTTTGACTTTTGTTACGTATTTATTTTCTTTTTGTTCTATTACGCTGTTTTGCTACTTACTTTTATGTTCGCTTATAACAGAGTGGAACTTGGTTCCCCTTTGCGTCTAACGCTACTATTAACCAATGATGCGGGTGAAACTAAGAGTGTGATCCACTTTGAATAACCGAACAGTGCTGGGTACATATGGGTCTTGTAAAGACTACCTACTGATGTAAAACACTGCCTAGTGTCTAACAGCTTCTGCCGTCGGTCTGTATTTGTAATCACAAAAGAATTGCCTAATACTTTTGTAAAATAACTAAGATGCTGACGTTGACTACATATCTTTTTAGCTTCTGGTTACAAGTGATGAAATACAGGTACACAACTAATCCACTACAGAACTTACAGATGATTGACAGACAGACGGACTCGCGCCTTTGTGCTTTATACTCACGGATAGGACGCCGTTTGTTTGTAACACCAGTTGCATAGTTTTGCCCGTTACTTGCCATTGTGCTAGTCCAAGCATTTGTATGTTTGCCTTATGTTTGTACGAAAATATACGGTTGAAACCCAAACATGCTGTTATGGAGAAGTGGAGGGAGGATACCTACTTTTTTACACGGTGGACATTGAGCACTTATCTTATAAGGATAGGTATCTAATTTGCACGTCCAGACTAAATCGATACCGTACCGCATTTGCATAAACTGCACCTTGCCACTACTATAGGCACAGCCTGTGCTGCCAGACTGTAGCATTTATTATTAGGTATTTTTTTCTATTAACAGTAGCGAATAACGAACAAAAAGAAGCTCAGCCATTGTATTGATGCATTGAAAACGTTTCATATAAAAAGGTCGAGCTGGGTGACTGAAAGGTAAAATAGATATCCGTAACGTTTAACAGCATGACGAGCGGTCAATTGGAGGATATTCCATGCCTTTCCCCTCAGCCCCACCCCGATCAAAACCCATAATTCGGAACGGGCACCCTACCCCCCGCGCTCCTACAGCACGTCTCACTGTACCCGGCTAACGGCTCACGACCCCTCCCCTGCCCGACACAGCCCTGAGCCCACCGTCGCTGATACCCGGCCCCGCCTGCAGCGCGCCGCCATGAGTGCCTCGCTGTACCCGGCGCTGGGGCGCCGTAACAACCTGCTGCGCTCCCTGCGCGCCGAGGCGGCCGTCGACCGCTCCTTCTACGACCCGGCCGTGGACCGTCAGACGCTCTACAGCCTGCCGCAGCGCGCCCGCTTCTGGCCCGGCTCGGACACCCTGTACGGCGACGAGTGGCAGTACTGGTACGGCGACATCGCCATCCCGGAGGAGCTGAGCCGGCCGCGCCGCCGGCCCAGCTGCCTCGACGACGAGCAGGGCCTCAACGAGCGCCTGCTGCGCAAGATGCGCAGTGACAAGGGCGAGTTCTCGTCGGGGTCGGCGCAGCGGCGCTCCTCGGCCAGCCGTATAGAGTCGGTGGCGGACGCCGCCGAGAGCAGCATGGAGCACCTGGCGCGCGCCCGCTCCCTGCGCGCCAGCTCCGTCAGCCGGCTGCAGGCCACCCGCGACAGCATGGAGCGCGACGCCAGAGCTATCAGGTCGGTGGACGACACAGCAGGCAGGCGGGCACGTAAACGTAATATGGTACAGTATAGGCTGTGCCGCTGCACACCTGCTGGTTAGACTGTACCGCACAACATATGTAATCGACAAAATGTGCCATGGCCCATGAGCCACGTAAACGTGCAGCGTATGTGTGTTATGGGCATCTGTGCAAACGATTAAAATGCTTTGCAACTTTTAACGAATAGCCACTGAGTTCCCTCCCAGCTACAGAGGACCGCATATTCGTCCATCACAAAATAGCCGCTCGCTAACGCGCCCTCTCCCACTCCGCAGGGCGTCGTCTCTGTCGCGGCGCGCCGTGACGCCGTCGTTCAGCGAGGACCCGTACGCCGACATTGACATCCCGGAGGAGCTGACCCGGCCGCGCCGCCGGCCCGTCTCACTGCAGCGCGAGAGCGACGCGCTGGTCTCGGCCGAGGAGGCCTCCGCCGCCAGCCGCGCCTCCAAGTAAGCGAACAGGAGTAAACCGGAGAGAGGACGTAGAGACGATGCCGTCTAGATAATATTCTTAGCAGCTAAGGATTATTTACATTCAGCAATAAGAAAGGTTATGGCTAGGGATAGGGATGGAGTTTCACATCAATCAATGTTCATCCTTTAAATGAGTTAACGTAGCTGGGAATGTAATCATTAGAAATGTATTTGATTTATCCACATCTGCCTGGAGCACTTTGGCTTGCCCCGAAAAACTTACCAGCTCTTACGATATAACGGTATAACTCGTCAGCCCCCGCCAGAGCCTCAGTCACCAAGTTAAGGCAGCCATCCACTGACGCCCGCCGGTGTTGCCCGTCAGGTATCTGCGCTCGGTGCGCTCCGTCTCTGTGCAGAAGATGAGCTCCTCGGAGCAGCAGACCAGCTCCCAGGAGATCCGCTCCAGCGCGCGCGGCCGCTCGGCGCTGCGCAGCTCGGCCGCCGCCGCTGCCGACTCCGAGTACCTCGGCCTGGACGGCAACAAGGTGTACGTGCCGCCGTGGCTGGAGAACCACCCGATCCCGGACCCGCCGCAGCGGCGCGCGCCGCCCGCAGGCGCCATCTGGCCCGAGAAGCGGCCCTTCTACGACCTCAAGAACGACTACGACGCCATGCTCTCCTACATGGGCGTCACCAAGGAGCTGAAGAAGGCCGTGGGCGCCGCCTAGGGAGGCTCGGAGGCCGGCGGGGGCGGACTGGCGGCGCCACTGAAGGTCGGACAGCGGGGGCGTCCGGCCGACAGCGGGCGGCGCTGGCACCGGCCGGACAGCGGGGGGCACCGGCACCGGCGCCGGCCCGGACAGCGACTAGATCGGCACGGGATTCTCAGAAGCTTCCTCTGTTTCTTAAAACATAGCCACGAACGCTTTTGTTAGTTCCCACGGAGTTGCAGCTTTCACTATCAGCACTGGTAGCTGTAGTTGGACTCGAAAGATGCTGTGACAGAAAATACCAACGAACGACCGAGAGGGACGTAGAATGTGCCTCCAGGCACAGTGGGAGGTCACTATGAGGTAATTTGTTTTTCTTTTTCACCGGTTGTAGTCAGAGTTCACGGTTAGAGACGGTACAGTGGTGGGGCCGCGTCTAGCCGTGTTCTTCTATCCCCTTTTGCTGTAAATCTTTAGGTCACCTACCGAGCGAGACTGAAGTGCGAATGTCTCACCCTTGTGTTTAGGGCCTTTGGTCTCACCAAAGGAATGCATCCAACAATAAGAAAAGATAAATAAATACAATTGTGATCTAGCTAAAATGAGACACGAGCTAGTATCCCAGCGTCTGATCTGACCACTGTAAATACTTCCGCGTGACCTTGTTGACCTCCACAGACGTGTGTAAGAGAGCCCTCCCACCACCACCCTCCATTCCTGCATTTACCTTCCCATGTGCTCCCATGTAGATTGGATTGTTATTAGGAGGAGACTGCCAGTGTTCGCATCAACATCCTCTGCGCGAGGTTCGGACACCGACCGTTAATGTAGTAGGTATGCATCTGAAGAGCGGGCCCAATCGGTCGAGAGGTTAGACATGTCTGCTCCCCTGAATTGGACCGGTCTCGGGATGATCAGCATGTGCGGGCAGCAAGCGTCTGAAGACACTTGAACCTTACGTCGCTACATGTGGTATTTGGAAAATACTACTCGACTGAGTGAGTACCTATACCAAGTAGGAAGAAAAGAACTCTTTCGTCCTATCACCAGAAGTGCTTTCATTGTTTGACATCAGGGCAAGCGTAGCCAGCGAAAAGGCACGCTTCTGTTGCTTGTTTGTTATAAACGGCTTCTAAAATACACGTTTTTAGATTATTGTCGTTTGTTGGTTCCAGTCATCTTGCAAAGTGCATCGAGTAGTCCTCATGACAAATCGGGGTTATCGTGAGCCGTGACCATTCGGTAAGCCGAGAAGGTTGGCGTGAGATTGGATACCGATGCTGATTTTTCGTTGGCTGTCCGTACCTCACCACTGAGAGCAATGGAGACTGGGGCGGCCAATCAGAGGACGAGGAAGGATCGGCGTGACTCTGATTGGCTGGGAACACATCGCCTGGATTACATCCGGGAACTTTCCTAGGAAATCCGATCGGTGAAGAACCCACGACCCCAAGCGCCCGCCGGTCTAAACTGAGAGCAGCTCATAAGCGAACGAAGGTCGTACGTGCGAGAGAGGGATGGAGTTTTATCGATTCTGAAAGTTAGTTCAGGTTCATCTGGCTTTTAGTATTTGCTGTTGTGTTTTACAGGTAACCGTTTAAAAGCAGCTGGTCTGCTATAATCTGTTGTTAACCCGACCGGGCCCGGGGGGTAATCCCAACCACCGCAGCCCGGGGGGGGGGGGGGCGTTTTTCGCCCCCCTGTCTAACTCCGTAAATAAGAGAGCTACGGAAACAAAAGCGATACCAAACGAAAGGTCCTTACGAGACGATTCTAATGCACCTAAAATTTTTGACCTCAGGTCAATTTTCAAGGTCAGAGGTCAAGGTCAAAGGCCAAAACCGGCACATGTGTAGTGATATCAAAGTAAGCCTTCTAGAGGACGGCAGGCTGCATCAAACCGGCAAAATTGGGTGTCAAACGAAAGAAGAGAATCTGAGGATTCTGAAAATGTGCTCCAAATCAAAGGTCAAGGTCAAGGTCACGCTCAAAATTGACCTCAAACTTGGCACTTTTTCGCACATCTTGCGTGCTAACTTCCAAGATGTTTTGAAATGTTTTGAGGCTTATCGGTTCCCTATTTGTGGTTCATCTTACGATACAAGGCTGCTCAAAGGTCAAGGTCACAGAAGAGTATCCCTGCTAGAGGCTATTTCACTGATTCAAGTTAGTAATAATAAATAAGACAATTCTGCCATCCGGAAGCTCTAAATGAAGGCTTAGAGGAAAATAGATGCCAGATTCGTGATCAGCGGGTACAAATCCATCATAAACGACCTTTCATGTGTCAAGGTCAACCAGAGGTCATTCGAGGTCACATGAGGTCAACATGAAACTTGACCTTTTCCGAACAAAATATATATCATTCGACGCGGCTTGACAAGGCGAATGCGATGGTACCACTGCCGTAGCTCTAGGACCATTTTTGTCGAAGTTATTTGCGAAAAACTAAAACCACATTTCAGGGTCGTTGACCTGACCTCTGACCTCAGGTCACCAAAACTATTTTTCTATTTTTCTCTAGGTCAAACGCTACACAGCCGTGCTCGTAATTTGTCTTTATCTCTAAAACTCTATTTTTAGCAGCTATTTGAAGTTTGCGTCTGTGACGCCGAAGTTTGCCGTGCATGGGTCTAGCAAAATGGACCTTGTGACGTCATCAAGGGGGCTAGGTCCAAATTTTTTACTTCAGAAGATGTCAAATTGATGGGAGAAAAGGTACTGAAAGTTTCGCCTTCCTATCCCTAAGCGTTCGGGAGTTATCGCAAATATTCGCCAGGGGGGGGCGAAAAACGCCCCCCCCCCGGGCCCGCGAGGGTTAATGTTTAGTAAGATCCTCGGCTACTAGTGGTGCCAGTTTCAGAAAATGTATCTTACGTCGACTGTCCGTCCAATAATGTCCAAGCCAGCCACAGGGGCGCGGGAACTACTTTAAGACTGGGGGGCACACCATAATAGAGATCAACCTAAGGTACCCTCAAATCTAGTTTTCTCACCGGTTTCAGGCCACTTATTTTCATTCCTTGACTTTTTCAGCAAAAAAAGAAAACATTTGCATGAAAAGTGCGGTATTCCGCCTCAAAGTTGTGGGGGCACCGCCCCACCGCTCCAAAGTTGGGGGGGGGGACAAGATGCCCCCACTGCCCCCTCCGGTTCCCGCGTCTCTGGCTAGTCATTTGTCCAAAGATGTCCAAAAGCTACGCAATAGTTAACACTCAACACTGTTATTTATTTTAATACCCTTTTAATATGTTATTATCAGCTCAAAAGTGTTAATCATATCGAAAGCTGAGCATTCAATTCGTCAATTAATGTTATAGGGTAGTGTGGGGTAATTTGAACATATTTTTACTATTAGTAAAAATATGTTCAAATTACCCCACACTACCCTATAACATTAATTGACGAATTGAATGCTCAGCTTTCGATATGATTAACACTTTTGAGCTGGTAATAACATATTAAAAGGGTATTAAAATAAATAACAGTGTTGAGTGTTAACTATTGCGTAGCTTTTTTTACGTCTTCTCCGTTGTACCAAATTCCAGCTCAACCCTGGATGAAGAAAAACTGTTTCAGTAGCGCATGTGTCACTTGCTTTCAACATGCAAGCCTCATTTTTGGACGAGCCGAGCATACCTTGAAAAGCATAGCATCACTTTTCCACCAAGTCACGGTGTGTTCAAATTGCCCCACCGTGGGGTAATTTGAACATACTGCCTTTACCTGCCATAGAAACGATAGTCTCGCCAGCACCGATGTTGTTTGACCCATAAACGAATAGGCAAAGCAATTCTAAACATACCTTCATTTGAAAAATCAACACAACAACTTGAAAAATAACGGTTGCAGAGCATCAACATCTGCACGCTGCACACCGGTCAGTTGACAGAATTCGCCTCTCTTCAATTAACAGAACGTCTAGCATCCCCGTTTGATAAAAACTCCACCAAACCTTTCTTCATCTGTTATAGTGGTGCCAATCGGAACCTGGACATTCGGAGTTCCGATTCTTTATAATGTCCAATTCGGAATTGATTGCACAAAGGTATAGTAGTCTGGACAACATTGGACGATCGCCTGCCACACTTGATCATTTTTATCAAGTAATCGTGCGTAGCATTGATTGGCGAATGGAAAGCTAAGCTCTTAATATAATGAACACTTTTCTGCTGGTAAAATTACATGATAAGCAATATAAATGAATGTTTTGAGTGTTGATAGCTGCATAATTTTCGGACATATTTGGACAAATGGTTGACTTTAGCATTTTTGGACGGAAAATCAACGAAAATGCCGGACATTAGACGGATATTAGACGTAAATTTTCTAAAACTGGCATCACTTATCTGCTACTGCTTTGGGTCGAAAATATTGGCAAAAAAAACTGGGAGCGTTGTTTTTTTTTTCGGAGCTATCCCTGTCTTCAATGAAATTCTCACACTATGTTCAAATTACCCCACGCTAAAAGTTACTTTGCCATTTTTAAAAACAGGGTTCAAAAGCAAATTTCTTGGATTGAAGGCACTGATTAGGTCATTGTCAGGGGGAGGCACTCGCCTTGGCCGTATATGGGCCAGAATGTCTAACGATTTCCGCCATGTTGTGTATACCAAAGTCTTGAAAAGTTGATCACTGCAATCAAACTGCAAGCATGAAGCAGCAGCACTTTTGAGCAGTGTACCTCTCACTAAACTGCACCTCTGCTACCGTACATGCAATTTATATTTCTGGTATACACAACATGGCGGAAATCGATAGACAAAAACAAGTCACCAATGCTCCTTCCAGTATATATTAGAGTTCAGTGGTCATTGTACAACAAAAGCCGTTGCGTATTAGGCGCTAGCAATGCAAGATTTTGCGCTGCAATGAAGTTGCAATGACGTGTTGTTAGGCGTTTATCCTTGCGAAATTGATTTTTTACACTGTGCGTCAACATCTTCGTTCCCTGAAACTTTAAACCCCGTTCATATGATAGCCCGTTTAGTTACGATAATTTCTCTCATCGGTCTTATTGTCATGCCACTTATGGATTTTCCGTAATTTTGTGCTATTCACACTATATTCAAATTACCCCACATGTTCAAATTACCCCACCCTACCCTACACGATTACTTAAAGAAATGCTGATATGTAGCAAGTGACTGTCCAATGTTGTCCAAAGTCTGCTGTCATTGTCCAACCAAATTCCGATTTGGACATTGGACAATATCCGAATTCCGAAGGTTCAAGTACCCATTCACCACTATCGGCTACTCAATGGCTCAATGCACATGTGCTGTAGCCAGGTCTAATGGAATGGAATGGCTTCCGAATCCGGCTTTCTCAATCCATGCCATTTTTGGCCTCTGAAGTGTGAACCTATTCTGCGACAATAGCTACAATGTTTGGAAATAAGAAGACTTGATACCTATCCAAAATGTCCTGTCAAATATGTCTGCTATGGCGCTATGGGCAGGATTTAGTTGGCAGCAGATGGACTTGTGGATCGGACCAAGATACATAGTGAACGAGCTAGATTTCCGGTCTCAGCTTTTAATTGGAATGTTGAAGCATCTTTTAGGAAAAAAATAGGTAGCTGTTTTGCTCAAAGGAACGAGCATGCTGATCGTCCGCAGGAAAAACGCACACACCGAAGGATAGTCAAAGTCCTCATTCCCATTGTCAAATAAAATCAAGCGCAAAAGAAGAAGAAAATAAAATTGACTGAGGTGCTTTAGATTAATGTCACGTTTTGTAAAATGACCGTTCATGACCGTTTTATCATTTTCAAGTGACGTGATTTTGCATTAACAAAACATTCGACTCGACTTGGACTCGACCAGACTCGACCACATTCGACTTCCGAAATAGGCCTCCATCCACGTTTTCAAATAGGGTATCGGGTTGTTTGCTCCATAGTTCACACGGCATGGCTTTGACGTTTCAGAAGGTTATCCTATAACTCGGATTGTTTGCTTTCAATTCATGTACTCAAAAGGCTTCGAGGCTTCGAGATCTGTTGGAAAGAATTGAATTGACACTGACTTGAGCTCGTTGGAAGTAAAGTCGGCGTCGATTTTAAATTTAAGGAAGTTGTCGCATTTTCCAAAATGCTGCTCAAGAAACCAAAGCTAAGACCGATAGATTATAGCACCAGAGTGTGTATACCACTTGATAAATTTAAAACAAGCTTAAACATCCCACCAAAGGAGGCCCTGGCACATTTGAGGAAGCTCATACAACTTCATGCTGGTGAAACAAGAACATGTAAAGAAGAGTTAGAAGAACAGAAAGCTCACAATGATGCGCTCATAAAACAGCTCCGCGAAGATATTATGTCCAAAAGAATTGCTATCTTATGCCCAGGCAAAAATGAATTATTGGTAAGGAAAGCCCTCAAAGGCCATCACGATGGCAGCAAGATATTTGAAGAGAAAGAGCCCAGAGATGTGAATGAAGAGGTAGACTTTCAAACAAGCGACCTGAAAAACAAGCTCAATGCACTGAAACACGCTGTCCGTACAAAGAAGAATCAATTAAACAGCACATTGGTTGTGTTCAACGACACGGTTGAGGACGTTGCCTTTTTGGAGCTGGAGGGACCGGTAGGCGATACAAGATGTTTAGCGCTAGAGAATCATATCGGAGATGTTGGCAAGAGGATCCTTGAGGCCGAGATACTACAGCATACACTGAAGCATGTTCGCGACCAGCTTGGTGTTGAACAGCTCGCAAATAATGCTTCTCTGGAAATGGTGGAGAAACTCCTGAAAAACAGTCAAGAAGAACTTTCCGCCACGCAGCACTCGTTAGACGACGCCCAGCACAGAAAAACACATGCTGTCGCGAACACCATTAAGGCTGAGGTCGACAACCACTCCAAGAAGAAGCACCTGGCACGAAGGATGACACACTACAGGAAGCTAGCAGAAGATCAGAAACACGAGTTCCTTCACCTTCGTAAGGCGATCCAGGCGTACTTCATGTACCAGGAGTCAGTCCCCCTGCGGCACGCCATGTCCGACCAGCACCGCGAGGGCAGCCAGGATTTCGACAACAGCTTCCTCATAAGCGAGCTGCAGGACATGGAGAGCGACACGAACCTGCTGCGCGAGGTGACCGGCAGCCACGACATCCAGGGCGTGGTGCAGTGTTTCGAAACGCAGCGCGACACCTCGCAGCACCTGCAGTCGCTGGTCAAGGAGATGGAGGTGAAGAAGGTGCAGCTGCTGCACCGCATGGAGGAGCTGACCGTGCAGCGCAACGCGGCCGTCTTCCACGACCAGGCGGCGGCGGACGGCGTGCTGCAGCGGGCCACCGAGCGGCGGCGCGCGCACGACGCCGCCGCCGCCGGCACCGACTGGAGCGCGCTGGCCGCCGCCAATCGGGTGACGCAGGCGCTGGCCCGCATGCGGCAGCTCCTCGAGTACCTGGTGACGTCTCTGTCCCGCGCCAGCCTGGTGCCGGCGCCGCCGCGAGCCGTCTCCCGACTGGAGACGGCCGCCTACCTGACCGAGATGCTGCGGCTGGCCGCCGCCGGCGTCTCCAAACTGATGGAGCGGCTCGAGGGCCAGGAGCCGGACGAGGTGCTGCAGCGCGCGGCGCGCGCCAAGTTCTCGCTTACCCACTCGGAGGAGAAGTTTAGCACGCGGCAGCCGCCGGCGCTGGTGGCGGCGCCGGCCTCCGATGACGGCGACACCACTGGCGATGACGTGCAGATGGCCACGCGGGCCGTCATGAAGCGGCAGGCGCACCTGATCGTCCAGGCCAAACTGAAGGCCGGCTACGGCAGGAAGAAGTGGTGACCGCCGGACAGAGCCCCTGCCGGCAGACTCGTATTCGTGTTCCTTATTGATGGATTAGCCATGCATTGCCTTTACTGTTTGGTGTATAGTGCTGACTAATAGCTTATGTTGCCCGATAGCTATGAAGCGGTAGGTATGTTGCTGCGCTGCGCAGGACTCAGCGTTTCTTTGTGTTCTAGAGCTCCGAAGGACTGTTGGTGTTTAAAAAAGGACAAACGCTTGTGAAACTTGGAGCCTGGCTACTCAGGTTTCATTTCGTTGGGCATGCAGGCCATTCGCTGAGCCAGGCAACCGAAAAAGCTTCGCTCTTGATGGCCATGATTATCACGGTGTTTTCATTCCATCGTTCCATGAGATGACTTTCCGTCGAAACTTCGCCACGACATACGACCATGAGAACTACAAATACAACGAACGAACTCCGACCACGTATTTACAATTAGAACGACTACACCTTTTTGCGTTGTTCGATGGCCAATCGTCATAACCATTTCGGCATCAGTTTGGACAAGCGTCATACAGAATAACCCATCGGCGATGTGCATCACTGTTTGACGGTCGGCAAAACAGGCTGGACTCCATTTAACCATTCTGCATAACTCTTTGTCATTGAGCACAATGTTCGTCATAGGCAAAACACTGTCAGATTGTCATAATGCTTCGACATTTCACAAAATGGTTAGTCGATGTGCAAAATTCATCGGTACTGTGCGTAAACAATGACTGTTTATTTAAAACTTTCGTCAATGATCAAAATGTCAATGATGTACATACTGGCCCTTTAATCTGCAGTCAAACACGGCGATCTTTATGCAACAATAGTTTTTTTTTTGTGTGTAGAAAGAGATCTTTATCACAAAGCCATTCAATATTCAGACAAAGTACAGCGACCTTCTCTAACAAGTAGCGTACGGAGTGGAATCTTGTTGTTCACGATAAATAGCCAACACCGCTTAGCAGCTCTATTCTTATATGTGCGCCAACAACAACGCAGCTGTTGCGGCGCCGCAACTCTGATCGCCTCTGACCTCTGAGCACCTCTGATCATTTCTGACGGGCGGCGACCGACCGGTAGCGGACTCCGACCACCGGGTGCTCCGATCACAGGCCGGACGAGAACAGGTTCCTAGGTCGGGCCTCCGCCGCCGTCTCCGCCCGCCGCCGGCCGGCGCGTCGTTGACCTCCGCCCGGCTCCCTCCCTCCACTCAGGGGAGGTGGGCGCCCTCCCGCCCTCCCGTCCGGCCGGCGGTGGACGGGAGAGGCCGGCACCCGACAGTCGCTCCGCAGCCGCCGGCAGACCCGCGCGGCTCTCTCCAAGCCGACCTCGCCTGTCATCACACGGTCACAAGGGTGACTGATCCCAGTTTTCCAATACCTTTCCTGGGCATTTCCTTGAATTCTGTGCTGAGAACTTCGGTCGGTGATTTGGAGAGACGTGTGCAAAATATATCCTTCTCCAACACCAATCGAGTGATCCAGGCTTAATTCAAGCAGCCTAGTTCGATCCTCTTCCTTTGAGAAACACCCCCAGCATGATCCCCCTAGCCCTGTCGCTGTCGGCGCTGCTGGTGGCGCTGTGCGGCGCTGACAAGCTGCCGCTGGAGGCGCGGGGGACTGTCCTGGCCGACGGCTACCTGCCTCCTCCGAGAGAGTACCTGCCGCCGCCGAGGGAGTATCTACCGCCGCCGGGACGCACTGGAGAGCTCTCACTGCCATCAGGAGGACCGGAGGGACTCTCCCCGCCATCAGGAGGCGCGCAGGGGCTGTCACCGCCATCAGGAGGACCGCAGGGGCTGTCACCGCCATCAGGAGGGCCGGAGGGACTGTCACCGCCATCAGGAGGCGCGCAGGGGCTGTCACCGCCCTCGACCGGAGAGCTGGGACTCTCTCTGCCCTCGACTGGCGAGCTGGGGCTCTCTCTGCCCTCGGTGGGTGCGACGGGACCTGACGCCGGCCTCGGGGAGGTCATCATCTCGTCATCTGCAGGATCGCTGCTCTCACTGGGAGAGAGGGGACCGCCGCCGAAGGCGACAGGACCCGACACGGACCTGGCAGGTAAGTGAAGGAATGGTTGTGATTGCTAGTTGTTGCATTGAAAAAAGGTCGGGTGAACATACCTATTCTTTGTGGTAAGATTTACAATCACGGGCAATTGCTGTCGAATCGGCAATGATCAAAGCCAAACGTCTCAGGCATATCAATCCAATACTGTCCCGTTACAACCTTCAGAGGATGCCAAAAGGTATGCTAACTTTACCCTATGTTTCTGGTAAGGCCTTCCAAAAAGTACACCTGATATATTTTGGCACCAAGTCACTAAACTCAGCTGATCGATGATGAAAAATCAGGAATGTATCACAACCTTTCAGCACACGCTGATTGACATATCGGAGATGGCCAAGTGCAAACCCGTCATTGCTAAGTGCATATGGTAAATTGTACATTGACGGTTCGTCCGCAAACACCCATCCCAGTCCGGTTTTTGCCGAAATAGCCTCGCCATCAAACTCAATCGCAGCCAAAACCAGTTTGAGAGCATTTATCACAACAGAGCAGCTAACTCGGAATGTCGGCAGAGGAGACATCAAAGTGCACGTTGTCCCTCACTGCCTGATAAGAATACCCCGGACCAATATATCAATTCCACTCGCCCGGTAAACTAAGTGCCCCTGCAAGCTTTGTAGGTACTGCAAGTCACTTTTCGGACCTAAGTCAGGACAGCTAAACTTAGCCGGACGAGATTGCATGGTATTTTCAACATCTATTCAACCAAAAATGATATTCGTCAAGGACATATCTATTTCGCCTAAGGAGCATAAGTCAAGGATATTATTTTGGATCCTCCCAGCCCTGGTTGGAATAGCAGAGCCCTTCTGACTCCCTCCTCCTTGACACGGCAGTGGTTCTGGAGCCGGGCTCGGCCCACCCCGGCTTCTGTCCGCCCCCGTCTAATGACCCCTCCTCCCTCCCTCCCCTGATTCGGCAGTGGTTCTGGAGCCGGGCTCGGCCCACCCCGGCTTCTGTCCGCGCCGCCAGCTCATCCGCTCCTGTCGGCTGGTAAAGGCCGCGCCCAAAGAGTGCTTCGCAGACGTCGACTGCAGCCCCCAGGAGAAATGCTGCGCGCTGGACTGCGGACTGCAATGTGTGAATGCCGGTGAGTTTTAAAAGTTAAAAAATCAAGCCATATGTTCCCCGTAACGTGGCAGCCCGTGGGAGGGGGCAATTGTCTATTTCAGATAATGAGATGAACCAGTCACGCAGCTACAATAGATGGATAGCCTTTATGCGACAAGATTAAGCAAGCTGACTATCTCTCCTAACATCCTGTGACGTTTCACAGTGGTGCAGCCGCCGTCGTGTGACTCGTGTGATCGTATCACACGTGGCTGACTGTGACCTGAGTGGTGTTCTTCACAGTGGTGCAGCTGTCGTCGTGTGATCAGATCGTGTGTGGATAGCTGACTGTGACCTGTGTGGTGTGTTTCACAGTAGTGCAGCCGTCGTCGTGTGATAAAATTGTCTGCGCCCGGCCGGGGGAGGAGTGCGTCGACCTGGAGACGGGACCGACCTGCATCGGTAAGACCTCGCTTACCGGACCGCGGATGGGTAGTGCCAGACGAGTTTTTATTATAGCAAGTGGCGATTTGTAAACGAGCTGGCCCTTGCTCAAAGGCAATAATCATGTTAAATCGATGAAAAACCTCAGTGATAGCGAGGCGGATGCAATGAAAAGGCGTTTGACTAGCGAGGCACGCTAGCTGCTTTGCGGTACAGCCTACATTCAGGCGTTTAACTCCGCCGCCACCTAGCGGACATAATCGCAAGCTAAAGTTCACAGCCGACCGTGCAACGAATGAGGTGCCGTTATCGCACCGACCCAATGACCCATACAGAAAAGGTGGAAGACTGATAGGATTTATTATACAGGGATCGAATTCAGTTCATATTCCCCACTTTAACTACTGGGGCATTCCACGATAGATCGTACCAGGCCCGTCACCCTCATCTCTCAGATTTTAATGAAAATCGGTCCTAGGGGTAATCATAGGCCCCAAAGACGCCTGGCAAAATATCAGACTTCTCAGATCAAAACTTTTTGAGTTATATTGCATTACATTTTTTAACTTCGGTTTGTAACGGTGAGTTTGATGGCCTATAACTCAAGAACGGGTTAAGCAACCAACAAAAAGTAAACAACACTAAGCTTGCGATGAATCAAAAATTAATATTACTTTTTAAAAATTCGAAAGAAAAAATTTCATTGTTGAGAAAAAACCTTAATATTTTTTCATTTGCCTCTAATGACTTTTGGGACCAAAATTTTTCACATTTTTATTTTTTCAAAATTAACTTCATGTCATTGCAAATCGACATGCAAAAAATTAGAAAGGTGTTCTTTCTATAAGTTCCTCATTTTCCCGCAAACAAAATGGGTTTCGGAGGGGTTGATACGACCCCAGCACGCAGTTTCGCTTCTAATAGAGCTAGAGCCTCGCGGAAAAAACGAGCGTGTGTGCCGTTACAAGTCGCAGCGATTGGTACCCGATTTTAAGGTCTCAGGTTAACCGGTAGCGTCTGAGGTCAGGTCAAGTGACGGAAGTTACGGGTTCGGTTTTTAGTAAATAACTTCGCAAAAAATGGCCGCAGAGCCGCGATTTTGGCATCATTGTGTTCGCCTAGCTCAGGTGCATCGAATGGTATACTTTTTGCTAGGGTGAGGTCAACTTAAGTAGTTGACCTCGGGTCAAGGTCAGGTCAGAGCCCCTCAGGTCACGAAGCTGGGCAAAGGGTATCATATGGCATATCATTCGATTCGGAAGGTCTTCCCAAGTCCATTGGTGGCTATCCCGACTCTCTAGCTCCATTTGATCGGGAGTTATTGACGAAAAACTAGTACGACCCTAATGACGTCATAAATGACGTCACGCAAGGTTAACAATGCAAAAGTGAAGCATTGGACTTTGCAAGGAGTGCATGAAATCACGATACCATGTACGTGAGATAGTTTTAGATCATTCTCGGCGCCAAAATAACAGTTTTTTTATATTTCCCCATTGATTTATAACAGTGATGTCACGTGACCGACCTGACCTCATGTAACCTTGAAAAATTCCCAGATATACAGGTTGTGAGACCTCTGGAGGACACCATGTATGCGTCCTGTAACTTTCATCTCGGACAGCTATGGTCATTGGCGTCCAAAACAATGTCAGAACCAAACAGCCTTTTTCACCCTCGCGCTTATAAGAAAGAGGGTTGGATGAATCCTCTTTTCACTTTTTTTCAGATGACTCAGACTTCAATTGAAATTTCAGTAACCCGTGATGTCATTAGGCAGCTTTACCACGCCATTTGTAAGCTCCCCTCCCGAAATTACTATTGGAAACCGTTATCGTGACGTAAAATAAATACATTTATAGAAAGAACACCTTCCTAATTTTTTGCATATTTCTTAACAATGAGCCGAATATTTTTTTAAAGAAATATAAATTCAAAAAAATTTGGTCCCAGAGTCCAAAAAATACAAATGTAAGAAAACTCGATATGTCATATATCAAAAATAGCGTATTTTTTGAAATTTCAAAAATGCATATTAATCTCTGTTTCATTGCCAGTTCAATGTTGTATAACATTTGGCATTTGAATAATCCGTCTTAGAGTTACAGCCCGCCAAACTTAGCGCTGCAAAGCAAGATCCAAAAAATGTTATACACCATAACTCAAAAAATACTTATCTGATAAGCCTGAAATTGTTACAGGTGGATTCAGAGCCCCTGATTACCCCTGAGACCAATTCTCGTCAAATTCCGAGAGATGAGGGTGTCAAATTGGAAAAAAGTGGTATGATCTATCGTGGAATACTATGACGCTAACCATGTAAGTGACCATACTTTGTCATGCCTGTCACATTTGATCGATGCCTTGCCGTTCAAGTCAAAATAAGCATGTTCAGTGTTCCCGCGTGACATCTGGCGATACCTCCCCCCCCCCCGTTCTCCAGGCCACTCGAAGTCGGGCCAGTGTCCGTTCCACGGCCAGTTCTGCTCGAACCGGATCCTCGTGTGTCGCGAGGACACAGACTGCGAGGGCGACAAGCTGTGCTGCAACCTCGGCTGCCACCGGCTCTGCGTTGACCCCGGTATGGGTCGATGACGATAGCGAGTTTAGTAGCTATAATCGCGTCTGAGACAGTCCAAACTCAATCAGAGTCAAATCCTGTGCTTTTGAGCCAGTTCAGATTAAGCACGGAATACCAGTGTTCAAAACGAACTTGTGGTTTTATTTGAAAACCAGGACGTTCCACAATATTAACATTAAATCCTGGATTTCCAGATCCATGGTAAATAATTGACTGCACGATACGCCCTCCAGTATTCCCCACTATAGCAAAGCGAATAACAGCCCCGCCCTTCCGACCGCTCGCGAGCAGCGTCCAAGGAGCAGCACCTGGGCTTCTGCCCGGGGGCGGTGGCCAGGCCGCCCACCCGCTGTGGATTCCAGTGCCAGGTGGATGACGACTGTTCGCCGGAGCTGAAGTGCTGCGACAACGCCTGCGGCAAGGTCTGCCAGCCAGGAGGTAAGGAGATACTGACCCTTTACGAGCAGGGGGTAAGGAGGCGGTATAGGGGTGTGAGGAGAGGGAGGGAACGGACAGCGGGGATGGAGCAGGGGAGGCCTCAGGGGTAGCAGGCAGGTGAGAAGGGTATATCGGAGGAATCGAAAATTATCACCGTGTTCAGGAAACATGCAACTAAAGCCCAATACAACACTATAGAAACGTGTGGATACTGATCTCAGGCAGCTTTTGCCAAATTGTCAGGGAACTCAGATTTGTTTTTCAATAGCAAACACATGACAATTCTAACGAATAGTGTTTTAACTATTGAAAACAAACCTTCAGTTATTTTAAAATATTTGTTTACCTAAGTCTTTTAAATTGTTTAAATGTTTCCGGTCAAACTACTTTTCCTTAATGTTTTTCTTTTGTATAGAGTTGAAGGATGTGCAGACAGCAGGCCGGCATACTTGCACTCTGTAATACCGTACCGTTTCACGTGAGTACTCACTCTGACACCGTTCCAGTGGTGCCGTTTATCACCTGCGCCAACCGCAACTGTCCGTCCAACACCCGCTGTGAGATGATCGGACTGGAGGCGGTCTGTAAAGGTGAGCTGCAGTCCACAGAGACTGACCGATTTGCCTAGTTGAACGGCATCATGGATAAGTGCATACGTCATTTCCAACTTGGAATACTTATCACATCTTTTACGAAAAATAATTTACAGGAACAATGCTAGAATTTCTGGGCCATTTAGGTTCAGCACAACTAGCTAGATACATTAGATACTAGATAGGTACTTTAGTAGAAAAACCCTGACTCCTGTCATGAGTGGTGTTAAAGTTAGGTTGAACGTCGAAGTAAAATACGACGGTCGAAGTAAAACCATAAAATGCACCATACCGTTATAACAAGGCAACGTGGTGACATTATTTGTGAGACTCTGTTTTCTTCCACAGCCCTGTAGCAAGAAAAAATATTCTTTGGAAAACACTGTAAAATGACAGGAGGACGCTCCATGCAGCCACGCAACAACAGCTAGCCCAGCGACCCCAATAAGATGCCTCCTCGTCCAGCCAATTCCGCCAGAGAATGGAATGTGTTCCGGAGCTGCCGGATTCTGGGGTTCGGCCTCCAGCTGACAGCTGATTGATGTGATTGAGGGCATTAATAAATGATCACCGTCAACGGTCACATTGCAATTTCCGGACGCATAATCTATCAGGAAAAATCCTATTTAGTAAAAGGATTAAATGAAAAATAAAGTTGTATTTCTGTATAAAATGACAAAAATTTTACACTTTGAACAACACTGGTGAAAAATACCTCTCACACCTACAACAGACTGTTTTGCTTGGCAATTTTCTAACGTTCTTTGCTTTGGCAGGAACAGCAAAGTCCATGCTTGGTAACTGTTGCCCCGTCCTACACAACATAGCACATAGGCATAACAATACAAACATCACACACTATGAACGGTTGAATGATGTCACTGCGGGGCGGACAATGGAGGTACCACTGCCCAGACCCGGGGAAACTCGGTCCGGTCTGCAGCTCTAGGTGACAGCACCGAACTGGCGACTGTCCTACGTCAAACGCCCGGGCATTACTCCAATTCGAGTTGGCGTCACCACATTACGATGAACCATGTTTTGGTTTCGGAGCGTGAATGGACTAGGGAAAAGGCGGTGTTCGCAAGTTTTAGGAGTACTTATTGTGGTTTGATATGACCCAGAAAGTAAACGCGGATTCGAGAATATCGTGACTGGCAAATTTATACAATTACAGCAAACTTTCTGCCAGAGACGACTAAGAAGTGATAAACTGAATATTTTGGATAGCAGATAGAAATTTCGAAGAAATGTGGCAAGGGAATACAGCTTTTAGCGGTAGGAAAATTGCAGTGACTTATTTACTACAGAACTTGACACAACCAGCTAGGCTAGTTACACACACCCCAATCAACGTGAGAAATCCCTGATTAAATTTGACTGATTGGCAAGCCACAACGTACGAACTAGTGCCCTCGCCTGCTTAGTCAACCTTCTCCGTATCAACCAAAACATCCGAACGTCTACTCCCGGCGCCCCCGTCCGCCTGTCAACAACTTACCAACGCGATCTCTCGAGGTTCAATATCTGCCGGGTTTTGTCCAGACTACCCTGCCTCGTCACCTTACCTCCGCTGAAGAGAGGAGCGTCCTATCTGTGGACGCAGTCCCCGGGAACAAATGTAGTGGCAAACAGACAGCTTTGTGGGACAGACAGCGGCCGTCCCGCCCCGACATCCCGCCCCATCGGACGGGCCGGTATCACAACACGCCTCCACCCCTCGGCGCTATCACATGAGTCAAACGTCAGCACGCAGAAACAGCGGCCCGGCGGGGCGGACACAGCCGTGCGTCTGAGCGGCGACTGACCGGACCGGGCGCCGCTCCCTCACTGGCCGCACACGAACCGACTCGCCCACACGCCGTCGTCCAGTCCGGTGGCGTGGTACAGGTCGACCAGCAGCCGCGACTGAGCCGAGGAGGCGCCGCCGGCCAGCGGCGCAGCCAGCACGTGCGCCAGCAGCAGGCCGTGCTGCGCCAGCGCCACCAGCCGCTCGACGGCGGCCGGCGGCCAGCGGCGCGGCGGCGGCGTGCTGGCCGATCCTAGCGAGCAGGCCACCGCCTGGGCGGGCAGCTGCTGGAACCGGCGCACCAGCTCCCGCAGGTCCTCGCGGGGCACCGGCTCCGAGTGGCCCCAGTCGGTCAGAAACACCTGATGACGAGAGGGGGAAGGGGGGGGGGCTGAGTGAGCCGGGTCGCCCTGGAGACTGGGATACCTCATCAACAAGGATCACTGCCTGGCATCAGGAAATGAGCCACAGTGCTATAATCTAGGTATTAGATTAACATTGCAGCCAAATAGAGCACACCCGCCTCAACATTCATTACAGACAGTGCTGAACACGATTTGATAGGTAACGGTCAGAGTCTATTTCTACTTGTCACCGACTCTAAACATGTACTGCTCACCTCGGCGTGGTCCTCGTCGGCGACCAGCACGGTGCCCCGGTGCCAGCCGCCCTGCCAGCGGACGGCCACGGGCGCGCCCACCGGCGGCGTCGGCTGCGACCCCTCGGCCGGCCGCGAGCCGTAGAAGCGCCGCATCGCCGCCGCCAGCATCTCGACGCTCTCTGCCTCGGCCAGGCGGCGCACCTCGCCCATAACTGGCGACGGACCGGGCGGGCGTCAGGAGCGGGACAGGGCTGGAGAGGTAGGTACATACATGGAAAATTACTGAGGGGAAGGCGGAGAGAAAAGGACAAGGGCAGAATAGGGACAGAAGACTGATAAGTTACGGAATTTACAATGTTTTCAGATTCATGCACATGCTAATCAAAAGAGTAATAAAACTTACATTCCTAACAGATCTAACCACATAAATAAGATTCTCCCATCTAACAGATTTAACCACATAAATAAGATTCTCCCATCTAGTTAAAATGCAGGTCAAATGGAGGCTACTCCACATACAATATCCTTTAGGTACTTAACGATCTTTAGAAATCTGAACCTGAAGCCTTTCTAGTCTTTCCGCGACCAGCCCCTACCTTAACCACTCCTCCCCCAGCCATCCCTAGCCCTCCCCGACTCACAATCCTCGTTGACGCGCTGGGCGGCGCGGACTCCGAACGGCATCACCACATAGAACAGCTCCGGCGAGATGACGGCCGTCACCTTCACATAGACCACGGCGCCGGCCGGCGGCAGGCGCAGCGGCTCGCCGGGCGCGCGCGGACGCCACTCGTCATCAGAGGAGGCCAGCGGGGGCAGCGGCGGGACGGTGAAGGGCTCCGCGGCGGCGTCACCGGCAGAGGGGAGGACCTCCAGCGGCGCCGGCTGACGGAGGGGAATGGTCAGCCGCGTGCTACGATACTACGCTGAAGCTAGCTCACACCAACCTCGGAATGGATGCACCATCAATCTGCACCCACAGTAACATCAAATATCATTGAACAAGGTCCGAATAAACACATGAATGTATGTACACTCAAACGTTCTATAAACATTAAACATTCATATTTATGTGGCATTTTGGAGTACCAAACACAAGTTCAGCACCATCTGATAACCCAGACTGATGAAAGCGGCATTGCTGCCCATTCGTTTCCGCGGTGCTCACCCTGGTGGCGGCGGCCCCGACGTCCTCCTGCACCTCCCAGTGCTCGACGAGGCCCTCCTCTGCCATAGTCCGCGTGACGGGAACCACGTCACAGTCCTCCAGCCTGTACAGCACCACGGCCAGACACTCCCTGTGGAACGGACCGAGGTCAGAACCCGGACGCCCGCGCGGCTGTCAGCACACAGACTGTACTCGCAGCAGACTGCTGACAAGGTTGTAATGGGAGCCCGACTATGAGCTACCGTGCAGAGCTGGGCTGGCGTTACAAACGGCGGCCCAGCGACACCGACTGCAAACGTGCACCCGTCTGAGGGTCGTAATGGCCAGACAACACTGCCTAGTGCCTACTCAACTTTCACAGATAAGTACCTGCTGTGGATGCGACGCTACTCGTATTCACAGGCTGATTACACTGAGGGGTGCACAGGATATGGCGACTTCCAGTAGTCATCTGATTCAGATCGTTCAGAAGATCGGATACCTACTTGGTGACGAAACTCAAGAGCCGATTAAGAGCCGATTAATTGTCACTTTTATAAAAATATACTTCCCTAGAAAATGTAAGTTGCAAAAAACGAAACTGCATTTCAAATTTCGTTCCGCTAAGAGCCCCCGGCGTGCGTTCGCAATTGTATTCGATGTTAAGTAGGTATTTCATTACACCCCGCGCCGCTCTGTACTTACTCAGTGGTCTCGGAGCTGACTGTATGAGCGTTGATGTTGATGACGTCCACCAGGTCCACGAACCGCTCCCGGGCCTCGGCCGAGTAGTCGGACTCGTCCGCCAGCGGAGCCACCTACGGGACGACGGGGTGGGAGGCGTGTGAGGGAGGCGGAGAGGTGAGGGCCAGCAAGCTAGAGACGGGAGATCAGAGAGAGGGAGGGCGAAGAGGTCAGGGAGCATGAGGTCCCGTGCGGGAGATCAGAGGTCAGATTGGTCAGGGAAGGCAGGTCAGGTAGGGTCGTGGAAAGGGTGACGGCCGACGGGCTCATAGGGCCTGCGTCGCTAGCGGGAAAGGAGAGGGGCATCGGCCATTCTTTCCACCATGGGCATATCTACACTTTGATACAATGATCTTTTTTTCTTTTTGTCTGTTGAATCGTTCGCTATCAGCAGTATCGCCCTTCCTCTTACTCTGTTCGAATGGCCCTCTCCCTCCACCCTTGCCCTCTCTCCCCTCCCTCTTTCTCTTGTCTCTCCCCATCCCCTCCTCTCTCACCCCGGAACACTTGGCGCGGACGAGGAAGACGGGCTGCGAGGCAAACTGTTCGAGCATCGGGCGCAGCTGGTCGGGAGACACCTCATCCTCGTCGCCAAAGTCGACGGCGTGCACCCGGTACCGGGGCAGACCGTCACCGCCCTGCGGCGGGACCGGGGCGCAGCGTCAGCCGGTGTGACCGCGGTGTGGCTGGTAATGGGACGGGGTCAACATCAGACAGGAATTATATCGGGAAGCGTGCAGCATTGTCGTTGAAAGCATACACCAGTGAAAAAATTAAAACACAGAGAGCAATCAATAGTTATAAGATCTGGACCAGTGCAGCATAATCATTTTACCTCCTCTCTCCCCACCGTCTGAACACCAAAGAAAAACCACATTCATATAAAATAGAACTCATGATGACAAATCCCAGCGCGTGTCCCGTCCCCAGCTGTTCAGTACCCACTCCGCTCCCCGGCCTGACCTCTGGCGGTAGCTGGCCCACGATGACGGCACGGCACCACTCGTCGTCCGAGAACCGTGCCGCCCAGAAGGAGCCGGCGCAGAGCAGGTCCGGGTGGAGGCCCTGACGCGGGTGGACCGGCAGCCGGGCGTAGGCCGTCTGCATCTGCTGCTGGAACCTGGCCGCACGGACAGAGAGGGTAGCCGGTAAGAGAAATGGCGACAAGTACGTAGGATGAGAGAGGTACGAAATCAACCACGGGTACACGGGATATGATGTGTATGAGCCTACCAGCGGTGCACGAAATGAGAAGGGTACGAACGGCAGGCCGGGATAGACGGTACAGTGTTGATAATGAATGAAAACGTTAGATGATTATCTGCCAGGAACATATATGTATTTTCAACAAAGGATATGGGTGAACAAATTATGAAATAGATGAGACTTTAGGTGCATGTCGATATAACAATGGCTACTTTGCATTAATAATGGTAGCTCGTCACATCACTTAAATTCGCTCCATCCCCATCCCCCTGCACTCACTCATCGAATTTGTCCTGGCTCTCGAACGATATATAGAAGTTGTCGGGGCTCTGCGCCCGCACTATGATGACGTCCCGGTGCGGGTTGCGCGCGCACAGCTCGCGCGGCGCCCGGTAGATGGGTCGGCTGTGCCAGGACACGCCCAGACCGCGGTACTTGGGCGGGTCGACGAACGTCTGGGGGGACGCTTTGACCGGGCTCAGTGTGCGCCGCGCCGCCGCCGTCGGCTCGCCGCCGCCCGCGCTGAGGGCGGCAGAGAGTAGTTCGTCACGTCATTGGTTAGTGAGATTGGTAATGAACAATGATGGCAATTGGCAGCAAAAGGGAGGGGATGACATGGCCAGTGAGCAGTGGACTGTCGGACACGGGCGGAGGACCAGAGAAGATGGTAGTTAGTAAGGCAGGTGGTGAAATGCCGGGCACGATATCATCACGTGAATGCGAGCGCACAGAGTGAAGATGAATTGACTATGATGCGCCTATAAAGAAGCCTCACTCTGTGAGTTGATCGGCCGGCCGGTCGGCCGCCACCCGGCCGTTGGTGGTCCGCTGAGGGGGCGGCTCAGCCTCCCTTTCCGTTCCGTTCCGCGCGCCGGCCTCGTTGCCGTCCCCGGTAGACAGCCAGTCGAGCACGCGGCTCTCGCCGGCGCCGGAGCGGCCCCGCGGAGAGACAAACGGTACCATCAGACGCTCCAGAGCCAGGTGCTTCGTCTCCACCTGGGTCGGAGGAAGCACTGTCAGCGGGGGTTTACAACGGGATGCGCCGTTAGAATGCAGCTGTTTTAAATGCAATCCCTCAGGTGATTTCTGTGATGATTGAAAACACGGATATTGTACTGAAATTGAGATCTTAGGAAAAGACGGCAGCCAAAAGACCGGTACTCGCTATGCATATTTCACGATCATGGCTTAGTGGTTAGTGGATGATTTGTTAATTTGTCGTGTTCACTGTGATATAGTCCAGCATCGTCCCCTCTCCGGTTACCTGCTGCTGGGCGTCCTCGGGGCTGACGGTCATCACATTGCTGAGCGTGCGTCCGACGTCGACCAGCCGCGGCTCGGCACCCACGGTGACGGTGACGGCCAGCTGGGCGCGCAGCGGCCCGCCGCCGGCCGGCCGCTGGAACAGCGCGCGCACCGGCGCGTCCGGCGCCAGCAGCGCCTCGATCAGCAGCGCCTGCAGCTGGCGGCGCGGCCCGTCCGGCGCCGCCGCCGCGCCCGCCGGCACACAGGCCACCGCGCACACCGGCATCCGCGTCAGCCGCTCGGGCAGCCGGCGGCACTCAGAGAGCGGCACCGTGTCGTAGTTACCGTAGTCGACAAACTGCACCTGCACGGTGCCCGCGGCCGGCGCGGCCGACACCCGGCCCCGGTACCAGACGCCGTTCCAGCGCGCAAACACCAGGTCGCCGGCGCGCGGCGGCGCCGCCAGGATGCAGCGCGGCGCGCTCGACAGCGCCTCCAGGTCGGAGCAGAGCGTCTCCAGACTGGGCTGGTCCTCGCGCAGGTTCAGGTAGAGCAGGTCGCAGTCCTCCAGCAGGTCGTGGTGAGCCAGCGAGACGTCGTGCATGACTTTCAGGTTGATCTCGCGACTGGGCAGGCCGTGCGACACGTCGGCGTTAGACAGCGCCCGGCTGCTGGCGCTGCTCTCTGGCGGAGGACTGGAGCCACGGCTGTAGTCGAGCCGCTCCCGTCCCGACCTCCGCTCCGGCTCCGGCTCCGGCTCCGAGTCCGTCTCTGAATCCGTCTCTGGGTCCGACTCCAGGCAGGGCTCCGGGCCGGCCCGTGGTTCCGGCTCTGGGCCCGGCCCTGGGTCCGGCTCTGGGTTCAGCTCCGGATCCGGGCGCGTCTCCAGCTCCGGTTCCCTCCGGAGGTGTCGGAGAGCCACGTTGCGGTCGGCGCGGCGTCCCTGGGACAGCGAGGGGCGCGGAGATGAGCAGGTGCTGACTGAGGACTCGCGGCGGCCGGCCGCCGAGGCCACTGAGCCCGTGTCGCCGGCTGGCTGCGGCAGCGCCTCCGACATCTGCTCCATCAGCTGCTCCAGCCGCTGCTGCAGCAGATCCACCTGGTCAGCGGCGCCTGCCACATGGCCGGAGAGCTCAGTGTTGAGCTGACTCAGCTGCTGCAGCTCAGCTCTTCCAGCTGTCTTTGATATTGACAGAACCTGAAATGGAAACATTGCAACTGTGAGGCATAAAAAGTATATATTGCTGCCAGTATGATAGTGACCTGCTCCATGAACATTATGGTAAACTGAAGGTGACTGTTAGTGCCAAAAACATACGCAATTCATCAACAAGTTATTTCATCAACAGGATTGGATGTATGCGACAATAAGAATATATCTAGGTAACACCAAGCATATATTTATTTTCAACATAAGTTACAAATTAACCATTAGCGCAAGGCATGTAAATAACAAGCAGAATGGAGTCAAAAGTCTATCATCACTTACATTCTTCACACATTCTGAGATGTTTTCAGAGAGTCTTGTACACTCATGCTGTATAAGAGAACACTGTATTTGAATTGACTTTCTCTTTGAATCCAGTGACATCCTTACAATCTAAAATAAAAGAGACTGAGATATGACAACTACAAAGAACAAGTAAATTTCAGAGCAGGTGATAAGGTAAGTTTTTCAATGCCCTCAATATGTTAACACCTCACACCATTACATTAATCAAACCTTATTGTTATTGCATGAAAAACATGCATCTTTGGTATGCACCCTATTGATGAAAGGAAAATGACGGTAAATATGGTGCAAAATGTTATTCAAAATTTTAAGTGTTAAATATTTACCAATGCCATATCAATAATTGTGCAGGATTAACAATATCAATTCAGTAGAATCTCACATTTAATTGCATCTATTCGCATCACTAGCCATTAGGTGAAGTGCCAACTTCATTTAAGTTTAAGAGGGAATAGGTCAAGGTACCGTGCCAAAATACATAAAAATGATGTACTTTAATGGTTAACCTGTGCATTTGTTTTTGAATTATAATTAAAAAAAAAATTGATGTCAACAGGCACTTCAACATGACTCAAGTGACAAGTCATGACAGACAGTTAAATGAAAAAGATAAGAAATAGCACACGCTAAAAAGGTCTTGTGTCCAAGCAAAAAAAAAACATAGGCTTCATGTTCAAGTTTCCTGTTGCTAATAAGGCCTTGATCAAAATTAAATAAATCCCTACACATTTCCCTGCACCAAGATCCCTGCTAACACTGCCTTATGCCCCTTATGCCTATCTCAAAAACTAACAATTAAAAACTTTCGCTCGGCGCATAATAGACGCGTTTACGTAGGGTTTGTTGCAAGCTCATATCTCCGTCCGTGATGTTGCAAAAGATGCACATGGTGCTTAACAATTTACAAAATGATCCCCTCTAAATATTTGAAGACCACTGCAACGGAATTATCGCCAAATTAACGAGCTAGAGCCTCGTCAAATATGCTATGTAAACCGGGTTATTGGGTTATTGTAGGGGCATCAACATGTCCGAGGCGCTTGCACTTCGTTGCAGAGTACTTCGTTGTCCTCACCAAAAGCTAATTACAAGTAGCATTTGAGTTGTAATTTCATCTTGTTAAATGATTTGTTGTTTGAAATGTGATAACATGTATTTTTAGCATATTTGTTAATATGCTCAAAATGATCAATAATAAAAAATAATCAAAAATTAATTTTGGGAAAGAATGAGATGTTTGAAACAAAATCATAACAAATGAGATGACTCTACAAAGTGGTGAACCTGGCGCAGCTAAGACAAAGTCCAGACCAACCCCGCGTTACTGCTGTCAATTTAGCAGCACTTTGATTATCCAACTACAGTTTGATATTCAGGGTGCGTCGATTTCGCCCAAACTTGCCCCAGGAACCAAGTCTGACACGCTGAGCACGAATCTGGTGTCAGAAATCCGCTATTCTCAACCGATCACCCAAATTTACCGTTTTTGAGTTCGTCCATCTACAGATTGACAAACTCCAGGGGCCATCGATTTGGCCCAAAAATGGGTCTAGGGGATCAAGTGTGACACGCTGAGCACGAATCTGGTGTCAGAAATCCGCTATTCTCAACCGATCACCCAAATTTACCGTTTTTGAGTTCGTCCATCTACAGATTGACAAACTCCAGGGGCCATCGATTTGGCCCAAAAATGGGTCTAGGGGACCAAGTGTGACACGCTGAGCACGAATCTGGTGTCAGAAATCCGCTATTCTCAACCGATCACCCAAATTTACCGTTTTTTGAGTTCGTCCATCTACAGATTGACAAACTCCAGGGGCCATCGATTTGGCCCAAAAATGGGTCTAGGGGACCAAGTGTGACACGCTGAGCACGAATCTGGTGTCAGAAATCCGCTATTCTCAACCGATCACCCAAATTTACCGTTTTTGAGTTCGTCCATCTACAGATTGACAAACTCCAGGGGCCATCGATTTGGCCCAAAAATGGGTCTAGGGGACCAAGTGTGACACGCTGAGCACGAATCTGGTGTCAGAAATCCGCTATTCTCAACCGATCACCCAAATTTACCGTTTTTGAGTTCGTCCATCTACAGATTGACAAACTCCAGGGGCCATCGATTTGGCCCAAAAATGGGTCTAGGGGACCAAGTGTGACACGCTGAGCACGAATCTGGTGTCAGAAATCCGCTATTCTCAACCGATCACGATCACCCAAATTTACCGTTTTTGAGTTCGTCCATCTACAGATTGACAAACTCCAGGGGCCATCGATTTGGCCCAAAAATGGGTCTAGGGGACCAAGTCTGACACGCTGAGCACGAATCTGGTGTCAGAAATCCGCTATTCTCAACCGATCACCCAAATTTACCGTTTTTGAGTTCGTCCATCTACAGATTGACAAACTCCAGGGGCCATCGATTTGGCCCAAAAATGGGTCTAGGGGACCAAATCTGACACGCTGAGCACGAATCTGGTGTCAGAAATCCGCTATTCTCGACCGATCACCCAAATTTATGGCCCCTGGATGGCCCCTGGATCGATGGCCCCTGGCCCCCAGCCAGCAATTCGCTTGGGCTAAACTATAGCAAACGTCGGGCAGCTTGGGCTTAGCTTGGGTGTTCCCACTTAGATAAAAACCAATGCATTTTTTACTTGGGCTGAGCTTTGGCATGCCGCATCTATGCCCCAGTGTGGCCAGCTGCAGCTCAGCCCGTCATCCGCCCGCGCATCCAAAGCAGCCCAGCAAACATGCCCACATGGTTCCCATATGGGGCCCACATGGGCCCCCCCACCTCTTCCATATGGGTCCCACATGGGAATGGCAGTGGGTGACACGTGGGACCCATATGGGTCAGCCCACGTAGGCCCCATATGGGACCCACGCGGCGCCCACATGGGACCCATATGGGTAGCCCATCTGTAGCCCATGTCCCACGTGGGCCCATCTGGCCCATGTTCACCCCATATGGGACCCACATGGGATGCCCATCTCCAGCCCATGCATGCGTTTGGCCCATCTGGCCCATTTTTATCCCATATGGGGCCCATATGGGTAGCCCATCTGTAGCCCATGTCCCACGTGGGCCCATCTGGCCCATGTTCACCCCATATGGGACCCATGTGGGCATGTTTGCTGGGAGGCTCAACTTGGGCGGAGTGCGGGCTGATCAAGCTGGCTGTCTCCTTTGGCTAACTGCAGTAAAGCCAGAGTTTAGCCATGCTTGATCGGCTGTTCACGCATGCGCATTTCTACGCCAGTCACGTTTTGGTCGGGCTTACATCGGGCTACCGCCAATCGTCGCTCAACTAGGGTTTAACTACGGTTGTCCGGAGCTCGCAGAGCGGGCATACCTCCGGCAGAGCATGGGCTTTAGTCGGCGTTTTTGTGTCATACGCCGACTTTAGCCCAAGCCCTAGCCGACTTTAGCCCGACTAAAATCTCGGGCAAGCCGCACTTCAGCCTGCTTGGGCCCGGAGTGAAATTGCTGGCTGGGGGAGTTTGTCATCTGTAGATGGACGAACTCAAAAACGGTAAATTTGGGTGATCGGTTGAGAATAGCGGATTTCTGACACCAGATTCGTGCTCAGCGTGTCACACTTGGTCCCCTAGACCCATTTTTGGGCCAAATCGATGGCCCCTGGAGTTTGTCAATCTGTAGATGGACGAACTCAAAAACGGTAAATTTGGGTGATCAGTTGAGAATAGCGGATTTCTGACACCAGATTCGTGCTCAGCGTGTCAGACTTGGTCCCCTAGACCCATTTTTGGGCCAAATCGATGGCCCCTGGAGTTTGTCAATCTGTAGATGGACGAACTCAAAAACGGTAAATTTGGGTGATCGGTTGAGAATAGCGGATTTCTGACACCAGATTCGTGCTCAGCGTGTCACACTTGGTCCCCTAGACCCATTTTTGGGCGAAATCGATGGCCCCTGGAGTTTGTCAATCTGTAGATGGACGAACTCAAAAACGGTAAATTTGGATGATCGGTTGAGAATAGCGGATTTCTGACACCAGATTCGTGCTCAGCGTGTCACACTTGGTCCCCTAGACCCATTTTTGGGCGAAATCGATGGCCCCTGGAGTTTGTCAATATGTAGATGGACGAACTCAAAAACGGTAAATTTGGGTGATCGGTCGAGAATAGCGGATTTCTGACACCAGATTCGTGCTCAGCGTGTCAGACTTGTCCCCTAGACCCATTTTTGGGCCAAATCGATGGCCCCTGGAGTTTGTCGATCTGTAGATGGACGAACTCAAAAACGGTAAATTTGGGTGATCGGTTGAGAATAGCGGATTTCTGACACCAGATTCGTGCTCAGCGTGTCACACTTGGTCCCCTAGACCCATTTTTGGGCCAAATCGATGGCCCCTGGAGTTTGTCAATCTGTAGATGGACGAACTCAAAAACGGTAAATTTGGGTGATCGGTTGAGAATAGCGGATTTCTGACACCAGATTCGTGCTCAGCGTGTCACACTTGGTCCCCTAGACCCATTTTTGGGCGAAATCGATGGCCCCTGGAGTTTGTCAATCTGTAGATGGACGAACTCAACAACGGTAAATTTGGGTGATCGGTTGAGAATAGCGGATTTCTGACACCAGATTCGTGCTCAGCGTGTCACACTTGGTCCCCTAGACCCATTTTTGGGCGAAATCGATGGCCCCTGGAGTTTGCCAATCTGTATAGATGGACAAACTCAAAAACGGTAAATTTGGGTGATCGGTCGAGGATAGCGGATTTTTCACACCAGATTCGTGCTCAGCGTGTCACACTTGGTCCCCTAGACCCATTTTTGGCCTTTGGGCCAAATCGATGGCCCCTGGAGTTTGTCAATCTGTAGATGGACGAACTCAAAAACGGTAAATTTGGGTGATCGGTTGAGAATAGCGGATTTCTGACACCAGATTCGTGCTCAGCGTGTCACACTTGGTCCCCTAGACCCATTTTTGGGCCAAATCGATGGCCCCTGGAGTTTGTCAATCTGTAGATGGACGAACTCAAAAACGGTAAATTTGGGTGATCGGTTGAGAATAGCGGATTTCTGACACCAGATTCGTGCTCAGCGTGTCACACTTGGTCCCCTAGACCCATTTTTGGGCGAAATCGATGGCCCTTGGAGTTTGTCAATCTGTAGATGGACGAACTCAACAACGGTAAATTTGGGTGATCGGTTGAGAATAGCGGATTTCTGACACCAGAGGGGTGTTCACGGGCTCCGCACACTGCTGCGTGCGGTGTGTGCGGTACGTCCAGCAGGCGTGGGGGTAGGGGATGGGTAGGTGGCTCTGACGTCACGGCTGCGTGCGGTGGACGGTCCGCTGTGGCCAGTCCCGACCGGCCACAGCGGTCGCTGTGTGCGGTGACGCAAGGCTGACGTAGGGACGCAGTGGGCGGAGCTTTGAGGCTGTGTGCGGTCCGACCGCACACAGGGTCCGTGAACAGCCCTCAGATTCGTGCTCAGCGTGTCACACTTGGTCCCTGGGGCAAGTTTGGGCGAAATCGACGCACCCTGAATATCAAACTGTAGTTGGATAATCAAAGTGCTGCTAAATTGACAGCAGTCCCCGCGTTCGATGTCTCTCGGACGACGAAGATTCTACGTCATCCGGCCAATCTCGTCCAAGGTCAGCGGGGGCTCGGCTGCGGTCATAGAACGTGATTGGCGGGACGGCGTCCGAGAGACATCGAACGCGGGCCTATGGACAGACCATTATAGAGTTCAGTGCCTAGGCGACTTGCTCGTGTCTCTCTTCCAAGCTCTCTTCTCAATAGCCTCAATAGTTTGGGTTTATTGGGAATTGAACTATCGTGCATTGGGTCGGCTGGATCAAAGCTGTAAGATCGTGAAGTATCTTGAATTTTCCTGTAACCTATTGAATAGGTATCAACCTCACCAAACTAAGAGATGAGCTCTGACGCGAAACCGAAAGTCGATCTTGGACTCAGACTCCTTGAGGAAGATGACGAATTTGAGGAGTTCCCTGCTGAGGACTGGACCGGCAAAGCTGAGGATGAAACTGATGTCAATGTCTGGGAGGACAACTGGGATGATGATGATGTTGAAGATGACTTCAGCGTCCAGTTGAGAAATGAGCTGGAGAAGCAGAGCAACAGCAAGATGGAGTGACTCAGCAACATTTTAATATGCAGTGCGAACTACTTCTTGCCACTCGCCAGAACATCTGCAGCTTCTGAAACACCAGTGTGAAGTTATAACTGGAGAAAGTCAAGCTGCTTATTTGGAATAAAAGGACTACCAAATAACTTTGAATTCACAATGAAGAATCGTAAGCTTGAATAATGTTCTGAAGCAAAGACACTGGAACTGGAATATAGATCAGAATTCAGATGTAACCTGCATCAGTTGTGTATGTATTGTCCAGCTGACCACCAACTGAACATTCATTTCATCAATACATTAATTATTTGTATGTTGTCTTTTATCTCAAGTGGAGTGGTTCATTTATCTTCTGCATTTCTGGGAAGGGATACCCAATCAGCAGATCAGCTAGTTGCATGGTGAATGTTGATAGATTGGTTAGATAGTCTGATATAATCATGGTCAGGTTGCTCTGCATGAGTCCAGACACTTTTTATGCATGTTAGGATCAGTCACACTATCAACTGAGCTATCTAGTACCAGCCTGAGGAGCTTCATATATTGTTAATTTCCAGTTTCTATATAGACACCAGAACTTAACACCAACCTTACAGGATGTCTTGGCATTCATGATGACATGCTTTTATTTAAAAGTAAAGTGACATGCTTTCAATTGAGTGATTTAGGTGATTAAGTGAAGGGGGAGTACATTTAAAACTGAAATTGACAATGAAAAACAGAACTCGGCAATTGGTATATAAATATTTTATTGAGACTAAGAGCTTATTATGCAATCACTTGAATTAAAAAATAATAAATGATTAACATGCTCTGTTCATAATCAGTTTAACAATAGCACAATACAGAGATTGGCTACAAATGAGAGGACCTCCAACGCATGCTTAGAGCAGCACATGATACCTCTAATTTGCTTAATACTCTTATTTGAACCCTTATTCTGAAAAGACTAGCATTCACATACACCAATGCAACAAGGCATCCCTAAATATCACAAGGTAAGAATAACTGACTGGCTCGCGAGTACAAATCATGGATTAACACAGCCAATGTCCACCCACTGAACACAGGCCAGGACCACTCCAAACCACACAGCCAATACATTATATCGAACCCTTTCACCACAGCCAGCATCAGCAATCGAGTTCCTCCATAGCTGATCGACAAACACTGCCAACTCACAATCAAGCAAACAGACTCGTCCTCCACACGGCGACGGCGCTCCATCCGCCCACGCACCCCTACCGGTGTCCTCTCGGCAGCGGCGGCGCCCCTGCGGCGCCCCGCGGCCCACTCTGTCCTCCCGCAGTGCCCCGCTCGGGGGCCTCCTCGGCTCCCTGCCGCCGCAGACCGCCCCGCTCGTCCCCCTGCACTCTCTGTTTTCTGACGGCACCGCGGCTCTCCTCCAGCGCTTCTGCCCATGTTTTCACCGCAGTCGTCCCTCCAGTCGCTCTCTCCGCTCCTCCGGTCGCTCTCTCCGTTCCCCCGTCCGGTTCCGGCGCGCCCGCCGCCGTCGCCGCGGCCCCGGCTCCGGCCCGCTCGCCGTCCGGCCGCTCCCCATCCGTCTCGCTCAGCTGGCGGGCGTCGAGCCGGGCGCAGCGCGGGCAGCGGCCGTCGCGGCGCACGTAGCAGTGCTGGTGCATCACCCGGCGGCAGCGCGGGCACGGCACCACCAGCGCGTCGAACGCGAACAGAACCTCGCTGGAGCTGCACACCTCGCAGATGTGACCCTTGCCGCGACACGCCTGGGAGAGTGGAGGCGGTTAGTGTCTGGAACGAACAGAGACGTCGTGGCTCAATAATCGAAAAATCAGAGACAAGTATAGTCGGGTGAACACTCCGACAATCCCTTCTTTAGCACATACACTAAGAACGAAGTGAACGGAGCTTTATCGAACAGCAGATATATTTGTTGATTCAACAGTACTTTTATATAGAAAGGGATTATTTTCACAACATGCAAGAAATCTCGTAAAAAGCCATCATGCGCTTCACAAAGACGCAAAAGAACATTTCATCGAACGACGGAGAGCCCTTATATTCCGCTCCGGTTCCCAGACACTAAACACTGACCTCGCACTCCTCCCGGATGTGCCGGGCGAACTTGGCGTGCACCGCGAGCAGAAACTCCAGCAGCTCGCCGGTGGGCACCTCGCACAGGTCCCGCAGGCTGTACAGGTAGGACGTCTCCACAAAGTACTGCCGCTCGCCGAACGCGCGCAGAATGCGGGCCTGCTGCGCGGCGCGACACGACATAAAGTACTGCTTCATCAGCAGCACCTCCTCCCGCAGCTTCTGTGGCGGGGTCACGGAGGGGACGTCAGAGGCAGGCGCATAGGACTGAGAATGATAAGAATCGAGCGACACAGATACCCGAATATGCTTCCATTCGATTGGTTTGGTTTTAGAGGCGGGGCTGATCACGATGTAGCGATAAAAGACAATATTCACTAGGACAAAATCCGATTAATTAAAACATTGCAAACACGCGCACCGACGGGGGGGGGCGGATATCCGCCCGCCCCCCTGAGGTTTTTTCGCGAATAGTGGGTACGCGTCGCGAAATTTGGTACTATTCTCTCATCAATTTTACACATGGTGTGCAAGTTTGAACCTCCTAACTTTTAAGGTCAGGTCACCAGGTCACTTTGAATGACCCAACCTCAAGTCACTTTTTTGCAACTTTGTTACCGTGCCAGAGCTACAGTAGATGTCGGAGGCCTTTGAAAGTCGCAGGATGTTATTAGGTCATTAGTAGGTCAGGGGCGTCGCCATGGGTTTTTGAGTGTGGGGGGGGGGGGGGGGACGAAGCTCGGCGGATCCTGCAGGATTTTTTTCTATGCTAGAACCCCGCAACCCCCTTTTCAGCCTTTTCTCTGGATTTGATGCACTTTATTTTCGATGTAGCCGGTTTTTATTATTTTTACTGCGCACTTCTTTTCATTGTGTTCATTCAGGCATAATTTCTAAGCCCAGGACATCGTGGGACACAAAAAATGAACGACACTATGCTTTGATTTTATTTTTTAATGTCAGAATGCATGGGTGTCACTAAGATATTTTGATTTTTTCAGAAGAACGCCTTTGAGTACGAATGGTAAATGTAAATGGGGAAGGTTTGGACTTGCTTATTTCCGGTTTCTTTACTTAAATTATAAATACATAGAACACAAGTACCAAAATTGACTTTCCTCAAAGGAAGCCGTTTAACTTTTGGTGATAAACTTTCGTGTCATTCATTGTTAAATATGCTTGTTTTGCTTCAGCTACAGACCAAGCGAAGCATATTCTATATACCTAAAGGCATGTGCTTAATTTTGACCGCCTAAATCGGCTTTCGTCTCCCTTTGAATTGCTCGTGCAATGTCGCATTAACGTGAGTCTTTTCGATTCACGTGTGATTGAAAGGCTCTTGTAATAAAAAATATCCAACATTCCAGAGAAAGATCCAACTTAGAAGTGCATGGAGACACAGGTTTATTACCTCTACTCACAGCTCACTGACGCCCGAATACTCGCTCTCGGCCGGCGTTAAGGCTGACGAACTGAGCCACGAGTTTGTCAGCATCCACAGCATCCACCCGGTGCCGGTGTACGTGGCAGACAGCCACCGAGGTGAGTCGGTCCTGGCGCATCGTCGAACGAAGCCAAGTCTTCAGGCGGCGCAGCGCACTGAAACTCCTCTCGGCCGTTGCAGAACTTGCAGGCAGTGTCAGGAGGAGCTGCAAGAGCTTGTTCACTTCTGGGAACATTGCTCTTGCGGGCTCAGGCACCTCCTGCATGATGTTGACCGCATCCTGAAGAGACTTAGGTCTTCTGTCCCGGTAAAAAAAAAACTTGTTCGGTAAAGGATTACTTCTTTTTTTCCGCAGAATGACAGGTAACTGAGAAAAAGCAGCTCGAAAACTTCGATTGACATTCAATTTGAGGAGGGGATAATCCCCCCACCCTCACTCCAGGGGGGGGGGGACGGTGTCCCCCCATCCCCCCCCCCCCCCCCCCTGTGGCGACGCCCATGGGTACAATTTGTATATCTCGGAATTTTGATATCGGTGACCTAAGCTCAGGTCAATTTCTCGACCTCTCCATTATAAGTCAATGGGGGAAAAATCAACTCCCTGTTTTTACCACTAAAACAGGTCGGAATGGCCCCATATACCATACATGACTTCATGTATGGTATATGGGGCCTCAACCTCAACCTTCACTACCTTGAGGTCTGTTTTGCTGTTGGGCAGCTGTAAGGTCATGTGACGTCATCAAAGGTCACAAAAGGTTTTTTGCCATTAACTCCGTACAGGAACAAGATACAGCCGCACGGATGGTCTCATTGTGTTCAGCTCGTCAAGACGCATCGAATGATATACATGATGACCTCGAGGTCACGTAACCTGAGGTCAACCTTTGACCTTGACCTTTCGAAGTCAACATATACATCATTCGATGCGGATTGACGAGAGGATCACGATGGTGCCCTTAGTTTGTTCCTATCTTGACTAATTCGAAAGTTATTCGAGAAAAACACTCCATATCCAGCGCCGCCGTTTTGACTTTTTTGACCCCTGTGACGTCATCTTTGACCTGACCTGAAAATGACCTTTGTAAAAATTGTAGACCTTGTCCGTGCGTATCCGATGCCGTTTACCGCTTGTCGCTATCTTGCTTCGTTCTCGAGATCTCAGGGGGGGGGGGCGGTCATCCGCCCCCCCCCGTCGGTACTAAGTTGGCGCAGACCCCCGTCGGCGTGTTAAAGGCCATAGCCACAAGGACAAACTTCGAATCATTGAGAATTCAAGAGAAATTAAATACTTTGGTCACACACAGATTGTGACGATACATGGTGTGAAAGCTTTGAACGATTAACGCCTTGGAAGACTATCCAGCACCACACTGCACCCACTTTGATGTGTCGCAGCTCCTCCAGGAAGCTGAAGAGCCGGGGGTTGCATTCCTCCAGGTTAATGATGGGCTTATTGCAGATGGCCTCCAGGAACTCCCGGCTGCCACACGACACCTGGGCGGACAGAATAAACGAAACTCAACAACAACGGATGGCTAGATGGAAAATATTGGTTTGTTTCACACTGAAAGTACTGTGAAGAGGTTCTTGGTGGACAAGCTAGATGATGTTCATTAGGCAAAACGTGAGAGGGTATTTTTATTCAGTCCCCATTCACATCATCAGTTGATGCGCCGTTTCCTTGTAAAGACGTACAAGAAATCGGTACATTAGGTAACATGCAGATGCAGGCTATATCGCACTTCGTTACGTTACAACCACGTTTAGACGAAAAAGATCCTAGAGGTGCCTCTTATGGTAGGAAACTGGAGTACTTTGCGCGAAAGGCGCATTTCCCTCATTCACATGGCCACCACAGTTCCCTTTAAGCAATCCCCTAGGGGTGTTCCCACGGTCGCCGACCGGCGCCGCTCACCGGGTGTTTGTCAAAGCGCCAGTTGTGCACGATCCGCGCCGGGGTGACGACCAGGTCGTTCCAGTGACACAGCGAACAGTAGTAGAGGCCCGTGTAGTCGCAGATCCGCGCGTGCAGCACCTCCGTGCCGGCCGGAAAACCCGGCGGGTTCGGCTCCGGCACTGCGCATTGCAGATGACAGGGTAGGTCAGGCAGATAAGCATAGGTCGAAGTTGATCAGTAGGAGACGCCACCAAGAACAACGTACGCTAAATGCCAACAAAGTTGGCCACCGATGGTCACCAGCTATGAAACCAAATAGGACGCATTCGATCACTGATTCGTAATTACTGACTTCAAAGGGCAAGATAACAACGTCACTCCACACATCCACGCTCTAGAAGAAAGTCATCACAAAACCAGTCAACAGGCAGTCACCACTCATCCCACTATCCCACCGCTGTTCTCCGTCCCGCGGTCTCACTGACCGATCATGATGACGCGCGCGCAGTCGGCGCAGCGGAACGACTGCGCGCCCAGGCCGCGCTCCGGCTTGATGCGCATCTCGAAGGTGGGGTTGTCCCTGACGCGCTCCACGGCACAGTTGCGGTGGATCTCGGACAGGCAGCTCGAGTGCAAGTCGATACCGCAGCCTGTCGGTCAGCGTCAGACTCGGCGTCAGACCGATGTGTGGAGGGCAGGAGGAGGGAGGATCTGAGTCGATTTATCGAGACAAAACGCTGAAGAAAACAGCGGCGTCACTGATGTAAGGGAATCTCAGACGTTCGGTACCAAGACAGGCAGCTGTTGTAGTGAACGGAGGGTGATTTTACTCATTACTGGCCCCCGGCAGTGGTCCCAGCTCACTTCTACTGACCAAGGCTGTGGTACCAGCTCAGTTCTACTGACCCAGGCAGTGGTACCAGCTCAGCTCTAGTTCTACTTACTGACCCAGGCAGTGGTACCAGCTCAGTTCTACTGACCCAGGCAGTGGTACCAGCTCAGCTCTACTGACCCAGGCAGTGGTACCAGCGGTGCAGCACCACCACGATGACGCCGGCACAGCCGTGGCAGTAGAGCCGGCGCTGGCCGATGCGCTGCGGCTGCAGCCGGTGGCCGCGCACCTCCAGCTCGCCGTCCGGCAGCGGCGGCTCGGGACCGTCGCGCAGCTCGAGCCGCCGCAGCCGCAGCTCCACCAGCCGGCGCACCAGCGCGCGCCGCTCGTCCGAGCCCTGCGCAGACGCCAGGATCGACTGCTTGCACTCGGCCACCGCCTGGTCAATCTCCTCCTCCGTGGTCATCCCGAAATGAAACTGCACGACCGAACAGAGGGAGGGTCAGTGAGATACCAATGTAACTGTAACAACGCAAAAATGTATATGAAAAATCGCCAGCGTTTTGTATGTTTGATATTCCGAAAAAAATCCGGGACCTAACTTCATTAACTGGCAGGACATGGCATGATAGACGTGCTAAAAACGATGCCTTCATGGGCAATTAGTGAGCATCACAGCTACCCGATCTCATTAGGCATCGAAAACCGCGGTATTTCTAACCCTAATAGTAAAGTGTCGTGAGCGTCCCCACCCGGTTTCTTGAGCTCCCGGGAGCTGACCTCGTTCCGCTCCAAGCTGCTGTCGGTCGAGCTACCGCTACTGCCCCGAGAGCGGCCGTCGGCGCCGCGACCCAGCCGCTCGTCATCCGACGGGTCATCGTCGGGAAACGACCTTGGATGCAGAAACATGGTGGCCAGAAAGTGTGTTTCTCTGAAAAAGGCAAGGACAAGATAAGATGTTTGCTCAATGAAAATTTGTCAACTTGGTTGGAAAATATCTTGACTTAAAAGACAGTGTAGGTATGGCACCTTGGGGTTCAGATAATTATCATCAGTGAAGCGTGTCAGATGCAGATTGGGAGTGGATGGATCAGATGGATGGTGGATATCCTCCAGTCCAGTGTGAACTGTGAAACCACCGGGCATGTGCAGATTCTGATAAATGGTTGTACCTATGGTACAGAACTAAGCTGCAAAGCTGCTACATCACCCTCATGGAGTGACCCTAGTTAGTGCTGTGAACATGAGTGAGTGCATGTAGCATGTATATTGATATGATGCTTCTACAATGTCATTCTAGTGTCAGCTTACTAATTTTCTCACAAATTCTATAAAAGTAATGCTTCTCCAAAAACTTGTCAACTATTACCAATAAAAAATGTTATTTTACACAAAATGCATGCTGCACTTTGTGAACTTTGGAATTGGAAGGGTTCTGGAACTTCTGGATGATTAGGTACCAAAGCCAGTAAGATCGTCCATGATGTAATAATTAGTTATTCCAGTCAAATGTCATATTGCACAACTCAATGACAAAGGCTGATATATACATAAACCAAGTAGTTTTTTTGGCAGCCTATCAGAATAAAATGCTTTACGAGAAAATAATTTTAGGTACTTTGCGCCATTAAGTGCCTTGAGGAAATTGGGCAGTTGGGGTTATTAAAACAATATCAATAAGATTACTGAACTATCATACGATGGTGAAAAAGTTTACATTGACATCCTGGTGCTCACCTCTTCAACAAATTAGAAATGGAGTGAAATTTACAAATAACTTGAAACCTGGTTTGGTCTTCCTGTTTCTGTTTATATTCCCCCCCTGTTCCTATCCCTCGATGAGTCGAGACTAACCGAATAATAATAAAATATCGATATCACTAAAAACGAGAGTAAATGGCTGGGCAAAAAAAAAACATACAATAACAACACACCTAACCTCACCCGCCCACTATCCCTAATGCTTTGTCTTATGCACAAAGCAAATGAATACTTTTTTCAGTTTCGAAACTGATGCGCCGTAAATGGCTATTATTTCACAAGCAGCTAAAATGCTGTCATCCAATAAGCAGCACTACTAATCTGCAGCCAAGGCTATCCTGCAGCTGATCGTAGGTAGGTATTGATCAGCTATAAATTATAATTGTAATGGATCAGCCTGCAGCTTTAATGGATAAATGTATTTGGATTATACCTATGTCAAATACATACATACAAACCTTTGTCAGAAAGATGACATCACTTTGCCCATTCTTCCAAGGCATTCTTTTCATTCTCACATCTCACAGACATATATTTGATATTTTTTATTTCTTCATCATGACGTTAGACGGCCAGAATGATAGACATGGGTACAGGGATGTCTATCACTCAACAAAATATAGCTCAGTCTAAGGCTCTGTCACTAATCGGGAAATTAGGCGTGCGATCAGTTAAACAATTGCTATGACAGTAGCTATCGTCCTGCCTTTCATTTTAATTTTGGTTTTAACTCGTATATTTTGTAACAATGGCATGCGGCTGCGCGCCCAGAAACAATCGCTCGGACATATGTTACAACATTGACTTATTCTATGGCATAATTGAATAGCAGGGCCACATTCGATAGACGGTAGGTCTGGTCTTTCCTAGGTATTTCTCAGTACCTACCTAATAGCATTTCGAGCAGGCCGCACATAAACTCAATACCTATGCTATTCATGCCCAGCCTGGTCATTTTAATATCAGGTGCACAGCAACTCTGCATGCATAACAAAAGTGATTCGCAAATTTGCTAGAATCACTAATCACTTCACACTGTCACTAACCGTGCCTAAAGCCAAGAGCTATAGCTATAACAATTAAACATAAATCAACAAACAATATCTATTCGACATAGGTACCTATACCTAAATTTCCATTAGGTAGGTACCTTCCTTGTTGCCGAGTCGGTAAGGCGACAGTAAGCATTTTTAGTGAGCGACCTGGGTAACCGGTGTGACCTCAGCAGGACACCGCCCTCGGCCATCAGGTCACCAGTCACCACCGGTCAGCACTCGGGTCAGCACTCCAGTAGCACTGCGTCCGCGTTTGAAGGGCAGTCGTCCGTCAGCAGCCGCTGCCGCGCCGACTGCGGTCGGCCGCCGCCTCTGAGCCGGAGTCGGCGGCCGTCTGACTTGGTGGAATGGAGCGGAAACCTGCATTAAAAAAAAAAACATCATTAGGCATTGGTCGCAAGGTAAATGCAACGTTTTGTCTGTCAATGTCATGGTGTGATTGCCAATCCATACAGCATAATAAGGGTAATAAAAGTATTAATTTGTAATTTGTATAAGCTCGTTTCCGATTGCACTGACCTTTGACGACCGGCTGGGCGGTTCTCCAGCCGACGGGCACGGCGAAGGCCGTCCGTTTGAAGAGGCCGGGGTACCGGCCCGGAGCGGCGGCCGGGGGAGGCTGGATCACCCCGGCCGGCCGCCAGGCACCGCCCGTGCCGACCGTCTCCGCCGCTCCGGCACCGGAGCCGCGCCGACCCGTCACCGCTCGCGGCGGTTCCGCGCCACCCGTGCCGTGTGGATCGCGAGCACCACCGGACGGCCGCCGCGGCCGTGACGCCGTGAGGTCACCGTTCTGTGTGAGGTCAGCCGGCGGCGGGGAGATGCTGCTCCTAGCACGGCGAGCAAACTCCCTCTCCGGAGAACCGCGGACGTTTCCGAACCGATAGCGAGGGGCTCTTCCCTCAGGGCTGACGGAGGATCGCTCTGCCCTCTGGAGCAGCCTTCTCTCCGCCGACCTGGCGGTGGTTCTCTCAGCCGAGCGAACATAGTCGATCCCCGTCTCCCGATCGGGAGAGCTCTCCATCGACCATCTGTTGTAGCGTTCGGTAGACCGAGACGAGGTCCTCTCGACAGAGCGAGACGAGCTCCTCTCGACGGAGCGGGAGGACACGCGCCGGACGGAGGTCACGTAGTTCCTCTCTGACGGCCGCTGAGCCCCGTCCTGGTCGTCCGACTGGTCCTCAGCTCGCTCTCTGGAGCGGGAGGAGCTCTGCTCCGATCCTCTGCTCCAGGATCTCCCCGCTGAGCGGAGAGGGCTTCGCTCAGACGGCCGGGAAGTGACCCCGCTGGCGGCGGTGGCCCGGCCCGGCTCGTCCTCTGAGAGGGGGTCAGAGCGGCGGGCCTGACTCCCGGGGGCGGCACACACCACGTAGTCCTCATCCTCCATTAATTGGATCCGGTGTCCGGGGCTGTATCCGGTCCACGAGCCCAGCTGCACCTTCGGCGGGGTCCACCGATTCTTCGTAACCACCCTGGAAAAAGAGGATTTAAGTCGTCAGTTCGAGAACGGTAACAATACCTATTTGGCGCTCGAAGCTGGAGAAATGTTACGCGTTGCAGTCTAAATGCAGACGTTTGCTGCTAAATGTGCGCATCTGGCAGAACAATTAACATACCAAATATCTTATCCGTAACGTTATTTGTCTGCGACGCATTTAAAAATGAAGAAGTTTTAACTTTAAACGATGTTAAAAGGGCTGTTTGTTCCAATCTGTGTTCATTGTTGTTATTTAGTTCCGTATGTAGGTTGACAGTAGTAAATTAATTGTAAAACTTAATTTACCTTTCATTTGTTTGCTGTTTTTCGGGAGCTCTGTTCTCCTTAGCCGTTTTCTTCTCTGGTTCATTAGTTTCGGGGAGGTCGTTTTCGCCGTTCACACGGGCTTCTGCGGCGAGACTTGTTGCCTGAAACGTACGGTAGACAAACGTTTTAGAGAAGTTGCCCGTCCTAGTCGGAAACGGGTTAGCGAGAAATTAATATATGTTAGCAACTATGTTCCATTTATGAAAAATAACCCCGTCATGCCATTAAATGTTGTTTTATTGCCCTTGCCATTAGGGAAGAAAAATAAAACAATTATACCTACACAATGAACACAATAAACGCAATAAGCCAACAATAAAAATAACCGCCACATAAATGTCTACCTACTGCCTACTGGCGCCATCCAAGTGTAACAAATGTAGGTAATGGAATGTGACAAAAAATTGTTTTGGTGCCCAACCTAGAATAAGAACGGATAGTTACTGCAGTTACCTGCAGCTTCGCGTATGTTGCATTCCGTTCGGCTGAAGTCCGACGTCTGCGGTGCTTCTCCGACTCGGACCTTGTGCCACGATCATGCTCCTGGGAGAAATTCTGCTGAGCTCGCTCAGCCAGGCGGCTCGTGACCAAAGCGGCATTGCTGATACCTGGCGGGGGCGCCTGGCTCTCCGTGCTGTCCTCAAACTCCCCGAAAACGTCCTCCGACTGTGACCCGGCTCTGTCCGCGGCGCTGCGCCGGTCTGAGAGCGACTCAGACGGATAGTCTGCATCTCCGGCCTCAGACTGCTGGGAGCAGCTGGCGTCACTGGCCGCCCGGCCCCTCAGGAGCGGCTCCGGACTGGGAGACTTCTCTCGGGCTCTCGAACTCAGACTGGACGAGAGCCGACAGGGTGAGCGCTCAGGGCTGGGCGCTGGGCTTCTGCGCTCAGACTCGGGACTTGAGACCAAGGTTCTTGGTTCCGGTTCAGGGCTCGAAACCAAGCTTCGTGGTGCCAGCTGAGAGCTTGAAGTCACATTCCTCCGTGCCTGTTCAGGGCTTGAAACCAGGCTTCTAGGCGCCGGTTTAGGGCTTGACACCAAGCTTCTTCGCCTTGGTTCAGGGCTCGATGCTAGGTTCCGTGGTGCCGGCTCGGAACTTGAAACCTGACTTCTTCGCGTCGGTTCAGGGCTTGAAACCAGGCTTCTGGGCGCCGGTTCAGGACTTGAAGCCTGACTTCTTCGCGTTGGTTCAGGACTTGAAACCAGGCTTCTGGGCGCCGGTTCAGGACTTGAAATCAGACTTCTGGGCGCCGGCTCAGGGCTCGTCGCCAGGCTCCGGTGATGTGACGAGCTGTAACTTGGTGTCAGGCTCGGGCGTCTCGAGTTCGAATCGAGTGACTCTGACTCGAACCTCTCCAGTCGGCTGGACGTTTCCGACTCAAACCGTTCTTCAGAGTCTGACACGGATTCATTTTCAGCTTTAGGCCGTGGGTCCTCGTCATCAACACTTATCTCATCTTCACCGTTTTTACCGTTCTCCCGATAACTATTTGACGAATTATTGTATCCACCGTCCTGCGATAGGTTTCGGGGCTGTCTTTCTGCCTTTTCGACTCCAGTATATCTATCCTGTTCAGCCGGAGCCGACCGTTCAGTCGAGTCTCTCGCCTCCCTGCCCCTCCCCAGTTCCGGCTGATGTTCGGCAGCAGAGAGAGGTCGCGAGTCACTCTCGCTGGACTGGCTGCGGGACAGGGAGAGTCGCGGGGCCGGACTCGGCACGCCCGGCGGAGGTGACCGCGGCTCCGACTCCGACTCCGAGTCTCTCTCCGGCTCCGGCTCCGGCTGCGGCTGCGGCTGCGGCTGCGGCTGCGGCTCCGGCTCCGGCTGCGGTCCCAGCTCCGGCTGCCGGGCCGGAGCCGGGGCCGGCGGAGCGGGAGCCCGCCGTTTTCTGGCGAACAGCGCCGTGTCGATGTCCAGGTCGTCGTCGTCGTCGAACTCGGAGGGCGGCGGCCCGAAACGGTCGGCGCTGGGGGGCGGTGAGCTGTACCGTGTCCGGGCGGACTGAGAGGGGTGCCAGCGGCCGGGGCCGGGCCGAGGAGCCGGCGCCGCGGCTGTCCTCGGCTCCGGCCGTCCGGGACTGGAGGGGGCGCCAGACGACGGCAGGGCCATCGTCCTCCTGGGGCCGGTGCTCGCGCTAAGACCTGGCAATGATATGGATGTCACGATTAAACGGCAATCAGATATGGGATAAAGCGGAAAGTGCGAAAATCGTTTGGATTGTATTGTATTGATCTGATCTGATCTGATCTGATCATATTGATTGGTAGCAAGTTTTATCAGAGCTTGTCTAGTATGTGCTTAATCACAATTTGGGTTACCAAAATGATTGACCCAGCCGGAAGATGAAGCATGGGTTTGTGTGTTGGGATGAGGAGCGGCCACCAAGGTGATTTACGTGGCCATTGCTTTCCAAGCGCCGTCATAAATGTTATGTTATATGTATAAGACGAGAGCACGGAGAAACCCACTGGACTCACTCACCGACGGCCGGCAGCCCGGCCCCCCGGCGGCCGTGCGCAGCGGCAGCGCCCGGTCTCTGTTCCCGTGGGACGGGGTCGGCCTCGGCGGGGGGCGGGGCCGCGCTGACGCCCCGCCCCGTCCGCGCCGCGGGCGGGGCCGGGGCGCGTCGTTTCCGGGTCGGCGGGGCCGCTGGTTGGCGCCCGCGGTGTCCGGTGGTGCCATCCGACACCCCTCCCTCCGTCTCGAGTGACGTCCTCCTCTCGGCGGCCTCATAGGACGACGTCGACAGCCTCCTGTCCAATGACTGGCTGAGAACGGACGGCGGGAGACGGGGATTGGCGCGGGGCGATTTGATTCGTGGTCAATATAGAAGGCAACAACATGAAGAATGGAGGCGACGAACGAGATGCGCATTCAGATAATTGCTCACGAATGATTAGAAGTTAATGACTTATGTCATAAACGATTTTATCCAGCGACCATATCCGGTTTGTCCGGCCCTAGACCTCTCTAAACCGTATACAGAGCTTTATGGTCTGGACGGCCAGCCGTTAGTGATGATACCTGTCTGAGGTAGTCGTGCCACGAGTCACGGAGCTGGTGGAGCTGGCCACGGAGCTGGTGGACACCCGCCGCCCGCGGGGAGGGCCTCCTGCCTCCCAGTACCGCTCTGCCGGCGTGCGGCGGCCGTCCCCGGCTCCGTATGCTTCCCCTGACTGCCGGAGCCTCCCGCCGGCCGCGCCATCATAGACCTGGGATGGGATTTTGGAGTTCAACATTTTAAATGTCAAGAGATGTTGGTGCCCGCCGAGATGATGAGAACGTTGACGATCTCACGAAATCATAATAGTACTTAATTGTTTAATATATCAAACATATTGTCTTATTGCCTTTCAAATAATGTTCTCAAACATCAAACGTAATGCAAATATCAGTTTAAGTTTCCGATAATCTTTGACAAGCTATCAAAGTTTATGTTCGTATCAGACAAGTGCTCGCTGCCTATCCCTGCAAACAAACATTACAAATCCCCGGTAGCCCCGCCCGGTGTCGGTCCGTGTCGGGCGCTGCCGGCTCTGACCTCCACTGGCGCCTGGGGCGGTGGCGGGGCTGCTCTCTTCCGTCTGGCCGGGCGCTGTGGTTCGGAGGGGGGCTGAGTCGCCCCCTGATCCCGGTGATCGGGCACGGTAGCCGCCCGGTCACCCCCAGAACCCCTGGCCTGGCCGCCGCCGGACGGCTCAGCTGCTTCATCTTGGGCAAAATGAAGATGTCGAGATTATTTAGGCCATTTTAAAGCGACTATATAAAAGGTTAGTGCATTAGCAAAGCTTCGCGACATTTCCTTAAAATATAAATTTATGGGATAATTACAGATACGCTTGTTATTAAAAACTAAATCAAGTGCGGGCAATAATCTTACACACCGAGACACTTTGACTTGATTCGCCAAGCTTTTACGGGTAGACATGTTTGTGAAATCCGTGAGCACCTAAGTGTGTTTTCTTTAACAAACGTTCAATATCCGGGAAGCGGGCTAATGCTATACCTACCCATGTCAAGCGCCTCCTCCCCTGTTGGCTCCTGGCTCCGTCAGAGCCTTTCGATGATCCTAAACGTTCATTAACAGATGTTTACAATAGTTGGATTCCAAACGGAAATCGGGGCCCGGTGAGGGTGTTCGTGCTGAAAATATTAGGTTCTCGTTGGCCGCTGCAGACGCCCAGCTGCACTCGTTGATCTTTAACAAGTCTGTTTACACCCAGGCGTGGCTGCAGCCGAGTTATGCGGAGAGCCGGCTGCAGTTCAGCCTTGAGCGACGAACCGCCGAACGGTGATCAGCCGCACTGGTTCGTGTAATGATCGAGGACCAGCGCTGAACTATGCAGACAGCCTTGAACGAGGAGTCGCCAGACGAGGCGCACTGGTTCGTGTGTTGGTCGAGGACCAGCGCTGGAAGGCCACCAAAACTGGGACTGCGGCCACCAGCGCCGGCAGAATCGAAGGCGGTAGTCGGAATAGACACGCTTCTGATATGAGGCAGATATAGCACGAACCTTCTGTAACAGTCATCCACTGACTGCCCTCTGATGGTCACTAAACAAGTTTAGTCGGTCCAAAGCACTGTCACCAAAACGGCCACCAACACCAATCACGGGCCACCTTCCACCTGTCACGGGCCGCGGCCCGCACCGTCCGCCACTCTCGCCCCTCCACTGGGCGCGGTCTGTGCGGGCAGATAGGACACCGCCTGCCGTCCCTCCGCTGGGCAGATAGGCCGTGTCAGAGCAGTCCGATTTGACCGACCTCGCCCGTCTCCCCGCCCCGGCCCGGCCCGGTCCGCCCAGATAGCGGCTATCGGCGGAGCCGCCGCTATACCCGGCAGAAATAACCACTGCACAGCGCACAGGTCACCCGCAGAGTCCGTCTCTATCAGTCTGACGTGGGACGGGGAGGATAATGTCACTGTCAACGAGTGATAGGGTTGGCGGAGTGGTCTTCAACCTGTTGTTAGTTGCGTATCTGTAATAAGATTTAAAAACCGAACACCCGTAGCACACAGTGGTCTCTCCTCTATACCCGAAAGTCACCTCTGTAGCGCTAAAACTCACAGTTCCGCCGTGCCGTGAGAGTCAGCTTGAATCCCAGTGGATCCTCCTAAAACTGGAGAAAGATCGTCAGCTAATTGTCTGCTCGCTCTACCGACCGCCCCGCTACTCGGACACTGCCCTACGCGCTGATTTCAACGATCTCGAGTCTCAGCTGCAACGGATCCTGATCGACCACCCCAAGGTTCCGTTTGTCATCTGCGGCGACCTAAACTGCGATTTGCTGAAACACCGGAGTTTCCGCGCGCGTATTCACCTAAGTGACTTTTTATCGGACTACTCTCTCGATCAACTTGTAACTGCACCCACGTACAGCTCCGGCTCGCTCCTAGACGTATGTATTGTCAAAACCCGTGAACTCGTGCTCGACTGTCATGTAAAACACTGTCACTTCAGCCCACACAAGTTGGTAAACGTGCTAGTTAACGTACCTAAACAGCGTAAAACTGCAACTGTCATCACTACCCGCTCAATCAACCGTGTCGATGTCGCGTCCCTAAATCATGACTTGATGTCCATCGAGTGGGACGAAGTGTTCACTGCAATGACCGTGCATGACAAATGGCAAGCTTTTCTGACTAATTTCTTACCCGTCCTAGATGACCATGCCCCTTTAAAGAACCTGACCATTAGAAACCCCACCGCTCCCCCCGTCTCAGCCTCCACCCGTGATATCATGGCCCAACGGCGCGCCGCACTACGTCTGCATGGTCGGGCATCTACAGTTTACAAAGACCTGAATCGTTCAGTCCGTTCTGCCGTTCGCCGTGACCGGCGCAACGTGATTCAGCGGGAAATTAGCGAACGTGGCCCCAACAAGGTGTGGCAGGGAATCAAATCAGTCATAGCTGGTAAAAAAGGAAACAAAACAGTTCAACCCGATGTAACCGCTGACGAACTAAACTCATTTTTCGTGTCCGTAGGCCCCCGTATTGCTACCGAGATCCGAAACCAAAACACAGGTACCTACACAAACGCACGGCTGCCACGCGTCGGCGCATGCGGTTTTCAGCCGAGGCCTATCTCTCTCGGTGAGCTCGAATGCACGGTTTTCAGAATGCGGAACTCAGCCGCCTGCGGAGCGGACGGTGTGTGCATCCGCATGCTAAAAACCAGTTTCTTGGCTATTGGCAGCGTCATACAGCACATCGTAAACACCTGCATCTCGAAATCTGACATCCCCGACCAATGGAAGCATTCCATAGTCCATCCCATTTTCAAATCCGGAAACCCATCTGACCCCAGCAACTTTCGACCCATTTCTCTAGTACCAGTTATCATGAAAGTTGTTGAACGAGTCATCCAGCAGCAGCTACAACACTATCTCTCTCAAAATTACCTTTTGGCATCTAGTCAGCATGGCTTCCGACCCCAGCATTCAACTGAAACAGCACTTTTGTCCGTCACCGACCGCATCCTAGCGGCCACGGACAGGGGAGAAATATCTTTCCTATGCCTTATCGATCTCAGCAAATGTTTCGATGTCATAGATCATAAACTCCTTCTCGACAAACTCGCACTGTACGGCATCGAAACTCCTTGGTTTAAAGCATATCTAAAAGGTCACACACAAAGCGTTTCAATGACCGATGGACTCCAGCGCAGGGTACTGTCACGACCACTCCCTAACACTATGGGAGTGTTTCAAGGCTCGGCCCTGGGTCCTCTTTTATTCACGATTTTCTCAAACGATTTGGCGCTTCACGCCGATGATGCATGCGTTTTCCAATATGCAGATGATACCCAGCTTCTAGTGAGTGGTCCAAAAAACAATGTAAGTGGCCTTATTTTGCGCATGGAGGCCTCACTAGAAGCACTGAACAAATGGTTCCACTCAAACGCCCTGAAGGTTAACGCGAGCAAAACGCAACTTATGATATTCGGCAGCCGTCAAAATCTAAAACACTTGCCCCCAGTCGTCGTATCGTTTCGTGACGCGGAGCTGGAACCATGTGCGCAGGCAGGAAACCTCGGCGTGGTCTTTGACAGCTGTCTGACCTGGGAAGCCCATGTATCCGAGCTCAGCCGGAGGTGTATGGGCCTCCTCATCGGCCTCTCCCATGTGCGGCACTGTCTTCCCGATGGGGTCATCAAAACCATTGTTACAGCTCTAGTCATCTCCCGAGTAAATTACTGCCTCTCAGTTTACGGAAATGGAACAAAAAAGAACCTGAATCGACTCCAAAAGATCCTGAACTTCGCTACTCGAGTTATTTTTGGCCGCCGCAAATTCGACCACGTCACTGACCTGCGCGAGAAACTCAACTGGATGCCGCCCGAATATATGTACAAACTTCAAACTATGGCCACTGCACGTAAGGCGATACACTACGGCGAACCGGTAGCACTTGCCTCTATGTTTGCCAGAAACCGGGACTCCTCAACCAGGGATAGAAATACACGTCAGGATAACCTTCTCCAGCTCCAGCGTCCCCGACTAGAAACCGGTAAGCGGCGTTTCAGTTACCGTGCCGCCGCGCTCCTAAACGACCTACCTCCCGAACTTTCACAGCTGCCACCCTCTAAATTCGCACGCGCTGTCAAGTCTCTGTGGAAAAACGATAGACCATCGTGATAACCTGAATTAGGCACTCGTCTTGTATATAAGTACACGGTATGTTAGAAATCGTGCATATAGTCTTCCTGTGTGTGCGTGTGTGTGTGTGTTGTTGTTGTTTGACTGATCTTTGTTCCTGCATGCATATACCCGACACAGACTCTGGGCAGTAATCGCCACGCCATGTGTGGATCGCCCATGATCGTAAATACAATACTTTCAAACCTAGTTTCTTTATGAAGCTCATTTTTCCAATGAAAGAAAAAAGCCAGTCTCTTGGAACTTAATACGAGTGCCTACGCCAGAATGTAACCACAGTGAAACGAGTATACGAATCCCATCCGGCACAAACCCATATTATTTGATGGGATCCACACTGCGCTGGCTCATATTGAAAAGCTCTTAGTCTAATGTGTATATGCAATGCACGATTTTGGTCATATAATCGATCTCGGGTCTGTGCGGTCAGTATCCTATTCTATAGACATCGCTCTGCTACATGGCGCGGCGGTAGCCTCTCGGGCAGTTGTCTCGCGTGCCCACGCAGTCCTACATACATGTGGGAAATGTCTCGGGGTGTCCCACTCTGGTGGCGCCATGCTCCGTTCCCAGCTACCCTGGGGGCCGCTCGGCCTGCCCCTGTGTGCGCCGTCTGCCGCTGAGTCGCGCCGGCCGCCGTCTCTCTGGACCAGCTCAGCTCCGAGCTGGCCCGGCTCGTGGAGAGCTCCGTCAGCTCGGCGGCCTCCGAGCCCCTGCTGCGGATCGCCGAGGCGCTCACCGGCCTCCAGTCGAGCCTGGAGGACATCTCGACCCGACTGGACGCCGCCGCCGGCTTCCAAGCAGGTGCACGCCGAGACCCACACCCGCCTGCGATCCCTGGAGGAGCCTCTGCTGGGGACCCACACGGCGCGGCGCCCGGCGGGACGGACGGCCGGGCTTAGACGACTGAGGCCCTTTCCTCGGTTCCGCGGGAAGAGCTGTCAGGCCTACAGCTTTAGAGATAAAAAATGTTTTAGACATAAAAGGTGAAGAATCAACAGGGCTATAAAATGCCCTATCGGATATTTGACATTTTTTGGATTTTGACCCCCAAAAACAAAAAACATATTTTTTGAATATGATAGCCGAAAAATCCAAAAAGTATTTTTGAATTTCGAAAAAAAACGGAATATATGTGATAGGCCCTACCGCCTTCTATCCACCTACCAAATTTGAGATCGATACCTCTTTTTTGGCCAAGTTATAGCGAAAAAACTTCCAAATTGATGACGTCAAATTTTCAAACTCAATTTTTAGCAATTCTAGACTAGAGCAATATGGAAGGGGGGGGGGCAAATAATGTCCCCCCCATCGCGCGGAAGGTGGCCGGGAGGTCCACCGCCTGCCGGGTTAAAACACCTGGATGCATGTCATGCCACTCGGTGAGCTCTGCAGCATATCCTGCAAGTTGGAATTATAGGTATGGATGAAAACTCTAAACCTCATTGAAAAAACGGTTTAATTTCAGAGCTATTTTGACCATGTAATTTCATGACCTCGAGACCTGATCTGAGTCATTGGAACTCAAAACTGGTAGGACACGTGTCAAATGATAGCCCCGAGCTATGTTTGAAATTTGTCAGCGTCACGGGGTTTAGTGCAGTGTGCAGTGATAGGATTTGGAATTGATGTGCATTGTGCATGTAGCAATAACTTAGTTCAGCAGTACTTGAGGGTCATGGAATGGAGTAAAAAGAGCGATATATGTAATTTACATTTAGCCCAAAGTGTGGATGAATTTCGTTAGGCGACATAGACGCAAGCTGTATCGTAATGATGTAATGATAAGATATTGTCGTTCCTCGTATTGTGCCGCGGAGTGTTCGCTGTCGTTTAGTCGTTGTATCGCCTCGGGCTAATATTCAAGCATCGAGCTGAGCAGAACAAATTGAAACCATTGTATTTGATAAAACATTCTGATCTTATTGAACAATTCTCAAACACATATATCGCACACTAAACAACATTCCCGTTTAAAGTCACGCACACGGAAATGCCTGCCTAACCAAAAATGCACAGACAGACATCTAGACACGGTGCATTTCCAATTACAAAGCTACTTTAATAGCCAGCACACCGACACAGAATGGTAAAACCATAGCCAGCACCAGCCAGTTCAGAAGAAACACTCGGGGTGCTCCTCGTACCCGGGAAAAATCTCGGCGAATTTAAAAATGGTACCTGCCACTCCCTGATCAAGCGAACGAAGCGCCTGCCTATCTACTTCGTCCAGCTCGAAGCTGAAGATGTCGCCGTTCTGCTTGATGCGACTCTCGTTTGTGGACTTGGGGATGACAATGATGCCCTCCTGCGTGATGAACCGGAGCAGCACCTGGGCCGCCGACCGTTCGTGTTTGTCGGACACCAGACGTACCACCGGGTTCCGCAGGAGGTCCGGCAGCTCGATCGTCTTGCCCTGTTTCTCGTAGAAGAGCTTCCGCCCGGGAGATCCGAGCGGGCCGTAGGCGGTGACGGCGATGTTGTGCTGCTTGCAGGCCTCACGAAGCTCCTTCTGCTGAAAGTAGACGTGACACTCAACCTGGTTAACCGTCGGAGGAATCTTGGCGATGGCCGTGATCTTCCTCATCTGCCTCGGGTTGAAGTTGGAGATGCCGATCGTCTTGGCCAGACCGAGTTCCACCATGTTCTCCATCTTCTTCCAGATGGCGATGAGGTCGGTTGAAAAGTCGAATTTCACCTTTTCCTTGTCGGTGCCGGGATTCTCTAGTGGCATGTTGTCGTTTTCGTCCACCTCCTCAAAGCCCACCGGGTGGTGCACCAGGTAGAGGTCGATATAGTCCAAGTCCAGCGCCTTCAGCGACTTCCTCAGATACTTTTCCACTCTCTCGGGCCGCATCCCGATCGGCGGCAGCTTGGTGGTGACGAAGATGTCGCTTCTCTTGACCTTGCCGGTGGCGATGGCGGCCTTGATGCCCCTGCCGACGTCGGCCTCGTTGGCGTAGAAGTAGGCGGTGTCGATGTGCCTATATCCGGCCAGCAGGGCGGCCTCCACGGCCACGGCCACGTCCTTTCCGTCATCGGCCTGCCAGCAACCGAGACCGAGCAGCGGCATCTGCATGCCGTTGCTGAGCTGTACGGAGGGAGTCATGCTGCCTCGGACCGGTGGGGACACGATCGTAACGCTCACACGGGTCTCCGCGTCTGAGAAGATTGGACGCTCGCTTGGCTCCTGTCTCCGGTTGCGCGCGGGAGCGGCGTCACTCTGGGTCTGCGGTCGGCGGGCAGTGAGGGGTACCTGCCGTCCGCTGATATACGCTCGCCGCGCCGCGCCGATACTGATAGTGAGATAGTGTGATAGCTGACTGCTCTTCGGTCCGTATCGGCTGACCTCCAGCTCAGACTTGCCTTGTCATGGGAAGGCTCGACAGGAGTCGGTTCGAACCATTCTCACGTGACGGTGTCGGGTGCATGGTGTGATGACGATGCAGTTTCTGTGCCTTGCTGGATAGTAGACAGTGTCCACTGCAGAAGGCCCTGCACTTTCGACCCAGTGTGGGAACTGAGAGAAAGTATTGCACGGTGGACATGACATGCTATTTGCATCTTACTGACCTTCACATAGTTCGGTTGGAGACGGGTAAATTATGTTGGGGCCGGCCTCGCAGTAAATGATAATATCGTATATTTGATAAATTAAAAAGTGCGACTGTAAACTGCCCGGCGAAGTGTGCTCTGTGCACGATCACCCACCCAGCCCCGGTACCACAGAGCCTAGTGAAGTCAATCAAACGGAAAATACAGACGTGTCATCATTTGACGGATGCTGTGACCATTATACGTGTAGCCGAATACCTACTTAAACAGGGAGAACGGTGACGAACCTCGGGGAACCGAAATCGGTTTTTTATGTGGACTTGAGTTAGACGTGATGAAACCAGATGTTCTGAAGAACCTAGGAAGATGCATGAATGTTGTGAAGGTAGTTATATTCATGCGGTTATCAGGAACTACAGAGAAGATGAGAGCCCCAGATGACAAATCGTCAGTTACTTTTGAAGTTATTAGGAATAGGTACCTAACCAAGACAAAAACAAATTTAATGTATTTTTTACCTTGAAGCTCCCGAAAGATATTGGCCGTAGGTACGGGATGAAATTATTAAACCGCTCGTAGGTAGAAAAATCTTTTAAACGTCTCGCCTATCGGTTCGACGTTTAAAATATTTGTTCTACCTACTCGCGGTTTAATATATATCATCCCGCACCGTAGACAGTGTTAACAATTGCTTCACGTGCAAAGAGAGAAAATTATCAGATGTCGTTTAACTGATTTGTTAAATCACTATGTCTATTGACGATTAACAAACTGTTAAACGTCTAGTAAACATTTCTGCCATTTTACCGCCTCGTTATTTTCACCAGTATGCGCAGAGAAACGCAATGAGACATCATTTTCCTTGTCTTTTTTAGTTCTATTTTGGACTTCATCTTCAATGTATCTGTCAATTTCAGACCGATCACATTGTTTGGAGTGTTTGGACCGTTTTTCAAAGCTTCATCTATCTCTGCTTCTCGTTGTCTCTGGCTCTGCTGAAATATGTCGTATTTTTTAAGTAAAATGTATTTTTTACCGTACAGTCCCCGAAAGGAATCAGCGGTACGGGATAAAATCATTAAACCGCTCGTAGGTAGATAAATTATTTAAACGTCTCGCCTATCGGCTCCACATTTAAAAGATGTGTTCTACCTACTCGCGGTTTAATATATGTATATTATCCTGCACCGTTAACATTGCTTCACGTGCAAAAAGAGAAAATTATCAGATGTCGCTTAACGTCTCGCCTATCGGTTCGACGTTTAAAAGATTTGCTTTACCTACTCGCGGTTTAATATAAGGCGAGACGGTTATTTTTCTACCTACTCGTGGTTACGTTTATGCCGTACCACCGATATCTTTCGGGCGGGGCGCCTATAGGTAAAAAATACATTTTATATAAAAATAGGACATATTTCGGACTAGACGAAATGTCTAAAAGACGTTTAACAATTTGTTTATCGTCTAGACGTTTAACAAATAAGTTACACGACATCTGACAATTTTCTCTCTTTGCACGTCCTACGGTGCGGGATAATCGTCCCTTAAAGGATGGAGCGCGTCAAAAGTGCCTCAAGGGTTCGTTGATCGTAAAAATAGGTAAAGGTCGCAATCGATTCCTCGTGTCAATATCAACCCACAGCCTCGGGTTCCAGATGTGGGCACCTTAAGGCTGAAACAGACTCTTTCCGCGTTCAGGAAATCGCATGCGAGAGCCTATTCAAATACATTAGTTTCCTCTCGCATCGATCGCACGCATCTCTCGCACTACCCGCATCAGGAAATCGTATCTCCCTGACAGTCTTCCCGCGTCGTCCTGACGCCTCGCCCGCATCACCCGCAAGCATCGCCCGCACCTCTCGCTCGCATCGCCCGCAGCGACATCTTTTCGGGATGCGAGAGAGTTGAAGTTCAGTCAACTTTTCCGTGCGGGCGATGCGATTTTGCAGAGGGCAGCACGTCCGCCATCTTGGAATGTAAACAAACTTGACCTTGGCAATTTACATTGGTGGATGCGATTGATGCTAGTGCGTATTTTCCATGTCTTAGGGTCTAATTAGCACTTAATTGGACATAGGTTAATGCTATTTTCTAAAGACATTCGTAATTCTATAAATTTAGCCGTTATTCGTGCGTCAACATCTGCAAAATGATTGAAAGAAGATCTGCCTGACGGAATCAAGTACCAGCTACCTACCTCCTCAACCTAGCCAAAAGTAGGTAAGTACCAAAGTAACCCTAGCTATTGATTACCTTCGTGATTAATAAAGATAATAATTACTTGATCTTTTTGATTGCAGGATGAAGTTTCTGTTGTTTTTAGCTACACTAAACTTCAGGAAAATCGCTAGTGCTAACCGTTGCTGGCCTACTTGAAATAGATAAAAAACACCTTCTAGAAAGGGTTTTGCATAGCCTTTGCTGCCTTTTCCGATAAATTCCGCCAAAATGATAATAGAATTGGCCTCAAATTAAGCCATGATTGCACATTAAAGAGCTCTCTTAGTCTCTTGAATCAAAGGCAGGAAACTCATTTCATGTAGGAAGATACGGAGACAATTGACATGAAAACTGGGCTTCTGTCAAAAGAATGGGACGGGTGCTGAGTCTATATTCTATGTCCATCTTCCACCTGCTCCTTCTTGCTTCTTCCCATCCCCTTCTCCCCAAGGTCAGCACCATTTCTTAGTTTTTCTGTCCCCTCTTTCCTCTTGTTGTTTTTTTTTCTCTGATAGCCTTAACAGAATTTTCTTTTTCAATCTCATAAGTTTATGAGTTATTAATACGATTTTTCAGAACGAACATTGTTTCTATTACCGACAAACCTTTCAGATCATGCTGATTGCTGCCTATACCTACTCAAACGCACTTTACCGTGAATGCCATTTCATTGGCGAGTGACCAAACTTTGCTTGATTGGGCAATCGTCTATACTGTCTAACTAGGTACTTATTCGTTTATCAACCTGTGGGTTTCCATTGTTCCAGCACGTTCCAGCACTCGGATCAGCCCACAACCGCTGTCCACAACAGTCCGACTGTCACCACACCGCCAGTTCCGGACGAGTCGGTGCACGGTGGTGACTGCCCAGTGCCCACGACCCACGTTACTCAGGGACTAACGAGTAGGAAAGCATCCTGGAATCGGAGGGAGGGGCAGTATTCCGCTGGCGATGCTTCTGCGACTGACCCCACGGGGAACGACCAGACTACCATGACAACCGTCAACGCAGACAACGCGAACATCACTACTAGACGCACCTCCTTCATCCAAGCAAACATCACCAGCCTAGCAGCAGCCGTTAACCCGCGCCGAGCCGGTGCTCGGCGCCAACCGCGCCGTGCCCGGGGATCTGTGGACACCCACCCCTTCTAGCTCGGCTCTTGGGTAGCATAGGGATATGTGGTTAGTGGCTTTCAAAGGAGCGTCCAAAACCAAGACGATAATACATCGGTCATTTTTTAAAGTCAATCAAGTAAGACGGGTCATGTTCGGTCCCCCAGGGCCCGGCGCTATTGGTGCCGAGCAACGGCCCGGCGCAAGATGTCAGATCTTGTTAGAACAATGCGGTTGAATTTGGACTACAATAAACCGACACATAGTACGATATACGTTTTTAGTTTGCCGTCAAAAGGTGAGGCATTGCATGAAAACAAATTTTCACACAAATTTAGATACCTACTTGTACTTCTTCTACATCGATACCTTGAGTTCCCTCTCGCACGGACAGTGCGATCGATGCGAGAAGTCGATGCGAGAACTGCGGGTGATGCGGACGAGCGAGTCGTGCGAGAAGTGCTTGCGAGACATACGATTTTCAGATCCGAGTCGTGCGAGCGATGCGAGCGAGCGATTGATGCGGAAAGAGTCTGTTTCAGCCTTTACCCCTTACCCCTAATCGGCCCTTAAAGGAAGGGGCGCGTCAAAAGTGCCTCAAGGGTTCGTCTGATCGCCAAAATAAGGGTCGCAATCGATTGCTCGGGTCAATATCGAGGATGTAAGAAGGGGTAAGGGGTAAGATGCACACATCTGGAGCCCGAGGCTGCTGCTAGATATTGACCCGAGGAATCGATTGCGACCCTTATTTTGGCGATCAGACGAACCCCTTGAGGCACTTTTCACACGCTCCTTCCTTTAAGGGCCGATTAAGGGTAAGGGATAAGATGCACACATCTGGAACTCAATGCTGCAGCTAGATATTCCGAGGAATCGATTGCGACCCTTATTTTGGCAATCAGACGAGCCCTTGAGGCACTTTTGACGCGCCCCTTCCTTTAAGGGACGATTAACCCGCGCCCCGTAGGGGGGCCGAAACGCCCCCTGTCCTTTTACGTCGATATCTCCTAAACGGCTGGAGATATCGCCACCAAACCTTCAGGATCCCTCCGGGCCTCAATTTTACACATTATGACCAAACATTTTTTCCAGAGGCTATGATAGGTTGGCCACAAATAACGTCAGAATGACGTCATGCTCTGCCATTTTCGACCGAAAAAAGACCTTCGCGAGAAGAGCTGTCAGGCCTACAGCTTTGCAGATACAGAAAAATAATCAAGACATAAACGGTGTAGAATTAAAAAGGGCTACAAAACTGCTATCTTGGATTTTTGATATTTTTTAGTTTTTACCCCCAAAAATAAAAAAAACATTTTTTGAATATATTAGCCAAAAAATCCAAAAAGTTTTTTTTTGAGTTTCGAAAAAACGGAATACATTTGATAGTACATACCATCTTCTATCTATATACCAAATTTCAGATCGATATCTCGTTTTTTGGCCAAGTTATAGCGAAAAAAAAAAACTTCAGAAATGATGACTTCAAATTTTCAAACTCAATGTTTGGCAATTCTAGACCACGTAGGCCAAAACAAAGACCACCATTAGACTCCCCGTGACGAGGTGCATCGAATCGATACCCATTTAATGCAAAAATATCAACTTTGAAATTTGACCTAATTTGACCTGACCTTGACCTGACCTTCACCAAAACGTGATTTACCCCGCGTTCGATGTCTCTCGGACGGCGAAGATTCTACGCCGTCCGGCCAATCACGTTTCATAACCGCAGCCGAGCCCCCGCTGACCTTGGACGGGATTGGCCGGACGGCAAAGAATCTTTGCCGTCCAGGAGACATCGAACGCCGCCTTAAGCTGGCTCCAAAGGACAGGTTGCCTGACCCACATAATCGCATTTATCATGTAAAATGGACCATTAAACATGTATCACAATTCACACTACACTTTCATATTGTGACCCCCACCCCCAGTGACCTGACCTCTGTGACCTGACCTGGTATCAGTGACCTCAGATAGCGAAGTATGTGTTTGATGAACAATGCAGACATGTGCATGGATCCGAGTGATGGATCTATGATCTCAGTGGATCTCGAGGCAAATTGCAGACTCGGATCTATGATCCCACCGAATCCGGCGTGAAAAATTTATCCTGGATCTATGATCTCACAGGATCTGACGATAAACCAAGAACATGGATCTATGATCTGAGTGGATCCCACCATGCACAACATTTGAAACCAGGTTTTCAAGTGTTTCTATGTTAATAAGTGCCATAAAACTATGGATTATGACGTGTTTTCACATAAAATCACTAAATAAGAACGTTTGTGAGTTGCAACGAGTGATCTTTTGGGATTTCTGTGTTGACCAAAAATAAATGATGATCTATGGTCCCACTGGATCTCAAGCAAAAATACTAGACATGGATCTATGATCCCTACGGATCTCTCGATAAATTAAAGAGCTGGATCTATGATCCCGACGGATCCGAGATCAGGATCCGTGGGATCAGATCCCAGATCCATTTTCTCGGATCCATGCACATGTCTGGAACAATGTACCATCGATGGTTTTCAATAACTTACCAATTTAGGCCGCGTTCGATGTCTCCTCGGACGAAGAACATTCTACGCACTACGCAGAATATTCTATTTTGCGTTCGATGAAGCACACAGGCGGACGACGAGATCGGCCATTTTGTGCGCCACTTACACAATGTGCGTCGGTTTCGAAAAAGGCCCAAGTTTACGTTTCCATAGAGACCGCGCACAAATGTCAACAACTTCTGCAAACAGCTGCTGCGCTGCTTTTGAAATACGCGCCATCATTGCCTCTCTGCCCACCGTAGTACGCTCAAAAGATTCTGCGCGGACGACGAAGATTCTACGTGACGTCACGTAGAATCTTTGCCGTCCGTGCGACATCGAACGCCATTTCGGGCCCGGACGGCATAGAATCTTTGCCGTCCGGGAGACATCGAACGCGGGGTTACTCTATTTCACAACACATTTCTTGAAATGCCTGTGAACGGTGAAAATCCAACCTTTGACCTGACCTGTGACGTCATCGGTTTGACCTAGGTCAATGAAATTTGGTCACAAGGTAGTTCCCTGGTGGGGCTATCGAACGCTGTTTGAATTTTGAAAATCGGCGGGTAAATTTCCGAGATCTTAGGGAGGCCGAAACGACCCCCCCCCCCCCCTACGGTTGGTAGGGTCCGCCGATAGCCCTACGGGGGATGAAGGAGGAGAGCTAGGGCCAAATAAATGTCATATTCGTGCTCCCCATTCCCCAATTGACCTTTTTGAAGCATTCTGAATCTGACGTTGTATTTATTGCTAACTTGCTGAATGCTGTTACTGACTGACGCTAGCTTCACCGACATCCAATATCAGTGATTCTTGGGTGATTCATATGTACCTAATCCAAGGCCATCTATAGACCTAATCATTTTTCTTGCTTGTTTGACAAACATAAATGGTTTTATTCCGAACCTTGTTCCCAATCGACGTGTGTTCTTCGCTAGCAAATTTTAGAGTCAATGACTTCGACGTTGCACTTTTTCAGCTATTAATATGTTGGGTCCTTTACAGGGTCCAAATTCATGGCCTATATGTATTACGCAAGATATTGAGCATTAACTAAGCTTTTCTAAGCTAAAAGTTATCTCTGCAGCCTCAAGTTACCATGGTGATTTGATTCGCTGACAAATGTGTTTTTGGTCGCTGCCTCGCTGAACACTACACTCTGAATCTCGTTCCTAGCTTGACTTGAAGATCTTGCATTGCAATTGGGCAAATGGGCCCTTGAATTGGACTTGGGAGCGCATTGAAGGATTGTGTGGTTTTTCAATTTCAGGTAGTCAATTTTCTGTACTATTTGACCTAAGGACAGTTTTACCATAAGAAAAATGCAAACTGTGTCTGTTCTTGTAAAGCTGACCAAAGTTCCCTGGCCATGCGTAAACGTTAATTGTAATCGCGTGAAAGATGCTATCGGCCACTGGACAATGGACATGAACTGGCCAGCTGAAGTTTTCCTATTTTTTTTTACCATACTATTAACTGGATCATTTGCCAGCTGGCGCCATATGGTTGCGCTAGCAGAGAGCTGTTAATTGTTAATTTGTTATACATCAATGCTAGAATATCTAAATATAATAGATAAATACTAATAATACTAAATATACTACTAATACTAAATATCTATCTATTACTTTTCTATCAGTCCCATTTTACCATTAAATGTTAATGTGTTCATGTCCATCTACTACCATGTTTATAGCAATGAACAGCATAACCATCGTAGGCTGCGAGCTGGCAAGCCAGCTGATGTTATCCAGTTGCTAGTAAGGCCCTTTTTGATGTGACGTTTTGATGTTTTCCTATCATCATTCATTTCTTTGTGCATGGTTTTTCAAGTTGTGCATCACTTGAATTGCAAGTGATGGTACCTAGTCAGCAATTTTTCAATGGGTAAATCTGGCATAAGGTCTGATACTGGTTTATGCAAAAAAGTGTTAAAATTCAGTTCAGTTGACATGGCAATCATGACTCTGACATGCTCAGAGGGACTCAAAGGCAGCTCAGAGGGACACCGGACAGGTGTGCTGGTAAATGTCAAGGTAAAGTCCTAAGAAGACATCAAGGATAATTTTCTCACAATCTTACGTTATTTCACATCCTGAATCCAAAAATGATGCATGTCTCGCAAATAATAGGAAAAAACATAGTCAAACCTGACCCAACCTTTTCTACTTACCCACAACCTACCAATCTACAAACCTACAAACCTACAACCTAACAACCTACAACCTAAAACCTGCAAACCTGCAACCTACCCTAACCTACAACCAAAATTTTCTGCTGTTTCATATTTATATCAACAGCGCCACAATTGTAGATCAGACCTTATCTTTAAGTCAAAGATTGCTGATAACACAGTTAGTATTTTTGCTCTATGCACATATCTGGTTTGACTGACTTTTTCTTATTCAGCAGATGCTGCTTAGTTAGACAAAAGGTGGCCAAGAATACCTCATGAAATGGCTGAATCAGAAGAAGCTGAGGCTCAGTGGCTGTATGAAGTTCTAAAAGAAGTTCAACTTGAAAGGTTCTATACAAGAATCAGAGATGAGCTACAGGCAAGTTTCATTGCTCTGATTGATGGTGTAGATTTAAACTGATTGGAATGTGTGCTTTGTGTCAGTTGATGAAAATATCAATTAGGTATATTATACAAATACTGATATTATCTTAATTTGCCCATATATGCCTTCACATTTCTGGGTTTGATGCAAGTGATCTTAAACATATTATGCTACTGCAGGAGTTAGAGTTTGGTTGTCAATAGCCAGCATTATGTGCTTTTTCCTGGTTGGATCTGTTCATTATTTTGCAGTGTTTTGTCATTTTGAATTGTGGTCATTGGGGTATGTCACAAGCCTAAACTATGTGCCCCGTCCGGTGCTGACGGCTCCTGTGTCCATCCCAGGTGACCCGGCTCTCCCACTTTGACTATGTGCGGCCCGAGGACCTGGAGAAGACGGGCCTGGGCCGGCCGGCGGCGCGCCGGCTCATCGAGGCGGTCCGCCGCCGCAAGCAGCAGCAGTGGCGGCGCAACCTCATCAGTCGGCTGATCCCGCTCCGTCCGCGGCCGCAGCAGCAGGCGGCGGCGGCGCAGCAGGGCGAGCCGGCGGCCGGGGCCGACGGCCAGGAGCCGGCGCTGTCACCACACACCGTCCGGCTCACCTGCCTCATACAGGAGAAGGTGGGACGATAATGGGGCGCAGGGACACCACCGCGTCGGTGGGATCTTTACGTCAGCGCCTATTCATATATTTTGGTAGCATGTGAATTGTGATAATTACCCAAGATACTCTAACATAATTACATTCCTGCGTTTTTATTACGTTTTGCACGATTCGTCGCTGCCTTTGACACCTATCTCGCTTGTGCTGTTGTGTTTCATATAGTGCGTCTTCCCCCTCTGCCCCTCCCTGCGCTCCGTCACTCCGTCCCCGTCCCCCGTCCCTCGGTCACGCCCCCTCTCCACCGCCAGGACCTGGCGCTGCACGAGCGGCTGGGCGACGGCTCGTTCGGTGTGGTGCGCCGCGGCGCGTGGAGCGACCACGCCGGACGCTCGCTGCCCGTCGCCGTCAAGGTACTTAAACAGGAGGTGCTCAACCAGGCTGGCGTGTTCGAGGACTTTGTCAAGGAGGTGGAGGCCATGCACCAACTGACGCACCACAATCTGGTCACGTGAGTTCGTGGCAACGGGACAGTGGGGCTGGTGGACAGGGCACGAGGCTTGCGCTAGTATGTTACGTTCAGAGAACAAATCTCGATCGGAGATCGATCACTCTCAATTAAATATCGATCAAGAAGTATGTAGGGACTGAATGGATGGCGCTGAATGACTCTGAGCTCAATACAGCCCATACGACTCACGATAGGGTGCATTATGTTCATCTGGTTCACATCAAGCTATGTTTGCTGGCAAATGAATATGTCCGACACAGGACACTTGGCTGTTTTCCCCAGTGGGGTTTTTATGAATCTTTACTAGTGATAGTCCTGTATGTATGTTCCGGCTCGCTATGCTTTTGACCCGGCCCTATCGTTGTGTGATTGCAGTCTGTACGGCGTAGTGCTCGGCCAGCCGATGATGATGGTGACCGAGTTGTGTCCCTTGGGAAACCTCCAGGACTACCTCAGGAAACAGATCTGTCGTATCTCGCTGCTCGGTGAGTACCTACCTCAGGAAACAGATCTGTCGTATCTCGCTGCTCGGTGAGTACTTATGTCAGGAAACAGATCTGTCGTATCTCGCTGCTCGGTGAGTACCTACCTCAGGAAACAGATCTGTCGTATCTCGCTGCTCGGTGAGTACCTACCTCAGGAAACAGATCTGTCGTATCTCGCTGCTCGGTGAGTACCTACCTCAGGAAACAGATCTGTCGTATCTCGCTGCTCGGTGAGTACCTACCTCAGGAAACAGAATCAGATCTGTCGTATCTCGCTGCTCGGTGAGTACCTACCTCAGGAAACAGATCTGTCGTATCTCGCTGCTCGGTGAGTACCTACCTCAGGAAACAGATCTGTCGTATCTCGCTGCTCGGTGAGTACCTACCTCAGGAAACAGATCTGTCGTATCTCGCTGCTCGGTGAGTACCTATGTCAGGAAACAGATCTGTCGTATCTCGCTGCTCGGTGAGTACCTACCTCAGGAAACAGATCTGTCGTATCTCGCTGCTCGGTGAGTACCTATGTCAGGAAACAGATCTGTCGTATCTCGCTGCTCGGTGAGTACCTACCTCAGGAAACAGATCTGTCGTATCTCGCTGCTCGGTGAGTACCTACCTCAGGAAACAGATCTGTCGTATCTCGCTGCTCGGTGAGTACCTACCTCAGGAAACAGATCTGTCGTATCTCGCTGCTCGGTGAGTACTTATGTCAGGAAACAGATCTGTCGTATCTCGCTGCTCGGTGAGTACCTCTGTCAGGAAACAGATCTGTCGTATCTCGCTGCTCGGTGAGTACCTACCTCAGGAAACAGATCTGTCGTATCTCGCTGCTCGGTGAGTACCTACCTCAGGAAACAGATCTGTCGTATCTCGCTGCTCGGTGAGTACCTACCTCAGGAAACAGATCTGTCGTATCTCGCTGCTCGGTGAGTACTTATGTCAGGAAACAGATCTGTCGTATCTCGCTGCTCGGTGAGTACCTACCTCAGGAAACAGATCTGTCGTATCTCGCTGCTCGGTGAGTACCTCTGTCAGGAAACAGATCTGTCGTATCTCGCTGCTCGGTGAGTACCTACCTCAGGAAACAGATCTGTCGTATCTCGCTGCTCGGTGAGTACCTACCTCAGGAAACAGATCTGTCGTATCTCGCTGCTCGGTGAGTACCTACCTCAGGAAACAGATCTGTCGTATCTCGCTGCTCGGTGAGTACTTATGTCAGGAAACAGATCTGTCGTATCTCGCTGCTCGGTGAGTACCTACCTCAGGAAACAGATCTGTCGTATCTCGCTGCTCGGTGAGTACTTATGTCAGGAAACAGATCTGTCGTATCTCGCTGCTCGGTGAGTACCTACCTCAGGAAACAGATCTGTCGTATCTCGCTGCTCGGTGAGTACCTATGTCAGGAAACAGATCTGTCGTATCTCGCTGCTCGGTGAGTACTTATGTCAGGAAACAGATCTGTCGTATCTCGCTGCTCGGTGAGTACCTACCTCAGGAAACAGATCTGTCGTATCTCGCTGCTCGGTGAGTACCTATGTCAGGAAACAGATCTGTCGTATCTCGCTAATAGATCTGACGTATCTCGCTAACAGGTTTGTCGTATCTCGCTGTGTGGTGGGTGACGGGCCAGACACTGGCAGCTTTGTAAAAAAAAAAATGCTGTCTTTGGGGTAGATGTACCGTGCTTCTTCTTTTGGTGCCTCGGTGAATGCATTCTTTATGGTAGACACTACCGGCGTGGCGTGACTGATAGCTAATGACACGTTCGTGTGAAGTAAAGTCAACGCGAAGAACAGCTGCTCTGAAGAGTTATCATGCAATGATGTTTATGCTCACCGACTGTTTGCGTAATCTCGGTATTTACCTTAAGTATTTACCTTAAGTAAAGGTCATTAGGTACCCTTTCGAGTAATCAGACCCTTTACTCAAGAGATGCCTCCTCTTCTTCTGACGAAGACGAGTAGGCTGCCATGCTAGGTGAGGCCATACATTGATGGCCACGATGATCATTAGTATGAGAACTTGTAGTTGAACTTTTCAGGGTGGTCCTTCCATTCCTTCCCCAGTCTGTACTTGAACACATCGACATTTGGAGCATCGATGGTGTGGGTTGACAGCTTGTTCCATGTCTGAGTTACTCGTGCCGCAAAGAAGGCTTTTCTGGGTCCCAATTGATGCTGAACTTGAAGTTTTTGATCGTGACCTCGGGTGACACGGCTGAGAGAGTTCTTGAACATGCTGTTGTGACAACACGGGCACTCTCTTTGGAAGTCCACCTTGTCGAAGCCTTTCAAAATTTTGAAGGTCTCGATGATGTCCGGCCGTTTCCGTCGGAATTCCAGAGTAGGTAAATTAAGGCTCCTGAGGCGATCTGAATATGAAAGGTGAGACAGTCCGTTCACCAGCCTTGTTGCCCGCCGCTGCACCTGTTCGAGTGCATCTTTGTCCTTTTTGAACTTGGGACTCCATATAACAGTTGCATACTCGAGGTGGGGCCTGACAATGCTTTTGTACAAGGCTTTGAAAATGTCGCTGTCAATGTTTGCAAAGGTATGCTTGATTGCACCAAGAATTCTATTGGCCTTGTTAATCTGGTTAGTGACATGTTTTGAGAAGGATAGCTTCATGTCTATAGTGACTCCCAGGTCCTTTTCCTCACAGACTGCTTCATAAAAAAAAATAAAAAAAAATAAAAAAAAAAGGGTATGTTTGCCTCCACCCATAGTTGTCATGGTATACTCACTGCCAGGATTTGTTGGTCCTAGATGCATGACCTTGCACTTGAGTGGATGAAAGATCATCTGCATTGTTTTTGCCCAATCTTGCAAAGAGTTGATGTCCTCTTGCAGATTGTGAAGTTCACCATCGCGCTCGTTGATGACTTGGTAGACCTTGGTATCGTCCGCAAACATAGAGATATGACAATTTAATAGATCGGGAACATCACAGACAAACATGGAAAACAAGAGAGGCCCGAGCACTGAGCCTTGCGGCACTCCACTTGTTACAAACTCCCAGTCTGAGAGTGATCCATTGACGTTCACTCTTTGCCGCCTGCCTGTTAGAAAACTCCTTATCCACTGATGAGTCTTTGCATTCACCCCTAGAGCCTGGACCTGGGCTAGAAGCCGTTCATGGGGCACAGTGTCGAACGCTTTGGCATAGTCCAGAAACACAACATCCACTGGTAAGCTGTGGCTTAGCGCTTCCGTCCAAATATCAAGAGCTTCCAGTAGGTTTGTGACCGTAGATTTCCCTGTGATGAAACCATGTTGTTGGCGAGCGATAAAATTGTTTGTCTTCAGATGAGCGATGATGTCCTCGCATATGATCCTCTCCAGAATCTTGCATAATATTGATGTCAGTGACACTGGTCGGTAGTTCACGCTGGAAAATATCACGCTGGAAAATATTGCGGAGGCCATGGTGTCACATTAAAATTCTTATCCGCTAATCTTAATCGGAAGTGACCTCTACAACCCTTTCTAATAACCGTCTAAGGAGATGCTGTTATCGAAAAAAAGCAGGAATGTGTGCCGTTGATATTCTAGGTATAGGAGCGATGTTGTTTGGTAATCCAAGCCGTGCCTGGCTGTTCCTGTCGTGGCGTTTTTAAGTGTTTGGTACCGTGTCTCCGTTCGGGCAGTGTCGGTCGGCACTCGGCTCTGTCCGAGCGCGCAAAGCCCGGTTGGCTCCGTGTTTCTCCGTTCTTGTTATATGTTTGGTCGCCTGTTTCTACCTTGGTAGTCTCTCATTGTGTCTTTCGTATGTTCCGTTTTTATGACGATGTCGGTAGTCTGCACTATGGCTCGGTTTTCCGCTCCTGCCGTGTGGTCGTTACCGTTCTCACGTGTCCGCTGCCGACAGTGCTGTCAGTACCCATCTGACTATCCGTTTATGGTCCGTTGCCGACAGTACTGTCAGTACCCCTCTGACAATTCGTTTATGGTCCGTTGCCGGCAGTGTTGTCAGTACCCCTCTGACAATCCGTTTACGGTCATTGCCGGCAGTATTGTCGGACTACGCGCGTCAGGTGGCCGCCGGGATGGCCTACCTGGAGTCGCGCCGGTTCGTCCACCGCGACCTGGCCTGCCGCAACGTGCTGCTACCGTCCGCTGAAAGGGTCAGTATTCATCCGCGGAGAGTGGGTCTCTGGCTAGGAGGACGTGAGGACCGGGTCCCTCCGCTGAGTGGATCAGTGCCCACCGGGGAGGGTTTTCCTCCCTCCTGTCGAGAGAGACCGGAGAACTGGGTCGGGACCGTAGGTGCGGCCTTGAGCCCGTATCGGCCGTGATTGCGCCAAACAGGCGGTCGATATTGATTCTACTCGCGCCATGGTGAAATTGGATGATCCGCTATCAGCTCACTCGCGTGTCAGGCACTCAATCATGGCTCTAGTACCGAGTGAATGGTTCAGTTGTTCAGTGATATTCTCCCGATTAATTCGTCGGCATATGAAGCTGATGTATTTAACTAGGTACAATATGGGTCTATGCTACATACACAGTTATTCTACTTTGTCTTCCTAACTATAACAACATGTAACAACAATCTGACAGCTATAAAAACATGTTTCACATTGCCGTTCTAGTTTGTTCGTGACTCTCCGTCCCCTGCCCAGCCCCTGCTGTGAACCCCACTTGGCCGAACTCTGTCCCCTGACCTCTAAGCTCTTTCACCTTACGCCGCACCCCCTGCCCTCAGGTGAAGATCGGCGACTTTGGTCTGATGCGGGCCATCCCACTGCAGGAAGACTGCTACGTGATGACGGAGCAGAAGAAGGTGCCGTTCCCCTGGTGTGCTCCCGAGAGCCTCAAGACGCGCCAGTTCAGCCACGCCTCAGGTCCGTGGTCCGCCCATGGTTGGGAGTAAATTGGCGAGGAACGGCGGTGGAAGAGAGGCTTAGGATGTTTTGAGGGGGGGGGGGGGTAATTAATACTCTCATTTTCTGCCCTCCTCAGCTCTATCCTTCTCACTTATCTTCATCTCAACCCCTCTTTCCATCTGTATCTATTAGCTGTAACGCTACTGCCCCCCCCCCCCCCCCGACGGTGGGTGTTCGGTATGTCTCTTTGGGAGATGTTGTGACTCCTGCTGTGTGATCAGTGACCCTTTACCCCTCCCCCAGACGTGTGGATGTTCTGTGTGACCCTGTGGGAAACGGTGTGACTCCCTAGTCTGTACGGTCTGAACCAATTATCCTGGTAGGTCTGATCCTAGTAGTTATATGGCCTTGGTCTGACCCGTCACCCCCCCCCCCCCCCACCCCCCAGACGTGTGGATGTTCGGCGTCACTCTGTGGGAGATGGTGACGTTCGGTGAGGAGCCGTGGGTCGGCCTGAACGGCGCCCAGATCCTGCAGAAGATCGACTCGGAGGGGGAGCGGCTGCGGCAGCCGGACGCCTGCTCCGACCAGCTCTACCAGCTGATGCTGCAGTGCTGGTCACACAGGTACGGGTACTATAAGTAGTCGGCAGTCATGAGTGATGGGTTTTGAAGTATGCAGATCTGTAGATCAAGGACGATGGCTTCGCTTGTTTCGTTCCCGGCCTCGCTTGTCTGGTCTATAACATCGCCCTATCAATTTTGAATGTGAGATCTTTCCGTTTTTAGTTCCACTCGACGTCAATAGTTTCGGTTATCCGTCTATAATCCGGATGTATTTAACTCTCCTCCCATCGCTTCTCTCGGCAGGCCGGCCGACCGGCCGAATTTCGCGGCGCTGGTGGATTTTCTGAAGGAGACCCGTCCGGCGGTGATGAAGGCTAGCCGCGACTACCACGAGGAGGGCAGACTGGAGGTGCACACTGACGACGAGCTGGTCATCATCGACGGCAAGTGAGTCTGGAGCCATGCCGGGTGGACGGCGGGGAGTTGGGACGCGGGGGCGCGTGTTCAGCCATGGCACCTCAGCAACTGGCTGGTTTACCTCGGTTCCGACTTCTGTTCAGATTGTTGTCACGCGTTTTCCCGTTTCCTGTTGGACATTTGTCCGCGATTTTCGGGTGTAGTTTCCTATATGACGAACATTCCTGCTGCACTTCTGGTTAAGCTTAGAATGGCTCCTAATACGGAACACGGGGATGTGATATGATTTCATTGATCTGACAAATAACAAAAAGATGGTGCTCTAAGTCGTTTGGATGCCGGCATAGTTATTTTAGAGATGCGGAAAGCTGCAATTCACGATTTCGTTACAGTTTGAACTGAAGTAAGTGCTAACCATACCAAGCTATCGTGCCTTACTGACGTCTTTGCTTGTCCTTCTGGGCGGAGAATTTCTGGTGGAATTGCCAGTCGCAGATATCTATATTATTGTTACGTAGCTGATGTTTTGATTTGTCGCCCAGGGCGGAGAATTTCTGGTGGAAGTGCCAGTCACAGAGCAGCTGGGAGATCGGCTTCCTGCCGCACCAGGTGGTCGAGCCGTTCAGACGGCGCAACCAGGACGACATCAGCCGGCCGCTCAGAAACTCCTTCATACACACCGGTCAGTTGATGAGTAACTCCTTCATACACACCGGTCAGTTAATGGGAAACTCCCTCATACACACCTGTTAGTCAACGAGAAACTTCCTCGCAAATACTGGTTGGATACTGTAGCTACTGGGGAAGGGATCTCCTTCACAAATACCGGCCAGTCTGTGTCGACTAGGAATTCAGAAGTATACTGTTAGTCTCCGAAGAGCAACCGTCGCATTTTTTTCTGGGACAGCTCCGCCCACCACTGACCCCACCTCTTCGTGCCAGGTCACGGCTCCCCGATGGGTCAGACCTGGGGGAGCCCTGCCTTTATCGACGAGGTGTACCTGCGGAACCCACTGGAGCCGCCCGACATCCGCGACGAGCGGGTGACCCGCGCGCGGCCCATCCGGCCCGTCCAGTCCTCCCTCGCCAAGAACAAGCGACAGCAGAAGCAGTACAACTACAGCAAGTTCAGCAACGACTGGTCGCCAGAGGAGTGGCAGCACGAGCGGGTCGAGTCGGCGGCGGCGCCGGTGACAGGTCAGTGGCAGCGCTCGGCGAAAGTGGGAGACAGTAGGGGAATGTATCCGTACCTGCTAGTCAGCTCTAAGTGCCTGTTGCAGATGCTGGTCCCTTATTGCTGCCGAAACTGTTTCATCTGAAAATGCTGCGTTTTTTTCTGGTTGATTTTCCACGGTACCTACATTTGTTACTTAAAAATAACCCTGTTCAGAGCGAGTAGGTGTGAGTAATTACTGTTTTGTTCTACCCCAGGCGGAGTCGGCCCGGGAGGCGACAGCCCTAGCCTTCTGATCGACCTGGACAGCGGGGCCGGCGGCGGCGGGTCGAGGACAGCGGGCAGCGGCACTCCGCCCCTGCCGGCCGTGGCCACCGCTCCGGCCGACCGGTCTGATCCCACCGGCTCCCTGCTCGACATCAGAGATATACCAGGTGAGTGCGGGTCACAGGAGGATGCTGGACTTCAGAGAAGGGTCCAGTGTCAGAATCTGTGGTGTAGGATAACCGAGCTGATTGTTAGTGTCTCAAGATGACCTTTTGTGTTCAATGAACGTGACGTTATGGGTCACACGATAAGGTGTTAGAACCACACTGCATTAATTAGTGCCCTGCTGCGGCCTCACCTCTCTCTGTGCCCCTCCCTGTTACAGAGGAGTCGGAGCTGGCCACGTACCAGAACGTGCCGGCGCTGCCGCCGCCCGAGTCCCGTCAGACCAGCCAGCGGCCCATCTACTACGCGCCGCCGCCGGAGCCGGCCGGTCGGTACGAGCTGCAGCACGGCCGCGGCTACACCCGGGTGGCGCCGCAGCGCCCGCCGCCGCCGCAGACGGCTGGCGCGGGCCGCGGCGGCTCCTCAGAGCCGGCACGAGATGACGTGTCAGTGTCCTCCCTGACCCCGAGCACCCTGTCAGACTCGAGCGGCGCGGCGCCCGGCCCGCCGCCGCCGCCGCTGGTCTCGGACGACCAGAAGCGTCCGTCGGACCCGCCAGAGGCGGGCGGGACCGAGTGGGGAGCCGAGCCGGCCCAGTCGGCCACTCCGAGCGGCGGCATGGCCGCGCCCGTCGAGCACCGCATACAGAGCGTCACCAGCCTGCTGGACGCCCAGTTCGAGCGGCTCGGCCTGGGCGGCACCGGGCCCGCGGAGCCGGCGGAGCCGACCAGCTGCTCCAGTCCGGGGGAGTACGATCCGTTCGACACGTCCGGCATCGTGCTGCCGCCGCCGCGGGCCGAGGAGCTGGTGCCCGACTCTGGCGAGGAGGGGATCGAGTTCACCCCGCGGCCACGCTCGGCGGACGGAGAGGACCGGCGCGGAGCGCAGACGGCTGTGGTGCCGTACGGGGCGGGTCCGCTGGGGGTGAGTCCCGCCTCCGCCGCCGCCCCCGCTGGGTCGCCCTCTGTGCGTCCGTCGACTCTCAGCCCGGAGATGCTCTCCCGCCTGGAGGCGGTGGTGGGCGCGCCGCCGCGGCCGGCCGCCTCCACCTCTGGCACCATGTCGTTCCCGTCCGGTCCGACAGCGGCGCCGCAGCTGCAGGCGGAGCTGGTGAGCCGCAACCTACAGCTGATCGCGCGCGCGCAGGTGGGCCGGTCCGCGGGCACGCTGCCGCCGGCGCCTCCCGCGCCGCTGGCCGATATGTACCGCCAGCAGTCGGCCAGCCTGCACCGACTGCACACGGCCGGACTGGGAGCCAGGTGAGGCGGGGCGGGGAGAGTGGGAAGGTGGGAGGTTGGAGGGGATTACAGGGTGTCCCAAAAGTTTTGCAACATCGCTGTCGTCTGGTTTGAGACACGTTCTTTTGTATGTACTTTTGTATTCAGCAGCCGACATAATCACCGCGTCGTCGGACACACTTCTGGATGCGTGACGGCATGCTGGCGACCAAGCTACGCAGCGTGTCCGTCGAGATTTCTCTCCAGGCCTTCTTCAGGCGTCGCTCGAGCTGGCTGAGGCTTGTGGAGGGCTCCTGCTGGTTGAGGCTCTCCTTCAAAATCGCCCACAGATTTTCGATTGGGTTTAAGTCTGGCGAGTTTCCAGGCCATTCACCTTTGGCCCAAAACCCCGGTAGATGCTCGTCGCACCATTCCTGGCTTCGTTTGGCATTGTGCGCTGGCGCACCATCTTGCATAAAAATTGCCCGCGACATTGGGTCGATGAGTTTCCTCTCTGTAATGCCGCCAGTTTTGCTTGTACGCTCGACCGCTGGCAAAAGTGAGCCCTCCAGGATTTCTGTCACGTAGTACGCGGTGTTTACCGTCTGCTTTGGGGGCACCACGTGGAGCTCAGTAAGACCCTGCGCGGTCATTCCACCCCATACCATAAGCTTGGCGGGCTGTTTGACGGTTTCCACGCGTGGCACCTGATCGCCAGACCTCGCCCAGACTCGATCATTTTGCCGGTTTGGCTTCTGCTGGAGTTCGAATACAGACTCATCGGACCAGATGACATGCTTAAATTCTTCAAAACTCCATTTTTCTACTCTCTTACAAAACGCTAATCTTGCAAGTTTCTGTTTTTCGCTCAATTTTGGCTGTTTTTGCCTCTTGTATGGCCTAAATTGCTTTGTTTGCGTCATGAACCGGTGTACACTTGACTTGGACATCGGATAACCTTTTCTTGTTAGCCTTATCGCTAATTTCCTCACGCTCTGTCCTCTTTTCCCTGCAGCTTTGGAGCAAACGATCTTGGCGACTTTGGACATGGTACTTGGTCGGCCGGAGCGCTCCATGTCGGCCAGGGATTTACCCTCGCAATGGCGTCGCCACCATCGAAAGAGAGTAGTCCGGTTGACTCCGAACCGTTCTGCGACATCCCGCTGAGCCACGCCTGCCTCCAGTAATCCAATGGCGCGCGAGCGCACAGCTTCTCGCCGCGAGACCCGCCCGGCGACCTTCATGTCTGCGACTGACCCAGGGTCGGCCAGCGGTCGCCGCAGTCAAGGTCAGCCACGCCCCGAGGCGGCATCCGCCAATGGTCGGGGTGTGTAACAGTGCCTTCTACCCATGGCAACAGAAAGACCACCGTTATGGCATTTATATCAGCGGTAAATACGTAAACAATCCAGAAAACGGATGTTGCAAGACTTTTGGGACACCCTGTAGTGCTAGGATTTGGTGAAGTAGTTTGAGAGGGGTAAGAGGTTAGTTTGGAGTACGTTTGACCAGCAGAGTTGATTTCAGCGTTTGACGAGTGACAGTTGGTGCTGTGTATTGAATAATGCTACCTTCTAATCAAGGCGGGAGTTACAGTTATGGCCAAACATAAGGAGCCTTTCACGTCCACTCTCCGTTGTACTTGCTTTCTGTTGGTCTATTCGTCTCCATGTTGTCCGTGTGTCTCCGCCTGCCCCGTCATTTCACCCTCACCTCCTCCCTTTCAGCCGGTTCGAGGACAACTTCTCTCCGTCGGCGCCCCACTACGGCTCTCTGCAGACTCTGACGCCGACAGTGGCGGCGCCGCGTCCGGCCTCTCTGGCGACTCCCTCCCCGGCCCGGGAGCTGCCCAGCCCGGCGCTGCTGGCAGACTTCGACCCGCTGCTGAAAGCGCCGCCGAGCGCCACCAAAACCGCTCAGGTGCGTCCCGACTCACAGCTCAGACACAACAACGCCGTGTCATGATGTGGTTTGGGATTTGATAGGTGCAGTGCAATGTAATTCAGCGGCCCCGTTTCGGGCCCTCTGATGTGGCTTACTTCTACTCGGCGGGGTACCACATATGACCTTTGAACAAGCTCGTCTGTGTAACGACTGTGTGGCAGGCGGCGGCCTACATACTGAGCGGTGAGGTATAATTGGGGTCCGTCTGAGTCTGCGGTGTGAGCCCTGATGACGCTCCGCCGCCCGCCGAACGACTCGCTCTGTGATGGTGGTTTGATTGCTCTGGCCGCGCTGCAATTGAGGCGTAACGATCAGCGCTCGCTTAAAAAGCGATACATTATGTGTAATTGGGTTATGACTGAGTGTATTTGGTCTGCAAATTTGATGGCCGTCTCTGATTGCGACTGGTGGCGGCGGCTGCTTTGATGGTGTCTGGTGTGCAATCGACCCAGTTAGCCGGGTTTATTTGTCGAGACCTCAGTGGTTTGTTCAGTGGAGTTGATCCACTGGCCAACATGGATCCATGTCACGATATTAATCTGCTAACTGGCTGGACAGTGGACACAATTGTGTAGCCATATTTGACTGTTTCTTTCCCCACTTGGTTCATAAGTCGATCTCGTAGCTATGCTCTGTCAGCCCTGTCTCTCTTGTCTATCAGCCCCGTCTATTATCCATCGGTCAGTCCGTCCCTCTTATTCACCGGTCTCGACTCTGACCGTCCGCCCGTACTGCCGACAGGTTCGACCGTTCCAGTCGGGCCGACCGTCGCCCCAGTCGACTCAGTACCAGCAGGGTGGCTCCACCCCCGCGGCCCGCACCCACGCCACCCCCGCGGCACGCGCGCACACCACTTCAGCCACCACGTCTCCTCATAAAAAGGTGGGCTTACGACTGCACTGTTGTGTATCATAGCTGCATGGGATGTGCAAATGTCGATAAGCTGATTATACTGAGTTTGTTTACTTCTTGGTTCAGTTCGTCTTTGTTTTATACTCACTTGTTCGTGGTTCGGGCCGAAGTTGGCACTAGACGTTGCCTGGATTATATGCGCACGATATAGCGCATGAACCTGGCACAGTTATACCTGACACTGTGATGGACAGCCTGTGTAGCGTTAGTCTGGTCTGGTTGTCGGCCGGTGGCGGTGGGGACGAGTACACCGGACCGCCCCGTCCCGCTGCGCCCGCTGACGGCGGCTGGGACCCGCCCTGCCCGTGTGCCGCAGGCCGAGGTGCCGCTGGCGGTGCGAGAGGTGCTGCAGCAGCTGCCCGGAGTGCCCGTGTCAGAGGTGCGCACGGCGCTGCACACCTGTGGCGGTAAGAGGTTACACGGGACGGCCGGGCAGGTATACAGACACAGACCGTCCCCCAATGCGACTGGGGCGGGCAGACGGACGCAGGCTGTGACCTGGGGCAGCGGGGAGGTCACCGACTAGACTTTGACTTGGGGAGCCGGGCGGGGACGGACCAGGCTGTCAACCGGGCCGGCCGGGCGGGGAAAGGTTACCTTATGTTAGCGGGGTGGGGAGGCGTCGGTCATGGGAGGCAGAGTGTCGGCAGGGTGGGTGACTGTGCAGGCATTGGGGACTGCAGGGCACACGTGATGACTGATGAGAGGCCTCCTGGACTCTTTCACGATGTCGAGTGATGAGACAAAGTAAATGCTGCCAATCAATCTGTTCTTCCCGCCTTGTTAATTGTTTTTATCTCATTTCGAATTATGTATTGCTTGTTGAGCTTCAACAATACGCCAGTTTGTCCGGTAATAGATATTCAGTTTGTGTTCAGACCCGTGTAGCCGCTGCTATAGGCGATTGAATGTTGTACTCTTATGTAAATGATGGACTGTTCTGCACCCGGTACAGCACGTTCGTTCACTGATGCTGCACGTCGCATGTGCACCGCACAGTGACCATTGATTGTTACCCGTTACATGTTAGTGTCTTTTGTTTGTAGGCTTTAGTCGTACCTGCTTTTTGAATCATGGCTTTTATCACCATTTGGGATATTCTCCTACTCACAAACACGCAGTGCTGAACAATGAACATCAGCTCTCGCCACCTTTCCCCACACCTTTCCCGTCACTAACCCTCCCCCTGTCTCCCCTTCCCGCAGGTAACATCCAGGGCGCGATCCGGTTTTTGAAGGTGGACCGGCTGTACCGACTCGGACTGGCCACCAAGCCGCAGTGCGAGGCCATGCTCTGCTCCTTCAACTGGGACGTCGAACTGGCAGCCAGCCGGATGCTGGATAACCTGTGAGGCGCCTCTGCCGGGACCGCAGCGGTCGGCAGCGGAGGGCCGCCCCCCGGTAAGGGTGTTGATGGGGGTACGTAGCGCGCTATGTGAATGGGCCCCTTGATGCCCGCGGAGGGTGATTAGGTATGCATTATGCAATATGCGCGTTAAGCAGACAAGATCTCTGAGGCACAATGAAGCGTTGCGATTTCGGGCGCATCTGGAAATTCTAGAGCTTGATGTATAGAAGCCAAATAATAACGAAGGGTTCGTTACGTTTGGAATAAAGCTGATGGCAGCAGGTGATTGAAAAAGGCACGGCAGCCCTGCGGCCGGATCGTGCCGCAGTTGAATATTCGACCGAGGCTGTCGGGCTGTGGTGGCAGGAGATAGGCCAAACTTTGCTGACACAGCTCAACGAAACACAGAAGAGTGCACAACGCTGACAATATGTGCAGTGGTCAGGGCGGCTGGAGTGTCCGCCCTTTGAGTTGGTATTAACGAAGGGCTGTCCTGACTACTGATCACTGGTCAGCCCAGCGACCAAGCTTTAAGCGCAGAAATGTGGACGTTTTGTGTTCGAGTTATATACTATGTATTGTCATGTGGCCGTGGAGTGATTGAAAACTACTTAAACCGTCGCCGGGCATGGCGCCGTCTCGTGTTGTGTCGCGTCGTTATCCCAGTGAAGGCTGTATTGGTTGGATGCGTCGTGCCGTGAAGGAAGCGGCAACAATGTCGCTGAGGGCTGTGTATCTGTCTTCGACTGTACTCTGTAACCACAGCAGGCATATTCCACACACTGTAGTACTATTTTAGGCATTATTTAGTCTAGGAGATATAACAAGTATGTAATCTGACTCTACTGCTGTACTGTGGCGGCTGTGAGTGTAATTTAGCCGCCACCGACTATTCCGCGACTATCCCTTCCCATTCCATCCTTGCCCTAACGGCATTTCACTCACATTCTCCGCATCGTCTGTATGTCACCTGTGCTGTATGTCTGTGCTGTATGCACTCCTCGCCAAGCTGGGAATAACTTGCTGGTCGGATATGCTGCATTGGTTTGAAAAGGCAGCAGAGCTCCGTCCCCGCTTATTTCGGTAAGGAGCCCGCTGGTGAGAAGGGTGATTTCTCGTTATCTGCCTGTGTCTTCCACGCCTATTCGCGCAGAGTTTCGTTGAGCTGTCATGTGCTGCGTAGGCTCTTTTCCGCCACTGAGTTATCTCCGATGGTTCATTCACATCATCCTGCTGTAGGTGTCTGCGATAATGTGTTAGCCGCGCTGTAACGTGAAAGGGTTATGTAATTATGCATATGTCGATGCAAGGTGATGTGCTTCCGAGAGCATTGCTCAGTTTTTCCGTAATCTCGTGTTCGGTGGCTGCCGTCTGCTTGCAGTAAACAGCCCTAGGTCCGTATGGTTGTTCACTCTTGCCACTCTGTTCAGGCGAGCTCGTGTTCTCTCGTAGGACCGCGCTGTTCTCGGCACCACTACAATAGGCTACAATAGTTTTATCGGTAATTCGTATTTATAACGCTGTCTGTCACTGTGCATTGTTCAGAGGAAAACGTTTGTTGTATGGCATCGTTTAGCCATAGGCATGTTACACACATATTGATGATTTATGCATAGTTTCGCAAGGTAGATGCATCTCGGCATTGTATTTTTGTAGGTTCTGCGATGGCATCATGGGCAGGTGCCGCTGACTGGAGAGACGCATCTCCTTACGCCTGTGTTTGATAGATGCTGATTATTTTTGCTGAAATGTGTCGTTAGATATCGTTGCACTCATCTATACAGATGGGCCGGCGTCATGAAGTTACATCGGACAATGAACGGACAATGAAAAAGATGCAGCAAAAAAAGGCTTTCTTTGGTAGCTTATCTTTTCACGATTAGGAGACTGATGGGAACTATTATTGCTATCACCGTTAGTTCACTTTGTCCGTCACTTGTTCGATTGATATTGGTGACGCCGGCCCGTCGCAGCACCAATTGGTACTGGCGACAGATCTGAGATAGCTCCGGGACTGCTGAGTATGTACGGCGCACGGTACGCCAACTGGTGGACGAGACCAATACACTCAGTCTTTGAGAGAATCAGCGGCGTTTTCTGTATTTCTCCGTTCATCCACTTACCAATAATGGAGTGGTGATGGGCTATGACAATGACTGCTCCAGGTTCGCCACTCACGCTTCCTTCGTGACTGCCCTGCATTCTCCAGCCTGGCATCATTATTGCGTTGTTAATCGTCATCCACCTCCAACAATACCCACCTTCCGGCTTCCGCGCCTCCCATTTCTCACCATTACCGAGCAGCCGTCTGTGATCGGTCTGAACGGAGCGGGGCTGACCGGCGGCGGCCCCGCGGCGGTCTCCGCTCGTCCCCACACCGTCCCTCGGGACCGGAACGGAACGGCTGACGGAAACGGTCGGCCGGGGCCGCGCCGCTCCCACGTCCGACTCCGAACTGTGCCAGCCGGACGGACCGTTCCCGGTGGGCCGCCCCGCCGCCCGCGCCGGAATCGTTCCCCGGCCGTGGTGGCCGGCCGGTGGCGGCTCGGCGGACGGGCGCGTGCCGACGGTGACGCTGTTTGGTAGCGGTGGTCGGTGACGCTGTCCGGCGGCGGCAGCCGGCGCACGGGGCCGTCCGGACCGGTTCTGGCCATGATTTACCCCTGTTTTGTCGTGACTGTACCGTACTGTTGTATCCTCCGGTGCCGCGATGAGCGATGTCTGCACTGGCGCGAGCCCAGCGTACTCTGCACAGGTGTGCAGAATGGGAGGAAAGTTGGGTGACAACTTCCGCCACCGAGTCTCAGACGAAGGTGCTGCCATGCTTGGCTCACAGAATTCAGGCTACTTCGCTGTGAGCGATGAATTGTTCCACGGGCTTGATATTAAAGCCGTACAAGTCTCACAATCGTCCTTGGCTTTTCCATGGAAACAATAATCCGCTGGTCACCAAATTGATGGGCTTCCTCGCGTCGATTTTCCTTCTTCATAAATTGAAAATAAACCCCGCTGTGTCTTTTCTTGGAAGAATGTTCAAAAGTATGTTTGCTGACTCCTGGTCCGTGTTTGATTATCGTCGCTACTCTACCGATCGATAGAAAGGTCATTAAAAAGTGCGTCTCCTTTGTCTATGCGAAACACCCCCGGGCGTATGTGCCCAGGAGGCACGATACGCCACTTTTCGCCACTTCGTAGCAACTAGCATGTCGACATTTTCGCCACTTACCTAGGTCAGGTGGACATTGGCGTGGCTGTTTGTTCTGATGGACCACTGGGCCGTAATTTGTAGGATTAGACCGGGCGCACAGAGTACCTATCCATCACCGTCGTTGTTGGCACACGCTGCCGCGCTGTCAGCGCCTCCGCCACGTCCGTGAACAAACGAGGCCGTCATAACGACCTAGCTAGTTCCAATACACAGACGCGTAATTTCGCTGTAACAGCTAGTTCAAAGACAATTGTCGCATAGTTTGCAAAGCTGTAAAGATAAAGGTCGTTTGATCTATAATCGGTCAGACCTCAAGTGCTCAATACTTTTTACTTTGTGACTTTGGTACTTGCCGCTGTCGTCAAGTGACATATCGCCATCACCCCATTCGTGTGTGTGCACGGTTATTGTGTTTGACAGGGGCTGTGTGAGCGCTGTGGGCCGCGGCTCGGCTGGCTGTGTGGTGCTATGGGCTGTAACATTGACTAGGCTCGTATGGATATCAGTGGCCGGGGTACCGCGCTGGGGGACGGTTGGTACTCTGCCGACGGGGACTGTATGAGCGCTGAGCGGTCGCCGTCTGGCGGGACGCTCACCGGCGGAGGATGGCCGGCGAGCGGCGTCACTCCAGCCTGCTGCGGCTCAGCCTGGGCACGTGCGGGGTGCTGACACTGACCGGTCTGCACCAGCGGAGCCCCGGGCGCGCCTGGCGGCTGGCCACGGCGCTGCCGCTCGGCTGCTTTATCGTGCTGCTGCTGACGGCCGCCGCCAGCTACCTGCTCGAACTGCACACCATCTGGGAGGCGCTGGTGGCCTCCAACGTGCTCAACTTCCTGCTGAAGTCGGGCATCGTGCTGGTGACGTTCGTGGCGCAGCGGGCCGGCCTGCGTCGGCTGCAGGCGCGGCTGGAGACGCTTGAGGGCAGGGCCGGCCCGCGCGCCGCCGGAGCCGGCATGCTTGACCAGCTGCAGGCCGTCTTCTTCTGGACCCTGGCCATCACTTTCTTCGTCTTATGGATCTTCTACGAGAGAGCCACCAGTCACGAGCACGAGAACCACTACTTTGTAATCTCCTGGGCGCCGGAGGTGCTGTACAGCCCTCCGTGGACGTACGCCAGATACGGGTTCCAGCTGTTTGTCCTCTTCATCGGCACCTGTTTCATGGGCGCCTTCGACAGCTGCTACTTCCTCTGGATGAAGGCGGCGGTCTTTCATCTGAGGGTGATCAGATCCACGCTGCAGGAATGCTGCCAGAGCCGGGCGACTGATGATTTGGAGGCGGGGTCTGTCCCGAAGACTGCTGCGCGTGTGGACGGACATCGCTCGTGGACAGGCGACGGTAAGTCTGTCACGGGAACCGACAAGGTGCGGCCTGTGACCGACGGAGCCCCCTCGGCCAACTGGCGACTGAAGCTGTGGTCCGGTGTGGTCGGCGACCAAAAGGTAACACCCGGTGCAACGCTGTTCCTCACAGCGCCCGCAATCGAGACTCTTCACGACTCGTCCGGACAACACGACGGCGGCGACATCTCAGCTACCACACTGCAGGAGCTCAGTGACTACTACGACGATGTCTGTCGCTACGTCACCTCCGTGAACCAGGTGACCGGCCTGCCGTCGTTTGTCGTCCACGCCAGCACGCTGATCAACATCCTGCTGGACTGCTACCTGGTGCTGCGGCAGGTTCTGCACCTGGACGGCGCCAACACGGCGCACGTGCTGTCCTACTCACTGGAGCTGTGTCTGTTCGTGTACCGGCTGTCGGCCTACTCGCTGGGCGGAGACGCGGTGACCCAGGAGTCGGTGGCGCTGCGCAGACAGCTGCTGGACGTGCCCTGGCGCCGGCTGACGGCGCAGACCAGCCGGCAGCGCGACGAGCTGCTGAGCAAGCTGCAGATGCCGCTGGCCGTGGAGCCGCTCGGATTCTTCACCATGAAGAAGGGGAACCTGCTGTCGATGACGGGCCTGTTCCTCACCTACTTCGTCATCATCATCCAGATGGTACAGATGGCCGGCGTCGACAAAAGCCAACACCCCTGAAACAGAACTGCATCACAAACTTAGGGTCAAATTCTTAGGTGTATTAGGGTCAAATTTTAGAACATAGATCACATATGGACGTGAAATTAGACCTTGTAGTTACAAACATCAAACTCCACTGGCGCAGTTGCATCCCCAGTGCAACCGTCACGTATTTGAAAGCAAGTCCCACGAGCGAAGTCAAACCTTCACTCGTGTGCAGTTGTGGCCAACGCCTCGGCTCTCTCTCTCTCTCTCTCTCTCTCTCTCTCTCTCTCTCTCTCTCTCTCTCTCTCTCTCTCTCTCTCTCTCTCTCTCTCTCTCTCTCTCTCTCTCCCTACGATCCACGTATCCCCGTGTGATGACTGACCACAGCACGCGCGTTGCAGGTGTGTGCGTGGCCTTTCACGCGTCCACACTTGGAATAATGCGTTTTACACACAGCACATGCACACATGCTGTTTATGTGACGAGGTTTGAGAGGAAGCTCGATTGTTTTTGCTTCGTGGAGTACGTGAAGGTAGTTTTGTTTCCACGCAGAATGTAAGCGGTGGCAGCATGACTTCACGGCTCTATACTTTCACTGAAGAAGACACTTTACGTTAAAGTTGGCGTCAGAAACGTTACAGCTCCTATTGCTAGACGGTATTCGAAAAAAAAAATTCGCCGTGTTTCTTATTATATCGCTGCACGAGATGAATACACAAATTTATCACTCAGTTGTGTTCATGCCGGTCTGTTTCTGTGACTGTGGTCCTTGTCTGGCGCCAGTGCTCTATCACCATTACCATTAGTGTGTGACGTGTTTGACGCCTCGTATCGTCGGTCGGTCGGTCCGTACCGTCCGTCCGTCCGTACCGTCCGTCCGTCCGTCCGTCCGTCCGTCCGTCCGTCCGTCCGTCCGTCCGTCCGTCCGTCCGTCCGTCCGTCCGTCCGTCCGTCCGTCCGTCCGTCCGTCCGTCCGTCCGTCCGTCCGTCCGTCCGTCCGTCCGTCCGTCCGTCCGTCCGTCCGTCCGTCCGTCCGTCCGTCCGTCCGTCCGTACCGTCTGTCCGTCTGTCCGTCCGTCCGTCCGTCCGTCCGTCCGTCCGTCCGTCCGTCCGTCCGTCCGTCCGTCCGTCCGTCCGTACCGTCTGTCCGTCTGTCCGTCCGTCCGTCCGTCCGTCGGTCGGTCGGTCGGTCCGTCCGTCCGTCCGTACCGTCGGTAGGTCGGTCCGTCCGTCTGTCCGTCAGGCAGCTGGCGCGGGTCGCCGAGCCGGTATCTGTGTCAGTACTTGCAGCCTAACAGTGCGCCGAGACGTTAGACGGCCACTGATACACTAAGTGCTGGCATCAGTGACAGAACCGGGTCTCCGTCTCCGTTATGGCTACTCGAGTGTCGTAACGTCACAGTCCATTGAGGCGTGTGAGCTCGGGTATATAGGTGCAATTGCTTATTGGGAACGTAAGCATAAAATCAACTAGAAAATAGAAATGGCCAAGGCGTGGAAGTGCCGCATCGTGTCCAGTCCCACTTTCTGAACGTTTAGTTTTACCGCCCAACGATACATCGAACGGTAAAAGAATATATTTTTTCGTCTTTAACCGGCCAGCTTCGGCAGTGGCTTGGTTTGACAACGGCTTTTGCGTATTGACGTAAACTGGCCATCGCCGTCTGCCCGGCGTGGTGACTGTCAACATCAGCGCGATGCGCGCTGTTTGCTGTCGGGCCGTCCGTCCGTCTGTTTTTGTCGCACCTGACCGCGGCCGGGTCCTGCGGTTACCAATACCCACCCGTCCCCGCGCGGTGGGTATGTGTGTCGACTGCGCCAGAGGGCTGTTCACGACGTCGGTTTATCCCGTTTAATAAACCGTAAACATGTTTATTTTTTGAAGGACCAATCAGCGTCGACCTGATCCTGACGTCACATCTCATCAATGACGTCAGACCTCCGCCGTAAACCGTTTATGCGGTTGATGCCTCAGAGCATCAACATGGCGCGTAAACGCGTTTATGTGACAATGATGGCGATGTGCGGCAAACTCGTGAGGCGAGTTGTGAGTTAGGAAAATTGAATTCGGACAGTTCAGGGGTTGGTAGGTGGGTAAATGATTTTCAAAATAACTCTGTACGGGTTGCAGAGGACTGGAATGGGAGGTTTTATTATTTCATTGTAATTATGACCTATTTTGAGCATCGTTCTCTGCTAACCAGCGTCTAGCGTCGTGGGTATTTTGTGATGAAAACTGTCCTTATTCTTGCAATATGTCATGATATGGGACATATTTCCATCAGATCATCTTTTCTTTGCACCTTTTACAGCATCTTCTCAACTGCTTATTAGTTGTCACTGTTTAAGTAAACACTCGTGTTTCGTAAACGTAAACGCCGTGTGACGTCACAGCCGGGAACGTGCCCCGAGGGCAGTTTATGTAAACCACATAAACCGACGTCGTGAACAGCCCTCAGGTGTCGGTCGGACGGCGCGTGGCCACTCTGTGCCCAGCCACCCAGTTTGGGGCGGTCAGCGGACCCGCTCAGCTGTGACGTCATAACCGACCGTGACGTCATCACCTGGTCAACCGTGACGTCATACTGTATGTGGTTTCAGGAGAGAATTAGTGCGAGACAATAGTTTAAAACATGAAGGAATCCTACTGGAATTGCAGTCACCTAAAATGTAGGCGATTTTTCTGCTGTGTTGCCGTCTCCACGTTTTGGTGATATCTCCCCTACTGTTTATTGCAGTCTCCATTTATGTTTATACCTACCATCTCTACTGTGTTGCAGTCTCCATGCATGTTGATATCTCTCTAAGTTATGTGTTACAGTCTCCATGTGTATTGGTGTTATCTTTCTTCTGTGTGTTGCAGTCTTTATATATTGGGGGTTTCTCTCTACTTTGTATTGTAGTCTCGAAATGTTTGGTGATATCTCTACCGTGTGTTGCAGTCTCCGTATGTGTTGGTGATATCTCTGTACTGTGTGTTGCAGTCTCCATTTCTGTTGGTGATATCTCTGTACCTACTGTGTGTTGCAGTCTCCATTTCTGTTGGTGATATGTACCTACTGTGTGTTGCAGTCTCCATTTCTGTTGGTGATATGTACCTACTGTGTTCTGTTGGTGATATCTCTCTACCGTGTGTTGCAGTCCTCATATGAATTGTTGGTACTTCCCTACTGTTTACTGTTTTCTTCCATACGGTGTGCTGCAGTCTCCATGTATATTGGTGATATCTCTGCACTGTGTCTTGCAGTCTCCATATGTGTTGGTGTTATCTTTCTACTGTGCGTTGCAGTCTCCACATATGTTAGTGATATCTCTCTACTGTGTGCTGCAGTCCCATTACATTGGGGGTTTCTCTCTACTGTGTATGAAAGTCTCCAAATGTTTGGTGATATCTCTCTACCGTTTGTTGCAGTCTCCATATTTGTTGGTGATATATCTACCTACTGTGGTATGTTTATTCGGTTGACCTGTGCAGTAAAAAATTGTGTTGTGTACCTATTGGTTATTTGTGTTCTTTGGTGAAAGTTGTTTGATGTGAAACAGTAACCGTTGCGTTTTTCTGTCTTTGTTATGGGCACTGCCCTTGAGTCCTTCAGTGGATAGTGTGTTTAATGTTTCCTTTTCTTTAATATTGCTGACATGTCGACTCCCTTTTTCACTTCCATTGTTGGTTCGGCCAAAAGCTTCTGCGTGTTTGACAGTTTTAGAGATGTAGCTTGTCAGCTTCCTTTTCGTATTTGCCCGGGTCGTGGTGTAGGTCGCAGGCGACAACGGTCTGCCCTTACGTCACTTACCCTCGGCGCACTCAGGCAGTGTTTGGGTTTACAGAGGGGATGAGCGACTGTTCGCCCGTCATCCGTCTTCTCGGGAGAGTCGTGTCAGCGTGGACACTGGCACATCCCGCCGACCGGTCTCGGCCGGACCGGACAAATTCATTACTTATCCCGACACCCCGGCGCGGACGCGGATGGGGGAGGGGAGGGGGAGGGTAGGATAGGGTCGGACGGACGGTACTGGATGCCTGTTTGGAGGGTGGGGCAGGCCGGAGGGGTGCTGAGCACGGCCGAGTAGAAGGCAGGTGGGATGGGAGGTGTAGGCACCGGGCCCAGCCCAGTGTTTGCTGTTCTCAGCCACCACTGTTACCAGAAGCTGCCCAAAACGGCACGCACCTGACCCTCAGAGAATGGAGCACCGGTCATCCGCCGACCAGCAGCTTTGTGACCGTGTCTGAGCAGTGTTTGCACGCGCGACGCACGAGCGCCCGGCACGGTGGACTATTGTCCCGCGTCACGGGGACAATGAGAGGTTAGCTGTCCGGGCAGCTAGTGGTCAGATAGGTGACAGCGGCGATGGGATGCGAGCGAGCGCGACACGTAGTCAAACATTTAACGTGTCACCGTGACAAACGGTGGGTATGGAAAGGAAGCAAGGAAGAATATTACGTAGATCCCTGTTATAACTCAGCCTGAGGGGTGCTTAAAATCGCTGCGGGCCTTCACTATGATGAAATGAAAAGGAACGACGAATAGTGCGAAAGTAAATTTTACGAGTGAATACAGGCACGTTCCTTAGAATTGGTCGTCACCGTCCCAATAAGATGGGTGGTCTATCATAATAACATTTTCACTCATCAATAAACGTACGAATGTTTTGCACCAGAAGATGTTTCATGAAGTTCTAGCTAGAAAGGGGCAGAAATATTGATATTATGTTCTCTCATTCCTTTCCTTTATATTCCAATATTGTGTTTTCATCATTGAACTTTCGAAGCTCATTTTGGTAACATAGTTGATCATACCCGTTTTAAAAGTTTGGCGATGGACACACAACTTTAATCGCGACCACAGCTTCGATACCATGCTGCAAGTGTTTGAGCCGCATGCATCACTGCCGACTCCGGCCGCGGCTCGTACCGTCTGTATCAGACGGTAGGTATGCTGCTCCTACCGGTTCATCGCTCAGTTTTGAGGCCGAGTGGCGCAGTCCGTGTGAACAGTACGTGGGAGCCGGCCGGCTGAATGATGAGGGCTGATGAACAGTTCATGGCGGCGACGGATCCACGTGGCTTATTCACGAACGAATGGCGGGACGATGGCATGGGGCCTCGCAGCGAAGTGTCTAAGCTTCAACCGAGCAGCGAATAGTTCAACGGAACAACGGAGCATTGTGAAGTGAACGATATACCTATTTTTAATGGCAAAGTTAGGAACGCAGACGGTTTGAGGAAATTCACGAAGAAATTGTGTGCTTCATAGGGTTTTCATTGAAACCTTATCTTACACACATCAGTTCTGAAAAGTTATAATCAACAACCTCACGTCTTCTGATCCATGACACTATGAGCGCGTCTGACCCCGAAAAGCCGCAGGGTTAGGGGGTTACCAGACACAGCCACTAGTTCAGCTGCTCAGGGAAGGCTGCAGTCGTTTCGCCTCTCTGCGGCCCGCGGATCGGCCTCGGGTCGGCACATCCGCCGGCTCTGCGGCGGACGGTGCCCCCGTTGCGGATCGGGTTATCACCGGAAGATCCGGCGTCCGACCCGGCTGCAGCCGTGACGCCTCCCGTGACCCGTGCCGTCACCGACACCCGGCAGTGGGTTGATCTGTCGGCGGGGTGACGGGCGCCGCCGGGGTCAGCGCCGCGGGCGGACTGCAGGGCTGCAGGGTGGCTGCGGAGGATCCCATGACGCAGGGTCGCAGGTTTGAGCAGTAGCGAGCCTGTCAAGGACACGGGATAGGCCTTGGAGTCGGCAGATGGGGCCTATTTATGGCTGCACCGCAGACGGATGCATGCACCCAGTGGAGCCCCATTGTGGTCGGTTAGAACCCCGCACGGAACCCACTGGGGCCTCGACTCAACTAACTATTGACGGCAGGAGAATGTACGGCATTGTTTCTGACAGGAGGCTTTCGTGTCGTCCCAGCTCGTGTTCGTGCATGGACCCATTGTGATGGAACAAAATAATGCTATCAATCTGGATATTTGCTCCATTAGACGCTTGTGTATGCATATACTTTCACAGCAGCACGTCAGCTATGGTAAGGTTGCAATGAAATTCGCAGAGTTTCGCAATGATCGCTTTGAAATGTGGCTGATAGAGTCTATTGTTTGACGTGTAGAGGAAGCACTGATATATTACGTTTCTTGCACGAACTAATATACGTACAATTTCGTGCATATAATAATAATTGTATAAGTAGTGGAGTAACGTCCTTTTTGGTTTCCCATGGTGATTATAATTTGTGTTCATTTCTTCAATCGTCGTTCATTTTATCACTTTTCTTCAGCACTTAAATTATAGTGCTTTAACTTGTCATCAAAATTGGTCCTTCCCACCAATAAATCCTCGACCCATTAGGCTCAAATTTGTCTTATGCTCATCCTCAGCCATCTGGTTTTGGCCAGTTCCCAGCGCGCCTTCCGTTCTGTTCTGAGTACGCCCATCAATTAGTCAGGAGCTGTCGCCGTGGGCACGGCTGGTGGCTTATCCCTGCTGCGATAACCGTCCGGCTCGCGCCCAGCCGGGCCGTCCCCCTCTGGCCGAGAGTGGCCCCCACCGCTCGTAATCGTCGCCGGCAGCCGGGGGACACGGCACGGGCCCGGCCCGGCCCGGGGGATACGGCACGGGTCCGGCCCGGTCCGGGCGTCAGGGGCAGCACGCGCCACCGGAGCCCGGCGCGACGCGTCCCTGAGCCATTGACGGGGGTGTTGATACGATTACCCATCGGCCGGCCCCCCGCGGAGTGGCTGACAAGTTTGGCGAGGGGACGACGGGAGAGGGCGGGGAGGAGGGAGGGGACCTGTCTGGGATCCGCCCAGGATCTGCGAGGACTCGTGGCTGCTGGCACGGTCCAGGTGTGCTCGAAAAGCTGGATCAGATCAGCAGCGGGGTAAACTTAAAACTAGATAATTCATGACATCAGAAAATGTGGACGAAGACGTTGGAGGCTGAACGGAGAAGAGGAGAGATACACGACAGAGAACGAGAAAGAGAAAGAAGAGAAAGAGAGAGAGAGAGAGAGAGAGAGAGAGAGAGAGAGAGAGCGAGAGAGATAGAGAGAGAGAGAGAGAGAGAGAGAGAGAGAGAGAGAGAGGAGAGAGAGAGAGAGAGAGAGAGAGAGAGAGAGAGAGAGAGAGAGAGAGAGAGAGAGAGAGAGAGAGAGAGAGAGAGAGAGAGAGAGAGAGAGAGAGAGAGAGAGAGAGAGAGAGAGAGAGAGAGAGAGAGAGAGAAAGGTGATTGATGTAGAAGAAAATTGAAAAGAAACGGACTGAACGAAACCGAAGACGGAGAGGAAAACGTACACGTATAGGACGAAGAGCACTCACAATTCGAAGAGCGCTTGTATTTACGGGCGTCTGACGATCAAACCGGAGTCAATCTGCGGCTGACCGTCGCCGACTGATCTGATGTCTCCCGAGACGGACCAAAGTGGCGTCTGGGTCAATCTGATGACTCTCCCCTCCCCCGCTTCCCCATTGATGCCGTGCTGATGGCGACGGGTGAGCGGGGGCGCCGGGCGACCGGCACCGCACGTGAGATCGCCCTGATGACGCCTGATTGCCGGTGGCGTGTCCGCAGTCTGCAGTCTGGACCCATCTATCACTGGTGTTAGTGTCGTGAGGACGGCGACAGGCGAGATAGGAGAGCATCGAACATCCATTCAGCCGGGACGTAATCATGTGCTTCCGTGTAAAAGGGTTACTTAAATGGTTTACATGTCAGTTGAATGAATGGGAGGATGGTCATTGTTAGTTTTAAAAACTACTCTCTGAGAGTTGTTTTTGCTCTCAGCTCGTCCATCCTAGCATCAATAACGTTAACCAGCGTGTCCGTCTCTATGATTCCTGTTTTGAATTTAACCCCAACTACAGCACAACTAGGGCAGGGATATTGCACCTATGTCATGGGATGTCGACACGGTAGCTCTACCATGCAATATAACTAGTGCGCGACTGCAATGCAACTGCAATGTGACTATTACATGCGAGGACTCACGAGCCCCGGTAGCATTCGTGACTCCGTGACAGTGGCAAATTGGTAAGACTCGTGACTCCGTGACGGCGGCGAGCGAGTAATGCTCGTGCTGTTCGCGGCGGCTCCGGCGCGGCACCACGCCCGGAGTCGGCCTTAACGGCCCACTGAGAAACTGGAGTGTGGTGCCGACCGGCGGCGCTGCCACCAGCGCTGAGCGGAACGGCCGCGCGCGCTGCGCCGGTCGGCCGGCCGGCGCCGCGGCAGTCGTGCAGCCCGCCGCCGACCGAGCGGCCGCGCGAGCCGCGAGCTGCCGGAGCTGTGGCGGCGCGCGCTGTGACCGGTGTCGGAGGCAGGAGACGCACCATGCCGACAGGAGTGGAGCGCCAGCCGCCGGTGGCCGCCTCGGCCGCGGGCCCAGCGGCGGCGGGACAGCACATCAAGCCATCCCACTTCTGGTCCTCGTCGTTCGCGCCTCCGTCCGACTACTGGGACCACTCCCAGTCGCACAGTCTGCTGGAGATCGAGACGCTGTCGGTGAGCGACCCGCGCGGCGCCGGCTACGCCAGCCTGCCGCCGGCCAGCGTCCGACCCGCCCAGACCCTGGAGCGCGCCTCAAAGTCGTCCAGCCTCAAACGGCTCTGCGGTAAGGGTGTGACGAGGATGGGCTCCTACCTGGAGACGCTGCACCGTTCGGCGCGGATCGCCGACATCCCGGAGAGCGCCGAGGAGGGCTCCGAGGAGGTGGCCGGCGCGGAGGGGACGCCGGTGCGCGCGCCTCCGCCGCCGCGGGTCACCGGCCGGCGGCAGGGCAGGGCGCCGCTGCGGACCGCGTTCGGAGGTGTCGCCGACGGTCCTCCGGCGGTACCGGCGGGCGGAGGTTCTCCGACAGGACAGGAGCCGAGCAGCTCGGACGAGTCCTCTGAGGACAACAGCCAGGGCGCCGGGAGGTCGCCGGTGCCGTCCTCGCACATCTACATCGACATGCCGCCGCGGCGGCGGGCCGCCCCCGCCTGGAACTGCGCCTCAGGTGAGGGCGGTGTGCCGTCATAACTGGGACCGCAGGGACACCGGTGGGGTCATCTTCCCTCCCGACGAACAAACATCGGTGTTTTAGAGAGCCACCCAATCTTAGTAACATATATCGACTTTGGTGCCGAGCTGCATGGAAGCTTTCTTCCGCATTGCAGTAAACTGAATGCATAAATTACATCAACAATAAGAAAGGAGGAAGTTATCACAATGCGCTAAGTGGTTAACGTTTACAAAAGTGAGTTAAAGGTAGTGTGCCAGCTTTCTTGGACCGTATGGAGTTAATGGCCCAGATAAGGAGAACCGGATTTTTAGAACTTATCCATACCTTCAAAACTCATGGAAACGTCTTAAATTCTTCAAATTTTGAGTAGGCCCCAGTGCGAAATTCGCCCCGACGGGTTGTCGGTCGTACCCCAACCACATTTCACACCACTATGAACAATAAATGCACACACTGAAATCGCTATTACCGATATGCTCATCCAATCAAGTTTCGATAAACCCGTTCATCATCATCTCCTGCGGTTTCGAACACGCCTGTTAGGTGGCTTCTGATGCTCGTCGAGGTCGGAATTTCCAAATACGCGTGGTGCGTCGGGCCGCGCGCTCTGACTTCGGCCAAGAAAAATGCGTCAGCTGATCATTGTCATTTCTGCCACTTGCGTGTGGTGAAATGGGGTCATAACTTATAAGACGGCTTTTTCATATCAATTATTTTACATAAAATCATATTTCAAACCATAAATAATGTTCGACAGCCAAATAAAAGAAACAATACCAATACGGGCTTACAGTTTAAGGCTCGACATTGTGTTGTCTACGATTAGACAGCTGATAACTCATTCCCGTACATCGTATGGTCGTAACACTATAATGACCTTTGCTTATTGTCACAAGTGCGCCGCATTCGCGATTGTTGCCCGACGCCTGTTTGCAGGTGAGCCCACTACAGTTGTTATCAGGGTTGTATACCAATCAAGTCGATTGAATTGATTGATTTGTTTCAACGCATATTTTGAGTTGATTGGATTGAGTCGATTGACTTTTCGAGATGACTGGTTGACTGACTCGTTTGACTTTAGCGACTGGTTGACTGATTTGATTCCCAAAAATTAGAGTGACTCGTATGATTGAGTCGATTGAATGGAAAGTTCAAATGTTTTAGTTGACGAAAAATAATGACACCAATTGATGACATCAAAGATCACAAAACTACACTGAAAACTGCTTGTCATCACAACTGCAAAATGGGGTACATGGCCAAATAAAGAACAGGGCCTAAACATGAACAGCCAACTTTGACTTTCAACTGCAATAACTGCTCCAATCCTGGTGATAGAACTTTTCGATGCACCTACCTACCTTTCTGCACTCAGCAGGAAACTTTTTTTTAAAATCCAGATGATAAAGTGCAAGGCCCTATATACTAATAAAGTGTGATTAATTAATAATTCACATCTCCACATCTCCTCAGAAACAACCCACTGAACTCTATAAATATCTGAAACCCTGAAACCCCTACAAAAATAACTGAAACAAAAGCGCCGTTTTCGTCTCGCTAATTACGTTTCTGTACCTAATTAATAGCTAATTTGCTGCATTGTTTAATTTGCAGCAGAACGTTTGTTGATCCTTTTCTCCTGAGAGCCTAAGCATAACATATTTGATATATTTCATTTTCCTTAAAATATTTTACCGAATATTATTAAGTGGTTTTATTTCAAATGAAATAATAATTGAAACGAAATTGGTGTTGTACAACCGATTTATTTTATGATGATCTACCATACTACATGATAATCAATGACGTCATCTTACCAAAAAATCAAAAGACGTAGAATAAGGATTTATAAAAGGCTAGCATACTTATTGGCAAAACGTTTTCTCGCACCGTGCCGTTTTCGCGTTTTAATTTTCCTCGTTCCTGCTTCCTTTGTCCTTAACTTATCCTGTGGTTCCAGAGTCCCTGTCCTCTCCATTTCCTTTTAAATATATTTTTAATCCTCATCCCTATCCCCCAGTCCTAACAGTTTCAAAATTTGTATTGCAATAATTTTTTTTTTTTGAATTCTTCACATAGGTACCTAGCATTGACATGCCACGTTCAGAGTCGTGGACCGCTAAATACTTCAAATATCTTCTTTCTTAATCTGACAACATCCCACGTCTCAAATGCACATTGTGTGGAAAGATTTTTCAGGCTGCCCGTCAGTCTCTGTCTAACCGAAACCGTCACATGCAGCCTGCAGGTAAGATATTTATTTCTATTTCCCTATGGTTAATATGTTATTTATGCATATTATCCATTAAAATACACATGGTGTAGGTTAAATGGCCAAATCACGAACACTGCCAAAATCTGAGCAGCCAACTTTCAACTGCAATATCTGATATTTAGTGTAAATGGAGTTGGAATATGGCCAAAATTAAATTGACAACTTTTAGGTGAAAGGTGGTGATTTGGGTTAAGGGGCGAGTCGACTACTGGGTTATTTTGCACCCATTAAATGAAACTTCTGCTCCAATTCTACCCATTGAACCTCAATATCATGATCCACCTGTCCATCACTAGGTATCCTTCCTAATTACATAGAAACTTTGAATGGCATGGCAATTTATAATTTTAAATGACAATATTTTTATGTTTCTTCTGTAGGTAGGTAGGTAGGTAGGTAGGTAGGTACATCAGACTGCTATGGACACTTTTCCAAGTTGGTGGGGCAAAAAACCTAATGTATGTCTTGGTTTGAGTCGTTTGATTGAGTTGATTGATTCCTTTTATTGTCGCGTTTGAGTCGATTGAATCGATTCCCGAAAACTGCTCTGACTTGATTGATTTGATTGGTTTCCCAAATTTGTCGTGATTGAATTGATTGCTATTGATTGAGTCGTATACAACCCTGGTTGTTATACATATCTAAAAACCGAAAAACTTTTAGGCGAAAAAGGCACTATTCCAGGCCCATTTTTGATTTTTTTTGCGATATTAGGTAAAAACAGAAGCTTCTTATCCTAGGAAAAATAAAATGGGAAATCTTTCAAAGGTGGCACACTACCTTTAACAAGCTTTCACTTCTAGGTATATCTGCTTCAGCCATTTGGAAATGCATTGAGCCGCCCAGACAATGGTGCGTGAAGAGAAAAGTGGCTTAAGTAATTACAGTTCTGGGACAGGGATTAATCAGTACACCACATGGCGTAATTTTATGGCGTTTTCACGGCCCAACAGAGCCGCTCTCTCATTACGCTCAGACAAACCTCCTCGTCACTATAAATGATAATGGGTATGTGACTTTCGTACCACTTCAGTAGCACGCTATACATATGTGCATAAAGCATGTTTTCATTCACATACTCATCTATTCCGATTAGTTAGAGAGCCTATACATATGCAGAATGCAGTCCGTTTAGTTTTTAGCCACCATTGGCCATATTCCGCCATATGCCTGCAGTGTGATTTATACGGCGTCCGTCATCACCCAGTTTGGTTTACTGTCGCGCTGCACGTGGCCCTGCCGTGGGCGGGGCGCCGGTAATGTGCGGTTTCGGGTGACCGGGCCGGGCACTGATGACCGTCCCGGTGACCTCTGGTGACCCGCCGGTGACCTCCGCGGGTCAGCCAGATCACAGGCCGCCGGTCGGTTGGAGCTCTCTCGCCATCCGGCGCCGGCTGCCGGCCGCGGCGGCACTAAACGGCCACTAATCGCCGGCTCGTCAACTGCAGGGCGGCTCGGCCGGCCGGCCGGATGGCACAGTGACCCTGTTTTGGGCGCGGAGCGCAGCCGGTCCGGCCGGTCCCACCTGACAGCCATGTGGCACCGACATGTGTTTACTAGAGAGAGCCGCCGTAATACGGCGATCGGTGTCGCTCCGGCTGTCACTCCGGTGTGATGGGAAAGTTATCTCTCATGCCGACCTGGAACTCAGCCGACATACTGACCAGTCACCACTGACTGGAAATTTTAGCTCATAAGCCAACCAGCTACTTAGCGTGCCGGGCTGCCTGAGCTTATATCACCGCTGCATCTTGAAATGACAGGGCCGTGAACCTTGTCAATCATCTGAATGACATTGAATTCCCGCTCTATTTGGAGTCCGGATCAGATAGGTGCACTGTCCGGGCGCCTGTTACCGCCGTTCGACACTGGTCCATTGTCCGTCAGCATTCACGAGCGCACCCCGTGAAGGACAGACAGCTGTAGGAGCGACCGGAGCCGGCGCACTTCTATCGGAACAGTGCTACGATATATCGAAGCATTGTTCCGATCAGCGTGACGAACTCTTTGTTATGATACCGGGGGGAGCCATGGTCTGCTTAGTGTTCATTCGGTTTGCACAGAGCTCGGGAAAACGAGAGAAAACGAAAACTCGATCGCAAAAAACGAACGATAACAAGCATCGTTCAGGCTTTCATGTTATTCCGTTACTTCTGAGAACAACTCCATATTTAGGCGTTGCTGTACCGGAGGAAGAATGCTTAAACTGGCGAGGGCTGGCTAGATGACATGTAATTCGTGACGCGGCCCCTATTTCATGTGCTGCATATATGTGTGCCCTGTCACTATTGCGGTAAAGCTGCGATGGAACATGGTTGATTATATACCGTAAGTTGTGGGAAAAGGCGTATTCCACAGACTGCGGTTATGGATGGTAAATAATCCAACTGCATGCATATAGTTAAAAAACTGATGCATGGTAAAGGCAATCCTGCAATCCTTCATAGTAAGCTCTATGTAACACTGGAGCTCGATGTATGAAGAGTATGTGGGCATGCGAGATCGGCCACGGCTCCGTTCCAGTTCATATCGCAGTCTCCGTCCGACTACCGTTCCTGGTGTTACCGTCCGGCCGCCAGTTGTAGTTTCCGGCGTCACCGCCGCCGCTAATGGCCGCTCCAAACGGCGCTGAGCGCCCTGGCCACCACTGCCGCCCGCCGCTGCTGTCCTGGTGGTGGTGGCCCGTTAGTGAGCCATTAGTGGCGCGGGCGGGCCGTCACCGCCGGCCACCGCCGCCCCGGACCGTCACACGGGTCCCACGGGTCCCTGAGGGCCCAACGTGGACACACACACACACACACACACACACACACACACACACACACACACGCATGTCCGTATGACTTCACAACAAAGTCCGTGCGGATATATACGGATGATCGAATCTCACAAAAGCCCCGCAAGGGCCCACGATGATTCCACGTGTCGCACGTGGGTCTCACGTGTCTCCATGACAATGGGTCACCGGTGACCGATATGTCACGTCGACACGTGTGTGGGTCACGCGATTCCCACGGCTGATGGCTGACTGCTGGACTCGGCTGGACTCCTTTGGACTCAGTCCACTGAAGGTATACTTCATGGAAGGATTTTTGAAACTGCACAGCGTGTGAATGCACTGACATTTGAAGAAGGCCGGCCTGAATGCTACCGGATTAAAGATTATCCGTTTCGTGCCCAAGGCCGATTTTATTATGCACAAAAACCGAGCGCTGCAACTGCAACCTCGAACGTATTTGCAGTAAACTATCACTGGATGCAACTGAAGCGCTCATCATATGTGCTTAAAAATGATTAATCTGACAGCCAAATGATGTCGCACATTTTATGTGGTTTTTAACCAGTTGCGTTCACTTCGGCGACCTTGGGCTGGATGCTCCGACGTACTGAAGACTCACAATTTCGACACGAATTCTACTGGTCGATTAGCAAGCATTTGGGACGGTCCGACGTCTGTATACCAGTTATACCCCCTTTAATGTCGCGTGGCATCACTGACGAAATCTCCCGCATCTGTGCTGGTAAGTGCAGCGTCAGCTGCCCTGCAGTTGCGCCGTAAAACCAGCAAAGGATGACCAGACTCCCGCGCTCCTCTCCGGTGTGTGGTGAGCTGCACTGAGGCGGCTAAGTCGGTCAGGACGACAGCTGGTGTAGCTGAGATCGGGGGCGAGCCGTCACGGTTCGCAGTTGGTGATCAGTGGTGACACAGAGGCGCTGTCTTCGAACAGCTGCATGCGGGTATGTCCGAGGACGATATATTTGTCAATGCACCGTTGTTCTACATTGATGCAGTTTCAAGTTTCAATGAGTGGCCTCAGCACGCTTCGGGCTACTTGCAGTTGTGCTCACACTTCCTCACGCCTCGAACCTCCCAGATCCTCCCGCCAGACTCCTCACGCTTCACTGCATCTCTCCCGAGCCCAGGCTCCTCTCATCTATCGAGACCTCAGACCGAAGCACACTCCACCGATGGTCGATCACAGTTGTTTGTCTATTAGCCCGGTGGGAGGCGGCGCAATTACAGCGGCGACGCCTCCCGTGACGGACCGATGACGGAGCGGTGATGGCACGGCGACGCCTCTGATGACGGAGCGATGTCGCCTGTTATGATGGAGCGATGACGCCTCCTGTGATGGCTGGAACGCGTGAGTTGCCATCATTTCGTCACGGCACGACGTTTTCCCGTCCAGCAAGACCGTCGGAAACCACAGACTGCCTGAACACTGAACAGACCCCATACGCAGTGATGGTTCAGTTTACTGCTGAAATCCAGCGACCCGACACGATCACCACCAATAAAGGGGTTAAATATCTCAGCCGAGTTTCACTGCACAGGGAAAGCTTTGGTTTCATAATGCCTCCATTGAATAGTTTCGCAATAGAACTTAGCGGCCATCTACTAAAGCAATTATTTTGCCATTGCTGGTAGGTTAGGAAACAACATTCACTATTCATGCACGGTCAATACTTATGCTGCCCTAATTTCGCTAGCTTGTGCAGTTACCACATTTACGTCAATATATTGTCAGTCACCGTTCCAAATTGTCATCGCTCTGGTTATTAAGGCCAGCACGACCCGTCGAAAGCCTGCCAACTGGCGCCGGCTTGCCAATAAAACTCGTGAACAGCGTTCACACAAACATGTTACACTCTGGCGAGCATGAACGCTGTCCCGATTCGCCGGTTCCAGAGAAAAGCCGGTCTATAACCGGCGCCCGTCTAAGGTTTTATCCCATTGTGATGCGTCACACTGCACGGCGGCGCCATTCTGCAGTTCAGCCGTCCGTTTACAGCGGCACAAGCCGTTATCACGGACGCACCTCGTCACAGCCAACTCTGTCACACCCCTCCACCTCTCAGCCGTCAGCCGGCGAGCCGTGGCGGCGACAGGCCATCCCGACCGTCCGCCGAGCGGCGCGGAACAGCGCGCGGAAACGGGCGGAACAGCGTCGGTTCCGGCCGGCCTGCGGCGGGGTGCGCTCGGCAGCCCGCGCCGTGACCAGGATTTCACGGGCCGACTGAGGCCGCCGCTCGTCACCGGAGCAGACGGCCGGCCGCTGACCTCTCTGTGAACGTCCTCTCGGCACCATGGCGGCAGCGCGGGCCGTGCGCCGCGCACGTGCGTGCCGACAGGCCGGTGACGCGACCAAAGTGCGCCGGCATGGCTCCGAGAGAGCGTGACTGGCTCACGGAGACGACAGGAAGACGGGACACCGGAAACGACACACACTGAACAGCGGCTATCAATCACACGACAAAATACGGTGACAGTGCATAAACATGTTGAACTTGGTGAATGACCACCCTTGGGCTGGAGGAATCGCCTGCTGGTGATTTGTTCGTGGTGGCTAATGACTATTGCATGTTGAATGTCAGGTGACATTAATCAATGGATAATTAATTACCTTCTTAATGTAGACGGCTAAACTCAGGAGATCGCCTTCTTCTCAACAGCTGTTTTAGAATAACAAGTTTTAGCTTATACACCCTGCATATAAACTTGTTACCCTATACCGGGAGGGTGCAGATTGAACATCAATCTCCTCATGGGGTCACGTCACAGTTCCGTTACGCTGAAGAGCACTGCGTAATGAAGCGAGGCTGGAGGCATCTGTGATTGCGAAACATGAGCACCCCATCCCGTGGTTGTGACCCAAAAGCTTCACCAACCGATGACCGCTGATATATAGGGTGAAGAACTCCATTATCGAGCACTGCTGGTGCAACTCTCGGCTCAGCGGGCATTCCGTTATGCCGTTGGACATAGCCGACTGGTCAGTGCCGTCACATCCACTGGGGATACCGGGGCAGGCAGACTTCTATCGGTTATTCGTTACGCTGTGTGGGTACTCAGCGGCGGAACGCTATATGAGCACGTTGCTCTGATCGATTGCAGCGAGCATGGGTACGGTTAGCGGACGGCGTCTGCAGTGCATGGAACTTCCGGGAGGGGAGCCATGATGAGTCCAGACATATCCACTTTTATTCTCTTCGTCTTCTTCCCTTTATCTTTTTTTTTTACTTTGACTGACTTCCCTATCTTCAGCTCAATATCCTACTGATCACCAGCTACGAAGCGTACACAGTCCGAAGTCCAATAAAAAGCATACACATTACACTCGAACATAAAAATACCCATAAGACAGGAAATCCTCAGTCAACGCCCTTGATATGATACCCTTGAACTTCAGACCCCGCAGCACCGCTTGAGGGCGACTGGTGCCGTGGCCTCAGGCAGTTTCCACAATATGCCATAGCAAGGCACCGAGAGCCAGTGCGTCTCAGGCGCAGTCATGATGGCTAATTGGCTGTTTGGTAGCATGATGTGCGGATTTTAGCCACCATATTTACGACCCATTACACCTGACTGTTCTTCAAGACCGGTTTCATGATGGATACATTTAGTTCCTTGAGCCTTATAACCAAAACGGATGACAAAAGCGCCACGTCTGAATGTGGAAATCACATGTAGGTTACGAGGAAAACCTCCAAAACAATGGCGGTTGGATAAAACTGCTGTCTGCACCTCGGCCGTTAAATATATTACGGCTCGCCGTGCCGACTGTCGCATACGGTCTCGGTCCGCGGCTGTCCATCAGCTCGGTCCGGTGACGTTCTGGGTCGGGCGCCGGGTCGCGGCTCGGGTGGCGGGTCGCGGGTCAGGTGACGCCACCCGGCCGGCTCGGCCGCTCGGCCGGCGGTGCGCCGACCCGTGCCGCCGACAGCATCTCGGGAGCCGAGACAATCCCCGAGACTCCGTATTGTTTCCTGCCGGCTGTGACCGGCGCGGCGCGTCACGTGATGCACCTTGTGACGGTGTGTGACGCTGCCAGGTCAGGTGACGGTCGTGTCACGGCTGGGGCCACCGCTGACCGCTATAGCCGTCGGCGTGCACGGAAGCCGAGCCGGGGAGGCGAGCCGCGCACTGCGCAGTGGGCTCCGCCGGCAGACAGGCGCCCGTTCAGTCCCACCACGACCACCACGCCCGCTTCCCTGGACTATCGGTGTGGTGGGAAGTTTGTTTGTTTTGTTGGGTTAGGCCCTTTCGGTCGACAAGACCATTGCAGAGCCGGAAGGATGATAGGAAATAGGGGGAGACATTGGTCTGGGCAGGCACCCTAGTGAGTCGCCGGGGCTGAGCCCGTCCAGAGGACAGGCCACCCAGCCCCAAGGCACTCACTGCACCCGGCTACGGGGTGCGCTCCCTCGGGAGCAGCGGTGCCGCTCCAAGGGAGCAGCCCGCATGAGATAAAGTTGCCTGCCCAGCCCGGAAGAGGGTTGTGGCGTGGAGGAGAAAGATTTCAGTATCCTGAGGATAGAAGCACGGACAGGTCTTTGGGAAGTCACCGCCATATGACTGTCATTCGTACCTGGGTTTGCGGTCGCCGTCAGGACCGGCGGCGCTGTCGGCGGGTTCGCTCCGGTTCCGGCCGCCCCGCCGCCATGTGCGCAGCCCGTATGATGGTGGTTAGACTGACAGACAGGTGTCAGTGACTCAGGTGATCAGCCCCGCCCGCACGGCAGACAGGAGGGACGCCAGCCACCGGTAAATGACCCTTCAGCACGGCAGGCCGGCATTATCAAACGTGCTGTGCGATCGCAGATCGGATACTTTTGCGGCAGTGTCCCGGACACTTGATGGTTTGGACAGTAGTCACACCCGACAACAGATTCCCAATCCCGGCCAGTTTAGACACACTAACAGCAGTGTTCCGGACACTTTGGACACACGGACAGTGGCACTTATAGCACCTCACTTCCAGTGGCTAATTGCGGGACATTCCAAGACGTCACCTGATTGCTCGGTTCCGGCAGTCATATGACGAGCTCGGGTTTTGTGTGGTACTGTTGCGATTAAAGTCGCCGTGTGACAAACAGTGCCAGTTTTTACCGAGCAGGACCCTCCTAACCGCATCAATGGGATTTAAACGTTTTATAGCAGCCTGGTTTTTACTGGGATCAATTAGGTACACTGTATTTTACGAGGAAAACAAGCGCTGATGAATTTATACTTATATCTTGAAGCTAACTGGACATTGCGAAAAACGTTTTTTCAGCACAACAGGATGTAAGCGATAGAGGTATTGTTCGGCGTTCGTTGATCGAACGAATGCATTGGCCCATATACTGACGGCATACCTTTTATGTATAAATAGAGCTAGAGCTCTTCAAGTGGACACTAACAAATACCTTGCTACATTACTAGCACAATGTTAATGCGTGGACCCATGCCAAACCGACGTCGAAAGGTCCGATCTCCGCACATCCTCCTGTTAGGGACTTGCGGAGACAATTCATGCATACACGCGCCTCTCGACTTTTCGTGCCAGCTCTGGCAGCCCTCAGAATGCAGAGCCGGGTCGTATAAATCACCTCCTCAGTCCGTGTTCTCACCGCCGCGTCGGTCCGCGTCTGTCGGCAGGCTCGGAGCCGGAGAGTGAGGGCCGGCCGGGTGTCCGGCGCCGTCCGGCGCCCTGCTCGGCGGGCCTGCTGCGGCCCTGCAGCTGCCGCGCGCGCCACTGCGCCGCCGCCGCCGCCGAGCTCGACCCGTGGGACCACCGCGCCATCGAGTACGTCATGGTGCCCAAGTCGCAGTACCTGTCGCTGTACCGGGCCAACCGGCTGCTGCGCGACCCGTGCTGCTGCCAGGGCCTCGGGCGCGCCAGCAAACTGTGCGACAACTGCCTCCGGCCGACCGTGCTGCTCCGCTCACCGTCACCCGCCTCGGCAGCCGGGGTGGGCGGCAGCGGGGGTGGCAGCGGCGGGATCACCAGTGACGCCGCCGGCAGCACCAGCAGCAGCGGCGTCAGCAGCATCCACGGCAGGCGGACGGCCGCGCCCGCACCGGCGCCGGCACAGCGAGCGCAGTAAGTCAGCGGCGGGTCTTAAATCTGCGGTACCTGCTGTACCGCATGAAAATTTAAAATTGAATTATTTGCTTCAGCTTATTGCCCATGACACAGACTTAGCAAAAACGACTTCAGTGTGCATATATTCATCGACTTTTTAGTTACACCAAAGCACCTGCTATCGTTCTAAAGGTTGAGAAGCAAGAGTGCAACAAAAAAGCAATGCTCTCGGTAAGCCAGCTCGTGGACGAAAAAAAATGCAATAGAAAGATGTCCGATGAACGTTTCCCTCGCAGGACGCTGCTGCCGCGTCTGACCAAGAGTCAGCCGGCGGGGAAGAAGGCGGCGCGGCACACCCGGTTCTCCAGTCAGGAGCTGCTGCTGGATTACGACTCTGACCAGCAGGTGCTCCGGCGCGAGCCGCCCGTCAGAGAAAAGGCGCACAGGTGGGTGGCGACAACGGCTTGTCCAAAAACGATTGTCAATGTCCAGATACGACCGATTTCAGAGTATGCCTTCTGTCGCAGCCTAAAAAACGAAATAACGCAGTTTTATATCGCGAAGAATAGAAATATACATTTTTAATTCGCAGTACAAAACAAAAAGAAAGTGTTGGCTGGGCAGTGGACACTGCTGATGTAACGTGCGTATACCGAAAGTCGCATAGCCGTGTACTTTTATACTCGTGAGTTGTATAAATGTGAACCGCGAGTCATTAAGGTGTCAGTAGTACGTGAGTGTACCGTGAGTTGTATAACCGTGAGTCGTATTACCGCCAATGTCACATCGTATCTCGATTCTCGAGCGTACCGTGAGTCGCATACTCATAACTATGTCGTATAACCGTCCCTGTCTATCCCTTGCCGCCAGCTCTCGGGCGGGGATCGTGCTGGCCGGTAACTGCCACGTGCCTCTGGACAGTGGCAGCGGCACCACTCTGCGGCGGGGGCCGATGAAGCTCGACTACACCGACAGCTGGAGGTCGCTGTCGCGCAACACCAGCTCCCCTGCCGGCAGCTGCGGCGGCTCGCGGTGACGGCTGCGGCCCCAGAGAGAGAAGTAACCACAGCTCTTAGCGACAGTTGCATCTCCCCTGCCGGCAGCTGCGGCGGGTCACGGTGACGGCTGCGGCTCGAGGGAGAGTTGCAAGCCCTGGCTGGAAGAAGCTACAGCTCCTAGTGACAGTTATAGCCCCCGGTGGTCAGCAACTGCAGCTTCCATCGGCAGCAGGGACAACTCCCGGCGGGAAGTAGCTGCAGCTCTTAGTGACAGCTGCTTCACGGCTGCAGCCTGCAGGTCCCGGCGGAAAGTAGCTGTAGCTCTCAGCGGCATCTGCAGCTCCCATTGACAACTAACCGGGACATGTTTGTCAATTACCGCTCGAGTATACATATGTGTGGAGTTGTGGACGAATGTATGAACGCATGAGCATTTGTTTGAAAGGTGAATGCAATGACTGGTGTTAGTTGATTGTGTGATATTGAAGTTGTGACTTATTGTTCTATCAATTGTTATCCATACATCGTGATGGTTCCTCTTTATATCCGGTTCGATTGCATTAGCTGCAGCCCGTCTGCTTTTTATGTGTCGTGTCCTTATGGTCGTATATCTTATATTGGTAGGTATCCTGATAAAAGAAATGCGTTCGTATGCGATAATTAGTGCTTATCATGGTGTTGACTACAGAGACACGTGTATCAAACATTGATCGCAAGGCGAAGATGTATGCTGACGTTCATTTACAATTTACAACATAGTTATGCAGTTACGGTTTCTTTCGGAGGCGTGCTTTCTGCAATGCGTCTTGCTGAGCTATTATCAATACATGTTTTGAGCCGAATAGTTTTATTACTTTTATTGGCTTTCGACGCTGTCTCTCCTTGAAACTAAGATATGAGATTAATCATCAAAGATATTTTTTATCAAATGTGACCCATGAAGACAAAAATAATTACCTGGTGATCTATCGATCATATTGTGAAAAAGATGTTTTGTGCAGCCCATTAGTGAATATTGAGTATGAATGTTCAAATGAAGTTTATCACAATTCACAGTACGACGCAGCGTCGCGGTGAAAGGACACCGTCCCGCTGTCGGCAGTTTGGTCTCACGATGGATGGCCCGCCGGGGTAACCACGCTCGCTGGCGCGCGGCCCGAGCAGGATTTTCGGTGGTTGGTTTGAGGCTGAACAGTTCCCGAACGTCGGCAAAAAGCGCCTCTCACACAGGCCGTTTTGGCCCATCCTTTCACAGGCGGTGTGAACACGTGGGACCGCAGTGATGCAATGGGCGCAAAACACTACTGTGGGCACAACCGCACCAATACGGGCCGCGGTCGGCAGACCACAGCGAACGTAATGTGCCGATTAACCATGGCTATTGGCTCTGAGCTCACTCATCAAATAAAATAGCCACCTCAGCGTGAACAATGAACATACCTAATTGCATGGGGCAGAGCCGTGCTTTTACGAAAAATGGTGTATCTTTTGCTATATTGATCAGTATTAGTGATTTTATCAGTCTCGTGTTTAAATCTCGTATTAAAGGAATGGTCCCATCAATACTCAATGGTCATTGTATTAAAGGGATGATCTCTTTAATACCATCACACTCATTTATTCACCAAATGGTAGGCGCTTTTTATTTTTTTTAGTTATAGTGATGTCCCTAAAACTGTGACTTCGGTCTTTCCGGGATTGAGCCTCACAGCCGGCCCATACGTCCAGCTTCCACTGCCGAGACAGCGACAGTCGGAGACGGAGGCGACAGACGCGGACCGTCACGCGTATCAGGCGCGCCGCTCTCTCCCGCCGCGGCAGCGATCTCTCGGCATTGTCCCACACCACAGCACCGCCGCGGGGGGTGTCTTATGTGGTCTGCACAGTCACGTGATTTCCTCTACCGTCATGTGACCGGCGAGAAGATCGAGTTCGATGAACCGCAGTGCAGCTTCAAAGACCGGCCATAAAGCACCATTCGGCATGAATTGTTGTGAGCCACGTGTGCTCTCACATTTTATCAACCAGTTCCCACGTAAGTTACCGCGGCGGATAGTCTGAGCCTTCATCAGGGAACGTCGGTGGTGCGAATCATGAGTTTGCAATGCTGTTGGGTAACTCGAGTTTAACGATGAGAACTGAAAAAAAAAACTTGTTAGGAACAAAAGACGCAAACATAAGGCCCAAAGAAGCCCGATAACCAGTAACACTTACCATTGAGACGTTATCCATGTCCCGGCATTGCTCGTCTATGGTCGCAGGATGGGCGGAGTCTGAGACTCTGAATCAGTTCTCTTCCGGTGGCGTCACAGCAGAGGTCGGGGTGCCCATGTTCCAGTACCGGCCCCCGACTGCGACCACGCGCGGTGAGGTGACCGCGGGCTGTGCCAGCGGGCCCGCGAGCTGCCGCGCCGTTACACGAGCCTTCTGCGCCGGAACTGTCGCACCACTCCGCCCGCGGGGGTCCGCCGATTACCAGCTGATAATGACGGTCAGCGAACAGCCGAGTGGTCTGCGCGCCCGCGCCGGGAGGGCCAGTGGATGATTTGTAGTGGACCATTTAGCCGCCGATAAACTGGGTGTGCTGGGCGTCATATCTTCGAAATCACAGCCTGCAGCCGGTGGCATTTTTAAACGGTAACACCATGGTATATGCGTTTTGTGCTGATCGAATGACTTGGTGCCGTTTTATTATCCCACAATTCGTTTCATGAACCAGGAGCTTCAATGTTCATCCAGCGTTAAGAACCTCGGCGTAATCATGGATCAGACTCTATCCTGGGATCTGCATGTGACTCGTGTTACCAGCCGATGTATAGGTATACTCATTGCTCTTTCACATGCTAAACATATCTTACCACCTGATGTCTTACCTCGCCTGATCGACGCGCTCGTGTTTTCACATATCCGCTATTGTGTACAAGTTTATGGCAGTGCTAACCTGACTGTGATTGCGAAAGTACAAAAAGTGTTTAATCTCGCCGCTAGAGTACTGTCAGGCCGCCGCAAATACGATCACATATCTGATGTACTTCGCGATTTGGAATGGCTAGATGCTCAACAGTTTGTGAAATTCTCTGACATATGTTTGCTTCATAAGATTTTGACGAGCGGTGAACCATGTGCAATTCGATCTAGTCTTTCATACAATCATGAGACCATCCATCGTACAACTCGACAGTCAGATCACTTGAACCCTGGACGTGCTCATAACAACCATGGAAAGAGACTTTTTACATATCGTGCCGCTAGCCTTTACAACCAATTCGTTATCAGTGAAAACATCGATGTCACTTCAATACGCATGCTTAAACGCCAGGTTCGTGCCGCAATTTACCGTCAGCACTGGCGGATCCAGGGGGGGGCATTAGGGGCATATGCCCCCCCCGACAGGAGCCTGGGGAGGGCATTCAGTACAAGTATGCCCCCCCCGTTCAGACTTACACTTCTTACGCCTATAACGAGGAACTAAATAAAAATGGTTTAGAAAGCCTTCCTAGTAACTACTTTTGTGATCAGAGTCGTTTTAGTCAGCGGCGCGAGAACTTCTTCAAGACTGGGGGGGCTGAACCATAATAGAGATCAACCTAGGGTACCCCCAAATCTAGTTTTCTCACCGGTTTTAGGCCACTTATTTTTCAGACTTTGGTCTTTTCAACAACAACAACAACAAAAAAAAAAAACGAAAAAATGCAAAAAGTGAGTCTTTCCGTCTCAGCTGAGTGAAGAAACTACCGTTCTGGCAACCTGGAATAAAGGTTTTAATCTGTCAAATGAGTTGCCGAGCCAGTGAAAGAGGTGGATTTTTCACTTACATGCTTTCTTCCTATGTGACCCACAACCCCTAATTTGGGAAGGACAAGCTGCCCAACGGTTCCTGGCCTCATCAAAAGTTGTGTGGACCGCCCCCACGGCCGCAGAATTGTGGGGGCAAGCTTCCCCCATTGCCCCCCTCCCCCGGTTCCCGCGCCTATGTATGAATCTATGAAATTAGGTATGTTGGTAGATTTCCGATTTCGATTCCTCCAGCTGGGGGGGAGGCTCAAATACATTACGAGCCCCCCCCCCCCCAGCTTTTCGGCTGGGGGGCTCAGCCCCCGCTAGTCCCCCCCCCCCCCTCCCGGTTCCCGCGCCACTGGTTTTAGTAACCTCAATTTAGTTGTCATTGCTTTATTTTGTCTAAAAATATGCTGCTTCTTAGTTCTAACCACAGGGAGTCATGCCGCTTCAACCCTTTTGACCGTATTGTCTAACGATGGCACTCATATTGCGCAAATCATGCAGGAATCGGCCGCCGCCTATGCTTGGGAATAGGGATGGTTAGAATATGATTTACCTGTATGGCCGCAGCCAGTGCAGCGTAACCAGGGGGGGGGGGGCACAAGGGGCGCGTGCCGCCTCATTAGATGCATGGTGCCCTATGGGCCCGAGAGACCCTGCAGTGCCAATTGGCCGCTCAGGGTCCAAGCGTGCCTTATTTCGACTGAGATAAGACCCGCAGGCCTCGTGAGGGCACCTCACAGAGTCACGGGCTCCTGAGTCACATCACACATCACACATCTCCATAAGGGCCCCACTCCGGCTTCTGAGGGCCCTGTGCTGGCCTCTGAGTGACCTTGCTGACCTATTAAGCGTCAGCTCTAATTAGGGTCCTGGCCCATACCCGCATGGAACGGCTCCACAGTTCCACACCAGTGTCTCTGAGGGCCCATAACGGCGCCTGTGAGGGTCTTACACCGGCGCCTTTGAGGGCCCAACACCGCCAATCTGAGGGACTAACACCAATATTTCTTAAGGCCCTACATCGGCGGCGGCTCTGAGGGCCCCACACTGGCGCCTCTGAAGGTCTTTCACAGGCGCATCTGACGGCTACCTACCTGCACTCTGTGGGCCCCACACTGGTGAGTCTGAGGGCTCCCAGTGACGCCTGAGAGTACCACGCCGGTCTCCAGAATCCCGCAAGGCTCCTGAAACCCTCTGCTGGCCCTTGCTGGTCTCTTGAAGACCCCTTGCCCCCATGCATGTGTCTCTGAGGAGTGAGGACTCCCACAACGATGCCTTTGAAAGTCTTCACCGGCGACTGTGAGGGCACACAGACGCGTCTGAGGGCCTTACACCGCCACCTCTGAGACACCAGTGTCTCCTGAGGCCCACATCGGCGACTCTCAGGGTCCCACACCGGCGCCTCTGGGGCCCCACACCAGTGCCTCTGGCAGCCAGCCACCGGTAACTCTGTAGGTCCTACACCGGTGACTATGAGGGCCCCACCGGCGTCTGAGAGTACCATGCCGATCTCTAAGGATTCCACAGGGCTCCTGAAGACACTTGCCGGCCTGTGAAGGCCCATTGTTGACATCATACGGCCTGTTACCGGCCTCTGAGGGCCCTTTGTCGGTCTCTGAGAGGTCCTACTGGGTTATTAAGCATTCGCATTTCGCACCAACAACTCCAAGGGCCCCACACACAGCCATCTGTGAATGGTGTGGGCTTAGCGCCACACCAGTGTCTGAGGCACCACAACGACGTCCATGTGAGGGCCTCACACCAGCACCTTAGAGGGCCCACACGGGCTCCTTTGTGGTTCCTGCACCAGTGCCTCTGAGGGCCCCACACCACTGCCTCTGGGGAACCCACACCGATACCTTTGATGGTCCCACGCTAGCACCTCTTAAGGTTCCACACCGGCAGCCCTGGGTCGGCTCTATACACCAGTCATTCTGAGGGGCTGAGGGCCCCAACGGCCCCACCAATTTTCGTCGATTTCTGGCGCTGCCCGGGTATTTGTCCCAAATGCCTCCTCCTCCTGGATCTGCCAATGGGGGTCAGGTGTCCTACCATTTCTGTTTTTTTTTTTTTTTAGAAAAAAAACTCGTGTCAGGGCTATGACGAAAAATAAGTGGCCTAAATCCGATGAGAAAACAGGATTTGGGGGTACCCTAGGTTTGGCTCCGTGACCTGGTATGCCCCCCCCCGCGCTGAACCCCTGGATCCGCCAGTGTTACCGTGTGTGATTATCATGTATGACGACGGTCTATGAATAGCCCTGTACTGTGGAATGACCGGATTATGTGAAATAAATGAAATAAATAAATAAATTATTTATGCATGTAGGCATTAGTGACCTCCCGCATGCAATGATGCAAGCATGCCTATTACTCGAGTGAGCCTTTGTTTAGGCTTTCCTGCGCGGCAGCGCGTTTGTATTTGTAGTTGTATTGCGTTCGCACATATTCTCGAATTTACTATAAAACAACTCGTAACTGTCCGGTCATTATATTTCTGTGCTCACCATGGGCATGCTCACATCACCTTAAAACATCAGTACAGCCAGCTTGGCGCGTCAAAACAATAGGTACACTTTCCAATGTCACTGATAAAAATCTCATAACACAAACACGCATATCCTCTGGCGAATTGGCGCAGATCTATCACTTGGCTGCTCGGAGCAGCGCCGGCACAACATGACTAGATGGGGCGTCTCGAAATCCATAAGATTCACCGGCGAACGCCTCAGGTAACCCGTCTAATCTCGAACACACCTCAGGTTGTCATAAGCTGTCCATAATGTCCAGTCCTCCCTGAAACAGACGAAACAAGCTGTCAGCATGGAGCAGTTCAGCAATGTCGTTTTCACATGTCATATGACATAAGGGACAAATTTTGCGCGAGGCCAAACTGCGCGAATTAATCATCAATGACCATCTGCCAAATGATTCGAAAGAAGTAATAGGTATATACGGTTTGTCCCGAAACTAAACGGTGACATATAGCCGTAGGCACGAAAATTGTTTTAGGTATTTGGATTACGTTTAGGAAACATGCTGATCAAATTATGCCGCAATATCTAAATAATTAAACGGCAACGGCATACCATTCGTCAACAGTCAATAAGATATTCATAGTCTTCACCGTTTGAATTTATGAATAACCTCGTTAATTCATTCATTCACTCATTCATTCATTCGCTCATGTTTTTACCATCAATCGTTTGATCTTTCGTTCATCCATTCCATCAGCATTTGTTTGTTCGCTCGTTCGTTCGTTCGTTCATTCGTTCGTTCGTTCGTTCGTTCATTCGTTCGTTCGTTCGTTCCCTCTTTCACTCGTCCATTCATTCATTCATTCATTCATTCATTCATTCATTCATTCATTCATTCATTCATTCATTCATTCATTCATCCATCCATCCATCCATCCATCCATCCATCCATCCATCCATCCATCCATCCATCCATCCATCCATCCATCCATCCATCCATCCATCCATCCATCCATCCATCCATCCATCCATCCATCCATCCATCCATTCATTCATTCATTCATTCATTCATTCATTCATTCATTCATTCATTCATTCATTCATCCATCCATCCATCCATCCATCCATCCATCCATCCATCCATCCATCCATCCATCCATCCATCCATCCATCCATCCATCCATCCATCCATCCATCCATCCATCCATCCATCCATCCATCCATCCATCCATCCATCCATCCATCCATTCATTCATTCATTCATTCATTCATTCATTCATTCATTCATTAATTCATTCATTCATTCATTCATTCATTCATTCATTCATTCATACATTCATTCATGCATTCATTCATTCATTCATTTGCAACTTTTTTCTTAAGCACAGCATTAATGTGAAGTTACTCACCCTGGTCTGTGGACGTATTTACACGCTGACCCCCGCTCGCACGGACAGGTGGCGTAGATGGGCACGGGCAGGTTGGCCGGCAGCGCCTGACACCGCTGGCCGACCGGGGTGCGGGGCCGACACACGGTCCCAGAGCTGAGACGGGCGCAGCACGAGTCGGAGTCGCAGTCGGTGTCCGAGCGGCACTCGGACACTGCCGGCGGAGACGGGGGAAGACGATCAGAGACGGTCAGAGACGGGAGGAGACGGGAGGAGACGGTCAGAGACGGGACGAGACGGTCAGAGACGGGTCAGACAGAAGTCAGAGACGGGTCAGATACTGGACAGAGACGGGTCCAACACTGGACAGAGACGGGTCAGAAACCAGGCAGAGACGGGTCCGATACTAGTCGAAGACGGGTCAGATGCGGGTCAGAGACAGGCACGATAGATTAGAGAATAATCAGACCGCGGAAGATACGGATTGAATAAACACGAATCAGCGATGGCCAAGCCATGGACTAGATATTCACAAAACAAACTACGCCGAAAGCGGGAAAACAAAAAAACAGACATAGGGAATACAGAACAAAGTACGGGACAAATATAGACGTTCCAAAAACATGGCACTGTTTTCACACCCCCTTCGCACCATTCCCTCACTCCCGCCCCCTCCCCCTCCCCCTCCATCCCGTGCGACGTACCCAGCTCCTTCTTCTCCTTGTGCTGTCGCCTCTGGCAGTGACCCAGTGTACAGGAGCTGCTGCGGCCGCGGCACTGGCCGTCCCGGGAGCACGGCTGGCCGGGCCGCCGGCGCCGCTGACACGTGCCAGTCTCCGAGTCACAAAACCTGCCGCGGCCACACACCTGGTCCGACAGACAGCTCCGCTCACTGGAGCGCTCCGAGGCCATCTGAAACAGAGGTCAGGTCACAGGTCAGGTCACAGGTCAGGTCACAGGTCAGGTCACTGGTCAGGTCACAGGTTATCAGGTCACAGGTTATCAGGCCACAGGTCAGGTCACAGGCAGGGTTGTATACGACTCAATCAATAGCAATCAATTCAATCACGACAAATTTGGGAAACCAATCAAATCAATCAAGTCAGAGCAGTTTTCGGGAATCGATTCAATCGACTCAAACGCGACAATAAAAGGAATCAATCAACTCAATCAAACGACTCAAACCAAGACATACATTAGGTTTTTTGCCCCACCAACTTGGAAAAGTGTCCATAGCAGTCTGATGTACCTACCTACCTACCTACCTACCTACCTACAGAAGAAACATAAAAATATTGTCATTTAAAATTATAAATTGCCATGCCATTCAAAGTTTCTATGTAATTAGGAAGGATACCTAGTGATGGACAGGTGGATCATGATATTGAGGTTCAATGGGTAGAATTGGAGCAGAAGTTTCATTTAATGGGTGCAAAATAACCCAGTAGTCGACTCGCCCCTTAACCCAAATCACCACCTTTCACCTAAAAGTTGTCAATTTAATTTTGGCCATATTCCAACTCCATTTACACTAAATATCAGATATTGCAGTTGAAAGTTGGCTGCTCAGATTTTGGCAGTGTTCGTGATTTGGCCATTTAACCTACACCATGTGTATTTTAATGGATAATATGCATAAATAACATATTAACCATAGGGAAATAGAAATAAATATCTTACCTGCAGGCTGCATGTGACGGTTTCGGTTAGACAGAGACTGACGGGCAGCCTGAAAAATCTTTCCACACAATGTGCATTTGAGACGTGGGATGTTGTCAGATTAAGAAAGAAGATATTTGAAGTATTTAGCGGTCCACGACTCTGAACGTGGCATGTCAATGCTAGGTACCTATGTGAAGAATTCAAAAAAAAAAAATTATTGCAATACAAATTTTGAAACTGTTAGGACTGGGGGATAGGGATGAGGATTAAAAATATATTTAAAAGGAAATGGAGAGGACAGGGACTCTGGAACCACAGGATAAGTTAAGGACAAAGGAAGCAGGAACGAGGAAAATTAAAACGCGAAAACGGCACGGTGCGAGAAAACGTTTTGCCAATAAGTATGCTAGCCTTTTATAAATCCTTATTCTACGTCTTTTGATTTTTTGGTAAGATGACGTCATTGATTATCATGTAGTATGGTAGATCATCATAAAATAAATCGGTTGTACAACACCAATTTCGTTTCAATTATTATTTCATTTGAAATAAAACCACTTAATAATATTCGGTAAAATATTTTAAGGAAAATGAAATATATCAAATATGTTATGCTTAGGCTCTCAGGAGAAAAGGATCAACAAACGTTCTGCTGCAAATTAAACAATGCAGCAAATTAGCTATTAATTAGGTACAGAAACGTAATTAGCGAGACGAAAACGGCGCTTTTGTTTCAGTTATTTTTGTAGGGGTTTCAGGGTTTCAGATATTTATAGAGTTCAGTGGGTTGTTTCTGAGGAGATGTGGAGATGTGAATTATTAATTAATCACACTTTATTAGTATATAGGGCCTTGCACTTTATCATCTGGATTTTAAAAAAAAGTTTCCTGCTGAGTGCAGAAAGGTAGGTAGGTGCATCGAAAAGTTCTATCACCAGGATTGGAGCAGTTATTGCAGTTGAAAGTCAAAGTTGGCTGTTCATGTTTAGGCCCTGTTCTTTATTTGGCCATGTACCCCATTTTGCAGTTGTGATGACAAGCAGTTTTCAGTGTAGTTTTGTGATCTTTGATGTCATCAATTGGTGTCATTATTTTTCGTCAACTAAAACATTTGAACTTTCCATTCAATCGACTCAATCATACGAGTCACTCTAATTTTTGGGAATCAAATCAGTCAACCAGTCGCTAAAGTCAAACGAGTCAGTCAACCAGTCATCTCGAAAAGTCAATCGACTCAATCCAATCAACTCAAAATACGCGTTGAAACAAATCAATCAATTCAATCGACTTGATTGGTATACAACCCTGGTCACAGGTCAGGTCACAGGTCAGGTCATAGATGAAGACACTGGTCAGATCACTGATCAGATCATTCAGCTCAATGACCATGCTACCGTTCAGGTTACCAGTCCGGTCACTGATCAGATCGTTTTTTACCGACGGTGCCAGTGGTCAGGTTACCACTGTCGGGTCACCGGTCAGGTCACATCACTGGTCAAATTACAAGTAAAACGGCATTGGATATAGGGTCCAGTTTATGTGAGCGCTCAAAAGGCAAAACGTCAGCCCTGCAGATGCTAGCATATTCCGGGCATCGCTTTCGGGGGGGGGGGGGGGGGAGGGGACGTTTAATGCCCTCTGCCGAAAACTCCTGAACCAATAAACAATCAAGTGAGACTCATCGGAGAGAACACTAGCGAAAAAAAAGAACTGGCAATCACGTTTTTAAGCGACGTCTTAGCTGTTTAGGTATGCGATTTATGCAACGCTTTGTTTCCAAGAAGGTTGAAGTACCTAAATATATATTTGATGACCTTTTATGATCTCGGTAGTGACCTGATGAGGACATAGCCCCAGAACGTTTGAAAATAATGGTTCTGTCGATTGGTTCTCCTTTTTTCTTAGTTTTCGATAAAATCAAATGAAGCAAACGTTCTAATTTTAAACTGGCTTGAGCTCTCATCTGGACGCCGATAAAAAGGAAACGAAACTTTCAAATATGTTTTATGTAGGAACAGTGAAATATTATACTCTATTTCTCAGGTCCAATTCATTTCGCTCTCACGGTTATCCGTATTCGAAAATGGTGCCGTTTACAATTCATTCGCCATTTTTCGTCTAGCAATGCACCTTTTCGGCCATTGCCGGACTCAGGCGATTATCTTCCTCCAGTGCATGTAACAGGTAGGGAATTCAAACGTCAATACAACTTTTCTCGACAGTAACCACGTTTGCTATCAATAAGAAGGGAAAAGACCGGGCTCCAGAATCCCTCGGGGCAGCACGCGCCCACCGTACAGATACTGATCGAGGTCTGCCCGTCTGCCGGGACGGATAGCTTATCCGTGGGATAGCCTAAGCCGCTTTGGCGCTGGCAAGAAAATTACATGACAGGTTACAAGGCGATGAGGACCGACTTGTCAGCTTACTGACAGCCCAGTGTAAATGCCCGTGACCAGAGATTCTCACGCCAATAAATGCAGCTTAATTCGTGTACGGTGAATCACGCACCAATGGTGCTGCAGGGAGTCAGCTGGATAACCCGATGCACAGTAGTATTGTTTGCCCATTTAAAAATTACCACTATTGTTTCAATGGTTATAGGTAAGTGAACAGTCGGTCATTAAAAATTTTGCTTATGACGTATTCAGCATACTGCAACATTTACGTTTAAACATGCTCGGATTAATTACTTCCTTCTTCCTTCCTCCCATCCCACGAAGTCCATCTATGTGAAAACAAAACCGAGTAAGCGCCCAAGGAGCAATGCTAAAAAACAAGCCATATAAGTGTTTTATGAACGTGTAGCGTTGAATTATTTCACTCCGATTCGGGAAAAGTAAACTATAGAAAACCCGATGCGTAATGTAAATGCCTCTTTCATTATACCGGTAACGGCAACAGCATTCTGAAGCTGTAGCCGGTATAACCCGCAACCCGCAACCCAACATCGCTACTTACCATTTCGGCCAGGAGTTTGGCACTGTCCTCTTCAGTAGCACTATCCTCGGATAGCCTGGCACTGTGCCGCGGTACCAGGGAAGCGCTGAACCGCCGGCGACCGGCGGGTCGGTTCAGATCCTGGTCCTCGGCGCCTCCCTCACCTCCGGGACCGACAGAGGTCACACCCAGGTCCAGACCCAGCTCCAGCTCCAGGTCCAAATCGAGATCCAGCTCGGTCTCCGATCGGCCCGCGGCCCGCGTCCTCAGCTCGCCCACCGACTCACTGGCGGCCCGCACTGGTTCACCTGACCTGAGGTCACTGTCACTGGCGGCCCGGTCCGGCCCGGCGCCCCCGACCGAGTCCGTCGGCACCACAGGGTTCGAGAGCAGCAAACTGAACAGATACGCCTCCGAGAGCAGCACGCACAGGCTGAACACGAGGCAGCCGAGCGCCAGCCGACTGCCGGCCGGCATCGTGTCCGAGTGCTCGACCGTCCACTGGACACGCGCTCCCCCCTCCACTCGCTGCGGCCGCATCCAGCCGACTGACCACGGCTCTGGCCGGGCTCCCGTCCGTGCCCTGTCGTCCCCTGCCGCCCCTCCCGGCCCTCCCGGCTCACCTGGGAGGCGCCCCGCCGGCCGATCAGGCGCCCATTTGTCAGGGGCTGCTGAGGAGGCGGACCCACTGGGAGGCGCCCATCAGCCGGCGACACTGGACGGGCGCCCTCACCGCGGGACGCCCCGAGATCGGCCCGGCGCGGCGCCCACCGGAGCTCCCGTAATTGATTAATGAAGCAGAGGTGATTACGGAGCATGATCTCGACGGGGGGCAGCCGACGACGTCTGCTCGCCAGGGGACAAACAGAGCTGTCTCGTGCTCGCGCTGACCGTCACGTGCCCGCCTCTGACAGAGTGGAGGAGTGGGGAGAGGGGAGGAGGGGAGGCCATGAGAGAGGAAAAAATGGACGTATAACGCCGGATGTGGAGTGAGAGCAGCCATTAAGTAGGAAAAAGGAGAAAGATCGGTCCGAAAGAGTGAGTGGGCTGTGGTTATGTTGAAAAAAGAGCTGACAAACATATGTTTAGGTAACCTTATGTGGCGAAATGAATCACGAAACGAAACCTTCGTTGCGTCCAGGCGTTGACAGTTCACATGGGCATTGACTGCTTCGACAGCTGACTCTCCGAGCATCGAGGAGCGGAGATGATTGTAAGGTCTGATCGGTGTGTGCTGCAGGGGAGGGACGGCTAGGGCCTAGGGGACGACTGCCCGGCTACGTCGAACAGGGCGCCACCTGGTGGTGGGAGCCGGGCAGCTCGGCTCCTCACTACTGTCACCTGGCGGTGAGGTACATTAACATTACGGGTAAAATACTCATAGGCGGATAAAGAGACTTTCGAAGCAGTTGTCAACATTCGAGGCATTTCTTGATTAAACGTTCGTAAAACACCCTTTTTAAGCAGACAGGTTACCAATGCATGGTGCTATCTCGTATTGCTTTGTGAGGAATTTTCAGGCACATAAAGCCGGGTCTTATTTTATCCTCTGCTGCTTATTCTCCTCAATGATGCTTTCACTTTCACCGCGACTGATTGATGAAAAGTTTGCTCCTTGTTATTGTAAGCAGCGCTTTTGTACGTTTACCGTTTTAGTGAAACGGTTGCCGAGTAAACTGGTGCTCAGTAACGGTATGAAAGGTGAAAACATCTACAAAAACATGTACTATTTAACAACGAAGAGATATATTCAAAACGCCATTTTTTGTGTGTTCTATCCAGCTAGGCATGCTTTCACCAGAATTTAGTTTTTCGTAGAACGTCTACAGTCGATTTAGTAATATAGATGTACGTTTATGCGGTATGCCTGAAACAGACTCTTTCCGCAGTCAGGAAATCGCATGCGAGAGCCTATTCAAATACATGGAAGCACGCTCGCATCAATCGCACGCACCTCCCGGATGCGATTGATGCGGGAAGAATTATAATGTATTTGAATAGGCTCTCGCACCGCGATTTCCTGAACGCGGAAAGAGTTTGTTTCAGCCATAAGAATGTTGTTAGCATGGATAATGGATATGTTATATGTTGGAATAGACCGAGTAGGTATGCCAGAGACAGGTAATAAGAGACTGGAAGATGTATATTATTCAACAGGCCATGCACTTTCACGTCATTATGTGATTGGAGGCATAATATTCGGGTGCATCCCGTCTCACGTACTTCGTCACTCACGCGGGTCGCATTGCTGTATGTAAAACATTCATAAATCAACGACACATGACACCGTACGATCACCTCAGCAGGTATCAGTCGCTCGCTGCCTTCCAGAGTAATACACAATTGAACGTTTATTGCCCTCATCAGCTCCTGCGACACTCAACAAAACCGTCGAGGTCACGGGCTGTCAGCGAAATTGTCGCCGCAGTTACAGGCCACATATTCGCCTAACTCTCCTGAACTTCGCTTCAAGTCTCGGTGGTCCAGCAGCGCTCGCCGGTCCGCCGGTGTCCTATTCCTTCAGATTATCCAGCACCCAGTCCAGGTACTCCGTGACACGGGTGTAGATCCCAGGCACGTTCCTCGTCCCACAGCGCACAGAGCCGAACGACACGATTCCGATCTGGACAAACGGCAGCCGGCGGCCGGGCATGGAGAGTCCCACCAGCGGTCCGCCCGAGTCTCCCGAACAGGAGTCCTTGAGCCGCTCACCGCCGGCGCACAGCTGCGTGCGCCCGATGTTGGCGCGCCGCCGGAAGATGGGCACACACTCCTCGTGGGACAGCACCGGCAGGCGCACCTCCAGCAGCTTGGAGCTGCTCTCGCCGCCTGCCCAGAGGAGATCAGAGATGGGTCAGAAGGTGCACAACGGGTCGGGCAGGCCGGGTCAGGTCAGGTCAGGTCGAGTCAGGTCAGCTCGAGTCGGGTCAGGTCAGACCGGGTCGAGACGGGAGAACGGTGAACGGGTGGGTTAGTGCTGAAGCTGCCTAATGCTACATATAAAAAAAAAAATCGTTTAACCTGGTTCAATGAAATACTTTTTCACCAAAACGTCAGTAAATGTTTCGATAGACGTGTTTCTCGTATTTCTTTTTATCGATGTGTAGGAAATTAAATTCAGTTTCAAATCGTGCGACAGGAAAGGTCGAGGTGTAGGCTTAGTGTCGGTTGTTATATTTTTACCACACTTAATTGTTTTATCCTCTGTTTCATGTCCTATGTAAATTGTTATTTATGCAGGAATAATAGCCCCATTATCGGATCATATATCTGGTCGGGTATTGAGGTCGTCGACTGGCGTAGAAATATTGCTGTCATTTATTGGTGAACCTGGGTGCCTGTCCCAAAGGCCGTTAATGTCCTGGGCGCCTCGTGGTATTGGTGTGCCACATTGGATCCCAGCTGACTTTTTCACGGCCCCTGCAGACCTCGAAGACCGGGCCCGATGCGGCCGACGGTCGATAGTGCGCGGTGTTGGTGTACACTGTACAGGGCGGCGTCGGCGGCCACTGACGAGCCGCCGCCAGAGCCGCGCCGGTCGCCACCCGTTATGGCGGGCGCTGCGGACCAGCCACCGGCCACCGGTCGGCGGCTCGTGGCGCCGCTGGTGGCCCGCGGCGCCCTCCTGGTGCTGCTGTTGTTCCTGGTCTATCTGCAGGCGCTCGAGTACCGCGCGCAGCCGGTGCTCTCCGCCATGACCCGGTGGCGCGCCGCCTTCCCCCGGCTCACGCTCTGTCCCGAGGGGGAGATGAGAGACCCGTTGATGCTGGAGCTGTACCGGCAGATGGCTGCCGGAAACCTCTCCGTGGCAGAGTACTATCGGCGCAGCACGCTCGACATGAGAGACTTCCAGCTGAACGTCATGAGGGTACTGGGTGAACTGGCCACCGGTGAGAGCTGGAATGATCGGGAGGTCGCCATCCCCGGCGAGGGGCAGTTCGGCGCCTGGCGAGAGCGCTACTACCTGTCCAATGAGTACGACGGTCTCGGTTTGACGCCGCTGCGCTGCGTCACCTTCGAGCCCAGCGATCGCCTGCACGGGTTCCGCAGCTATGGCACCGTCGACGTCGAGTTGGTGCTGCGCGTGCCGGTGCCGTTTTTCAAACGTCACGGCGGAGATGAGATGGGTATGTTCGGCGAGGGACGGCGCACCTACCGTCTGTACGTGCACGGCCCCGAGGAGCCCAGCGTCGGCGACCTGGCGCGCGGCGGCGAGTACCCGCGCACGCCGTTCGTGCCGGTGCCGCCCGGCGGCGGGGTGGTCATCTACCAGGTGACATCTCGTCAGCGGCGGCTGGCCAACGTGCGCCGCCGGCCGTGCCGCTCGGAGCCGGGCTACTCGCCGGCGCGCTGTCTGAAGGAGTGCCAGTGGCGGCGGCTGGCGGCGCACACCGGCTGTCGGCTGCCGCACATGGTCTCCGTCGGGGTGTATCTGCCCGAAACGAGCGGCCCCTTAGACCACCTGCCGGCCTGTCGACGGCTGGTCCAGCTAGACGCTTACCAGGGCGGTAATCTGTTTGTCGGGGCCGGCAACACTGAAGGCTGTCCTCTCAGCTTCGAGTGGAACCACGGGTATGCACAGTGGGAGGCGGCAAGAAGACCAGAGAATCATTCCGGCTCTCTGCGGTATAGCAGCGAACGACTGATTGATGGTGAAAACACGGCACCACCGCCGCCGCCGCCGCCGCCGCCACCACCGCCGCCGCCGCCGCCGCTGCCGCCGCCACCGGTAGCACCACCCTTGCCAACGGTTCGCAGAAGCGACACCGCCGAGCAGTTCGTGCCAAATGAACTATTATCTTCCCTGGCCGACTGTGAGTGCCCCGCCGCCTGCAGTGAGGACACCTACCACCTGCGCTCCGACCAGCTGAGTCTCGGCAGCTCCACCCTGAACACGTGTCTGGTCTACGTGAAGCTGCAGGTCGACCTGCTGGCCGAGCGCGTCGAGGAGAGCCTGGCCATGAAGGAGGCCACCCTGCTGGCCAACATCGGCGGTTTTGTCGGCGTGGTGACGGGCGCCTCGCTGTTCGCCGTGGTGGCGGTGCTCGAGCACCTCGTCCGCTGGGTGGTGAGCAGGAGACGCAGGAAGGGCCCAGTGGGCCGCGAGGAGATTCACCACCCACCCGCTGGCGTTGTCGAGGTCTGGAGAGAACCACATCACATGGAAACGTTCCCTCAAAATGGACGGCCGAGGGATGTGCGCATCTGGCTGAGGTAGACAAGAAACTGGAAATGGGCTGGCTCTTATTTTTTGCGCGCAGGAAATGGGCTACGAGTACGTGCATCGAAGATGCACATAACCGGTCCCAGTTGCTGAGATAGACGTCAAGTAGATATAATGTGTTATCGAACACAGGTAATGCGTGCCTTTTTTGGGCGCAGTTGAGATGGTCAGCATACCGTCGTATCACATTGTGGCCTAAGGCCAAATTCGTTTCGATCAGATATACTTGTCATTGAAGATATTGCATTCAAAGGCCCTTGATAGATAAACACTTTCAGTAAAACGTTACGGTGCCCTGGCAGCGAAAGTAATATGAAGTCCCGAAGTAACTAATAAAAACTTAGGCTTTAAATTCCCGATAACGATAAAAAGAATACAAAAAGTCTTACAGACAATGACCAGCAACAGATTGAACTTATCGTGTAAAAAATATATATATATATGTCACTTTACTATAGCAAAGTTAACCGTCACGTGGTAAAAAAACACCATCGTAAATATGAAGGCACAATCAATATTATTAACGTCACTCAAGTAAAGATCACACTGAAAGACCAGAAATAAAAGGCAGATACATTACGTTTCACCATGAATGCTGCATTCTGGCCAAGTGCAGTCGGTAAATATTCCGGCCGTCCGGTCCACTCAGGGTATAGGTCCACTCACTACCCGGGCCGCCTGTTTATACACTCACGTGCAGAGGTGAGTCCGAATCCGACCGCCCACGGACGCTCTCCGACAAACTGCTCCTCTCGCTGGCCGAACGGCAGACACAGCGGAGACACAAACGCTGCGGAGAGGGCACAGAGTATACGGTCAGCCGCCGGTCGAACGGCAGACACAGGGGAGACACAAACGCTGCGGAGAGGGCACAGAGTATACGGTCAGCCGCCGGTCGATCGGCAGACACAGGGGAGACACAAACGCTGCAGAGAGGACACACACACCACAGAGTGCGGTCAGTCACCGGTCGAAATCAGACCAACTTCAGAGTTCAGCGGTATGAGCGGTTGTAGTATAACGCATCGAGGCTTGATTAACACGAGCGTAAAACTGGTTTCATCAGTGAGCCGTCTATCATTCATGCCATATGTAGAATACGAGTCATAGTTTGGATCAAGTGCCTAACCTATAGTTTGGCTGCCCTTTGGGCCCCTTCATTGGAATGATGATATCGCACTGACTTCAGTTAGTAATGAGCAGAAATAAATGAGCAGACGCCGCTTATATATAATAATGTAAGTCAATGTAATTACTTATTAGTACCGTACCAATTCCAATGCTGTCTCCGAGGTAGCCGTATGTCTAATGCCTTTTGACCCGCTATTTATAACATACATCCATTATATGAGCATTACCCTCTGGTGTGAAACAATTATATTTATCGATTAATCCTGGTAAACATCGGACGCAAATGCATTAATTACATTCGATATTCGAGCCTTATTTTGCAGCTCCCTCGTGACAACACGGTCCCTAGCGCTATGAGCCGTAACGTCATCCTCCCTGACCTTACGATTTGTAACGTAACGAGCCGTGCCGTCACACCCGTTCCCTGATCGACCTACTTGTCAGGTTGGCCGGCCGAGACAGCCGAACTAGCGCGATGTCGTTCCTGAGACGGATGGGTGAGTCGTACTGGTCATGAGTGATGACCTCCTCAATGTCAAAGTTCTGAGGCGGGTCGGCACACCGCTGCATGCCGTCGCTGAGACGCTGAGGGTCAAAAGGGTCACCGTTAGGTCAAATGAGGTCATTGAAAGGTCAGACGAGCTCACCGACAGGTCAGAAGGGTCACCGATTGGTCAGGCAAGGTCATTGATAGGTCAGACGGGTCACTTGGTCACTGAAGGATTAGGCACCCTTGTCTTAGATCGGAGTGGGGTCATGACCAGGTCAGGCGAGGTCAAAGTAGGACCCATGACGATTGTAAGCGAAAAACGTTCATGCATCAATAATCAAGGACTATGAAGTCTCTAAGTAACGTGATGCGTTAGTTCAACTATTTTACGTTAATAAGGAAAAATAAAGCGTTTTCAAATGTTATTCGCCCGTATGACAGCTCAGTAAAGCGGCAATTATCTCCAATGAGGCTCACCTGACAGTCTAATTCATTGTCGAGATCGTGCTCGCCGAGACGAATGGTAGATCTGAAAAGGATTGTTGGTTGTAAGAAAGTTGTTCTAGCTGAATGGAACGATTCCAAATCACTGCTGCATATGATTCATATCAATGTCTCTTCTCCATTACTAATGAACAATCGCTGCAGACTCATGAAAACTTCTGTGATGCATGAATGATGCATGCATGCCTTCGCGCCGCCGCCCATTCACAGCGGGAAGTCGGTGTATATTATAGTATTTATAATGTAGGTACTCACAGGGTGAAGTCGGTGGGCAGGTTTGTGACGCAGTGGGCCGCCGTCAGCACGTAGCGACTGTTGATGAGAGAGCCGCCGCACCGGTACTCCACCTCCTCCTTACCGGTCACTGTAGCAGCGACAGCGGCGGGCCAGTGAGAACAGAGGACAGCGAGAGGGGGCAGCTAACAGGTACCGGTCACTGCAGCAGCGACAGCGGCGGGCCAGTGAGAACAGGCAGGGCAGCGAGAGGGGGCAGCTAACAGGTACCGGTCACTGCAGCAGCGACAGCGGCGGGCCAGTGAGAACAGAGGGCAGCGAGAGGGGGCAGCTAACAGGTACCGGTCACTGCAGCAGCGACAGTGGCGGGCCAGTGAGAACAGAGGGCAGCGAGAGGGGGCAGCTAACAGGTACCGGTCACTGCAGCAGCGACAGAGGCGGGCCAGTGAGAACAGAGGGCAGCGAGAGGGGGCAGCTAACAGGTACCGGTCACTGCAGCAGCGACAGCGGCGGGCCAGTGAGAACAGAGGGCAGCGAGAGGGGGCAGCTAACAGGTACCGGTCACTGCAGCAGCGACAGCGGCGGGCCAGTGAGAACAGAGGGCAGCGAGAGGGGGCAGCTAACAGGTACCGGTCACTGCAGCAGCGACAGCGGCGGGCCAGTGAGAACAGAGGGCAGCGAGAGGGGGCAGCTAACAGGCGTCGAGCAGATCAGGGCAGGGAGCAGGCAGGAAACAGTGCTCGATAGTGAAAAACTGCCAACAACTGACAGCATGCGAGATTGCATAGAATATGCGACGGTTGAGCTTGCAATGCACGCTTGTGTGTTCATGCTGAGCTTAATTTAACTTGATGGCACAAGTCACAGTTTAGACGTTCATCGTGCTGCTAAAGTGTTTCGATCAGCGTACGAAAAAAGAAATCCTACCACCCGTAGCGGTGCACCCAGCGGGTGCGCTGTGTCACCCAGTTCCGCTCACCTGTGTACCCCAGAGCAGCGAGCCACGGGTGTCCGCCGATCCGGACCAGCGTGCCGCCGACAATACGCTCCGCCAGAATGATACCGCACGTGCCGTCTCCCTGCGGCAGCAGATGTCTGAAACACGGACACAAGTGATAGTCAGTGGCGCAGAGACTCCGACTGTTTAAAGGAAATAATTCACTTTCACGAAATTATTTTTTTTGCAATGGATTTATGATTTTTTATGTTCAAAATGATCAGCAAAGAAAATAAAACCTATTTATAACAAAAGATTATTTTCTATATTTTGATATAGGAAGAACTTTTCAGTTTCTGTAAGGCACAGGCGATCCAGTATGAAAAGAGCATGGGTCCCGAAAATTCTTCAGAAACTAGAGAAATTATCGCGGCCACCGGCATTTGGGCGATCTGCTGCTGCTGAATGTCCTTATTGATCAGTACGAGAATTTCTCTAGAGTTCTCGTAGATAATTTCTCTAGTTTCTTAAGAATTTTCGGTACCCATGCTCTTTTCATACTGGATGCGAATATATGCAAGGCACTCATCGACACCTTTTTCGGGACGAGAAATAGAATATCTTTGCCTAGGGTGATCGTTGGGCTGTAAAAGCTCCTGATTTATGCTCGTCTCAGCCCAGGCTACGGAACTGCTATTCCAGTTCAAAACCCATGTTAAAAAGTGAACTATTTCCTTTAACAGATAACCGTCAAAGTCCGCCTCCGATATTTTACTATAACAAGCAGTCCTTAACCTTCGATCGTTTAAATACAGCCGAGAGTAACACCGAGTCCAACCGTCTCACAGATGGGCGTTAGTAGCAATGACTGTTTGACAACTGTTTATAGCTCTAACGGTTTAACCAAATCACTGATAACACCGATCGTTCAATGCACAACCGTTACTAGCACCGACCATCTAACAGTTAATCGTTAAAACCTCCCGACCGTTTACCAGAAAGTCTCTAATAACACCGACCATCTAACACACAACCGTTACAATGCCGACCGTGTAGCAAAAATTGCTTGCAACAGCGACACGAAGCAAATGTCAAAAACGCCTAATGTTGAATATGACTCGGTAAAACACGTATGTAGTAAAGAGCAAGTAGCATACGAATCTTTTCAATTAGCAATTACATATAAATACGCGGACCGGTTTCGTCTATGAAAGACTTCTTCAGCGCTTTTTTCAAAAACGTATAACGTCAAAAAAAAAAAACGTCAAAAAAAAGCGCTGAAGAAGTCTTTCATAGACGAAACCGGTCCGCGTATTTATATGTAATTGCTAATTGAATAGATTCGTATGCTACTTGCTCTTTACTACGTACCTGTCCAATATATCTACATAAAACACGTATGTACGTACCGTTTTTTAAAAAGGGCTACGTGATAATACCGACCATTAATATTTCATATAGAACCGCTAGTCGGGCATTGTGCTAAACAGCGTAAGTAGGCCATGTCACCGACAAACGAACAAAACCGCAAAATTAGCAACATTGCAAAACATCGGCCCGGTAACGGTCGGCTTTATCGATTGCCGGAGCTGAGTGAATCAGATAAACCACTCTGCAGTCCTCACCTGTTGGGGTGGACCTGTGTGCAGTTGTCGCAGACAGGCTCTGGGGAGGGCGTCGCTATGGGTCCCTCGGTGACAGGCTCGGTGACAGGCTCGGTGACAGGTGGATCAGTGACTGGAGGTTCGGTCACTGGAGGATCAGTCACTGGAGGTTCCGTGACAGGAGGATCAGTCACTGGAGGTTCAGTGACCGGAGGCTCAGTCACAGGAGGTTCGGTCACCGGCGGTTCGGTGACCGGTTTTCTGGGGACCGGCGGTTTGGTGACGGGCACACGATGAGCACAGCAGACAAGCGGTATCCGACCCTGCAACAAACGTGAACATTGATTTGTGTCGCTCATACATGCACATTGCACATTAAACAAATACACTAGACTAGATGATCGTCAGATACCAGAATAAAGTCCCTTTGTACCAAACAACATTGCATAGCATTGATCTCGCAATGTTTTTGGACCCATAAGACATGCAACAAAGCACCCCTGATAAAATGACACTCAGGCGTATAAAGTACAGCGCAGACCCGCGCGCTGGCGCTGCCGTGTCGGGCCACGGGAAGGGCCGCAGGCTCACCTTGAAGCCACAGATGCTGCTGCGGATGTTCTGAATGTCCTGCGAGCTGGGCCTGTTCCTGATCATGCTGAGGATGGCCGGACAGTTGGAAGCGGTGACGCAGTCTCCCGTCCGGTCCCGCCAGTCGGTACAGTCCTCCTGCCGGCGCTCTGCGGACCGGGTACGGCAGATATATCAGAGCTCGGCGAATACACGTATATAGAGACGGACAGGCAGAGACAAATAGAGCGAAAAATAGAGACGACAGGGACAGACGTAACCATTATCTGAGCGAACAAAGAGACGGACAGACCCATAGAGACACATTATCTGCGCGAATATACAGACGGACAGGCGCATACTGTAGACACATTATCTGAGCGAATGTAGAGACGGACAGACCCATAGAGACACATTATCTGCGCGAATATACAGACGGACAGGCGCATACCGTAGACACATTATCTGAGCGAATGTAGAGACGGACAGGCGCATACTGCAGACACATTATCTGAGCGAATGTAGAGACGGACAGGCGCATACTGTAGACACATTATCTGAGCGAATGTAGAGACGGGCAGGCGCATACTGTAGACACATTATCTGCGCAAATATACAGACGGACAGGCGCATACTGTAGACACATTATCTGAGCGAATGTAGAGACGGGCAGGCGCATACTGTAGACACATTATCTGCGCAAATATACAGACGGACAGGCGCATACTGTAGACACATTATCTGAGCGAATGTAGAGACGGGCAGGCGCATACTGTAGACACATTATCTGCGCAAATATACAGACGGACAGGCGCATACTGTAGACACATTATCTGAGCGAATGTAGAGACGGACAGGCGCATACTGCAGACACATTATCTGAGCGAATGTAGAGACGGACAGGCGCATACTGTAGACACATTATCTGAGCGAATGTAGAGACGGGCAGGCGCATACTGTAGACACATTATCTGCGCAAATATACAGACGGACAGGCGCATACTGTAGACACATTATCTGAGCGAATGTAGAGACGGGCAGGCGCATACTGTAGACACATTATCTGCGCAAATATACAGACGGACAGGCGCATACTGTAGACACATTATCTGAGCGAATGTAGAGACGGGCAGGCGCATACTGTAGACACATTATCTGCGCAAATATACAGACGGACAGGCGCATACTGCAGACACATTATCTGAGCGAATGTAGAGACGGGCAGGCGCATACTGTAGACACATTATCTGCGCAAATATACAGACGGACAGGCGCATACTGCAGACACATTATCTGAGCGAATGTAGAGACGGGCAGGCACAAACAGACCATGATCTGGCCGCAGATCGGGACGGTCAGACACGGACAGACACATCAGACGGACCGCCGTCAGGCCACGGTATGCATCGTGACGGTAGGTATTTCCAAAGTAGCTCTCGGTGATCGGTGTCGTGTCCGTTTCACAATAACTGGTCTTGTTCATGACATGATCACGATGTAGAGGAAAATGCCAATAAACGTGACTTGCAGCATTATTTCTGGGCATGGCCTCACCCCCCCCCCCCCACACACACACACATACAGACTTATGTATAATAATTCTTGAACGTATGTCGTTATGTGTGACATATCGATTGTCTCGCTAGGAAACTACCAAACTTACACACAAATATGTTTTTATGTCGCTCAAGTAAATGTTTTCATCCCGTTAATCTGCATTATTCTCTTGTCTAAAAACTCTTCAATCGAGCAAGTTGCGTTGTCATTTCTATTTTATTTTCTCCGACGTACCTACGGGTGTTTTAGTAACTGGATCGGAAACGTTTGTTATAGAGATATTTGTTTATTGCCCCACATCGTTTAAAAGTTCTGTTGGTCACACATATACGGAAAGTGAAGTTAAGTAACTACGTTTTAACATACAAAGTGGATAGTTTTAGTCTAGCCAGTTCATAACAGATTTAGACCAATGAATACTGACTTGTCCATGCTATTAAATCAACTGAGACCCCATAAGCTCACCTTCGTTAAAGTTGATATCGGGTGCTCTCCGGTTCCGACTGAGCGCCTGGGTTGGAACCAGCGCAGACGTCACCAGCAGCACCACACCGGCGAGCAGTGGTCGCATGGTGACCTCCTGTGTGACTGCTGACCTCTGCTGACCTCTGCTGACCTCCGCTGACCTCCGCTGGTCACCTCAGACACCCGCCGTCGGGATAGCCGTCTGCTGCCGGGACACACAGAGCGGATCAGTCGCCGAACAGAGCGACACTGAGCGGGTCAGCTACTTCTGTGGGAGAGACACTCGTGGACCGACAGCACGGGCAATAAACGGACCGGTTCACTGGCCCCGGCGCGCGAGCGGAGCTCAGCGGGACGGAGCGGCCGGAGAGGACGCGACACCGTGGGTCAGTTACCGGTCAGTTACGGCTCGCCGGGTCACGTCGTATATAGGGCCTTGGGTCACGTTTTATGTTTAGGTGCTCACCAGTTTTATGAACCCCCACTGAGGACGTGGCTGGTCTCCAAAGTTGTCCTTAGCAGCCGTCTTCGCTCTCGCTCCCTCACTTCACTTCCCTGACGGTTCACAGCTCCGCACTATCCCTCACACTCTCGACCGTCTCCTCTCCCTGTCGCACCTCACTGTCAGTGGCTGTTCTCCCTCTGCCTCTCCCTGTCTCACTGCCGCCCGTCCACCCTCGCCCGGCCGTCAGGACCAGACCTTGGGCCGCCGCTGGAAAAACCCGCCCTTGTACGGCGCGTCGACCTGCTGCTCCCCGTACCTACCTACACCGGTCATCGGAGTAACCCGCCCCGCCGCCGCGCCGCCGCGGTAATTGGAACGCGATGACGTGTCGGCCGGACACCGTCCTGTCCAAGGCTTTGTCCTGGACAACCAGGGGGGAAGTGAGCTATTTAAGACAGCAATTGTCCGTAATGTAAAAACCAGCTTCCGAGCACCGTACAGCACTTGTAGAGCGGTTACATCATACGTGGAATTATTGCTGCAGGCTGCAGAGAATGGGCTGCCTTATGAATATGATTTCTGACTCGCCGGCTTAACTCCCATGCTTGAGTTTTGAATGCTGGCAAGTCGACCATCCCACTTACTGACGCCCATATGGGCAATGAGAGCGCCCTGCAAACAGCACTTTATGTAGAGCCGGAATGCTAATGGCACGCGAAGTAATTAGAGTCAGTTACTGCCCATCAGTTGTACGCAATGTTAATGAAGTGGAAGCTCAGGAGTCAGGTGACATTGGTGCCTATACTGGTTGTAATAAATTATATGTGACCCATGGAAATGTCACGGCTGCGTTAAATAACCAATAGAACCCGGCTGAATGCCTATAGCGATAGCGCTTCGCGCATCAGTAGCCCGTACATAAATTAACCGCGTAAATCAGCCTTGCAGTCAAAAGCAACAGTAAATAATGATATGGTTCTGGATTTTCACGTTGCAGTACTGCAGTAGCCAGCAATACGATGCGCAAGAATGCAACTATTGTTATATAAGGAAGCCCATTAGGTACTCGCAAGCTAAGCACTATTTACGATATATATGTATTTATTAGATCAAATGCTCTCTTTCCACGCAGGGTTTGTCGAATATGGAAAACGAATTCAGCAAACACTAAGCTAATGGCCTGAGCTTCATTTACAGCGTAACTGCATGGCACATATGTATTTCAGAGCAGCGTAGATGGCTAATGGTCTGAGCTTCATTTGCAGCGTAACTGCATGGCACATGTTTCGGCGCACGAATAACAGAACCGGGAAATAAACGTTCACCACGCCTCTAATTAATTTAGGTACGTGTAAGCCGGTGTTTGTTCTTCGTGATGTAATGTGGATGCGTTATAGGGACAGAACCGTACCGTAATGAGCTCCGTATTGATCCTGCGGCGTGCTCGTTAAATATGTTATAGGTATGTTTAATTTGGGTCTTGCCATTGTTACAATTTGCCATTGCGGAATTTATCGATTGTTATGCTGAGCCAGTTTTCGTCGTTTATACGTCCAGCCGTATCATCATATAATGCGTCGTTGGTAATCATGTAAATACACCCGTACCTACCTATATACCTATAAGTACTTATCAAATGTTATCAAGTGCGACAGTTTTTATTGCATGAAATTATATATCAAGTATAATCGAGGTCCGACAGACAAGCCTTTGTCGGCCCAGCCCGTCTGTGTGAGCTGCAGCGGCCGGGACCGAGGGTATCGGCGGCAGGCGGGACGAGCGGTCAGCACTAGCAGGGAGGCAATCAAACGAAAACGCACTCCCAAGTCATTAATGATCACGGAGAAAGTGTTTGCCGTTCCGCCGTTAACTTGCATGGCGGCCAGCGGGTCGCCGCTGGACAAACGACACGCCCGTCAGCTTATGGCACTGAATATGCAGCGAATGATGATGTGTTTGCAGTTAGGACTGACGGGGACATGCCATTTGGTCGAGCGGGCGGGCGAATGGTGACACTGACCTTACTGGAATTGACGGGTAGATCCCTCGGGCGACGTCGCTGCGGTGTTTGGTACGGTCTCCGAGTGCCTCGTGGCCGGGAGTGTCGCTAATTCTAACAGAATTAGGCTCAGTTGATTACTGTTCGCTGGCGGCACAAACACTGCCGATGTATGTGTGTGTGCACACAATGGACCACTTAAAGCATGCACCGTACCGGGGACTGACCGTGCGTTATTAAACACTGCACTGTGTGCCGCTGCACCAATCGGGATGTTCCGTTTACGGTCCGATTGAAGCACGATAGGCGTCAGGTCCACACACAGACTGTCCACCTCAGCCGTCACTATCTCCAGAAGTTCCACAAGCACACAAACCCAGTCCAACGGACCCGGTCTCAGCTCAGTGTGTGGACGGCGGTTACGGTATACGACTGAGGAGGCGGCGCCCGCTGCTCGGCTCGGTTTGACGAGAGCAGGCGCGCCTCTGTCACATACAACTGTTTATAGTAGCGGCGAGTCTGGTCACCGCCACCGCCCGGCCGGCCGGCAGTCCAGCTCGTGGTGACGCGGAAACTCCGGTGACGTCAGAGGGTATGACGTCACTGAGGACCGGCCGGGGCAGTCCGGAGTAGTCGTTCGTTACGTCACCGCGGACAGAGACAGGTGGAGGAGAGTGGGTCATACGAAGGAGCGTCGAAGGTCGGCGGTCACAGAGGCCGTCTGACGGACCGACATCCGCGGTCCGCAGTTTCCTCCGGAAGGAGGTGGAGGATGACGTCATCAGAATGAAGGGGGATTAGACATAAGCTGCTGATGTGGGATACGTAAGCATCCTCATATAATGCATAATACATTGTACATATTATGTATTATGTATGCGTAATATATAATACATAATATATAATTCATATTAATACATAAATATTAGTACGTAATCTGAACGTAGACATAAAAAACAGACCCTTGGCTAAACGGTTGACCTCTTAGCCGATAAGTGCGATGGGATCATTATTATTGAAAAAAAAACGTTGGTCCCTTTATAACTATCACAACTCATTGTCGTCGTAAACACAGTTTTTCACCAATATTTTGTAAACATATATTTCATATTTCCCGACAGTCTCCGTTACATATCCATTTGGCCAACGTGCTGTAAGCTCCAGTTCTGTTCTTAGAACACTGTGGCAGGGTTGTTGGCCTCTTTCTGTCCATAAGCCACCCTCGCTGGTATCATCCTCGAGCTCACGATTTTCTGGCCAGCGCCTTCTTGAACATGACGCCGAAGGCCTCGGCTCCCGGCTGGTTGGCCTCCGCGTACCCGGGCAGCGTCGTCTTCAGCTTGTTCAGCCAGGCGCTGACGACGGGGTAGGCAGACAGGTCCAAGATGCCAGACGCCTGCGAAACAGAGCATCGGGAAAATTAGACACAGGACACGCATCAATCACAATGTTTTTTCAAACTGGATTTTCTGGACCTCAGCCCGCGATCGCCGGGACTCGATGTGCATGACCTGACATCTATCGTCAGATCGGTGAACTATGCTTACATAGACGGCAGGCTGGAAGTGGAGACCTTCAGAGGAGCGTCCTCACGGAGCGACCCTCATCGATCGACCCTCCCCCAGCGACCCTCCTCGATCGACCCTCCACGAGCGTCCCTCGAGCGTCCCTCCCCGAGCATCCCTCACAGAGCGACCCTCCCGATCGTCCCTCACCTCCAGTGTGGACACAGTGACTCCCAGGGCGATGTCGGCCACCGTCAGACTGCTGCCGGCCACGAACCCCCGGTCTCCGATGAAGCCCTCCAGCAACGTCAGAGCCTGCTTCGTCTTCGTCAGGGCGGCCTCATCCACCTCTTTGGCACCTCCAAAGATGATGGGGTACTGGGGAAGGTGAGGCAGGAGGACTAGTTACTGAAAGAAGTCTGGATCCGACTTCTAGAAAAAGTTTGGGTCGGCGTAATACGCACACTGTACAGCGCTGGAGCGTACCTTTTCGGGTAGCCAGATATATCAATCGTTTGCTAATTAGCATACAATGATGGACATTTATAAAATCCCATCTACACCATTTTCGAACCAAGTTAAGACAAATGAAGCCCAATTTAAAACTGTTGATTTTTTAATTAAAACAATCGAAAAGTGTGTTAACCCGCGCGGGGCTGGGGTCTCCAGCCGAACGCGCGGGGCTGGGGGGGGGGGGTAAATTTTACCCCCCTGTTATCTCCCGAACTAATGGTCCGATTTGGAAAATTCAAACGCCAATCGAAAGCTCTCATCACGAACTACTAAAAACATGTACTTAATTTAAAGTTTGAGGTCAAAGTCAAGGTCAGGTCAAGGGTACAAATTGCAAGTTTCTACAGTATCGGCCTTGCACCGTAGTTGCCGAAGAATGGAGTCATGGACTGAGACTGATCGCCCAAAACGTGTTCTTAGGCTACCAAGACAATATTCGCTGCATACAATATCATTCAGAGGTCAAGGTCAAGGTCAGGTCAGGTCAGGTCAGGTCACCAAAAACAAAATATAGAAAAGGGCATGTGCGACACATGTTTTATGGGTCATTTTACTCATAGAATTCAATAGGCACACTCAATAAGTGATATGGACCACCTCTGGATGAATTTCAGGTCAAGGTCAGGTCAAGGTCAGGTCAAGTGAGGTCAAATTTTGAAGTTGGTTGTTAAGGCCTAAAAAGGTGTCTATCTGATGCAGTTTTTCACGGCGAATCGAATGGTGCTATTTTTGTTTTCGTACGAGGTCTAGAACTTTCAAAAAAGTCATTTTTCAAAAAAATTGTGTGTCGTGACGTCATAAAATTTTGAATAACTCCCACATTTTTGAACCGATTCTTGTAAAATTTGGTATGTAGGTGCACATAGACCACTTCTCTGACATATATTCCGGTTTTTTCGATAGACTCAAAATTTTGGATTTTATAATGATTTTCCCAAAAAAGTCAGTTTTTTGAAAAAAATTTAGGCCAAAATCCAAAATTTTCAAAAAAACGAGATAGCCATTTGATAGACAAAGTAAAATTACGTATACCCCTTTTTTTACGTCTTGATTCCTTTAAAAATGAAGATGTTAGCGGCGTTTGAACTTTTGCTGTTTTTGAGGCGAAAATGGCGAACATGACGTCACTAAAACGTCAATTTCTCAAAAATTTTCCGACGGATTTCGCTCAAATTTTCAGGGAACGTGTCAAATTGATGTAAGAAAAGGTACAGAAAGTTTGGCGGCGCTGCGCGCCGCCGTTTTTGAGATATCGCAAAAATTTGCGAGGGGGGTAAAATTTACCCCCCCCCCCAGCCCCGCGCGGGTTAAAACACGTGACATTCAGCTTAAGACGACCAACACGTGATTTCGCGTGTCAGTTGTTTTAAGCTCAATGTCACGTGTTTTAACCCACTTTTCGATTGTTTTAATTCAGAAATCTCCAGTTTTAAATTGGGCTTCATTTGTCTTAACTTGGTTCGAAAATGGTGTAGCTCTCCCAGGAAAAAAAAAAACGGTTCGATTTGGACTTCCTCAGGAGATGACATTAGTCTTCGCTGCTCACCACACATTTTCCGAAGCTGTCGTACAGTGTGCCCATGTCGAAGTAGAGTCTCTGGTCGACCACAGCTCTCTCCTCAGGGTCGGTAGGGTACAGGGAGGTGTCCTTACCGTATTTGCTCACCAGGTACGTCATGATGGCGCGACTGAAAACAGGCGAGTCGCACATCAGAGAAAACAACAGAGACACAGCTGAACAGTTGAACACATTTGACGGAAGCCTGGTAAATTTAGATGAGTTTCCATCCGGGACCAGTGACCACCGTCAGGTTTCCTTCGTTTATGGTTATCATACAATCATCACTTATCGTTTAGCCTCGTCATAAAACGGTTCTAGTATCCCCAGACCCCTATCCTCGCTGTTATTTGACAGTTATTACAAAATTCGGTGACAAAAGTCATCGAATAAGTCGTACATTACCTCTCCCATATGACGAACTTTCCGTCCACCAGAGTCGGGATGGTGTGCTGGGGGTTTATCTGTAACATAACACGACATCACCGTTAGTATGAAAGGTGGGTTCGGGACTGGGTGGAGTGCCGACCTGCGCAAACAAATGATAGATGCTGCCTTTATCGGACCGGCGTCCGGTCAAACACATGGAGCGGATCCCTCGGGCCCTTCGGGTATTCATCGCTTGGTTTGCCAGGGCACGGCGCCCACTTAAAAGTACTAGCGAACGTGAGGTTGAGTGAAAGACGTGACACTGACAGTAGTGGAGCAAACTGCATAATAAGCGCAGCGAGCACCAACCCTTGAACAGCGCACAACCGTGCATGTGTCAGGGATTGCCAAATGTTCCGGTGTCGACTTTTGTTCGTGTATCGTCCATCACCGCAGCGTGGTAGCCGGGAAGACTGGAAGTGGCTAGGAAATACATCCGCAGTCTCCCCACTGTTTCATCGTGTCCAATTCTGATACAAGAGCTATGAATCACGGGTGTCGAATGTCGGACTGTTGGGTATATCGACTATGATAGCTCCGGGGCTACGTCAGCTCAGCTGTACCACACCGCCATCACTTACGGCGACAAAGTCTTCCTGCAGGTGTTCCCCGCCGAAGAGATCCAGCGATTTGACGTTGACGTCCAGGCCGAGCGTTTTGATGAGGAGCAGCGCCGCCCGGGCCGGCGAGCTCTTGTCCATGAAGTACAGGTCCAGACCCATGGCTGTGGAGAGAGAGAGGGAGGCGAGAGATGGGAGAGGGGGAGGGAGAGAGATGAGGGGCAAGTAAAAAACGTGAGAATAAAATGTATGCATTCAATAACATGAGAAACCTGGGGAACGGTGAAATATTTTCATGCCAAGCGGTTCAACTCATCATGACTCAGCAAAAGCACATCCCAGCCCTTGTTAGCACGCTTTAGGGTAGCAGATGACAAGCCCATCAGATAATTGGCCATAACGCTACCCCTTTGTCTCCGTAGCCCCCTCCGCGGTATCGACCGTTGAAGGTACCCGAGTCCCACACCCCACCGCAGCTGAATCCATTCCAAGTTCAATAACCCACAACTGGCGGCGCCCGGCCGGCCCCAAGTGATCTTCGTTTCTCCCAACAAAAACCCTAACACCGGTCCTATATAATACTGAACGAGGCCGGTGTAAATAAATTTTCAAGACCGAGGTCCTTACTGGATTTTTGAACGAGGCCGAAGGCCGAGTTCAAAAATCAGTAAGGACTGAGGTCTTGAAAATTTATCACCGGCCGAGTTTGGTATGTATTTTACTGTATGCCAACGATAAATTTATTTTCTGGACCGAAGCTCTTAGCAGACTTAGGAACGAGACCATCCCAAAATGTTGGCTTAAGTGCATTCTGGTAATGCATTTTTGACCGTGGTCAATTTGCTTACACCAGTTATTACCACACCCCTCCGGCTAATGTATTTGAATAGGCCAGGCATACAGTAAAATAAAATACCGGCTTTATGGTCCCATACAAGAGCACTAAGAGCAGCACATACCTTCTGTTTGTTCCGCAGCTCAGTAGCTCGTCCTGCACTCGCTGGCTCTGGTCTCTCTGTGAGCTGAGCGGCTTTTCCCTGACAGCAGTACCGTTGTTTCACACCTCTACCGGCGGCGACGCCCAGCGTGACTGGCGGTCGGCGAGCCGCGGCGACTCTCCCTCCCCCTCTCCCTCTCCCTCTACCCGGCACGACCGGCTCGGCAGCGGCGGATCCAGGAGACCACCGGCAGGGGCGGATCTAGTAGACAAGCCGGCAGTGCAGGACGGCGGGAACGGGTTGCAGGGAAGACGGCAGACGTGGCGCGGTACTCGACTGTGTTGAGTCGTGACCGGCACATCAGAGGTGGGGAAAATGACGAACAAAAACCATCAAAGTCGGCTACATTGCAACATAGCGACGTGTGAGCAGCGAAGGTTTAAAAAATACCGGCATCACGACACAGGCTGGTTTCCCCCGGTGTCTGTGACTCATACTCGTAGTGCTGAGCTGGTCTGACGGGCGACGGTCAGGGTCTGGTTCGAGCCGATTCAGAGCTCGGTCGGCTGCAGCCAGTTCCCAGCTGTCTGCCCGGGATTTCCCCATCAGTCGCAAAGGTCAGGACCTGCGCGACCCCACCAGAACTAAACGTCCCAGACAGGGGTTGTGCCGAGTTGGAACGCAGATCTTATTCTGCTGGTGCGCATTCGTATCAAATTTGCCGGCCCAACTTGCGAACCACGCGACGAAACCCACTTTCCAACATAAGAGCTTACGAACCGTCTTTGAATGTAATGTAAGAGCAATTTTCCCGAGAAACACACCGGTGTAATTTTGGACAGCGATGTATTAGTACACAGGGCAAGAGGACCTTACAGCAGCCAGGTAACGTCGGTGTAGATCATATGAATTGAGACCGAAGAGCACAGCTAATCGAACCCGGACACTCTAACCTTCCAGTTTGGTTCGGTCCGGTCCTATCCACAGTCCGGCCCGGCCCAGTTCGTTCCCCAAGGTCCACTCTCTTCACAGTACGGACCTTTTAGGTCCCGTCTATTCACAGACCTTTACGGTTCGGTCCGGTCCCTCTATGGTCCTCCTTGGAGCCACCAGGTCTCCCCAGCCGGCACACATGATGACATTGAGCGCAGACACATCACAACCCGCTCCGCTCAGCTAGCCGAGCGGGCGCACACAGATGCCGTGAAACCCACCCCGCTCCCCCTCGCACAGACAGCCCGCCCGCCGCGCTCACTTCTCGCTGGTGGCTGCGGCCGCGCCGGTGGTCTGTCCCGGAAAGGCGGGGTGAGACGGCGCCGCCATACCGGGCACCGAGTACTGCGGACGGAGCGCGGCCAGGTTCAGACCCGAGTACTGGGCCTGCAGCGCCGCCGGGAACTGGCTGCCGCTACCCTCCGCGCCTGGAAAACACAGACAGAGGTTAAGCAATCTGACGGGGTTCGGCACACGCAGCACGACAAAACCGAAGCAATATTTTGTTATCAAAGTCTCATTATGTTCTTCCGATGGGTAAATAATTGACGAATGAGTCACTGATCCAACCGACATTTCAGGCGAGGTGAAGAGTGACCAGTGACTGACACAGCTATTCAAAGGACATTGCAGGAGAGGAGTATGTGTTGATCTCAGCCCGCCCCGCTCAATCAGTGCCCCTTATACTGACTTGGCTGAGCCGCTGTGCTAAGGATGTGATCGGGGGAGGGGAGCAGAGTTGCCCCTTATGATACTGACCTGGCTGCGCCGAGGTGCCGGCCGCCAGCCGGGACAGGATGGACCTCTCTGACATCTGCAGTCGCTGGGCCACGGGCGGGATGCGCGCCAGAGAGGCCGGCAGGCGGGACACGTCCGAGCGCATGTCCGACAGCAGCTCCTCCAGCTGGTTCAGAACCTGTAGACACAACAGTCGTTAGCGTACACTGACAGACAGCAGCTCCTCCAGCTGGTTCAGCACCTGCGCAGACGGAAACAACAGCGTTACAGCACACGCACAGAAAACAACACGGTACAGGTATGACCGAAGGCCAGTTGCGCACAGTTACAGCAAAAGCATAACATTATTAGCGTAGTGCAAAGTACTTCCCGCTGGCCAGCGTTATCAGGATCTACTACCATAACAGACAACCCTTCCACCCCGGCCCAGCAGTGGCTGCCCTACCCCACCCACCTTGTGGAGGACGGCGTTGGCCGGTTTGTTTCCGGCCAGGCTCTCCTTACTCAGGTGCTGGTGGCTCTCGGCCAGACACTCGACCTCTGCGAACCGGGCGTTGAGCGCCATGGCCGGGTGGCTGGCCTCCTGGCTCAGGTTCAGGTAGGCGGCGCGGCGCAGCTGCTCCTCGATCACCAGCGCCTGCTCCAGCAGCTTGAACCGCCGCGCCAGGAACTTGTTCTTGATCTCGAGGAAGTTGCCCTTGCCGACGTCCATCTTGAACGGCTCGTTGATGATAGCGAACCTGAGGCAAAGCGGGGTACGTTGAAGTCAGATGCGGGTAACTGGGGAGAGGAGAGGAGAGAAAAGGAAGATGGGACGCCGCACGGACGACCGCACGGCGTTACGGAGAGGCTGGCTGACGTAACGAACGCGACACTCCGCACATATTATCGCTCTGCCGGGATGTTTCGGTCCCAGCCGCGAACCCCACTGCGCATCGTTCCCAACCCAGCAGCCCAGATAACTCACCGTATGTCGTTCTGGATGTCCTGCCACCTGCCGTAGCCGTGCACCACGATGCCGGCCAGGAGCCAGTAGTCGTGGCGCCGGTGCCAGATCTCGTACTCTCTGCCCGGCACGGCCGCCTTCTCCTCGTTCACCCACAGCGTGTGCAGCTCCGTGAACCCGCCGTCGGCGATGTTGAACATGAACTTGTGCTTCGGACGGGACAGCTTCTTCTCCTGAGAGACAAGGGACAAAGGGTTTTTTACGTGGGCCCGACAGACCATTAACCCGGCAGGCGGTGGGCCTACCAGCCACCTTCCGCGCGGTGGGGGGGGGGGGCACTTTTTTGCCCCCCCCCCCGTATCTCCGAAACTACTGAACGGATCCGGAAAATTCAAACGGCGTTCGATAGCCCTGTCAAATTTGTCGAGGGAAACCAAATTTCATTGACCTCGGGGTCACCGATGACGTCACAGGTCAGGTCAAAGATAAAATGTTTCACCGTTCACGGGGCTTCTAGGGAAAGCGCTATAACACCGAGTAAAACGCATTTTGTCGAAAATCAGCGATAAGGCGTCAGTTGTCTAGTACATATGTTGCTATTAGAGGTCACTGGTCATACCAGGTCAGGTCACAGGTCAGGTCACCAAAGGTCACCAAGGGTCACCACATGAGCCCAACTTTACTAAGGTTATGCGATGCATGTTTTATGGCCAGTTTTTCATTTCCAACTCAATGGTGTTGGTTATAAGACCATCAGGTACGGTTTAGGTCACTTTCTGGTGGAGGTCAGGTCAAGGTCAGGTCAAAAAAGGTCAAATTTCAAAGTTGATATTTTTGCATAAAATGTGTATCGATTCGATGCAGCTCGTCACGGGGAGTCTAATGGTGGTCTTTGTTTTGCGCTATGAGGTCTAGAATTGCTAAAAATTGAGTTTGAAAATTTGACGTCATCAATTTTGAACAGTTTTTTCGCTATAACTTGGCCAAAAAAAGAGGTATCGATCTCAAACTTGGTATGTAGATAAAAGGTGGTAGGAGCTATCACATATATTCCGGTTTTTTCGAAATTCAAATTTTTTTTTTGGATTTTTAGGCTATTATATTCAAAAAATCTATTTTTTGATTTTTGGGGGTCAAAATCCAAAAAATTCGAAAAACCGAAATAGCAGTTTTGTAGCCCTCTTAATTCCACACCTTTTATGTCTGAAACATTTTTCTGTATCTCTAAAGCTGTAGGCCTGACAGCTCTTCCCGCGAAACCTTTTTTTGGTCGAAAATGGCAAAAATGACGTCACTCTGACGCCATTAGCGGCCAACCTATCATAGCCTTTGGAAAAATTTTTGGTCACCATGTGCGCTAGCTGCTCCCGGGAGGGTACTGAAAGTTTGGTGACGATCGGCGCAGCGGTTCTCGAGATATATCGAAAAAACTAAAGGGGGGGGGCAAAAAAATGCCCCCCCCCACCGCCTGGAAGGTTAACGGAACGTGGACACACAAAATGCACCACATGAAAATAAGAATAAAGGAGAATGAGCAGGCCCAAAGAAAGACGATAAGAGATTGCATTATCAGTAGGCAAACAGGAGGGAGGACCTCGTCGTCAGCGATATTGTCCGCCCCAGAGCGACAGAGTCCCAAAAACCTGCTCCGAGATCCCACCCTCTCCTCACCTCCTTTTTCTCGGGCTGCTCCTTGGTCTCTGTCTTCTCCTCCTTCTTCACCGCCGCGGCCTCTGCCGGTTTCTTCTCGCCCGCCTCTCCCTCAGCCGGGGAACTCTCCTCTGTCTTCTCCTTCTCTTTATCCGCCGCCGGCTCTGCTTTCGGCGTCGCCGGCTCCTCCTTGGTCTCCTTGGTCTCAGATTTGGCAGCGTCGGTCTCCATCGGTTCGGGCTTCACCTCGCCGGCCGGAGCTGCTGCTGAGCCGTCCTTGGCAGGCTCGGCCTTGGCGGCTCCGTCGGCCGACTCGGCGGCGTCCTTCGCCGGCTCGCCGTCTGTGGCTTCCTTCTCCGCGCGGCGCGGCGGCTCCTCAGGCTCCTCCTTCTTCTCACCGTTCTGAAACGGATCGGAGACGCTCAGTGAGCGGAACAGTGAACGACTCAAAGGAAACTATCACACCAGAAATTAAGCATTGCTACCGATTGACAAGACCAAGTCCGAATGATGGAACTAGCCGCACATAGCTTCATTTGAGGCAAGCCATGCTCTTAACAGCATGAGCCGTCATAGTCGAGTCGACCTTGCCGGCATTGGTGTCCTAGGTAAGCCTAGCGCTGACCAGCTCATTGACGCCCAGTCGGCCGTGTGCTCCTACCTGCGCCGGCGCGGGGCTGGGGGCCGCCGATGTGGCCGGGGTGGCCGAGGCAGACGTCTGCGCAGAGGTCTGGTCGGACGGCGCCGCTGACGAGGCCACTGGAGTAGCCGCCGCCGCTGCCGCCGCAGCGGCGCGACGCTCCATCAGCTCCGGCACAGAGAAACTGCCGTTCACCGCCTCGAACTCTTGGACCTGGAACAGACAGCCGACGGTCACAGTGGCGGATCCAGGTGGGGGGGCTGCGGGGGCTGGCAGCCCCCACCCAAGGAAAACTGGCGCCACTGCGCCGAAGGCGCAGTGGCGCCAATTTTCAATTCGCAACTCATCGGAGTGCCGCATACTAGGACTAGGATGCAAAAATCAGTCGAATAACGTCGTTTCAGTACGCTCCGCACCGATATTTCCAATCGTGTGGTGTCACTGTACATACTGATCCTGGGCGCCTCTTGTATTCCGTCTAACATTTACCTCCCACTTGGTACATAATAACATACTCTTCTGAACTCGTGCTTATTCATGGCTGGATTTCGTGTCACAGGGCATGTAAAAAAATATCTGCTGCGGTTGGGATCTCTGTCACAAACTACCCAATACGTTTTCAGTCGCCGCTCGTCCACGTTTCTCTGGCTACCATCCACCGATGGATCATGGGAAAGAGTGGTTCCTAAAATCGTCATCGACGAGAGTCGAGAGATAGGCCTGGAAACTTCGGTGAAACTTGTTTTGTATCCAAACGTTGGTTGTTTACCTTTAAATAAAAAGGGAGGTAGGTAGAGATAATTTTAACAGACTCTGACTCCGAGCCGGTATCGGAGTCGAGGGATGCCAATGAACCGACTCCAACTCAGACTCCGATCAAAACTGCCGACTCCAACTGACGCAACCCTACGCAACTAACAAAAAAGATCCACGATGCGACTATGGCGCCCATCCGGGGCGTGGCGCCCAATTATGACCTGCAGCCCCTCCCCAGTGAAAATCCTGGATCCGCCACTGGACGGTCAGTCCGTTGTGATAATGTGTTAAAGTTCGTTTTTTTTTTTAAGTTCGACCCTCACTGTAATCGTCTCTTTGTACACAGCACGAGAATTGCTAGCTGAATTGCTGAGAAAACTGGTTAGCGCACATTGTATTGGAGTAATGAATAATAATTGCCAAATTAATTTTAAACGCCGATAATATACCGTCATGTTAGACGCCCTGCAATCTACTGATAAGGTCAGTTATCATTCCTGGCAAGTCGTCTATCCCTGTGGTTTTGTAAGCATAAGCAAATACGAGCTGCAAGTCTGGGAAAATACATATCAGATAGAAATCATTTTGATGAATTTGATCGTCTGTGAAATCAATGTGCACCAACCAGTTTTCTCAGTAATTCAGCCAGCAATTCTCGTGCTCTGTTCAAAAAGACGTTTACAGTGAGGGTCGAACTTAGAAAAAAAACGAACTATACCACGTCGGAAGGTCGCCACTTAGCTCATTGACTGGCTAGCCCATTGATCACGAAATAACTTTCCGTTCCTAGAGCATAAAAGTCGAACTACGTCCTTTCCACTAGACCGAGAACCGAAACCTGTTACACTGGCCTGCCCACACAGCCGACCCCTCCCACTGACCTTTTTCCTGATGAGTGACATGATACCGACGCGAGTGAGCACGTGCTGCCGGCTGAGTCCCTCGCGGGGCACGCCGTCGGCGAACGTCTCCGAGTTGTCGGCGCCCGGCTCACAGAGGTGCCGCATGAACAGCGACACGTACGCACGGAAATTGCGCTCAGACTTGCCGCGCAGGTCACGAACCAGCCTGCAATAGGCGACATAGAGTTAATCGCTGACGGTACTCACGGGGGTCAGGCCTTGCCGTCTCCAATGTCATACGTAAGTTGTGGTCTTCTTCATTCTATCTGTAAGTCACCTATGAGCGACCGGCTTGAAGATTACAATAATCGCCACCCATGCAACGAATATTCATCAATTAGTTATATCGCAACATGTCGCAACCATTCCAATCTTCCTACTTCATGAAAAAAGAGAAACACTGTAATATCTTATACAGATAACCTTGCATGTTAGTGTGGCAAATTCACGCCACTTTATGGACATGTCGCCTGCGTCGTCCGACTCACCACTGCGAGTTGAAGGCGTCCTGCGGCGGCATGCCCCAGCGCATGATGGCGTTCAGGAACGCCTTGCGCTGGCGGGCGTTGAAGCCGAGAACCTGTAACACATGGTTGGTCACTGGTCAGACTCACGCCGAAATGACATAAACTTCACTAGCACAGCACAGCTGATTATCGCCGTCATCAATCCAGGTAAACGCGCACTCTTCCCTATAGGTATTGCAGACCACGGAAAGGGTCACAGGCCAGTCGGCAGGGCGCCCGAGTGTATTCAAATGTGCGAGTCCCCCTTTACGGCCGGCCTCGTGGCTGTACAGACGGCCGCCTGTAAGGTCTCAGCGCCGGCCGGTCGGCGCGTCCCACCCGCAGGGGGCGGCGCAGACCTCCCGTACCGGCCCAGACTGCTGTGCGGACCCGGCCGGCCGCCGACGGCGTCAGACTACCGCGCCGACGGCTGACCGGCACTGTCCGGGACGACGCGACACAATGCACATAGCCCCACCACCTAAAACGCCAATCACGGACGGAATACGCTCCTCGGTAAGATACGCTAAACGGAATGACAGTCGAGCCCGGAGAGTAGACAGACAGCTGAGGGATATGACTGGCCAGCCACCCACCTCGATATTGCCTCCGACACGAGCCAGTAGCGGCGGCAGCGGACGGTCGCGGGCCTCGCCACGGCGACGCTTCCGCACATCGGCTATGGAACAGAAAAGACATGAGTAACACTGGACCAGCTGAGTGCACACACGCACAGTGCATAAGTCATAACTGCATAATATAGCCTGCTGGCATACTGTAACAACTGAGTACATGGATTTAAGCATTATCAACATGCACATTTTCACGCCAGAACAACACTGCTATGCTAAGGTGTGCCCCGTTGCACATATTCTGAGCGCCGTAACTCACAGTCGTCGAGGTCTGCGTCGCTGTCCTGGTCGTCGGAGGGCACGGAGAAGTCCGAGTTGTAGTCGGACGGGTTCTCGCCCTGCCAGTTGCCCTCGTCGCGACCGTCGTTCGTGTCGTTGTAGTTGACCTGGAACGGCGGGGAGGCGTTAGTGTAAGACAGTGACACGAAGCTAAGCGGTTGGTTATGGGCCAGATGTCTCAGTTCTGCTCGAGTGTTCAGGCCAAGCTTACTCTGTCGGTACACCGTCCTGATTACCCCCATCCGTACCATGTCCGATTTTTATCCAGCTCTGCCGTCAACTGCACTGGTCGTACCTATACTGCCGTCGGGAGGAAAAAAGCCGTAAGTCGCATTTTTATCGATTTTTCGTTTTTGATATCGTTGGAAAGCTCTTTTCATGGTGCGTTTAATGGTACTGCTCAAACGTGTGTACACTCAAAAATGAAGATATTATATATAATATAAAAATTCAAAAACGGATTTGTTACACCAGGGATAGCAAAACATGCAGGAAGAAAGCCGTATCCTTAAATTCGGCAGATACGGCATTTATACAAAATTTCAAACAAAGAATGTGGAACTGATAAGTCAGGAAGAAAGCCGTATCTTGTAGATACGGCTTTTATTTGATGGTGGCCTGTGAAATATGAGCCGAATCGTTGGTCCAGGCAGTTTGGAAGAAAGCCGTATCTACTCATTTAGCATGGCTTCGGCATATCCTGGACGGAACAGTTGAACATTTACACAAACATGCTACGTGATCGTACCAATATGTGACCATTTATAGCGGAATTTTAATTAAAATAAAATAGGGAGTGAACTTGAGAAGTTTGAAGCCAACAGAACTTTGCCAACTCGCTGGTGTCAGCAGGGTGCCGGGCATTCAGTATTTTGATGTACTAACCAGCCGGGAGCGCCAGTATAATCCGACCGTTCTTTTCTCCAGCTTCGTTTAAAATTCCAATAAAAAATACCCGACCTAGCCTCCCCATGATTAATTTGGACTCCCTGTCCCCACCTCACCCCACAACCAAAATAGCATCATGTTAAGTTCGACCCGGTAATCATCATAGACATGCAGCTCGTAGCCGGCACGCTTAGTACGACGACCTACAATCTTTGTCGTAAAACCGTTGAAGATATAGTTGAATACCGTGAAAGGTCGATTGCTATTGCCAAGCTCGTCACATTCATTGTGATAATTGTGACCACGCCCGATGTATCTTTGGGACCGTCATCCCCTGTCACTTCCAGTCCTGGTCAATGACTTTACCGTCTTCTTTCCGTCTCCCTCATGCCCATGATGTTCAATCATATTTGAAATTCTAACATTGTCATATTCTACGGGCAGCTGCCCAGAGCCTACCAGCACAGCTGTGGCCGGTGGAGAATGCAGCAAGACGTACTGAATAGCCCTCTGCTCTGTTGCAGTAGGCGCAATAATCAGAGCCCTGTGAATACGAGTGCACATTGGGGGGGAGGGGGGGCCTTTTGAGGGTGCGCTCTCTAAAGGGCGTTCCCGCAGACTGTGGAGCTCTCATCAGTCTAGCGATCTCCGACAATGAGGCGGCATTTGCTTTCACCCTCAGCCGCGGCACAGTGCTGTCGCCCTAGATGTTTCGCACAGGCTTTGTAGATGCAGTTTCTTTACGGGAATTCCTGAAGTTCTACACCATCCTCTATTTTGGTTCAGGAGCCGGGCGGTTCCGTGCTTGTAGCTGCGCACCACGTGACTTAACAGCGTCCCTTTTCCGGGAACCTTGTGTCCAGCTAATCAGCAACATTCCCACTCATCGTCTCTTGCCCCCTTGAAGTGCTTTGAGGTCTGCAGATCGACGATGGGAAACTACACTATCTCGGTTCTCTCGACATTGTCGCCGTGGCTCCGGCGCAGCGGCAGACCGGCACACTCATCTCTCCGAATATATCGGTGGCTCAGAATTTAAGAAACTCTGGAGTCCAGTGTAATCGAAAATTGAAGCACCGTACAAAGACAGCATTCGTGATTCCCCTTGTCGGTTGCAGGCACGTAGCCAGGATTTTGCTCAGGGAGGAGCCACAGGTCGCGGCTTAGTGTCGTGCCCCTCCAGAAAAGGAAAACTCCTCGGATTTGGCCCACTATCTTTTGGGGTGTGGTGCAGCTGTGGTTATTTTTTTTATTAAATTTTATTTTATTTTTCGCCTTTAGATGGGGGGGGGGGGCATGGCCCCTGTGCCCTCCCTTGGCTACGTCTCTGGTCGGTTGGTCAAGCTGCCTTTTGATGGCACCCTGCGCAATCAGATTCCAGGAGCCTAAAGTTACGACAATAATGCGATTATTCATGGATGATGTAGTTTTAAAATGGTATCATGTTTGTTTTTGTATCGAACGTTCAATTAAATATCCATACTCGAGAGCTGAAGCAGTGGAACGGAACCAGCAGCGGATCTGCTTTAGTACTTTTATGAACCAATGTGCTGTCAATACAAATGCACCGATGATACTGCTTTTTGACGACATATGGTTAAACAAAAATGGCGATACGGCTTTATTCCCGATCGGTTAACCAATGTATCAGACATACGGCTTTTTGCATGACAGTATTGCTCAGGTGTCTCGTACGATGCGGCTTTCTTCCACGATACGGCTTTTTTCGTGAGAGAAAGATTCCGCAAACTCGGGGTTGAATTGGCAGCAAAAAAGTTTTTCGCCTTTTGCTTTTAGGTTAAAATAATTTCCCTTTTATAACCACTTTCATTGGATGTGAAATTTCTTTCCGATCACTGCAGTATGTTTTGTTTCGTTATTGAGCGAAGTTTACGAATTTTATAACAAAAAACGCGTTTTCGCCTCTCCTGAACAATTTTCAATTCGAAAAAGTGCCCCAGATACGGCTTTTTTCCTCCCGACGGCAGTATACCTTCCTACCTCAGTCCTTACAACACCATGATTCATCTCTGCCCATCAGACTGACCTGTTTGCGGACTCGTTTTCCCTTTCCGAGCGTCCTGGAGAGGTCCTCCTGCTGCTGCTCGTAGTGGTGTCGCAGCAGCTTCTCCCAGTACTGCGGGTCCGTGTTGTCCGCCTCCTGTTTGATGACCTCGAGATCCTCCTCCTCCTCGGCGCCCTCCTTGGTCGCGTACGTCGCCACCTGAGAACGGGGAGTAGTGAGGAGCCAACACACTGACAGAGATATCAGAGGCTACCAGCCCAGGCAGCTAAATCACAGCTAAATCGCAGTTCATGACGCTGAGCCATTCTTTTCAGCCAATTGAAGCTGGAATGCGCTCGTCACCCCGTCACTTCATTGTTGGCTCACGCACCTTGAAGCTGGAGAGGTACTCGTTGCTCCACTCGGCCTTCTCCTCGATGCCGGACTGCGATCGGTCGAGCAGCGCGCTCACAGCCGCGTCGTCGTAGTGGATCTCGTTGTCCGGTCCGTCCGGGTTGGACTCGTCTTCCTTGAACAACTCCTCAGTGCCGAACTTGAGGATGTCGTCCAGGTCCTTCTTGCTGAGGTTGGTGCCCTTGCCGCCCATGCCGGGCCGCACCACCAGGTGGGTCAGCATCATCTTCTTCTTGGCCACCTGGGTGACGCGCTCCTCCACAGAGTTACGGGTGACGAAACGGTAGATCATCACCTGGAAACGGACAAGAGGGGATGTTAGTCAACGGCACGGCACGGGTCTAACTGCAACAAGGCCACACTAGGTACGAAAGATAGAAATCACGCATTTGGGTTGTGGTATCGGGACAGTAATTCATTCCTTTACATTTTACAAAACCATGTCGATAGTATAGTACGATGAAATTGGAAAAACAGAGGGGTTCACATAATGCTACACTGGAGGGCGTGATGTTCAGATCGTGCTCCCCAGCGATTCTCCGTCACGTACCTTGCTGGTCTGACCGATACGATGTGCTCGTGAGAAGGCCTGGATGTCGTTGTGCGGGTTCCAGTCCGAGTCGTAGATGATGACCGTGTCGGCGGTGGCCAGGTTGATACCCAGACCGCCGGCCCTGAGGGGGTTAGCGTGGACGGTCAGTTTCAATATGATATGACGGGCAGCGGTGGAGTGGGTGGGGCGGTACAGGGACGTCCGGACAGCACACAGACGAGTCAGGACGTCACCAGCCACACTGACACCAAATCAATGCAGCCCTAAAATGAATATTAGTCGACAGTCTCTAATTAATAGTCTAAATCAAATTCAGAAACGTCCCTGGCTCAAACACGCCTTCCAAAGTAACAAAGCAGATAAGTTATTTCGAGTTGGCCACGAGGCCAGGTGGTTATCCAAATCAATCCGTCGATTCCGGCCGCTCCTCCCAGCAACCGTTCGTCCCTACCTGGTGGAGAGCAGGAAGACGAAGGCGGTGGCGCCGGGCACGTTGAACCGATCGATGGCGTCCTGTCGCAGTGAGCCCGTGATGCCGCCGTCAATGCGCTCGTACTTGTAGCCCATGCCCTCGCAGAAGTCCTCCAGAATGTCCAACATCTTGGTCATCTGCGAGAAGATGAGCACCCTGCCCGGGAGACGGAGAGTGGTCAGAAACACTGAGCTGGGCGAACAAGTCCTGTATGCAGGTACTGTGTCGCAAATGGCTGGACCTCGAGTCATGAGTGCAGGTTTACTTTTATAACAGTAATAAATGAATAATGAATGAGTGATGACAAATGAACAGTTGCAGTTACAAAAAAAACGTCAACATTAATTAAGCACAGTTTGCCACTCCCGAAAGCAGCCACGACGGCTACCCACCTGTGTCCCTCTGCCTTCAGTTTCTCGAGCATCTTGGCGAGGAGGACCAGCTTTCCGCTGGACTTGGTGACCGCCTCGGTCTCGTACATGCCGTTGGGCAGCTTGGGCGCCTCATTGGAGGCCACGCTGAACAGGTAGGGGTGGTTGCAGCACTTCTTCAGCTCCATCATAATGTTGAGCAGAGACATCTGGGGGAGGGAAGAAAGGTGGTCAGACGGTCACATAGGCCGCAAACAGTCACATGATGACAGGCCAGCACTACACAGCGACGATATGCAATGCTATTAGGTGTAAAGCGGAGTCACGGTCTTCCAGCTCAAAGGCAGCGAAACAAAAATTAAATGCATCATAGAACTGCAAGTTGGGAGTAGCACCCGCGGGTTCGAATGTGGATCTGCAGAACACCCCAGCAGCTGTGCAGTGTGCAGCGGTGGGTCCCGTCCCCGCGGTCCGTCCCGTCCGCTGTCGGTATCTCACCTGCTGTCCGCCGCCGGACTTTGCGTTCAGCGCCTCGAAGTTCCTGGTCAGGATGTACTTGTAGTACTTTTTCTGCATGGCAGACAGCTCCACACGGACAATAAACTCAGACTTGGACGGCATGTTCTGAAAAAAAAACAGCATATTAGTCACACCAGCTGTTCGTAGGCAAAACGCGCAAAAAGAACGTCATAGACTATAACTCAGCAGGGCTAGAGAGCAAAACGCGTTTTGGTGCTGATACGAGCACCATCAATTAATGATACCAAAGTATTTCAGACGGAACTCATCAAAATGCCCGACTAATAGACTGCTTCAGTTAACACACCCGCTACCACCAGGAGTGCTCTCACATCTCATCCACCTTTTCCTTGACCTACCACAATCCCTCACCTTCAGCACGTCAGCCTTGAGTCGTCGCAGCATGTGCGGGCCCAGCATCTCGTGCAGCTTCTTGATCTGCTCCTCCTTGGCGATGTCGGCGAACTCGTTCTGGAAGGCCTGCAGGTCCTGGAACTTCTCCGGACAGAGGAAGTTGAGCAAGTGGAACAACTCCTCCAGATTGTTCTGCAGCGGCGTACCCGTCAGGAGCAGCTTGTAGGCCAGTTTGTAGCCGGCCAGCACCTTGAAGAACTGTCGGAAGAAACGGGGAAAATCGTCAATCCAACTGGAAGCAAAACATGATACACAGTCTGGCTGCGAGACAATCATAACTTTAGGGCGTGCGGATTGAAGCCATGCACTTGTGTCGCCAGAGCCATCGTAGTCCGGCTCAGTATCACGTAGTGATCCGAAACACTCCCCACCGACATAACAGTATCGGTGTGCCCTGCGAGTCACCTAAGCTCGCGTCACCTAGTTACTTTACCAAGACGTCCTCTCCCCTTTTCTCCCTCACCTTGGACTGGTTGTTTTTGAGCCGGTGAGCCTCGTCTACCACCAGCACCTCCCAGTCCACGCTGCCCAGGCACGCGCTGTCGATCGAGATCAGCTCGTACGACGTCAGCAGCACGTGGAACTTGACGTTACTGGTGCGCAGTCGGGACGCCTTGCCGCCACGGATGGCACCCTCCTCGAAACTCAGCTCGTGCTCACGGATGATCGCTCGAGCATCCTTGTCACCCACATAGGTGACCACGTAGAACTCGGGTGCCCAGGTCTCGAACTCGCGCTCCCAATTAACCAGCGTACTGAGCGGCACGGCGATCAGGAACGGGCCCTTGCTGTGGCCCTCGCGGTACAGCGAGTACAGAAACACGATCGTCTGGATCGTCTTGCCGAGACCCATCTCGTCGGCCAGGATGGTGTCGGTGCCGTTACCCCAGGAGAACCGCAGCCAGTTGAGGCCCTCCATCTGGTAGTCGTGCAGCTTCATCTTGGTACAGTCCAGGTAGTCGGGCTGCTTCTCCCACTTGCGGTTGGTCTCGCGCAGGACACGCTCCGGGGGCAGGTTGTACCGTCTGTGGCAGGGACAGGCACGGAGTCAGCGGGAGGTTCCCCCAAGTTCCTGAGCCCGTTCCACATACAGAGCATGATGAGATCCACTCGGGGAAGCATATCATTCCCTGAACAAACACAAGTTGTGGTGTAGACTTTGCCAGTCAGAAGTACCAAGAACTACCTGTCAGATAATATATCAGAATCTGAATCAGATAATATAATGCCAGAAAATTAATCTGAATCAGGTAATATACTACCAGAATCTGAATCCCTTCCCGAAATCACGGTAAATTTACTGAAGTCATCGTCTCCGCGGTCTCACCTCTTCCTGTTTTCGTCGTCGTCCTCTGCGTCGCGGTGTTTGCTGCGTTTGCCCTTCTTCTTGCCCTTCTTGGTGCCGCTGTCACCGGCCATTACCGCCCGCAGGTCCTGTCAGAGGGGTGGGGACACCGGTCACATCGGGAGCGGCTCACGGCGTCAGGTGTCACAAACAACGGCACAATCGGGCAAGACAAACCAGATCTAGGCTCCTGAACTCTTTTTTAACACCGATAATACCGTCAATGTTGTGGGACAAACCGTGGGCACACATGTCCGTAACAGCGACAGATAACTAGTTACACCGCTGGCCCGTCAGCGCCCCCGCGCCCGTCCTCCACTCACGTTATACGCTGATATCTCTTCCTGCAGTCCGTTGATGTCGGCGTCCTCGCTCTCCCACGTGGCGTACTCGTAGCCGAGCTCCTTCCACTTGACCAGGTACTGGACGGCGCCGTGGCGCATCGTGCGGAAGTTGAGCACCCGGTGGATGATGAGCCAGTCGGGACGGACGCCGTTCCTGCGCCGGGAGGCGGGGTCAGATCCCGTCAGAGCAGGTGGCGCAGCCGGACAGGGAGGCTGTACGGAGGCCACAGAATGTTTTAGGAAAATAGCGACAAGAGTGGTCACCGAATGGCCATACGTGACAATGGCATGAAACTTCATGTCTTAATTAGTCAGCAGCATGATGAGGAAACTACATGTGATGATGCCCAAGTCAGGATCGTGTTGTTCATTCATTGTCGGTCTCGATACTGCCCTGCATCTCTACGACAGCCCCCTGACTGCAGCTGCTCTGCCAAATTTGTCGCCCCCGGCAGACAGAGACTCTCCCTCTCGTAAGACAGTCACCTGTAGAACCTCTCCTCGAGGTGCTGCGGGTCGTCCTTGACGTGCTTCATCCGGTAGTGCTCCGTGTGGTCGCCGTCGTCAAACGTCGGCGGCTCCTCCATGTCGTACTTGCGCATGTAGAACCGCAGCATGCTGGCGTGGTAAATGTCCATCTGGTGGCGGAGACGGCGGCGTCAAGACATTACCACTAAGAGCCGATAGCAGCCTGAGCGAATATAAAAAAACTGGTTCGATTTTCTGCTGCAAAAAAGCTTTTGACGGATATTGACGAGATTAACGGAACGGATATTGACAAATCACTGGTCTCAAACCATGCTCAGCCAACACTGAGACAGGAACACAGACTACTGACACACACAGCACAGACGTGAACAATGTCCCAGGATAATTCCGCAGTATCTCAGCCAGCGCGTCGCCCTAACCTCCCGACCGGTCAGTCCCAGGAACCCACCTGCAGCTCCGAGACCCAGTCGCAATGCCAGTAGCTCTTGTCGTGGTACTTGACAAAGTACTCGCGCGTGCGGTGCGCCTTCTTCTTGGGCGATGTGGCGGCGGCCTCTCCCTCTGCCGGTTTCTCGGCGGGTTCTTCCTTCCAGCGCCAGGTGAGGATCTTCTGCACCTTGCCCGTCAGCGGCTCGCACTGCGGAGCGGGGAGAGGGAGGGTCACAGACGGGCACACAGCCAGAGGGCGACTTACATTACAGGAAGGATTACATAATGACTATATTTTCTAAAAAAAAAAAAAATTGCGAGTAGGAAAGACAATTCATTGAACGAGGACAAACAAACGTGATTTGACCAACCCAAGGCCTCTTAGAAGACTGACAGAATTGGAGCCATGAGAGCAAAGACAATTATACCGGGGCAGACAGCACAAAAGACCCTGGAAGAAAAGACATCATGCTCAGGTATATGGGAAGACGGCCACAGGACGGAGCACAGCACCTCGACGCCGTGTCTGACGACCCACCGATCACCGTGGGACCGACGGACGGACCGAGGTCACAGAAACAGAACCTGAGGAGCCACAGACAGAGCCCATCTTACCGAGCAGCGTGGGCAGCGCCAGTCTCCGTCGGGTATCTCCTTCAGCGGCGGGTTCAGGCAGTGTGTGTGGTAGGCAGCCACGCACATATCGCAGCACAGCAGCTCACCGCCGTCCTTACATTTGCTACCGGACGAAACGGACAGGCTAGTCAGCGACGGGTGGTTAAAATACAAAGGGAACGATGAAACGCTCTTTACTACGGGAGGCATTGAATTGATGAATATACATATAATATAGCGCAGCATGTATCTGAAAAAAATCTCTGGGCGACTGAGGTTCGCACGGCGAGGAAAATTCACCTCGAACCGAAGACATGATATCAGAACGGGCACCATTCCACCGTTGACCCCGTCCCACCCCGCCGGGACCCGCCCGCAGTGCGTACCGGCAGAACTCCTGGTGCTCGTCGTCCGACTGTTTGGCCGGCCGCTCCGGAGGGCCGTCCTTCTCACACGTGGGACACATCCACTTGCCCTCGGGCGGCTCCTCCAGCTCGGGTTCCAGACACACCAGGTGGTACGCCTTGGGACACGTGTCGCAGAGGATGATCTCGCCGCCCTGCTGGCATACCTGTGAACACCGGGAGGCGGAGCGGGTCAGACACCACAAAGGACAGCTTCTGGCTCACAGGATGGACGAATGACGTCGCGACTCTCCACCTCTTTCTCGCATAGCCAGCAAGAGCCACTCCTTACGGCTTACCTAGAGGCAGTTCAACTATTTACCTGTCTAAGCTCGCGAAAGCTCAATACCGCCTATCCCCCACCAACAGATATCTCGCGTTGTTCGCAACCTTCCGTCCTCACCTCACAGAAGTCCTGGTGGTCGGTCTCGTAGCCCTCCTCGTCCCGGCCCGGCTTCCTCGACTTCTTCTTCTTCTTGTTTCCGATCTTGGTCTTGGCCTTGCGTTTGGGCAGGTCGGCGTCGTCGTCATTCTTGCTGACCTCCTCGGCCTCTGCCAGCATCTGCTCGAACTCGGCGTCCGAGTCCTTGCCGGCCTCATAATCCTCGTCCTCGTCCTGAAGGCGGCGTGGGGGAACGTCAGTCACACAGCTTGGGATGGAAATAGAGCACAGTATAGACAGAATGACGCAGGCAAATACAAATTATTATAAGGACGCAACATGGGGACTGAGCGATGAATCAGTCATGACAAACTAGTATTGAAGTGGCGAAATAAGCTATGATGCCCTGAAGACGATTCTTCCTTGAATCGTTCCCTGGCTAAACTGGAGATAAACCCCTGACGACTACCACACATCACTCAGTGAGGCGTTGTGCTTACCGACGAGCCCTTCTTGCGTTTGCCCAGTTTAATTTTGAGCGTGGGCACGCGTCCCTTCTTGGACGATCCGCCAGCCTTGGAGCGGCGGGAGCGCTTCTTCTTGGACGACTCCTCGTCGTCCTCGAACTCGTACTCGTCATCGTCGGCCTGTGGAGGGGACGCGGGTCAAAAGTCTGAGGCGAGGACGGAGCCCATTCAGAGGCGGGGCACGGAGCCCATTCAGGCCGGGCAAGGGTACGCTTCGAACGATTCTCGGTCCCGAAAATTAAGCGGAGTCTGCGTTGATAATCAACAAGTCACTCACCGGCTCGGGTTTTTTCTTGGAGGCGCGGCTGGAGCGGGCCGAGGCGCGCACCTCCGGCTCCGGCTCGTCCTCTGGTTCCTCGGGCTCCTCGGCGGCGTCCGACTCCTGCTCCTGGTCGGGCTCGCGCGGCGATCCGGCAGGAGAGGCGGCCTCCTCGGCCGGCTGCGAGGCGGTGAACTCGCGCCACTTGGCCGCTACCAGCATCATCAGCTTCGACATCGGCACCTGGCGGAGAGAGCGGCCGTCAGACGAGGGCGGGAGTGCAGGGAGATCAGCGGTCAGCACCTGAGAGGGAGGCAACGGCGGTCAGCGGGGGGGGGGGGGCAACGGCGGTCAGCGGGGGGGAGGGGGGGGGGGGGGCAACGGCGGTCAGCGGGGGGGAGGAAGAGGCAACGGCGGTCAGTGGGGAGAGGGAGGCAACTGCGGTTAGCGGGGGGGGGGGGGGGAGAGGCAACGGCGGTCAGCGGGGGAGGGGGCAGAAGCGGTCAGCGGGGAGACGCGGATAAACCTGCCACTGATAGCACGCCCTCGTTCGGTAAGACAGATAGATAAATAGTGATAGCGATAGTTGACAGATAGTCAATGCATAGCTAGACATCGGTGACAAAAATATACTCCTGCAAACTGCATCACTCATTCACACCAATCATCGATTCATTCATTCAGCTAACTCCCGCAAATATGAACATTCCTGCAAAATATGAACATCCCTGCACGCGTCGGGATAGTGTCGTCCTGACTGACCCTGGGGTTCTCCTTGGCGATGAGGGGCCGCACGTGCTGCTGGTAGGCCTTGTACGTGGTGAGCGTCTGGTAGTCCTCGTCAGAGTACTCCAGCTCCACGTTCACCAGGCCGAACGTCTCACACACCTGCCGAGGAGCGGAGCGGGTGTTACGACACATACAGACGCTGGAGGGTCGGTCGGTGAAAACGCTGTGCTTCTCTGACTACATTAAGACCGACACAGACGTCACAGCAGTGTTCTAAAATTGGACTTTGGTTGGGTGTGCCGATGAAGAAGAAAAAATCCTAGGATGAGAAAAAAGGAAATAAATAACCAAAGTATATTTGCAAAATGGTGTAATGCCAATTTGTATGCCAACTGATAAACCAGGATTTCATGTCAGAATCTTGACAGGGTGTGAAACAAAAGGATGTGGGTGCATCAACTGTCAAGTGACATGTAAACTGGCTGTGGGGAATACATGAAACTTTTTTCAGAGATGAAGTAAAGTCGGTCATTCATATTTTAGGGATGAAAGTGTTTTCCCCATTAGGTGTGATTTGCCACCAAAAAGTCTGAAAAATGGAACACTGCGTCACAGAGACAAGCTCAATCTACGGATCACACTGAACGCTCGAAGACGAGCTGGAATTAGTGTTCCGACCCGAACACCGAGCACGACTTCCGTCTTCACCCGGTGCTGGGTTCCTGACCGGCGGCCGCCGCGGTCCGGGCGAGAGGATGGTGGACTCACCTCCTCCGATGTGGGCATGCCGCTCGGCTCGGCCGCCTGCTCCCGCGGCGGTTTGGCAGAGGCCGTCGGACCGCGGGCCTTGCGCGGCCGGGGCGTCTCGGCCGCCTCCGAGTCATTGTCCTCGTCCTCACTCTCCTGAGGAAGGTGGGAAAAGATGATAATGAGGGAACAGACAAAACAGGCTGACACAATAAAAAGCAACACACTGCATTTAAACATCCAGCTGCATTTACAATGCAGCTGTCCAGTGACACTACAAGCCACAAGAATCTCCTGTGGCAAAACTACATAAAATGGACAATGATGTGGACAGAAAACATTTGATACAGGAGCTTTTTACATACCTCACTGTCTGCCTTCCTCCTCTTCTTCTTCTTTTTACTTTTCTTGTCATCTCTGGCCTTCCTTTTCTTGCCCTTCTTTCGCTTCTTACTAGCAGGCTCATAGTTATCCTCATCCTCCTCCTGCAGCACAAGAACACACAAAAACATCATTAAATTAGCAATAACTAATAATGCCTTCCCAAGGGTCACAACATGACAAAGGCAACCAGCCCACCCTCCCCTGTAATCTCTTATTCAATGCACCCTTTCTTGTAGGTCTAAGCCCATGCTCCCTGTAGACGTGTTTCAGCTCACCCTACAGGCTGAGTGTCTGATCCCACTGTAGGTATCTGAGTGTCTGATCCCACTGTAGGTATCTGAGTGCCCATCCCAGAAACTCTATCCAGAATATCCATCTCACCTGGTGTGTCTCAGAGTCGGCGGCCCTCTCCTCCTCGTCCTCCTCCTCCTCAGGAGTCTCCCCATCAGCTGAAAGGAGCACACCATTAGCTGATACTCAGAACACTGAAGTAGTGGTGTGTGCTGCTGCTGTATGGACAAGTGCAGCCCACTGAGGGCAGCAAGATAACAGCTGCAGGTAAACAGGATAACTGCTGTAGGATAATGGATGCAAAATTACCAGGATAGCAGATGCAGGCCAACAATACTCCAGCAGTGCAGAATAACATATCAGGTGAATGATAACAGCTCTGCCGTCCAAAGGCAAAAACGCATATGTCGGGTCATGACCTGACCCGACATATGCGGTTTTGCCTTTGGACGGCAGAGCTTCAGGTCTACAGGATAACAGCTGCAAGCTAACAGCTTCAGGTCAACAGGATAGCAGCTGCAGGATAACAGCTTCAGGTTGACCTGCTAGCAGCTGGAAGTCAGTTATAATTGCAAGTCAACAGGGCAGCAGCTGCAGGATAGCATGACTGCTGCAGGCCTTCAGGATCACAGCCATAGATCAATGGGATTAAACAGCTGCAGGTAGATGAATGGAATGACAAATATTAATGAATGGAATATCCCAAATCAATGAATGACCTGCCTGCAGGGTGGTGACACAACAGGAACAAGCCAGCAATCAACAGATTAAGTAAAGACAGATGTAGCATTGAATGAACAGCCTGGCAGTCACTGTATTGGGACAGGTTTAACAGCAAATGAACAGCCTGGCATTACTGTAAATCAACAGTCAAACAACCTAGAGACAGTACAATACAACTTCCAGTCAGCAAACCGACATCTGCAGCTCTGATTGCTGAGTTTGAGCAGCCATCTTTTTCTAAAAACACCACCTTGCTAATCTGAGTAGTATCATATGCACTTTGTGAAAACAAAGTTATCCATTCAACACTAGCTGGAAAGGGACAATATTTTTGCACTGCATTAGTTTTGAGTTTGCAATGGTCTTGGTGTAATTCAGTGTAATTTGTCACAAATTGTACTTGTGTGTGGCGCCTATGCGGAGGGGGAACTGCACATGGCTTAGTTAATTGTATGGTTTAGGAGCACTGCATATAGGCACATAAGTCAGTGTTTTTCACTGAGTTTGGTGCAGGGCTGTCTCATCCCTATCTCCGTAACGTGTCGTGTGCGACCAATGACGTCACGGCATTGCGGCGTTCTGATTGGGCGGCAGCTCTGAATCGCCCGACTGGTGGTCTCCGTTCGACAAGCGCACGTGCGCCGACTAGACATTTGTAGTGGCATTGACGGCAAAAAAAGTGAGGTAATGCAGAGCTCTGAATATACTTGAATAGAGTCTAAGCCGTTAGTAATACGTAAAAACGTCAGATAGGTTTCTTGTTCGTCTTGATTTGAGCTTTTATGTGATATAACTTTTACCTTAGTGTCGAGGTTGGCAGCTATGTGGGAGAGCCCTAAAGTTGGGTCATTTTCCATAGGATTGCATTACAGCCGTCCGACCCTTCGTACCAGTGACGTCACGGAAATCGCTGCTTCGGCCTAATGAGCATACCTTCTATATAGGGCCTTGAGTTTGGTGCAGGAATGTTGTTTATCTGATAACCAAAAGGCTATGTAGCTCCCATCATCAGGGCCTGGATGGAGGTTTTGGTTGATCAGATCAAGATTGCAGGGAGACTTCACCAGGTCAGTGAAGACTGAGTGCAGCCTATAAGCATCAGTGCATCGGGCAAATTCATCTCATTTAAGTAGAAAATAGAGAATATTCTCCATTTCACAGTTTTCCTCTTTGTCTCCGTCCCCGGCCCAGTGCCCCTCCCCACTTCACTTCGCGCGCGCCGGCCGGCCGTAAGGGTGATGACGTCACCACAGCGCCGGGCAGAGCTGAAGCGACGACCCCGGCGCGTGGAAATTGGCTTGTGACACGACCCCGGGCGTATTCTAGATCAATACGCAGTACATATAATTCATTAAACAGCTCAAAATGGACCCCAAAATCAACAATGAACATAGCAAAGACGAGCAATTGTCATAATTACACATAAATTAGTTATCAAAACAATAACAAACACGCTAATTCATAAATTTCATTCGGCACCCGGACCTCGGAAACTTACCGGCGACAACTTTGTCTTCAGTGTCTGACGCCATTATGCGACCTGTTGATTTGAAACACTTTACACTAAGCTCTTGAAAATCACAACTACCGACGATTCCACGTGGGAAATGCCGGCAAGATCAAACACCAACCGCTCCTCTCACGCTCCCGGTCCTCCGCTCGTGACGTCTCGCGGCGTGTGGCGGCCGGGGCGGCCGGCGACCGGCCCGCTTGATTTCCGCGCATGCGCACTAGACGTTTGCGGTTCCGGTCCCGTTCCGGCGATTGACGGATACCATGGCAACGGGCACAGGTCATCGTCATTGTTGCAATCAATGCAATGCTCTCTCCCAAAGGAAGCCCAGTAGTATATAGGACAGGATCCTTTTATTTCCTCGGTGCAATGTTGATGCTGCTTTCACGGTTGCTTGCAAAGGGCAGTGACCTTGATCCCCGAATGGTCCGGAACATTCGGCCGGGTCATGAATCACTGGGGATTGCCAGACTGACTCATCCTTGTCCTAAAGAAATGCCCGAAAAGCACCGAGGCCTGGTACCGAATCAAACCTTCGTCCTTCGAAACATTGAGACTTTCGTCGAAAGTATTCGACTGTTGCCTGATGGCGATGTTCGCAATTCTGAATTCATACCTACCTATCTGCTGAATACGGGCAATTTGACTGCACGTTGACACATTCTGACCGCCGCCCCTTTCCGACACTTGGTCCCCGGAAGACTCGGCCAGTGGTCATAACGGTACAAACTACAAGGCGACACATTTTGTCATAGTGTCGGCTGGCAAAGCGATTCACATTCCAAAACGACAGCCTCCTGACAGGATCACAAAACAACCAATGTGCGCTCCACTAAATGGCCCAGTTCCGTTTGAGAAGCACAAGAAAATCACAAATGCAAAACAAAATATATATTAATCAATATCCTCGCATATACGGACAGCACCAGCAATAACGACAAAAACACAATGAAAGCACAAATCGCAGTTATTACGAGCGATAGACTACGACCGCTGCGTAAGCATCAAACCACACACGGCTCAAGAAGTCCAATTAATTCGAGATCATTCGATATATAAACGTCGTCAGCCACCATTCGAAAACAGATCACGTCACCGCTTCTCTGACGCCTCTCCGGTAAGTGTTCATCCGTCGCTTCCCTTTCCCCTAATGTAACTGTCCGGCGACCGGCTCAGTCGAGCGCCGACTCGAGTCCGGAGTCCACCTCAGTCGAGCGCCGACTCGAGTCCGGAGTCCACCTCAGTCGAGCGCCGACTCGAGTCCGGAGTCCACCTCAGTCGAGCGCCGACTCGAGTCCGGCGATGTACTCTGTGGCCAGCTGGACGGGGTCCGACCCGGCCGGCGTCACCAGCCGGAACTGACGGCCGTCAGACGCCGTAACCAGTACATCTACCGACTCGCCGGTCAGCGCAGACCCATCCACCTGACGGACGGGGAGGGGTAACATCCCAGCTGCCACACGAGAGGGCAAGCAACACCGCTAGACTAGCCTGCGATCACATTTAGAACGGGCAGGAAGAGACAAATACCGACAAAACTGACGAGGGTCGCTTATATATCGAACACAATGAACAGAAAGCGAGCGTAGAAGGCCATCTGATATAACTCTTATGTTAATGAAAATTTACAATAAAAAAACATCACAAAACGTAATAACGTTTTTTATTCTAGAACGATATTACGCAAAACCCGCAAATCCGCAAAAAACGTACGCAGAAAACGCATAGTGTAGCCAGGCCTTGACGGTGTGACACATGAGCTATTTCATTCCTACCGTTCACATTATATCGCCCGGTATAAAACAGGCCATTGCGTTATAAAGAAAATCGTTCGCACGCCACATATCAACAGATTCGGGGCGGTGAACGGTGACCATGGCCGTTCGTGAGATATTCTGACCAACGTTTTGTCATGGTTAGATTCTAGAGCACGGGGTCCGACCCCCCCCCCCCCCCCTGTGATGTTCCGTTATCCCTCCTGTACCCACCTCCTGTGTATCCTCGGCAGTGACGTGGAGCGACTCGACCCCCTGGCCGTCACCGCCGACCTCTGAAGGTGCCACGGCGGCGGCCAGGTCGGCTGGCTCCAGATCACCCTTGACGGCCAGCTCGGCCGGCTCCAGGTCACCCTTCACGTCCTGTAGAGTGATCTGCGCAACGAGAACGGAACATCGGGTCAGCTAAGGTCACCTTAGGTCATGCCAGGTCACTGATCGGGGCCGTTAATCTGCGAATCAAATATCGATAAGTTTTCTGATGTGGACGTTCTAACATGTCATCAGTGCCCGTGTCTCTCCCAATCCGTAAATATAAGTCATCCGTCTTCTGTGACGTGGCAGTCATGGCAGCGTCGGTACCAGTGCCATTGCCAGTGTCAGTTGGTAATGTCAGTATCCGTATCCTTCTCCACCTGTATGTCCGTCTCTAGTCGTCAGCTCCAGTCTCAAGAGTGTCAGAGTGTCAGTGTCAGTCGGTGTCAGTCAGTGTCAGTGTCACTGTCTCACCTGAATTCTCCGCCCGTCCTCCGTTGTCAGCTCCAGGGTTCGCGTTCCCTCGCCGGTGACCAGACCCTTGTTGGCCGCCAGTTGGACCACACCGTCCGCTGCGTCCTCCAGTAGCACCTCGCTGTCTGCTGAGAGTTGTACCGGACGGGCGCCGCCCTGTAGAAAGACAGTCATAGTCCGTCAGACAGACACAGAAGCAGAGAGCAACTCACTCTCCGCCGAGAGCTGTACTGGACGGGAACCGTCTTGTCGAGACACAACCAATCATAAAAATCTCAGTTGCTGACAATTACAACTAAAGTCACAGTTCTGGAACATTAGAGGTCACCACCGACAGATGCAGTCACAGTTAGCTTCACAGTCACCTGTTACAGTCTGCTGGACGGGACCTGTTACAGTCTCCCTCTAAGATAAAACCACTCTGAGCACCATGTTATGCTAGGTCCGATCAGCCCAACGCCCACCCGCGGTACCAATCCCTACGACGTCCCCCGGTCAGTTCACTCACCACGGTGGCGATGCCGTCGATGAGCTGTACGGTGGACGGATCGGCGGGGTTCTGACAGGTGACGTAGATCACCTGAGAATCGGCCGGCTTGCCGTCCAGCTGTAACAGCGGACCGGTGTCCTGGGGGACATACGTGACAAGGGGTCGGATACAGCTGTGTAGAGCGGACCCCTGGGGGAAAGGCACTGAGACAACGAGCCAGACATCATGATTATGCTCAAAGCACAGATAAGCAGCTGGTGTGCCTAGCACTATGCATAAGGAATGCGTTCACGTAGCAGGCTTCAACAAACAGACACTACTGGACCAAGTATTAGGACTAGGTAATCCGACGAACCGAGATGACACCAGCGGACCTGACCAAGGCCGTACTAGCAAATCATTGCACAAATGGGCCCGAAACACATTACTCATGCAAAGAGTCATCGCTGATTATCTTGTACGTGACTAACCCACCTGTGCGAGTCCGGTGGTCAGCAGCTCTGGCCCGTCGCCGCCGCCGGTGTGCTCTTCCTCCTGGTGACGCTGCAGCGCCGAGGCGTCCTCACAGGACCACGAGCACACGCCGCACACCAGGCTGGCCCCGGCGTCGGCAGGGGACGCTGGGGGACACGTCGGAGTACGTTAGAGTTGGCAGAGCATCACCGAGGGATAAAATAGAAACCAAATGCTAAATATTCCTAAAAATCGCAAAACGATGCGGATGTGAAAATATATCTGATTCATCTCCTTCAGTATTTGTTCAGATGCGAATCGAGACGTGAAAGTACGCACCTTTCCCTGTGTGCGTGCGCATATGTCTCATCAGAGTCCACTTGTCGTCCATCTGTTTGCCGCAGGTAGGACAGGCCAGCGGCCGCTGGGTGCCGTGGAGCCGGCAGTGCGCTCGCCACCGGTCCCGGCTGGTGAACGTCTTACCGCAGGGCCGGCAGAGCAGGGGGCGGCCGGCGCCGTGCGAGCGCATGTGGGCGCTCAGCTGTGCGAGGGGAACGGTGACGGGTTATGGTAGGTCGGGGAGTGACGGGTAATGAAATAATCACCGGTCTTATCATGGCCCCGTTCATGGCTAGACTGTGGCGCTAAAATGTTAATGAATGAATAAATAAATGAATGAATGAATGAATGAATGAAGGAAGGAATGAATGAAGGAATGAATGAATGAATGAACGAATGAAGAAATGAATGAATGGATGAAACAATTAAATGACGAATGAATTAATGCCTAATGATTGGACGAATAAATTACAAATGAATGAATGAATTAATAAATGAATGTAAATGGGTTATTAAATATCAAGGATACGATAACATTGCAAAAAACGTGATAAGCCTTTCTGGTACGGGCGTCCCGACCCGCACGTACCTGGCAGTTGGTGGCGAAGGCCCTGGAGCAGACGGTGCACGGGAACGGCTTCTCTCCCGTGTGGATCCGCTCGTGCTCCACCATATTACTGCGCTGGGAGAAACGCTTCTTACAGACCGAACACTCGTGCGGCTTCTCACCTGGGGGCAGCCATACGTAAGACATGATCAGAGTCATGGTCCGGAAAAGACATCGCGGTGCCAAAGTAACACCCACCAAGGCCCAGGCACCTACAACGGAAAGGAAAGAAACAGCCCCTGATCCTCATTAGCAATGAAAATCAACTGTGTATCCCTCGCCATGAACAACAGCACCAATAAGCACATTTTTACCGGTATCAGGCAAAATACGGCGATAAAATTTGTGCCCACGAGCCAAGCGAACAGGACGGAACACCGTCAACCAGCGCCCCTCTAGTCAGATACCACCGACCCGTTACCACCGACCCGTCCCCCACCTTTGTGCCATCGGATGTGGAACGTCAGCAACGATTTGTGGCCGAACCGCTGCGGGCAGAGAGGACAGGCGTGCTTCTTCTCGCCCGTGTGGCGCACCATGTGGTTCGTCAGGTGACCCTTGGTCTTGAACGACGACGGACACTCGGAGCACTTGAAGTTCCTGATGGCGGACGGGGGGGGGGGGGGGGCGTCAGTGGTGAGGTGGGGAAATGGAGATCGGGAGCCAAAAACGGCTTTGTTTATGCCGTACAAGAGGCTGGCGTTGCCTTAGCTGAATCGTGTGAGTAAATAAGCGGAAAACATCATCAACCAACCACACGGTCTGCATAATTATGGGTCATGGACGACGCCTAGCAAGTACAACAATTACAAGCAAACGCATTCAAAAATACCCCACAAACGAGTAACTTTGCATATTCTATCGCCGCATTATATCATACCCGATCATTCATTTTGACATTGAAGACGTACCTAAGCACGACACATCCTGCCCGTTTATGGGACAGTATCTATCACGTGTCTCTCACCTCTCCGTGATGTGCACCACGCCGTGTCTGCTGAGCAGGTGCTGGTTGCGGAACCCCTTCCCGCAGAGGTTGCACATGAACAGTCGTCCGGGCGTGCCGTGTACCGCCTCCGTGTGGTAGGCCAGCGCGGCGCGGCTGTTACACTCCTTACCGCACTCGGTGCACGTCCGCGGCTGCGATCGGGTCTGGGGGAGGAGGGGGGGGGAGGGGGAGGGCGGTCAGAGGGGAGTGAGTCTAGCGGGAGGGTTGAACGACCGGCCGGAGATCTCTCTCAGGCATTAAGTTCACGCAAGTACATCATGGTGCACAATAAAATAAAACAGCCGTCTCTACAAGGTCAACAGACAATGGCAGCCATAAGTCATCAATATTATGCAGATCGATGCTTCGGGACACCAGACTGTATATGCGCTCCCCACATTCCTACCGCTGCCGCCCGCCATGTGCACACTGAACTTCCCGTTTGATCCCATCAGTTCCCCCTTCACCCACCGTGTGCGACTTTTCGTGCATCCTCATCTGGCTGAGCTGACCGAACTTTTTGTGGCAGGTGGGACACTCGAAGCGTTTGTCGGCGTTGTGTCGCTGCAGCTGGTGTACCTGCAGGGACCACTTGGAGGCGAACGAGCGCGGACACTCGGTGCAGGGCACGCGGGAGCGGTCCGCGAGCGGCTCCGAGTCCACACCCTCCACCACACCCTGTGAACGGGAGGGAGGGGGTCAGTACACCCTCCACCACACCCTGTGGAAAGGGAGCTGAGGGTCAGTCCGCTCCTTTTACTACGACAGAAGAGAGGCCGGAGGGATGAGGACCTCAGCCCAATGCATCCATCCGAGCCAAACCTTATGGACTGGATTAGACTGGGTTGGAATGCCCGCCCTACCCGGGCCACCGACGCCCCGAACGGAACAGGGTCATAAAAACTGCCGAAAGGACATCGCGAGGCGCGACTCAAGACAGTTCCGTACTCCGCAGTATGGAAAAGAGGAAAAGTTGAGGCACAAAATAAAAACTGAGAGCTGGTAGTATGTCCCCACTGACCACTCTAATCTACCCTACACGGTATGGCTCCTCTCTAGGGGGACTGAGGAGGCCCGGAGGGAGATCAAGAGACTGAGCAGCGCTGCAGTCCCTCGGCTCGGCTCGGCTCACCTGTCCAGTGTGGCCCGTCTCCGTCTGGTGGAACGCCAGCTCGGCGCCAAGTTTGAACCGCGCCGAACAGCCCAGACACTCGAAACGGACGCCGCGGTGCAGCGCCCTGCATGGAGAGAGAGCAGAACGATAACAGGTCAGGGAGAACTCAGGGCAGAGCAGGGTAGTCATGTAAGAGAACAGCACAGCGCAGAATCTAGTTACTATCAGAGATCACCTTCAGGCAGGAGACAGAGGCAGGACATCGTTACGATAGGGAAGGAAAGGACGATATCGATAAAACTTGATCCAAGGAAATGGAAGGCCAGCGCAGCAGCAGGCCATCGCAGCTGCAGACCCACGCCTGCTTGACCCGCCACTGCTGATCGCGTGGTACGCACCTGTGGAACTTGAGTCGGCCTTGCATCTGAAACTGTTTGCCACAGACTTCACACTGGAATCTCGCCTGTCGCCGGCGTTTGCGTGAAGACGGAGTCGCCGCCTCGGCGTCTGCGACAGATCCGGGGAGGGGTGGGTCAGAGCGATCTGTTAGAGACCATACAGAGATTAAATGTGGACCTGAATGAGAGACAACGGGAGCAAAAATGAGAGAAAACACCCTGCAGAAAGCGACGAACAGAGAAGCAATAACCATCACCGCGTAAAAACACAACTAACTACGGACGACGCGACCAGTTGCTGAATGGTAAATAATCAACCGAACAGATGCAGCCTGACCTGGAATCCGGCCTTCCCGGTCACCACGGTGGCTCACCGGAGGGCTGAAACTCCTCGAGCGTCTCCGGCTGGTCCTGGTCGGAGGTGGAGCCGCCCTGGCCGGACCCGGCCTCACCCGGCACAGAGAGCACCTCCACGCGGACATGGCACGGCGCTGCGGGCGGGGATCAGCTGTCAGCACTGTAACTGGTGAATGGGTGGCTGGGATCGAGACTACGAGAATATAAAGCTCGATGGTACCCAAAGACGACGATCATTAGCCGCAATAAAGTTGTTTGACGCTCAAAAAGACACACAACTCGCTCCCCAGCGAATACAAATAGGAAAACAGCGCAAACTGACAGTGACATCCCTACAAACTCCCCACCTGGTCTGGTGTGGTCAGGCAGCTCAAATTTCGCCCTCACACACCCTTAGAAAGCTCACCTCGTTCTCCCTCCGCTCCTGTCTCGCCGTCACCGTCTCCGGCCGCCTCAGCTACGTCGGCACCCCCCAGCACGCGCTCCAGTTCCCTGCCCTTCACCGAGTTCTGGAAGCGCGCCGGCAGCCGGCCGCGCGCGCGGCGGGACCGGTCCAGCAGCGGCGGAGGGTCGGCGGGTGCCGGAGCCGGCGCTGGCTTTGGGTCTGCTGCTGAAACGAGGAAGGCGGGGGATAGACGTCGGTGGAGTGGATCTGATGCTCGATACTGCACTGCACACTTAGCAAATGCACAAAGTGAAGCTTAGTACATCAAGGGACACGGACGAAAAAAAAAATACGGGGACGAGTAAGCATGAATATACAACAATGTGAAATAATTACACGTCCCTGGCGACTTTATCGACTAAAAAAAAAAGAAGCTGACAGAGAAACTCAGTTAAGAGTTCATTATCGGGAACAATGGATCCATGTCGAGAAAATAGCCATGAGCTGGTACGCGCGGTACCCGATGCCGATTAACAAACATCTCGGACACCAGCTCACCTTTGACCGACGTGACGGCGCTCTTCCGCGGCCGTCCCCTGCGGCGCTTCTGCAGCACGTCGTCGGCGAGCAGCTGGCCGCGGAGAGCGTTATCGGCAGCGTACAGGGCGGCCGGGTCGGGCGGCGCTGTCCAGATGAACAGAACGGGTGTGTGGAGTTAAACAACTGGAGCACGCTGCCGTACAAAGCTGAAAAAGCGTATCTCGCATTTAGCAAGTTTTACAGGAGAGCACTTTTCGTCTTTTGCTCAATTAATTGAAAACCAAATGGCCAATCACCAAAAAACTGATATCATGATATTCCTTGTTACACGACCAATCTCATCAGTGGCGTTATACACGAGAATTATATTGTTAATTTGATATAAACGTCGAAGAAAGTAGATACGCTTATTTCACCTTTGTCCGGCTGATGCCAATGCAGATACGCTTCAACCGTATGTACAAACAATGAGCGCATCTTCGTTTCTTGTCTTCGATGCACGAAGCGTATCTACGCCGATTCTGTAAAATTCATTGAAAGTGCAATGAATAAAAAACGTATCTACGCAGATACGCTTTTCTGATGTGGCACAAAGATATTCTGAATATCAGATACGTTTCTTCATTTTGCCTTTCTATGACCGGAAGTGAAACATTTGCGCTACCCAGGATTATTCTTGTCCTGAAAAATCGTTTATTGCAAATTTATACTTCCGTCAATATGTGTCATGTCAGCCTAATAGGCCACCGAAACAACAGCTTTCGAAAACATGTCCATGTATTTCACACGAAAGAGAAAAATACAAAAAAAGAGGTCCATGCAGTTCACACGGATTAAAACAATGCTGCTTGCACTAGAACCTTCAGGAAACCGTTCAGTTTTTTCACAGGGTTTGTGAGGTAACTGAACATGAATGTCCCCTTTTAGTGCTAATGACCTTCACGAAACAAAAACGGCTTTCTCCTTAAAGCATGTACATGAACACACCGATGGTACTAATAATATGCTGTAATATGCACCGGCGGGGCCGGGTCCTGCGGGTCCTGCAGTGCTGGCGGTGCCGGGTCCTGCGGTGCCGGCGGGGCCGGGTCCTGCGGTGCCGGCAGTGAGGGCGGTGCCGGGTCCTGCGGGCCGGCGGTGCCGGGTCTCGTGGTGCAGGCGGTGCCGGGTCCTGCCGTGCCGGCGGGGCCGGGTTCTGCGGTGCCGGTGGGGCCGGGTCCTGCCGTGCCGGTGGGGCCGGGTCCTGCGGTGCCGGCAGTGAGGGCGGGACCGGGTCCTGCCGTGCTGGCGGTGCCGGGTCCTGCGGTGCCGGCAGTGAGGGCGGGACCGGGTCCTGCGATGCCGGCAGTGAGGGCGGTGCCGGGTCCTGCGGTGCCGGCGGGGCCGGGTCCTGCCGTGCCGGCGGTGCCGGGTCTCGTGGTGCAGGCGGTGCCGGGTCCTGCCGTGCCGGCGGGGCCGGGTTCTGCGGTGCCGGCGGGGCCGGGTTCTGCGGTGCCGGCGGGGCCGGGTTCTGCGGTGCCGGTGGGGCCGGGTCCTGCCGTGCCGGTGGGGCCGGGTCCTGCGGTGCCGGCAGTGAGGGCGGGACCGGGTCCTGCCGTGCTGGTGGTGCCGGGTCCTGCGGTGCCGGCAGTGAGGGCGGGACCGGGTCCTGCGGTGCCGGCAGTGAGGGCGGTGCCGGGTCCTGCGATGCCGGCGGTGAGGGCGGTGCCGGGTCCTGCGGTGCCGGCGGGCCGCGGGGCCGGGTCCTGCCGTGCCGGTGGTGCCGGGTCTCGTGGTGCAGGCGGTGCCGGGTCCTGCCGTGCCGGCGGGGCCGGGTTCTGCGGTGCCGGTGGGGCCGGGTCCTGCCGTGCCGGCGGTGCCGGGTCCTGCGGTGCCGGTGGGGCCGGGTCCTGCCGTGCCGGCGGTGCCGGGTCCTGCCGTGCTGGTGGTGCCGGGTCCTGCGGTGCCGGCAGTGAGGGCGGGACCGGGTCCTGCGGTGCCGGCAGTGAGGGCGGTGCCGGGTCCTGCGATGCCGGCGGTGAGGGCGGTGCCGGGTCCTGCGGTGCCGGCGGGGCCGGGTCCTGCCGTGCCGGCGGTGCCGGGTCTCGTGGTGCAGGCGGTGCCGGGTCCTGCCGTGCCGGCGGGGCCGGGTTCTGCGGTGCCGGTGGGGCCGGGTCCTGCCGTGCCGGCGGTGCCGGGTCCTGCGGTGCCGGTGGGGCCGGGTCCTGCCGTGCCGGCGGTGCCGGGTCCTGCCGTGCCGGCGGTGCCGGGTCCTGCGGTGCCGGCAGTGAGGGCGGGACCGGGTCCTGCGATGCCGGCGGTGAGGGCGGTGCCGGGTCCTGCGGTGCCGGCAGTGCCGGGTCCTGCCGTGCCGGCGGTGCCGGGTCTCGTGGTGCAGGCGGTGCCGGGTCCTGCCGTGCCGGCGGGGCCGGGTTCTGTGGTGCCGGTGGGGCCGGGTCCTGCCGTGCCGGCGGTGCCGGGTCCTGCGGTGCCGGTGGGGCCGGGTCCTGCGGTGCTGGTGGGGCCGGGTCCTGCGGTGCCGGCAGTGAGGGCGGGACCGGGTCCTGCCGTGCTGGTGGTGCCGGGTCCTGTGTTGCCGGCAGTGAGGGCGGGACCGGGTCCTGCGATGCCGGCAGTGAGGGCGGTGCCGGGTCCTGCGGTGCCGGCGGGGCCGGGTCCTGCCGTGCCGGCGGTGCCGGGTCTCGTGGTGCAGGCGGTGCCGGGTCCTGCCGTGCCGGCGGGGCCGGGTTCTGCGGTGCCGGCGGGGCCGGGTTCTGCGGTGCCGGTGGGGCCGGGTCCTGCCGTGCCGGCGGTGCCGGGTCCTGCGGTGCCGGTGGGGCCGGGTCCTGCGGTGCCGGCAGTGAGGGCGGGACCGGGTCCTGCCGTGCTGGTGGTGCCGGGTCCTGCGGTGCCGGCAGTGAGGGCGGGACCGGGTCCTGCGGTGCCGGCGGTGCCGGGTCCTGCGGTGCCGGCAGTGAGGGCGGTGCCGGGTCCTGCGGTGCCGGCGGGGCCGGGTCCTGCCGTGCCGGCGGTGCCGGGTCCTGCGGTGCCGGTGGGGCCGGGTCCTGCGGTGCCGGCAGTGAGGGCGGGACCGGGTCCTGCCGTGCTGGTGGTGCCGGGTCCTGCGGTGCCGGCAGTGAGGGCGGGACCGGGTCCTGCGGTGCCGGCGGGGCCGGGTCCTGCGGTGCCGGCAGTGAGGGCGGGACCGGGTCCTGCGGTGCCGGCAGTGAGGGCGGTGCCGGGTCCTGCGATGCCTGCAGTGCTGGCGGTGCCGGGTCCTGCGGTGCCGGCAGTGCCGGCGGCGCTGGGTCCTGCTTTGCCGTGGGGGCGGTCCTGGGCATCTTAGCGGAAGGCTCGTAGTCGGCTTCATCTAAGAAAAAGCGGTACAAGGTTGTCAAAGACAGTAATGGTTTCGGATGCTGGAAGAACTCTCGTCAGTCCTGAATTTCAGATGAAAAAAGTTAAACATCGTTACGGAATGTCAATGTTTAGATTCAACTAACAATTAAAAGGTTGATTCCTAAAATTCCGGCTTGCGTGCAGGCCCAGCAGCTTACACCAGTCACCTGGGAGTCATGGAGCATGGTACCATGTCTGCAATGCTATTCAACTACTTAGCACTGTCAAGTCCAGCATAACCCAGCCTGTGCGAGGAATAAGGTACAGCACAAGCCATACTTGGGCAGGCGCAGTTAGTAAGGTTCCTATCCAAGTCCTGTGCCGAAACTACGAGTGTGATATTCAATTAAACACTTCTTATGTTTACTTTTAAATATATCATAAGTTAAGTGTGCTTACCTTGAACGAGGGAAAGTGCAGCCTTGTGTCGTTCGCTGACCGAAATTGTTCCACTCCACGTACGCTTCGAATGCCTCATGGTAACTCTTGCGCCACCTTCAAGGGTTGTCGGACAGCGCAGCTGGGAAATCGGTACGAAATGCGATTCTCCCTTGCTTTGATCGTCCCACGTGACAAGCACATGCACCAGTCCATTTCGCCTCTTGCACTGAGCTCTGGGTATTAATTGGGACCGCTTTCTTCCAGTCATGGCCGCAGACACGCCCACACGGCGGCGCTAGGACGCCGACACTGCAGCGAGATTTAAATGTCCAGATTTAAAGATCCGGCGTGCACGCGCTGGCATTTAAATGTTTTATTGGCTGGATCTAATTACAAAAATGTTAATCCGATACGCTATGCCTACCGCACTAGCCCAAATTTATACAATTTATATTATTATTTAAGGGTAGATACTAGATATAAAATACTTAATTTTATTGAACAATTAACGTACGGCAAGAAATCGCTAACTTAAAGCACGTCAACTTATGTTGTGTGATGTAACGGAAGTTCGCGTTGATGAAAAGCGCATCATACCAAAGCTGTCGGCAAAACAAAGCAATAAAAGCGCAAGTACAGACATACGCTTTTTTCCCGTTGTTTTATCGTTCGGAACTATGCCGTCTAAAAAGCGCATGTACGTTCCCCCAAAGGGACACAAAGCAAGAAAAGCGTATGTACGCACATACGCTTTTCTTCTTTGGGATAAACGTCCATTTTGATCATATGCGCGTTATTTTAGTGAGATACGCTTCTCTTCCTTGGTTCCTGCTGCTCCCATTTTGCATATACGCTTTTTGGATAATTATAAACCCAAAATTTGGGGAAATGTAGATTTTATCTTTTTTCTATAGGTATGTATGAGATAGAGCCTAAAATTCTGCATCTAATGATATAAAAAAATAAAATTCAGGAAAATGCGAGATACGCTTCTTCTCCTTTGGACGGCAGCACGATGTAGGCATAGCGACAGTTCAGAGCTGAGCTCGTTGGTCGATGGTTCTCTGAGCAGAATATGGACGTTGTAGTCTAAGAACATACCATTAATTCGTCACCAGATCTAGCACGATTAATTCATCAACGGACAACGAAGAACGTACAATTAATTTGCAGAACCGTACAATTACCAATCGCACAAATAACTTATACCATAACAAACATAGGGCCTGTCCGGCTGGCTGAGTCGTTGTATATCGGCACATACTGCGGTAACCGGCACATACCGGCCACCGTTTATGCGGATATCCAACCCATCGCCCTCTGCCATCCACAATAGTCATATCAGCAGTTGGCCCACAACAGCGGAGCTACGGCTAGCTCCTCGCTATTACCGGGGAGAGTCGGGTGAATCGGGGGTGGATCGGGAACGCACCTGGCCGGTCCGGGTGTAGCAGCGTGTGTATGGTGTACTGGCCCTGCAGTACCCGGTCCAGGAACACCTTGGTGGCTGAGACACTCCCGTGACAGGGGCTGCAGATGCGCCGCGGGTGTCGGCCGTCATCGAACACCTTCGAAAAACAGGGAGACGATTGGTCAGACCAGGTCAGAGCCTAGTATGAGATGGGATATAAGCACCTGGATGTGATTTGCATTCTGCTTCTCATTTGGGTACATGGAGAAAACAGATTTATCAACTGCAAGCCTCCATCATAGCCCTGTTCAAGTGCTCTGCGGCCGCCGCGGCTCCCGCGGCCGGGAGGCAGAGCCTAATATCGGTTAGGTTGAACACCCTCGCGGCTGCGGCCGCTGCGGCCGGCGACGAGAGTGGCACGGTTGTTTTGAAAGGAGATGCTGATCAAAATTTTGTGTGTAATGGCTTTATAATGGCTTTGTTACTTCAATTAGTACCTTTTTGAAGCAAGTATTCCTTAACCCGCGCGGGGCTGGGGGGGTAAATTTTACCCCCCCCCCCCTCGCGAATTTTTGCAATATCGCAAAAACGGCGGCGCGCAGCGCCGCCTAACTTTTAGTTCCTTTTCTTACATCAATTTGACACGTTCCCTGAAAATTTGAGCGAAATCCGTCGGAAAATTTTTTGAGAAATTGACGTTTTAGTGACGTCATGTTCGCCATTTTCGCCTCAAAAACGGCAAAATTTCAAACGCCGCTAACATCTTCATTTTTAAAGGAATCAAGACGTTACAAAAAAGGTTATACGTAATTCTACTTTGTCTATCAAATGGCTATCTCGGTTTTTTGAAAATTTTGGATTTTGGCCCAAATTTTTTCAAAAAACTGACTTTTTTGGGAAAATAATTATAAAATCCAAAATTTTGAGTGTATAGAAAAAACCGGAACATACGTCAGAGAAGTGGTCTATGTGCACCTACATACCAATTCTTAGAAGAATCGGTTCAAAAATGTGGGAGTTATTCAAGATTTTATGACGTCACGACACACAAAAATTTTGAAAAATGATTTTTTTTTGGAAGTTCTAGACCTCGTACGGAAACAAAAATAGCACCATTCGATTCGCCGTGAAAAACTGCATCAGATAGACACCTTTTTAGGCCTTAACAACCAACTTCAAAATTTGACCTCACTTGACCTGACCTTGACCTGACCTCGACCTGAAATTCATCCAGAGGTGGTCCATATCACTTATTGAGTGTGCCTATTGAATTCTATGAGTAAAATGACCCATAAAACATGTGTCGCACATGCCCTTTTCTATATTTTGTTTTTTGGTGACCTGACCTGACCTGACCTTGACCTTGACCTCTGAATGATATTGTATGCAACGAATATTGTCTTGGTAGCCTAAGAACACGTTTTGGGCAATCAGTCTCAGTCGATGACTCCATTCTTCGGCAACTACGGTGCAAGGTCGATACTGTAGAAACTTGCAATTTGTACCCTTGACCTGACCTTGACCTTGACCTCAAACTTTAAATTAAGTACATGTTTTTAGCTGTTCGTGATGAGATCTTTCGATTGGCGTTTGATTTTTCCAAATCGGACCATTAGTTCGGAAGATAACAGGGGGGTAAAATTTACCCCCCCCCCCCCCCCCCCCAGCCCCGCGCGTTCGGCTGGAGACCCCAGCCCCGCGCGGGTTAACAACATAATAAAATCAACCGAAACAAAGAGGGAAATCCGCAATGTTTTGTCTCACGCGCGCAGTTTATGTCGAAGCTTCCCTGCGGTCGCTCCCGAGCGGCCGCGGGAGCCGCAGGAAGAGCTACGCATTACCCAGAATGCTGCTCTCGCCTGATTGGCCGCCAGCTAAGCTCCGCCTTTTTGGCCGCGGGAGCCGCGGCGGCCGCAGACACTTGAACAGGGCCCATGTTTAGAAGGTTGATAAATCATTTTGTCATTATCTGAATAAAGTAATAATCCTACAGCACAACAACTGTCAACAGTACTTCATGGGAGAGAGGCAATGAGTCCATGAAAGCAGAGTTTATCTGTGCAGTTTGAGAGACAACAGAATATCAAGTTAAAGAGTTAACATGACTTGGAATATTTTTAAAAGGTAATGACTGACAATTATGTGAATAGCAATCTGATAATCTTAAATACTGCTCATCTCAACTGTTCATCTTATCTCAGTACCAACCTGAAATGGAAGATATTTGTTGATTTTAATGCAGAATGGCTCCTCATCTTCTGCATCAAATATGGAAATTGTGTTTTCAGATTCTGCTCCACACAGCCTGCATATGTTGCTGTCAGCAAGGCCACTGGTTCCCATCTTCAAGCTTATATAGTTCACCTGAACATAATTCCTGCCAAGCCTGATTGAAAGTTTTCTATGAATGTAAAACCATCTTCACAGCTAGTTTCTGAAAAAAGAAGGACCACAACCTGAAACAAGAAAGCATTCAAAATGCAACAATATTTCACTTACTTTCACATCAGTTCTAGCAGGTAAACCCCTAAGTGATTATTGTAAATGTCTAGCTCAATTGGTGCAATAAAACCCATACTAGGTACCTACTCATGAAAAACACCCTGAGAGTCACAAGCCAATCTGTGACTGTATTTTTTCAAAGTTTTACCCAATTATATCAACATACACAGACAACAGTAGTACTACTGTTACAGATAACAGTAGTACTACTGTTATCTGTGCAACATAGTATGCAATGGCACAAGCTTTGGGCTATAATAAAGCTAGTTAGTGTCTCAGCCAAACTACCTGGAGGCTGGAATCATAGTTAGTCAGCCCTTATCTCATCCTTAGAAATTCAGGAATTCACAAAATAAAAACATCAAATGAAAGAACACTCAATTATGGGCTGGAAAAGTGACACATGACTATCAATTATGGTACCATTTTTACAATAAATCATAAATACACTAGCACAACACCACTGAACTCAGGGCAACTAAAGTAAATGTTCATATTTTCATGGAACCAGCTGTTGAGTAATGGCGTGACAGAAAAATGGAAGGCACCAATTCATTTATGCCTTGTTTGTGATGGGTCTTATTAGATTAGGTGCAAACACCATTAAAAGGGGGAAGAAATCCTCTATAAAATCACGTCAAATTAGTGCATGCATGTTGTAAAGCATTGGCACACTATTAGCTTTTGGAATGAGCGTCAGAAAACTGAGTGAAACGAAATTACCAAAGCATACTATCATGCACTTATCTAACATTTCCAGCTAACCACTCTCAAACACTGGAAATATCAATGTTAAACATCTCCCATGCATTATTCCAATCTGCACCATATTTCATTCATCTCCTATTCTTGTCCTTCATGTGGCCTCAGCAATGTAATCCATTCAGTATTGCATGTGACCAGACACAAAAGTAACAATTCATTTCAAGCCAAACCTGGGTGGTGTTTCACCAATGATAGCAGCACGACGCTATTCCATTTCACGAGCTGTCACACTCGTGGTAGTGTTGGAGCAATGGGCTTGTTGATGTCCCCATGGAAACCCAATTTGACACGTAGAATAGCAGCATGCTGCTATCGACGGTAAACACCACCCCATGATTGTATCTAATCCAATCAAATTTATTATTTTGATTTAACCTATCCCAGCCAACTGAGGCGTTTGCACTTTGCCTTGCGCCTACTGCCAAAGATTCAAGAAAATCTCAATCTCCATGTTGTTTCCTTTACCTTGGGAAGTCCACATTTACTTCGTGCATTTACTTGAGTAACTTGAATCCCTAAAATGCCCCTTGAACCGCTTGAATCTTGCGCTTGGAGAATAATTCAAGAAATAATATTCATGAATCGGACGACGGTGAAAACAGGGCGCCTGGGGCGATTTGATCAAGGTTCGTGAAATTTACACGTGACGTTTGGCATATAGAAGGCCCATGGAGCGGGAGAAGTTCCAAATGTCACGTGACTAATATGCCCTCCGGCGCCCTGTTTTCACCGGCGTCCCATGAATCGAGTCAAGGCTCGAGTCATGCTTGATAAAAAACAAGTGTTCGGAGACTAGGAGAGAAGAGCAGATATGATGTTTGATGACGTTTTATAGTTTTTAATTTTCCAAATATTCCAAAGCGTGACACGAATTTAAAGCATTATTTTATGTATTTCTAATTTTAAGTTTATATTCGATAATAATTAGCATTTAATTCACCAATTTGGATAACAAATTTGAAAAACGAAAATAAAATGAAACGCAAAATGACGTTCTTTTTGACTGAAGTTCTGCTCATTCTGCTAACATATGCATATCCTACTCGCTTGAATAGGGTTTGACAGTTTTCGTCTTTCAATTCCTTCCCCTCGTGAACGTGGGAAAGGAATCAAGTTGAAGTAAAGAAATCAAGAAAAGTGAAAGAGGGCGCATTTTTGGAATAAATTTGTAAGCCTATATCACAGTACCTACGATAATTTAAGTGTACCATTTTTGTGTGCGAATATTTGTGCTGATAAATTAAAGAAGAGAGCAAGCTTGTTATGGAACCCATTCTGAATGGCATCTCATCTCCAGATGCTGAAGTTGAGGCTAAGGTAAAAAGGGTAAATGTCAAGTTTAAGTCCTAAGCAGATTTCATGGATAATTTTTTCATATTCTTACATTATTTGACATCCTGAATCCAAAAATGATACTTAAATGTCTCTCAAATAAAGGAAAAAACATAATCAAACCTGACCTAACCTTACCTACTTACCTAAAACCTACCAACCTAAAACCTACAAACCTACAACCTAACAACCTAAAACCTACAAACCTACCTACCTACAACCTAAAACCTACAAACCTACAACCCAACCTAACCTAAAACCTAAAATTTTTGCTGTTATATATTCGTATCAACAGCGCCGCAATTGTAGTTAGGACCTAAACTTGACATATACCGTAAAAAGACCAATTTTCAGCCCATAGACAAAGAATATAATGAAAAGTCTCTTTCTCCAATGCTTTTTAATGTTTATTCACTGCAAAGGGTTAATGAGTAATGATAGTCGGATAATTTATGAGTTGGGGACGGGGGTTAGGGGATGAGGTAGGTATTTTTCTTTAGTAGGTAGGTATCTAGCTGTTTGCCTCATGATCTTCATATTGATGGTTGATATATAACTTTAAACAGCTCATTCGGTGATCAGATTTTGTTTTTATCCATCGAATTTGTTTCAGCCGCTGAACCTGGTGACTCCAAGTATTCCCACCAAGACACCAGTGTCCCTGCTCCAGGAACTGGCTGCCAAACAGTGCATCACACCCAAATATGACCTTCTTCAGGTGAGCTGAACTTTGTTTACTGGCTGAGCTTAATGCTGTTTTATACTTCCTCCTCACATAGATTGTGTCATGGGAGTCACCACTCACCATCCCTCTAAAGTGTTGGACCTTCTGACCAGGAGGCAGGATGTACACCAGTCTTTGAATATGCTAACTGCTAAGGACAATGTTGGACTGACTCACTCACATACAAGATGTTTTTCCACTTGCTGAACCTCACTCCAGTAGGCAAAGGGTGTAGAAATGTGTGCATGTGATCTGAAAGTCCCCCCCCCCCCCTACAAGTGTTGAAGACATTGCTGTGTGGCACTGGCCAAATATTCATGGTCAGTGGGACATATTGCGCCCTTCTATTCCCTTCCTGAAGGAAGAGGGCAGTCCTGAGGCTTGCATGGCATCCTGTGTGGCCTGACATTCCATCCGCTGCTGTCTGGCCCCCACTGATGCAAGGCACCATCTTTTGTGATGTGATTCAGTTGGTGGTGTGATATCCAACTCTCCTTCTCTCTCCCCTGCCTGCAGAGGCTGCTCTCCAATGTCTTTACAGGTGACACTGACAAACCATCCGCACATCCCCACAGGTATGAGGTAGATGTCCCTGTCCTGTGACAGTGTTCTGATATTGCACTTTACCTGCCCTCCCCCCCCCCCTCAAGATAGTCCCATGGTTTGAGACTCCATCCTCCCCTGCCCCTCCCGCTCACAGGTAGAGGGCGCCGTCCACGAGCCGACGTTCCTTTACCGCGCCACGGTCGGAGAGTTCGTGGCCAGCGGCCAGGGCCAGAGCAAAAAGAAGGCCAAGCACATGGCGGCGCGCGCCGTGCTGGACCAGCTGCTGGGTCAGCAGGCGGCCACGCCGCTGGTGCCGTCAGCGCGGCCGGCGGCGCTGGCCGAGCTGCCGCTGCTGCCCTGTGAGGACGACGCGGCCGGAAACCCGGTGGGCCGGCTGCAGGAGCTGTGCATGTCGCGCCGCTGGCCGCCGCCCACCTACGAGCTGGTGCACGAGGAGGGCCAGCCGCACGAGAGGACGTTCACCATCGCCTGCTGCATCGGCACCAAGGCCAGGGAGATCGGTACGGAAAGGCGGGGACGTACTGTGCAGGGACGGGTGGTTCACAGACACTACCGCGGCGGGACGGAAGGGTCATGAAAGCTGGACTGAGCATCGTCAACGGTTCGGAATTTGTCGTAAACGTCTATTTTCGGGAATATTACATTTTTCAGCTGTTTGATTTTTACTCAATTTTCTTCCGATAAAATAACGTAATCTTCGCTGAAGCATTACCTTGCTGGCAAATTAGAGACGGGCACTCATAGTAATGAGCTGGCTTGAGACCGTATTAGTTCGGTCCGCCATCTCGCTCTGTCAGCCCGTCACCGCTCTGTGTCGGTAACGCTCCGTGATCCATCCCTCAGGCGTGGGCAAGTCGAAGAAGTGCGCCAAGCGCCAGGCGTCGTCTCTGATGCTGTCCAAGCTGCGCGACTCGTCACCGGCCGACGGCGCCAGCTTGCTCGATGACGAGGACGAGGTGGGCGTCCGGTGGTCCGGGAAGCGGGACTGGAGCTTACTCAGGGACTGGGGCAAGGTGGTTGACCCACCCACCATTCTTGATTCCCTCTCCGGGACTGTGGATCAGCTGGGACTGTGGTGTTAATTTTTTCGGTAAATGAAGCCGTGTAATTTGTTCCGTCGATACCCCGGTGTATGAAAATGTGTCTTGCTGACCTCCCACCTAGGCTGTAGCATCTCTCTATTAATTTTTTGTCGGTAGTCATTCATAGCCATTTCGTCATTGGTGTTATGCTCTCCTTTTCCTATGGCGTCACAATTTTCGTGTTGCTTGTCCAGCTGGCGCTGAAGATGTCGAGCTGCGCGAGTCTGAGGGACGGCTGGCAGCCAAAGCTGGCGCAGCAGGGCGGGGCACGCGTCAGCCAGTTCCACCGCAGCCTGAAGACGTCCACCGCGCCTCTGGTCACACAGCTACAGGTACTGGTGGAAGCGAGGAAGCGGGAGGGAGGGACAGTTTATTACCGGGGAAGGGGAAGTTTTAAGCGTAGATTGAAGGAACGAGTGATTACCCAACCAATCAGCTTTTTGCTGTAGTAGTAGGACGACTTGCCGCCGATTAGAACATTCTTACGTAAGACTTCTTCTCTTCGCAGCCCAGAAACGGAATCTTATATGAATTTTGTCTCTTATGATTTGTCATGACCTATCAACCATTGCCACAGCACCCCAGTAAAGCAGCTCACTCTGACACGCTGAGCCCGCAGGAGTTCCGCTCTGACCAGCGTCCCGCCCGTGTTTCAGAACCTTTCTCTGGACTCGGTGTTCAACTGCAGCCAGCACCTGGAGGAGCTGGCGCACGAGCAGAACTTCGAGGTCACCTGGGTCGACATCGACGAACAGACTACAGAGGGTGAGCGTCCCGTGCCGCCGGCCGGGCGGGGCACCGGAGGGCAGAGGAATGACCCGACCTGACCTGGTCGTAGGGGTGTATGGAACCGATCAGGGGAATAACGCGACGGAGGGCAGGGGGATAACGCGACCTGACCTGGTCTTAGGGGTGTATAGAACCGATCCGAGTCCTGCCTCTGAATTTTTGTCCTGACCTGACCTAGTCACGGTGTTGTCCTAATCCAGACTTGACACGGCCGCAGAGCTACCTGACCTAACCTTTTTCCGCGGAAGTTGACCCGACCTGGTCCTGCTCCAAGAGATGTCCTGTTTTCAGACACGCACCTGCAGAGAACTACCGTGCGGCGAAGTCTCTCTGGTGATTGCATGACAGGGTAAGTATGGTGATTTCAATGCCGCATTTGAAATTTCCCGTGGCAATGCTCCGTTTACAAATAACTCGGAATGCCGTCATTTGTCATCCCCTTTCCTTACATTATGGACTCATATCCGGTCTCAGTTCTAGCGTATGAGGGACTTGCGGTCTCCCGTGATCAGCCTGTACTTCTCCTGCCTGATGCTGCAGCATTTAGATACGCCCAGCGACGTTACGACACAAGAATCTTCAGACGCTAATTCCCACGTTGCGGTAGTTACTCGACTCTCCCTAGTAGTTATCGCCACAGTGTCTGATGTTTTCAGGCCGCTACCAATCACCACTGTGTTTAACCCGTTCCCAGGCCGTCACCATCGTGTATCTGTCCCGTCCGCAGGCCGCCACCACTGTCTGTAGTGTCTTCCCGTCCGCAATCTGTCACCACCGGTATCTGTCCCGTCCGCAGGCCGCCACCACTGTGTATCTGTTCCGTCCGCAGGCCGCCACCACTGCCTGGTGCGGCTGTCCACTCGCCAGTGATCGCCACCACATCTGTATCTGTCCCGTCACCGCTGCGTGTTATCCGTCCACAGGCCGCCACCACTGCCTGGTGCAGCTGTCCACCCTACCGGTGGCCGTCTGTTACGGCACCGGAGACGATCCGTCCGGCGCCAAGTCGGACGCCGCCCACAACGCCCTCGAGTATCTCAAGATCATGGTGCAACAGTAGGCGACCTGGCCAGGTGCGACGCCGGGCAAGGCGCCCGCCCTATATCGTGAGTGGGGTGCGAACTTCGACCTGCTAGGGAGCAGGCGATTGGGTGTGTTTTGCGAGATAAATGACATTTTTCTGGACAGGGCGGCCATATTTCTTTTGTGGCCTGTGGTCGTTTTGGCGACGGGAAGGAATGCTTTCGTCGTCTTGCTGGATACTGAAGATGCGTTTGGCATATTCTTTTGCTCTTGCGACTGGTCTATTATTTTCACCGCATAGTGAAACTCGACTCGGGTAACCAGTGTTCAGCTTCCATTTTCAGTCAATAGCATTCAATTGACAGAAGCAGTTAGCACGAATGCGTTCTTTTTTTTTGTGAATTTTGGGTCTCATCTGACATTGCTTACCAGGTGGGCTCGCGTTTTCCGCCAGCTGTTATCGAGTGTAGAAGTGTAGGCCGCGCGGCCGTGTCCGTATCTCCGTGTCTGTCTGTCTGTGTGTAGCCTCCCCGCTCCGCGGCCGGCGCCGACGGCGGCCCTGGCGGACCGGCGCCGGCGCCCGCCGCGAAGCCCGCCTGTGTCCGGCGCTGGGCGGACCCCGGGCGCGCGTGCGCGAGCTGCCGCCACCGCGCGCGCGCCCTCCCTGTGATTCAGCGGCGGCACGTGCGGCGCGCCACCGCCGGCCGCGCGTGCCGCCGCTGCTGCGGCCGCCAGGGCGCGGCGCCACCAGGACCCCGTTTCAGCGCATGACGCTACCTGACGCCACCAGATATTCGCGCTCGGTATCTACGGAAACGTAAGTAAAATTGACAATTATGTTAGCGTTTCCATGGAAACCGAGCGCCAATATCTGGTAGCGTCAATAGCGGCGTGCCGTGATACAGGGCCCGGAGAGGACGGGACGCCGCGCCCCGGCCGCCCACCAATGCCAGCCGCTCTGGCCGCCCGTCTACCATTGGTAGGACGCGAGTATCGGTGTGTGATGGGGTAGTATCGCGACCCCTCTGTGCACGCCACTGGTCTCTTTAATATACGAGTCGAGTGCAGCGAGCACTGTCTGACTAGCAGCGAAGACAACTATCGAAGAGTGGGGTATCGGGGCTTGGTGTGATGCAGAGGCCAATTGCGTCAGATAGTAACAGGATCAAAGTACGTGGAGCTGACAGCCAATTACCGATACCCGAGGCGATCTCGACTCTCGATAAGCTACAATATAGAGAGGTATTCATTTGATTAGCATGTTTTCCGACACTGTCGCCAGGCATGGAGCGCCGCGCATCTCTAGACCAGCCAAACAATGCGGCATAGCCCGACATCTGCCTGCGAACAGGCAAATATGCGAAATATGCTCCACTAGCAACATTGCACGTAAAACACCTTGGTGATATCAAAACAACCCATATAGGCACAACCTTGGTCTAAAATAAACAGCGGCCCACCGCGAGCCAATCTCAGGAAGGCGCGAGCACGGTCCACCGACACAGCGCAGCGACCGCTTCACACGTACCCTGTGGCCTGTCACACCTCTCATTGGGACAGCCAACGCCCTACCCATCTAGCACATTGAGCGAGACAGCAGCAGCGGGAGCTATCGGCGGTAGCAATGACTGGGTAAAACAGAGAGCGTGGTTATATTGAGGCGACACCGGCCCGCGGCCATGGGCACGGCGAGGCTTTAGATCACAGTCATCCCGAGAGTTGGTCCGGCAGACGCTATGGAGATTTTAGCTTGCGGGCCAGGCAGCATATCCTGGCATATAGAGAGCTAATTGCGAGTTTGTTACCCTTTCCTCAAGGGTATGTCGAGGAGTTGAACGGTCTTATTCAAGGCTACGCTGAGGGAGCCTCGCTTTTGCCTCGGTTCAGAAGGCATACTTCTTATCACACTTTTGAGTCGTGCCACTCCTCACCAATGTAAACACATCGAGCATCCCCGACCGCCCCGTGGAGCGCAGAGAGCCACATATAACACCGACAGACCAAGACCATGCTATGCCCGGCACAGACCGCCCGAGCCGCGGCACCGGCGGGTGTCACGCCGCCGTGCCGGTCCCGGCGGTGGCGGCGCGGTGCTGTCGGACGCAGGCGGTGGAGCACAGCAGCCGGCCGCTGTACTCGAACGGTACCCGGCCCGTGATGTCCTCCCCGCAGTGGCAGCAGCGCACCAGCGCGCGGCCGGACTGCTGGGCGGCCATACGCCGCTCGGCCGCCAGCGCCCTCTGACGGAAACGGGCAGGGGGCGGCGATCATGAGTACCTACAGTCGCACCTTTGACGTTACTACTCCCAGTCATCAAAATTACTGTAGTGGGCGCGTGAATGAGGCGGCAATGCCGACCTAGAAGAAAGCTAAGACACATGATTAACACAATGACAACAAAGGCTTACATTTTCACAAATCGATTTTATCAATTTGCTTACAGCCTGCTGAGCTGCAAGTTAATTAACTTACCTTTTCCCTGTCAGAAAGTTGTAGGAATCTCCGTTTTTCCTCTTCTTCCTTTTCTTTCTCTTTCCTAGCGGCCCCCTCGATCAGTTGCTGTGCTTTCTTTTCTTTCATCTTTTCCTTTCGCTTCTGGTTTTGTAGCTTCTTTTTCTCCGCGTCTCGTTGTTTCTTTTCCGCCTCCATTTCCTCGGTCAATGGAGCAGGTATGTGAGCCTGAGAGAAAGCACAACCATCAGCCAATACGGTAGTGGAACGCACCACAAAGCCCAAGATGCAACAACCTGCCGTCTGTCGTCAGCTCTCCATTACCATCAGATAGCGTAAACGGGCTCGGGTCGCGTCACCGTGCGCCGGTCTATCCCTAACACCCCACCTTGGCGTAGTTGTGTTTGTCCGGGTGCGCTGCCCGGTACCGCCGGAACTGGTTGCGGGTCTCCCGCGTGGACGACACGTCGTAAGGTGTCTGTCCGGCGCCGTCCCGCAGCGTCGGGTCGGCCCCCACCTCCAGTAGGCGGCTGTTGGTCAGAAACACGTTAAACACTTCACAGGTGTTAGGTCGCACGGATCAGATGTGCAGCATAAGACAGATATAACACGGCTTTGCATGTCGTAAGTCAGATCTGACCCGAAAATGAACATCACACCACAATTATCTCGTGACGTGCTTCCGTTTTCCACCGGGTCGACGCTCCAAACACTCAAACGTTTTTTATGCGCAGAGTCATGTGTAACAGCGCAGTTCTGAACTGCATGTCCCGACCCCACAGCAGCAGCTGACCTGACGAGCGCGCTGTGTCCGGCCCGGGCGGCGGCGTGCAGCAGAGTCTGAGAGGTCTGTCCGAACGAGCGGCTCAGCAGGCTGGGCAGCGGCACCAGAGGCTCAGTCAGCAGCGCATCCAGACCTGCCGTGTCACCGGTCTTACACAGCGTGTAACACTGCACCCGGAACTCCTCTGCGCCGGCTGGAAACAAAGAGATGACTTTAGACGGGGATTATTGTCTAGGTCAATTCTATGGAGGCAGTTAATCAGCACACCCCGGACTTTTCATAGATTATTCGAGCACGACGTTGCGTCCCAATTCCCTCGGTTGTCAACAGACAAAGCAACACTGCAAGCAAAGCAACACAATAACCCGCGCCCCACTGGGGTCTGCGTATAACACGCCCTACTGGGGGGGGGCTATTCATAGCCCCCCCTCCTAACTCCGAAACTACTGGGCCGATCGTCAAAATTCAAACGGCGTCTGATAGCCCCGGAAAAACTGTCGAGCGAAACCTAATTTCATTGACCTCGAGGTCACCGATGACGTCACAGGTCAGGTCAAAGTAAAAATTATTAGCATTTTGGCTTGTTCACGTTTTGGGCTCTGGCCGCCGTATTACAAGTCAGATCAGGCTCATTTTTGGTTCACACACTCGTGAACAGATGTTCTAGATACCCTGAGGGTACCAAACTTGTGCTTTGATTTTCAGGTCAAGGTCAGGTCATCACAGGTCACGAAAATATTATATCATGCCTCGGTCACGTGACACATGTTTTATGGTCCATTTAGGCCAAAGATTTCGAATTTGATGTCGTCTGTGTCATTCGAGGTCATTTTGAGTCGAATTTAGCCTAGGGTCAGGTCACTTTCAGGTCAAAAAAGGTCAAATTTTGAAGGTAAAATTTTTCAACAAAAAAGGTGTCTATTGGATGCAGTTTGAGCTCAGGAACACGATGATGCTATTTATATTGGCGTACGATGTCAAATACGTGCTGAAAAATTGATTTGAAAAATTAATAATTGTGAATTTTTTGCAATAATGCGTATAACTTGGTCATTTTTGAAGATATTTAGCTAAAACTTGCTAGAGTTAGTCATAATAACGCGTTCTATCACATATATTCCGGTTTTTTCGAAAAGTCAAAAACTTTTTGAAAAAAATGTAAAAATGTAAATTTTGAATTTCATTATATGAAATTTTCAAAATTTTCAAAATTTCAAAAATCCGAGATAGCAGTTTGATAGCGCAGTCTATTCGGAGTCCTCTCATGCAAAGAAATTGGATCTAGCTCAAAAACTGAGCCCTTGGGAACGATTGCCGTGGTTCAATGTTTTGCGTCGAAATCGGCCGAACATGACGTCACTCTGACGTCATTTCCGGCCGACCTATGGTAGCTACGAAGTTCAAATTTTGACACAAGGTGTCAAATTGATGCAGCCGAAGGTACTGAAAGTTTGGCGTCGATACGTCAAGCGGTTTGGAAGTTATTGCAGAAAAACGGGAGGGGGGGCTATAAATAGCCCCCCCCCAGTGGGGCGCGGGATAAGCAATGAGCAGTCTTTCTGGCGCAACACTGCACCATCCATACTTTTATACCCGATGAACAGATTATATCTCATGACTGGAAAGGTTCGGTCGAAGACGACTCACCCGGTTCCGGCGGCTCCTGCGGCACCTCAGTCGTGTTCGCCGCCGCCACCTTCTGTCCTCCATCGTCCACCGGCTTCTTCGCCTCCTCCCCGGCGTCCGCGGCGCGCTGCTCCTCCCTCAGCCGCCGGCGGAACTCCCTCCGTCTCCGCCGCTCCTCCACGGCCGTCACCACGCGGTCGTCCAGCGGCCGGGACGAGTCGAAACCCTCCTCGGGCGAGAACGACGACAGGTCGGTGAGCCCGCGCATCTGGCGCACCTCGTACTCAGCGGACTCCGAGTCGGACCCCTCGGAGTCTGTCACCGACAGGGAGCGCTCCAGGTCCTGTTGCCGCTCGCTGTTTCGCCGGTCGCGCGCGGTAATTCGCCGGCCGGGCGGAGGAGCGGTGGGTGGGTCGGTCCGCTCGGCTGGGGGTCGCTCCGGCCGTGGGGAGCGGCGTGGGGTACGGGCCGGCGTCTCCGGTTTGGGAGGAGACTGAGGCACCTGACTGAGGTTCACGTCCACGTCCGTACCTGGGGATGAACGACAGACCGGTGGAGGTGTCAGACAGGGCGAGAGCTGAGTCGAGTAACCATACACAACCTGGCATTTCGGCGTTGATAAACTGAATTTCGCTCCCAAACCGAGACAACCACAAGGAACAAATAAAAACAGTGCTGAATGCACAGTTGTGCCAATTGCTGCCTAACTATTGCTAAAGAAACTACTAAAAGTCGATGAGCATCGGTGCAAACATGCATAGTAGTAAAAATTATTGGTGTTTTACGACTAATGACTATATTTACCATTACAGTTCCAAAGCGGTTCCAGCGCCCGTCTCTCACCGTAGACATGGACACAGGTGAGCGCCTGGTAGACCCGCTCCAGCTCGGCGAACGTCGGCCGTCGGGTCGGGAACGGTACGCTGCGGATGCGCGGGTCGCGCCGGTTGAGCGGGGGCGCCTTTCCGCCGTACAGTGCCGCCGCGCCGCTGCCCAGGGCGCGCACAAACAGCAGCGAGCAGCGCGACACCTCCTCCTCCCAGGAGGCCAGCAGCTCCTGAATGTGCTGGAGACGAGAGGGGAGAGGAGGTCAATGGGACGTTACACTAAGAAAGGCCATACTAGACAGTAGACAGGATTACCGTATGACTCGCGGGAGGACCAATGAATGCCCTCAATCCTCATGTCATGCTCTTCTGATGTCAGATGCCAGGCTCCCCCGTTACCTGCACGAGCGATGCCTCGTTGTACCGTCGCAGGCTGGCGCCGGCCGAGCGGGGCTGCTTGGTGGCCGAGCGGGCGTCCCGACTGGCCTGTCCGCCGCCCTGTTTGGCTCGGACCGTGTACGAGTGGAACGTCTTGTGCAGCACGGCCTTACCGCCTGGAGACGCGGAACGACAATTAATGGCCCGCGATTGATAAGGCGACACATGCAATAGCTTGAATCGAGACGGATCATCCCAGGGAAGGATTTATAATTGTCATAAAAACGGAATATTTCCAGCCATCACAGTTGCGTCAGGCCAGTCAATAATATGGCAGGAAGACATCCTAGAATGGATGGTGCCAGGTTCCTCCCTCCCCACGTTCATCAGTTAGATCACAGTGCCGATCTCTGACGACAGAAGTCCGCTCTCCGCCACTCCCGGACTCTGGTACAGCTCCGGCGGCGCACGTACCGCTGAACACGGCGGCGGCAAAGTGTCCGCCGGAGAGGAGGAACACTCCGACTCGGAGTCCGCGCGCCAGCTGCTTCACGGCCAGCTCCACCTGGGTGTCGCCGGCCGGCGCCTGACCCAAAGGGGAGAGGGGTGGTTAGTAACTGGTTAGGTACACAGCTGAGGAGAACAAAAAGGAGTAGATATTGGATACATCTGCGGGCAGACAACGACTGGACGCTAGCGTTCGGAGGGACAGGGCCCGAGAATCTGTCGAATAGAGAACAGACCATTGTCTTCGCCGATATTGGACACTGTATGTGTGATTAACGAGAAACAGAAGATCCGGCAGCATCTTTTCTTACATTCAGTCTATCAGTTTTCCTGTGATATACTCGTTTTACTAGTATAACGTATCTCAACTAGTTCTAGCCTTCTTCAGTTCGTCAGTTCTCTGTTGACATATCCGCTTTACCAATACAGCGTTATGGGCGCAAAATGACCACCGCAGTCGACGTGCCCGTAAACCCCGATAAATAATAATAAAGAAACAGAAGACAAACGGCAGATAGCGCCTTAGGTATACCGAAAAACAAAAATTCATTTGGAATTCCGAAAATTGCCGTCTTTGTTAAAAGTCTTATTCTATCGTTCAAAAATTATCATATAAATGTGTGGAACATGAACAACCACCAAATGACACACACGACCGTCTGAAAGCTAATCCGGTAAAAAATACATCACGTTCGTCGGACACCGTCTCGGCCTGTCTCACCCATTTGGACATGATGAGGCACTTGTAGAGGCAGAACATCTGTCGGTCGGCGTTCACCAGGAACAGCTTGGTGTGCCGCCTCAGCTGGTTCCTCTGCAGCTCCCTGTCGCCGTCGGCACGCCGCCGCCGACGCCGAGCCGGGGTGTCCTCTGGGGGGGGGGGAGGGGGGGGGGGGAGTCACAGGTGGCTCCGGGCCGTGGGAGGGAGGTTAATGGCGTTATCGGCCGCGAGCTGTGCCGATAACGGTCGTTCCTAAGTTAAGTCATGCTACGGCTCAGCTCGCCCGGTCTTTATGGACACATGCAGGCTGCCGATCCCCGGAGTAGGACAGAAATGTAGCATGTCACTCGCTGGCCACTAGCCCTAGCATTTGTTCTTCATTCGTACGCTCATTAATTCGGTACGCGGTCTCTTATAGCTCAGTAAAAACACGAACGAGCCATCTGCCCCGGTGTACGCTCACCTGAGGCTGACGCGCTGGTCGATCCTTCCTCCCGCTCAGACAGGGTGTCCTCATCAGAGTCCTCCTCTGAATCGCTTCCCGACAGGCTGAGGACGTCATCTGACGAAGAAAGTCATCCGTCAGAGCCGGTAAATGAGCAAACACCACACACAGAACACCCATATGCCTGGCAGAATACCAAAAACGGAAAGCCCGCAACGTCCACTATGAATCGTCGTCGTCGTCGTTAGAACATGTTACCTTCCAGTATTTCTCTCACTATTCATCATTTCGTTTCAGTCGCCATAGTAAGATATCAGACCAAATTCGCCGGCAAGGCGACTGTCCCCGATGTCGATCAGCCCCCATATCGCAGTCTATCGTACCCGTACGGTCAATGTCTATCGGCCCCCGTACCGTCAATGTCGAGCCGGTCGAACTGTCGCTCGGTGAGCGCCGTCTGCCCACCGGCACTCCGCTTCACGTTGTACTTGTGGAAGTCGGACTTGTAGTGGCCCACCTGCTCCGGGCGGTCCGAGAACCCGACGCCGCAGTGGGAGCAGGTCATGACCTCCGAGACCACCAGAGGGTCGCGCGGAACTGACGGCAAAAGTCGTCACAAATTAACAACCTTGTGCAAAACTAGACAGCAGGGCGGAAGTTAATAAATTTTGGCATCAGGAGCATTCATGATGCATAATATGAGCCATTATTTTCAACAAATATTATCTTACTACTAGCATGATGTAATGAAACAGCAATGCTTCAATGAAATGTAGTGTCATGTCAATGATGCAGAGCACATTGAGGCCTGAATTTGACTTTGGCACCCCAGCCACACTCCTATAACCATGTGAACCTGCATCTCCAAGCACCACTCACCATTGTCCAGCTCAGCAGACTCATCCTCCTCCTCTATGGACACGCTGAGCCGTGAGCAGTCCGCTATTTTCAACCCCTTGAACAGCTCCCTGATTCGATCCTCTTGATGGAGGAACATTGTGATTGGTTTGGATGATTCTGCTGTTGACTTCCCTGGACCTTTTACAGCAGTCTGTCCATTGCTCTTCTTTGATTCAGTGTTGTCAGCCATGCTCTTACAAAGTGCTCCTTGTAGTTTGGGCGCACACAACGTTCCTGTAAAAATATGAACTTTGATAAGGTGAAGGCATGAAAAGACAAATATGCACGATTGCTATAAAAGTGACACACTTCTTCTTAGGCAACATGGTGACTATAAATATAGGCAGCACTATTCTCATATTTTGAAAATTTCTGGAGAAATTGATGAGGTAAAAGCTTTTTAATGACCTAAATCAAAAGCAGGACAGTATAGGTACTTGATAATTTTGCAATTCTCCTTGTTTTAAATATCAAATTGAAATGCCAGAAGAACTAAAACTGTATGTGAGTCATTCCATATGTTTGCTCTGAGATCCATAAGAAAAAATAGTATCAGTTTGATAAGACAGACACACTTGACATTTCAATTAAAACAGGGTCACTACCCTTTCATTAGTAATATAGATGTACAGTGGCATCTTGTCTACCACTCACCTCATCAAGCCATATTTAACTTGATACAAACACACGTCACAATCCACAGTATCAAATCAATGAATAATGAATCCCCACCTCAACCTAGCCACCAACGCCAATGCCAGCACTGTAAGTGGCCAGCAGGAACAGTTTGATCGTGCAAGCTTTGATGTGCAACTGACAGAACCAGCTGTCATGTATGAAATGGAAGCAGCTCAAGTTTTCCTCAACATCCTAGCATCAGTATGCCTTATTTGATCGTTCGAGGCTGACTTTTTTCAGAAGCAACCAGTCCACTCCAACTCAAGGTCAACACGATCCAAGCACGGAACTGGAACTGATGGTAGACGAAGGCTAGCTGCTAATGCTTGATTGCCTAGATCATTCGACGGGGGAAAATGGTGAGTATTGCACAGATCGTTACACGCTGATATTGATGTAGCCGGATAAAAAGACAATTAACCCATCTGTTTCCACCCAGCACGTGGAATGAGGCGACTATTTAGTGGCCACAACTTTCGTCATCGCCAGATTGTCACTAGCGCGCAAGTCAAGCGACATATGGCAGCAAAAATATCCCGGCGGGATTTAAATTTTCCTTCACCATCTGAAAAGGTGTGTAGGCACAACACGCGAAGGTCTGAAGTCCGTGATACGCAACAATATAAGCTAGCCACAAACACCTATCCATCAAATCTCAGTCGTTAACCATCCTTTCCAATCTCCATGACCTGATGATCAACTTTGTCCGCCGGCGCCGTCCACCCCCTCAGGCCTATAGGTACATATATAACCCTTTCCGGCCCCTCCGCGGGTAGAGACGTAACCAGGTCAAGGCCCGGACGCTCGGACAAGGTAAAACGGCCCGCAGACTCCTGATGTGCTGGCCCTTCTACGGTCTTCCGCCGCTGCGGCTGGGTGTATAGGTAAACTGTAAATCCCCTGACGTGGGTGTAACCCCACTGAGTTCAGTTCCCAGCTCCGGACAGGCCCCACCTCCTCTTGGATCCCCTCACACTCTCTCCCATCAGCCCTTCTTCATAAATTGTGGTGACTGGTGTGTACCGGCGACAGCCGACAGCGATATCTGTCTTTTTATCATGCAGCAATGAAGGTCATTGCCCGACAGGGACGGATGGACGACAGAGACTATGAGCCCGCCAGACGGCACGCGTCTGTGTCAACCAAGCTGGAGACTATACGCATTAGAGCTGCCGGGTCAATGCAGCCCGCAGGACGGTACAGTCAGATCCTGAGAGGAAGTGTCAAAGGAGCGATTAGGTATTTCCAAATCACGCACCCGACACCATCGAGCCGCGTTAGCCAACCGGTCAGCGGCGGTCGGCGAGGTGCCGGTCCGCGGGGGGCCTGCCGGCCGCAGGACCGACCTGACCCGCTCCACTCCGGGATCATTGACACGAGCCTCTGCGGCACGACGGCCATCGATAGCCGATGGAACGCAGTCGATCAACAGATTAGACTTGGTAAGCAGCTTATGCTGCAGCCGGTCGTCATCACAGCGGAGGCAAACCGGTGGGACGGGCCGCCTCCCCGGCCGGCCAGGCTGCTGAGCGGACGGACGGACGGGCGCCACTCGCGGCCCGAGCTCAGAGATCGAGGTGTCGCGCACTGCCGTCTCCCCTGCCGCCGTCACGTGCCATGTGGTCTCCGAGGGAGGTGCGAGCCGGCCCGCCGCCGCTGGTGCTGCTCCTTCTGCTGCAGGTGGGTCCGACCGGCCGATGCTTGTCGTGTACCGTTTAATCGGAATGGGTAAAACGGCGGAGGAGTGCCGATTTCTGACATGATGACGAGCTGTGACATATTGTCTGACACCGTGAAAGGGTCATAATTTGATACTGACCACCCCGCTGTGTCGAAACGGTATACGCCGTTTTGACGCAAAACATTGCCGAGCGGCCGGGAAGGGACGATGGACGTTAGTTTCCCAAACCTGATCGGTAACATGCCCATATGGATCGGCAGGCGCACAGCACCCCTGACATGCCCCGTTTGCCCGCAGTCGGCGACTCTGGGCACCTGCCAGCGGTACCGGCCGCTGGTGCCTCCCAGCGTGTCTCTGGGACTCGGCTCCGCCTCCGGACCCGTCCCCACACAGGGTCTGGGCGCGGCGCCGGGTCCTGTCACTGCCCCGCTCTCAGAGACGGTGGAGCGAGGCACGGAGTCGGCCAAAATCCAGACCAACGACCCACTGTGCGGCCTGGAGCCGCGGCGGAAGCGACAGGCGGGGCCGGCGGGAGGAGAGCCCAGCCCGCAGCCTCCGCTCCGGATCGTCGGAGGACTCACCGCCGAAGTCGGACGCTTCCCCTGGCTGGTGAGTCATGAGTGAAACCAAAGCCGGGGGAGAACTGATACACCGGCTATAGGAGTGTTAATCGGAAAGGCAATTACACCCAGGGCACTAAAGAGTCACCACCCTCACCCATTGATGAGGATAAAATGACTTAGGGCCAGTTGCATCTGCCGTGCTGTTAGGAGACGAGTATCATACGACATACCGACACGAGCATAATAAAACTCCAGCTTCTATCGTCCGTCGTGATTCATTGCTTCTGTAGTAAACCACCCGTTGAATCTTTGTCCCTCAGGTGGGCGTGACCAATTTCTTCAGCACGGTGCCGTTCTGCGGCGGTGCCATCATCAACGAGCGCTTCGTCGTCACAGCCGCCCACTGCCTGCGAGGGTAACGTCCGAAGACCGAATACCCCTCTGTACCTCCCCTAGGGCCGTCCACTGCCTGCGAGGGTAACGTCCCAACTCCCGCTGCCCTGATCCTGCACTGCCCTAGCTCCCCCTCCCACCGTAGCTAGATACTGCGTGAGAGAGTAACTTCCAAAGTCTCATCAGTTGCTACTCCCCCTTCCAGCCCCACGCCCCCCAATGTATTGAATTTGATGTTACACTTGATCGCAAGGTCCGAATACCGAACACGCACCGTCCCCAGCCAACATGTCGATCCCAGGACAATGAAGATGTCTCCGAGGATAACGCTGACACCTCGTCTATGCATTCCCTCAATGCACAATGTTATACGGACGTCGGACACGGACGCGGGACCCCTGGTCCGTGGGTTCGTTTCTTCCATGTAAGCCCCCTTTTATATCACGCTGACACGCAGACCGTTTTCAGCCGGTCTCCAATTACGCTGGCCGTGCTCGTCAACAAACACCTGAGGAAGGAGGACGAGCGACAGATCAAGTTCGGCATCGAGAAGATCATCCGACACCCCGAGTACAGCCGAGAGACGCTCACCGACGACCTGGCTCTCCTCAAGTAAGATATTTGGTCTTTGTTGGATTCGAGGGCACACAGCCGATTTCCGTTTTTTTTTCGGACAGTTTCACCTAACAAGTCTCGTAACACCTACCGCTCTTTATCATCACGAATGTCAAAAAGAAAACGTTAAACCGTTAAAACGTTGTAGTCCTAAAGCACGTCAGTACATACATACATAACTATCATAAACGATTTACCTACAGGTCGCCCGAATAAAACAGAATAAGATTCGATAAGGTCTAGTCCGTATTCTGAACGTAACATTAGGTAGGATACTGAAAAGTGAAACTGAAAACGACACATAAATTACATATCGCTTGTTTGTCGAAGAATCGCAACGGCAGCACCATGCGAGATAAGCGAAAGTTATTTTTGGGTTAATTGGGATTTATGCCGTTTGAAGATTAATTCGTCAGCGCCATTTATAAACAGAGCTTACATCATTGCCATTTGCCACAATACCGTTACGGTCCCATCTCAACAGACAGCGCATCCCGTTTTACTCATGACTCATCGTTCGATCAAGGTAAAGGCAATAGTAAAAAAGCTATTTGACAACGGTATGAGCCTTGAGGGCGTGGGAAATATATGGCACAGCAAACAAGATAAAGAATAATTAATGACGGAACTTTGTCAGCTTCTCGAGATAATTCGGTTCAAATTTGATATATTGGCATCGTCTTCTGGAGTGTAAATTAATATTTGTCGTACCTAAAAAAAAAATATGAACAAAGATCGTAGTAGAAACAAATCATAAACGATAAAACCAAACGGCATCCTATGTAACTGCGAGCGACGAGTGGGAATGGAATGGGCCGGGCGACTGACTCTCCCTGCTCTCCAGGCTGAAGGACAGGAAGGGCCAGCTGCACGAGCTGCTGGCGAGCGGCACCGTCCGGCCCATCTGTCTGCCTGAGGAGCCGTGCGAGGGCACCGGCCGGCCGGCCTGCCTGCTGGAGCGAGCCGTCACCATCGCCGGCTGGGGCTCGCTGGCCGAGGAGGGCGCCAAGCCCACCGCCCTGCAGTTCGCCACCGTGGAGGTGCTGCCCAACGTGGTCTGCCGCGACGCCTACCGCCGGATCAACATCACCGTCAACGACCACATGCTGTGCGCAGGCCAGCGCGACGGCGGCAGGGACACCTGCCAGGTGGGTCCTGCCGGCCTCAGAATATCCAGTCCTATGCCCTTATGTGGATCCGACAGATCCTTTACGAGTCTCATATACGCCGGGGATGATTGGCGGCGATGACGGCCAACGACAGGGAACACTTGTTTCTGCCGACTACCAAAGCGCTAAGTTAAATCAGTCGGAATTATGCTCTTTGAAGTCTGAGTTTCTATTCGAGTTGCATGGCACCGATGCGAGAGATATGGTTGACCTTTGCTCCATCCTTTGCCAGGGTGACAGCGGCGGTCCGATGATGCTGGAGATTGACGGCAAGATCACCCTGGGAGGCATCGTCAGCTTCGGCAAGGGCTGCGCGTCACCCGACTACCCCGGGGTCTACGTTCGAGTCTCAGGTACGCTGGGGAGACGGACATTTAGGAAGGGCGCCTTATACGGGTCTACCTTCGGTATAAAGACGGGTCTACCGAGTAAGCGTTTTCCGCCTGTGGACGTTTTCGTTTGCCTAACAAATAAGCACAGCTTCGGTACGTGCCTTTTAGAGCAGCTTTGAGATTGTCATCGACAGTGACTGGCATTCTCCAACACGTTTCAGAATTTACCGAATGGATCATCAACAACAGCCGCGTCTGAAGTCGTCAGCCCCGAGAGAGGCGGACAAAAGGATGTCTGTTCGGCATACGACGGAAGCCCCAACGTGCCACTTTATGCATCTACGACCGATCATTCGCATTCCATTTAATATTGGATCTGACCCAGAAGACCATGAACGCTCGCGTTTTTGCGATCGATATCGAAATAAATGTAAAACTGAAACGACTCCCGAAAAAGTAAAACAACGACACGAGCCGCCTATGACGGCTCCCGACAAAACAATTACCGAACATATGTGGAGTAGGTAGAAATAACAGAAAACGTGTCTCACAGCAAATACTATCGGCAGTTCGTACATAGATTTCACAGTGCCGAACAGGAGACCACTATCAACCCACCTGAAGTTGGTGCAATAGGTTGCTCTACTTTCAGACGCATTGCTTCCCGTACGAGTAGTTCCTCGATGGGAGAGCGACTGGGCACTGAACAGGAGAGCGGAACACCAGCGGACCACCGCCGTGTGCTCCCGGGGAGCCGCCAAAGACACCGAGCCCACCACCGCTGACCGACCTCGCGACGGCGCGGGGGTTGACTATGGCACCGGCCGGTGACCGGTCTCCGTGCTGACCGATGACGTCACCGATCTGACGTCATGGCGTGGCTCCGGCCGGAGTTGCACCACCTGACGGACGGCAGACAGAGACTGCTGGCGGTCACAGGGCAGGGACTGATAACATGCAGACAGGTGCCGAGCCCCCAGGGTGGAGAATGAGATGCGTTCAGGGAATGGAACGCTGTGTTACACGCGTATCGGGGATAACCGAAGGCGATATACCTGTATACCTACATCCACACAGTATACCTACTCAGGACGGTTTGAGGTCTAACACCGATTAGGTAACTGTCCTACCCAGTCAGTCCTGCCTGACATACCATATGGTGTATTCACTGGTAACTTTATCATAAAATGCATATTATATATTATATATGTATTGTATTGTTAAAATGCCAAAATCAAAGGGGGCACGGTGCCCCGGTGCCCTCCCCGTTTCGCCGCCTATGGCCCAGCCGCCCAGGCGACCAGTAGCTCGGATGCGGTGAGCCCTCACCACAACCCGAGTGTGGTTGGGGTTGGGTGGGGGGCAAGGGTGGGGGTGAGGGATGCACTCGGCCCGAGCTGTAGCGAGGGTAATGGACTAAAGATGCTCGTTCACCGAAATCCGCATCAAAACTACAGGGGTCGTATTCACGTCGGCTTCGTAAGTCGATTTTCTTTCGTAAGTATAATTTGGTATTCACGTCGACACTTCTTAACCCGCGCCCCGTAGGGCTCGGCGGACCCTACCACACGTAGGGGAGGGGCCGTTTCGGCCCCCCCCCCTATGATCTCGGAAATTTACCGGCCGATTTTCAAAATTCAAACGGCGTTCGATAGCCCCACCGGAGAACTACCTTGTGACCAAATTTCATTGACCTAGGTCAAACCGATGACGTCACAGGTCAGGTCAAAGGTCGGATTTTCACCGTTCACAGGCATTTCAAGAAATGTTTTGTGAAATCGAGTAAATTGGCAATTTATTGAAAACCATCGATGGTACATTGTTCGTCAAACACATACCTTGCTATCTGAGGTCACTGATACCAGGTCAGGTCACAGCGAGGTCAGGTCACCGGGGGTCACAATATGAAAGTGTGGTGTGATGCATGTTTTATGGTCCATTTTACATGACAAATGCGATTATGTGGGTTAGGCAGCCTTTGGGGCCAGCCTGGGTCACATTTTGGTGAAGGTCAGGTCAAGGTCAGGTCAAATTAGGTCAAATTTCAAAGTTGATATTTTTGCATAAAATGGGTATTGATTCGATGCAGCTCGTCACGGGGAGTCTAACGGTGGTCTTTGTTCTGCTCTACGAGGTCTAGAATTGCCAAAAATTGAGTTTGAAAATTTGACGTCATCATTTTTGAACAGTTTTCGCTATAACTTGGCCAAAAAACGAGGTATCGATATGAAATTTGGTATGTAGATAGAAGACGGTAGGTTTTATCACATATATTCCGGTTTTTTCGAAACTCAAAAAACTTTTTTGATTTTTCGTCTAATATATCCCAAAAAATGCTTTTTTGATTTTTGGGGATCAAAACTCAAAAATCTCAAAAATCCGAGATAGCAGTTTTGTAGCCCTGTGAATTCTACACCTTTTATGTCTTGATCATTTTTCTGTATCTTCAAAGCTGTAGGCCTGACAGGTCTTCTCGCAAAGGTCTTTTTTCGGTCGAAAATGACAGAACATGACGTCATTCTGACGTCATTTGTGGCCGACCTATCATAGCCTTTGGATTTTTTTGTCACAATGTGTAAAATTGATGCCCGGAGGGGTTCTGAAAGTTTGGTGGCGATATCTCCAGCCGTTTAGGAGATATCGACGGAAAAGGACAGGGAGGGGCCGTTTCGGCCCCCCCCCCCCCTACGGGGCGCGGGTTAAATTTTTATCGACGGAGTTCACGTGATTAAAAAGAATTGCTTAGTTAAGAAGTAGGTCATCCGTAAGAAAATTCTTACGAAAATGATCGACGTGAATAGTACGGCCCCAGTTCGCCTGGGCCCTTATCTTGAGACCAAAACTACCTACCTGACGCTATAGTTGACATAGGCGGCGGAACGGGAGGGCACCGGGGCACCGTCCCCCGTAGATTTTGACATTTTAACAATAGCCCTATGGACGATGCATGGAAAGAATGGGACCAAAGTCGGCAGTGCCCCCCCCCCCCCTTTAATTGAAGGTGTTCGGGGTAGATATATAGGCATATAGGTATAGATATACCGTATATTGGTATATATGTATAGGGCCTTGGGTGTTCCGCCGCTACTGATAGTTTAGCTAAGCCAAGCTAATGCATACCTACTGCTGCTACCAGAATCCAGAGGTTGTAAGTAGAAAGTAGAAACCAAGCAGAAACATCAAACAACCAAGGCCATCTAAAAACTATAAGGAAACAACCACTTTGACTTACCTATACCATCTTTAGCTGGTATTGCTGTAGCCTTGCCTTGATAATAGATATCAAATTCAATATACTTTTATTCATATACCTTTACCGCCCAGAAGATACTGATACCTACGCACCCCCCCCCCCCACCAAGTAAAAAACAAACAAACAATGGCCTTTCCTGCATAGGTAGGTACTCAGATATAGCCGTATATATGATATAGCCAATTGGTACTCAGGGTATCCATTTCCTGCATGCACATGAGTCATGACTAACGACCTCAATCTTGACACTGACTTGTTATATAAAATACTTGGTTGATATCAGTCAGGTATATTTATACGGCAGTGGCGTATCCAAGGGGGGACCCTGGGGGTCCTAGGGTCCCCCCTGGAGCAAAAAAAATTTTTTTTTTTTACTCGAAAAAAATTGAAAACACTTTGAGGGCCCTTTTCACCACTTACATTTTTTTTACATAATGAAAAGTATCAATTACATTTCTAGGGACCCTTTTAGGACTATCAGAGGACCCCTTTAGGCCAACGAGGGACCTTGTAGAGTAAATTAAGGGCCCTTTACAACGAACAGGACCTTCTCAGGCACACAGAGGGCCCTCTCAGACACACAGAGGGCCCTCTCAGGCACTCAGAGGGCCCTCTCAGGCACTCAGAGGGCCCTCTCAGACACACAGAGGGCCCTCTCAGGCACTCAGAGGGCCCTCTCAGGCACTCAGAGGGCCCTCTCAGGCACTCAGAGGGCCCTCTCAAGCACTCAGAGGGCCCTCTCAGGCCCGAGGGCCCTCTCAGACATCTTGAAGAGGTCGAAAAGAGCCCTCTGAGCTCAAAGAGGGCCCTCTGAGATCAAAAAGGGCCCTCGGAGGCAACAGAGGGCCCTACAATGCAACAATAGAGCCCCCTGTGGTCACCAAAGGGCCCTCTGAGGCGAATAGGGGTCCTTTTAGGCAAACAGAGGGCCCTTTGAGGCAAACAGAGGGCCCTCTAAAGTGGCGAATAAAGGGACCCTCTGAGACGAACGGGGGCCAGAGCCCAGAGAGCCCTCTCAGGCACTCAGAGGGCCCTCTCAGACACTCAGAGGGCCCTCCCAAGCACTCAGGGCCCTCTCAGGCACTCAGAGGGCCCTCTCAGGCACTCAGAGGGCCCTCTCAAGCACTCAGAGGGCCCTCTCAGACATCTCGAATAGGTCGAAAAGAGCCCTCTGAGGTCAAAGAGGGTCCTCTGAGATAAAAAGGGCCCTCGGAGGCAACAGAGGGCCCTCCAATGCAACAATAGAGCCCCCTGTGGTTACCAAAGGGCCCTCTGAGGCGAATACGGGGTCCTTTTAGGCAAACGGAGGGCCCTTTGAGGCAAACAGAGGGCCCTCTAAAGGGGCGAATAAAGGGACCCTCTGAGACGAACGGGGGCCAGAGCCCAGAGGGCCCTCTCAGGCACTCAGAGGGCCCTCTCAGGCACTCAGAGGGCCCTCTAAGGCACTCAGAGGGCCCTCTCAGGTACACAGAGGGCCCTATCAGGCACACAGAGGGCCCTCTCAGGCTCACAGAGGGCCCTCTCAGGCACATATAGGGCCCCCTCAGACACACAGAGGGCCCTCTCAGGTACACATATGGTCCTCTGAGACACACAGAGGGCCCTCTCAGGTACACAGAGGGGCCTCTCAGGCTCACAGAGGGCCCTCTCAGGCACACATAGGGCCCCCTCAGGCACACAGAGGGCCCTTCAGGCAAACAGAGGGCCCTCTCAGGCAAACAGAGGGCCCTCTCAGGTACACAGAGGGCCCTTTCAGGCACACAGAGGGCCCTCTAAAACACACGGAGGGCCCTCTCAGGTACACAGAGGGCCCTTTCAGGCACATAGAGGGCCCTCTCAAACACACAGAGGGCCCTCTCAGGCACACAGGAGGCCCTCTCAGGCACACAAAGGCCCTCTGAGACACACAAAGGGCCCTCTCAGACACACAGAGGGCCCTCTCAGGTACACATATGGTCCTCTGAGACACACAGAGGGCCCTCTCAGCCACACAGAGGACCCTCTCAGGTACACATAGGGCCCCCTCAGGCACACAGAGGGCCCTCTCAGGCAAACTACACAGAGGGCCCTTTCAGGCACACAGAGGGCCCTCTCAAACACACAGAGGGCCCTCTCAGGTACTCAGGGGGCCCTCCCGGGCACACAAAAGGTCCGCTAAGACCAGCAGAGGGCCTGTTAAGACGAACAGAAGGGCCTCTGAGGTACGAGGGTCAATTTCAGGCCACAAGGTATCCTATGAGGCCACCAGACGGCCCTCTTAGATTAAAGATGGTCCCTGGAGGTCACCAGAGGGCCCTCTGAGGTGAACAAAGGGCCCTCACAGCCACCTCAAAGAGGGCCCTCTGAGATCGAAGAGATCAAAGAGATCAAAGAGGGCCCTCTAAGGCGAATGGAGGGCCTTCAAAGGCCACAAAGTGCCCTCTCAGGCCACTGGAGGGCCTTCTGAGGTGATATGATGCTATGTCAGACCACCATGAGCCCTATGAGGTCATCAGGCCCTCTGAGATCAAAGAGGGTCCTTGGAAGTCATCGGAGGACCCCTTGAGGCCCCTTGAGGCGAACAAAGGCCAGAGGGCCCACCTTAGACACCACAAAGAAGTAAAAAAGATCCCTCTGAGTTCAAAGACAGCTCTCTGAGATGTAATAAGGCCATTTGAGGCCTCTGAGGGCCCTCTGATGCCACAGAGAGGCGCCCGCTGATACCAAAATAGGGTCCTCTGAAGTCTGAAGCCACCAGAGGGCCCGCTGAGGCGAATAGCGGGTCCTCACATCCACTTCAAAGAGGGCCCTCTGAAAATCAACTGGCCCTCGGAGTCAGTGTCCCAAAATTGTATTTTGGCTTGGGTGTCAGAGGGGAAAATAGGTCACCCAAAAGGGGGATAAGAGTGGACAATTGTCAGTCACAGGGCAGCCGGAGCCCTCTGAGAAGGTCACTTGAGCCTTACAACAGAGGGCCCTCTGAGGTGATATGAAGGCTATGTCAGGCCACTATGGGCTCTATGAGGTCAGCAGGCACTCTGAGGAAAAGACTGGCCCTCTGAGGGGAACAGAGGGCCCTTTAGAACAATCAGAGGACTTTTTAGGCCAACTAGGGGCCTTAAGAGGTCAACAAAGGGCCCTTTGGGACACAAACAGGGCCTCTCAGGCCACCAGGGGCCTCATGTATTAGACAAACATACGGCCATCTGAAGTAAAAGAGGACCTTTTGAGGTAAACAAGGGCCCCTGGAGAGAAAACAAAGGGCCCTTTCAGGCCCGACTGGAAAAAATGCACGCTTTCGTCGAGAACTCGAGCGTAGTTGGGCGTTTGCGCCGAAATTTTTCGGCGTACTTCGGCGTAAATCGACGGCTTGCGCCGAAATTTTCGGCGTACTTCGGCGTAAATCGACGGTTTTCTCTATCTCTCTATCGCAAACGGCTCCGGAGCAGTCGCGAAAAACCCGTCAGGGGTGGCACCAACCCCCCTCGGCCGGCGAGGGTTAAATGTCTTGGGAGTTAAACGTCTTAAATATCACTTATCTTGTCTCGTGTTCGTCTCAGGGTATTTAAGTCATGTTCAGTGAACCTGATTGTGACTCTCCCACGGCGGGAACAGTTCACCGATCGAGTGAGGTTATGGATTGTCGGATCCCCTAGTTCAGATAACGTATGCTATCGTTTGCGTATTGACCGTTGTGATTCCTGTATTTCCGGCGTGTGGTTTGCGAGCGGACGCTGGCAATCGGTCCCGCGTGGCCTGGTATCTGCCCGATCCCATCGGCCGTGCTTGCACCACGCCTGTTGAAGGCCCCGTCAGGCGTCAGTCACCGGCTGGGCACATACTGCTGATCAGAGCCGGGCAACAAAATAAAGGTTACGTTATGGAACATGCCAGTGAGTTTGTGAGTCAGGAGATTTTGTGATAGCGAACGCTGGTGCTCGGTCCCGCATGGCCTGCTGATGTCTATTGTCTGCCCGATCCCGTCGACCGTGCCAACAACCGTCTGTAGACAGTAGTCACTGGAAGACAGCCACACATACACGCCAGCCCCCCCCCCCCCGCCCCCCTCGACGAAAAGTGCGTGGCTACAGCCTGCAGCCATCAGTAAGCCTTGAAAATTTTCGGCGCATGAAGCATGGCTTGGTAAAATAATTTCGGCGCATAAACCCTTGCGCCGAAATTTCGGCGCATCACCTCCGCCGAGAACTTCAGCGTAGTGGAGGCATTTTTTCCAGTCGGGCTTTCAGGTACCTAGAAGGTCCATGGAGGCCACTAGAGTGCCCTTTGAGGCCAGTGATGGTCTGCAGAGGCCCTCAGAGGGTCCCTCTGAGGGTAACAGAGGGTCCTTAAGACGACCAGAGGACCCCCTTGAAAATGCAGGTGTCACAAGGTCCGGTTTGCATCAAAGGTCAGGTAGCTATGCCCAGTTTTGGCTCTCTGTTGCCGACGTGTCCCGAGCTGTCGCAAAAAAAAAAAACGATGTGGTGGCACCCACCCTCCCACTCGGCCGGCCAGGGTCCTAACCAGGGATGCGGAGCCGTGGAAATTTCAGACGTCTCCGGCTCCAGCTCTGGAGAAAAAATCGGCTTCGGCTCCGGCTCTGGCTCCGGCTTCGACTCCAATACTCAGTACATCCTCTATACAATTAAATACGGGTGGAAGAGAAAAGATGAAGGATTGGTTCACGTTGCTTCTGTATTTGCATAACAAGGCTATTTTGAATACCACATGTTTTACTGCCTTGTACTGTCAAACCGAACTATGTAGGTCAATAATTTTTTCCTCTTCAAAAAAGCAGCCGGAGTCGCCGCCTTTTGGACGGCTCCGGCTCCGGTTCCGGCTCCGGGCAAAATATGCCGGCTCCGGCAGGGGGCGTCGAAGTCTAGTAGGAAAATCTGGCAATCCCCGGCGTGACGTAACGTCGGGGATGACCGACGGCACCTTGCACTGAAAGATACGGCAGAACGGCTATTTTTGAAAAATGATTAAAAATACTTGGGTGCTGTTATGACACATTAAACGCTTATCAGCATATTCCTCATCATGTGATAAAGCCATATCCGTGGTCGAAAATAGCCCAGCCCCTCCCAATTTCCAAATATCGACCTTATAAGCAAAGAATGTAAGCGTAATCCTTAAGGGCGACTTTCCCTTACATATCCGTACATATGCGTCCTTATGGAAATCGGTAGTGTGGCGATAAGCGACGCGCGCGACATCTGTGGGGCGACTGTGGCGACACCTGGTGGCTGCTTTTCTGCTGTATGTAGGCATTGGGGTTTTGCCAGATATGGTTCCTACTGCTACACCACTATGTTGACCCAATACTAGAAAGTTATTTTGCCCGTAAATGGCAAGCAAATTAAAAGTATATTTATAAAATTGCTTATAAATGATTACGAGATAATAATGAAGAAGTTTTGATTGATTAATTATTTAAATATTTAACCGTGAAACTATATTCTGGTAGGTTTAGTAGAAATTAGTCCGTGCAACCTTGTATTTAGGGCCTTGGGCTCCGGCGGCTCCGGCTCCAGCTCCGGCTCCACACCCCTGCTTCCAGGGGGCGTCGAAGTCTAGTAGGAAAATCTGGAAATCCCCGGCGTGACGTCACGTCGGGGATGACCGACGGCACCTTGCACTGAAAGATACGGCAGAACGGCTATTTTTGAAAAATGATTCAAAATACTTTTGTGCTGTTATGACACATAAAACGCTTATCAGCATGTTCCTCATCATGTGATAAAGGCATATCCGTGGTCTAAAATAGCCGAGACCCTTCCAGTTTCCAACCATCGACCTGATAAGCAAAGGATGTAAGCGTAATCCTTAAGGGCGACTTTCCTTTACATATCCGTACATATGCGTCCTTATGGAAATCGGTAGTTTGGCGATTGGCGACGCGCGCGACATCTGTGCTGCGACTGTAGCGACACCTGGTTGCTGCTTTTCTGCTGTATGTAGGTATTGGGGTTTTGCCAGATGTGGTTCCTACTGCTACACCACTATGTTGACCCAATACTAGAAAAGTTATTTTGCTAGTAAAAGGCAAGCAAATTGAAAGTTGATTTATAAAATTGCTTATAAATGATTACGAGATAATAATAAAGAAATTTTGATTGAATAATTATTTAAATAATCAACCGTGAAACTATATTCTGGTAGGTTTAGTAGAAATAAGTCCGTGCAACCTTGTATTTAGGGCCTTGCCTGCTTCTAACTCGGCTTCTGAGCCACGTACCAGCACGCCAAAGGCAGCGTTCGAAAGGACGCAAACAATAATGACGAAATTACTCTGGTCATTTTTAGATCAGGTCAAAGGACAGTTCACATAGGTCATCCAAGGCTAAATTTCGCCAATTTTCTGGTCCAATTTCGACAATTTTCAGCAAACCACCGCATCACTCGGAAATGAATGCCGTGCCGGGGAAAAGCGTAGTTAATAGCTCTTTTAACCCGCGCCGGGCCGGTGCTCTGAGATTCCGCGCCGGGCCGGAAGGGGGGTGTGTCTGAACACCCCCTTCTAACTCGGCTCCTGGGCCACGTAGCGACACGCGAAAAGCGGCAATCGAAAGAACGTCCAAAATAAGGACGAAAACACTAAGCTCATTTTTTGGGTCTGTGATATCGTGAGGCTGCGCCTGGCGGAAACGATGTACTTATAGTTCAGATGTTGGCCGCCAAGAGGCGCTGTCCTCTGCCCGTATCGGCAGTCGGCCAGGCCCATGTCACTCCACTTTTGATGACATCATAAGGGGGCCTCAGGACAATAATGGCGCGGTGCGCCACAATCGCTTCATGGCTACTTACCAACAGTTGCCATTTTTGAAAATATTATTTTGAAATAAAGTTGCAAGTAATAAAAATATTGTAATAAAGTTGTTGATTAAATCGATACCATATCTAAAAACTTACTGAAAAATGATTTATTCATAGTAAAAATATAAGCTCGATGCCTTTTTACGTTGCTTTCCTGCAACTGCGGAGGATTTTTAAATCGTCTATATCTTCAAAACCGGCCATTTCTTAGCATATTGTTGCTCTTTTTTATCGCTAGAAAATTAGTTGGACGTTCCAGTGACATCAACGGTTGAGCGATATGAGTAGAGTGTCACCAACAATCTTCAAATGAAGTTAGTCATTTTTACGTTGTAAAGGAATGGAGCACCCCTTGCGAGCATCAGGGGTGACGTCACTCAGGATCTGTCTGTGCAGGGGGCATCGAAGTCTAGTAGGAAAATCTGGCAATCCCCGGCGTGACGTCACGTCGGGGATAACCGACGGCACCTTGCACTGAAAGATACGGCGGAACGGCTACTTTTGAAAAATGATTAAAAATACTTTTGTGCGATTATGACACATAAAACGCATATCAACATGTTCCTCATCATGTGATTAAGCCATATCCGGGGTCGAAAATAGCCGAGCACCTCCCGATTTCCAACCATCGACCTTATAAGCAAAGCATGTAAGCGAAATTCTTAAGGGCGACTTTCCGTTACGCATCCGTACATATGCATCCTTATGGAAATTGGTTGTGTGGCGACTGGCGACGCGCGCGACATCTGTGCGACTCCTGTGGCGACACCTGGTGGCTGCAATTTTGCTGTGTGTAGGTATGGGAGTTTTGCCAGATATGGTTCCTACTGCTACTCCGCTATTTTGGCCCAATACTATAAAGTTATTTTGCCAGTAAAAGGCAACAAAATTAAAAGTTGATTTACGAAATTGCATATAAATGGTTAAGAGATAATAATAAGGAAATGTTGATTGAACAATTTTCAAATATTGAACCGCAAAACTATATTCTGGTAGGTTTAGTAGAAAATAGTCCGTGCAACCTTGTATTTAGGGCCTTGTGTCTGTGATTGGTCGACGGGGGAGTGACTGTACCTTCTATAGATGGCCTTGCAGTCGGCCACGAGTCGGCCCCGAGCCCGGGCGCGGCGTACGTGTGTCGTGCGGGTTGGTCGGTCTGGACACTGTCGCAGTATAATACAGTCTGAACTCGTTCGTCTTGCTGTATAACCGGCGCGGCGACGGTATAAAACTTGGCGACAAGGATCAGATTTGGATCAGATGGCGGAACGGGAGGCTGGAAGCGAAGTGTGGATTTCAAGACCGGAAAATGGCGGCGGCTCGGGGAGTTCTACGGGCCGGAGTTCGCGGTGAGTCGGCAGCGCTCGGGTAAACGAGTGGCGGTGATCCGGCAAGCGAACTGGACAGTCAGTGACGGAGCCGAGGCGTGTGGTGTAAGCACGGGGACGCCGGCGGTCACGGTGATTGATGGGCGCCGTGCTGGTCGGCGGCGGCCATGTTGTAACGTTGTGCCTACGTCGCGGGGGCGTGCTAACGGAGCCGGAGGGAAGTGTTTTGTAACGGAGTGCTTAGTGCTTAGTGTAGTAGCTAGTACTTTTTGTTTCTGCCTGCATTGCATTTCGCTCGCCAGTAGGGCCGTTATTTTTATTTCTCCCGATTTTGTGCGGCGAATTCGGCGCGGAAGTGAGCCTGGCGATAGCGGCTGACACTGAAGCCTCTGATTGGTCGACCGGATCAGCTGGCTGTGTCGGGCCCGCTGATTGGCTCTGGTGAGCGGAAGTACGCCGTCCGGAGGTGCTGGCTGTGACGGGTCCGCTGGTTGGCCGGGGAAGCGCGCGGTAACCGCTCAGGCTCGGTTCGTGGGGCCTGGTCCGGCGGCCGCGGCGGACGATCAGCTGTTCAGCGCCCGGCAGCGGGATGGAGCTGCTGGGAATGCAGCCGATGGCGGCGGCACCGTACAAGCCGGGCAGCGATTTTGAAAAATGGTTGCGAGGGCTGGAACGTTACATGGTGGCTGTCAACGTACAAGGAACGGCACGACAATGCGCAATGTTGCTGCATCTGGTTGGCCCAGATATAGCGGACATAAGCGAGTCCCTGCCCGACGAGACGGAGGATGGTCAGGTCGACGAGTTCGTCCGTCTGAAAGGGAAACTGACTCGATACCTGGTTCCAGTAAGAAATGTTGTGGCAGAGCGGGGAAAATTTGAGAAAATGACAATGGAGACTGAAGAGAACCTGGAGGGTTTCCTGGGCAGACTGCGCACTCAGGCGATGCGTTGCGGATATACGGCAGCGGAAATTGACCAGCAGCTGCGAGACCGCTGCGTGCTGGGCAGCAGTGGCGAGCTGCAGCGGAGGCTGGTCCGGGAGGCGGCTCTGAAGGGAACCGACCTGACCCTTCAGGACATCAGGAAGACGGCTCGCGCGCATCAGGACGTGCTGGATTTGACGGCTCAGCTGGGGGGAGCGCCAGCGCCGGCAGCGATGGCCGCGGACACAGTTCAGGCGCTGCGGCAGTCGCAGCGACCGGAGACCGGCCGGCCGGCTGGGCACCCAGGCGCATGTTTCCGCTGCGGCGGCCGGGGCCACTGGCGGCGCGACTGCTCGGCAGCCGGGACCGGCGCAGCGCCGGGCAGTGTCGGCCCGGACGCACCGATTGACGGCGGTGGAAGAAACGGTGGCCGCGGCGGCCATCAGGGCAGCAGCTGCGACTGTCCGGCGGCGAGAGCGGCGCAGGAACAGAGCAGCTGCGACTGTCCGGCTTCGAGAGCGGTGCAGGAGCGGGGCGGCTCCCGACCGCGGGACGGCGGACGCGGCGGCTCGCACGGCAAGAGCGGAGGATGGCGCTGCTTCAAGTGCGGCAACACCGGGCACATGAAACGGGACTGCCCTCTGCGCAGTCAGGTGGCATCGCTGATAGAAGAGCCTGTGCTGACGGTGTCAACATCCGTGCCAGACCGTGGTGATCGGCTGCCGCTCGTCACGATGACGATCGAGGGCAGGCCAGTGGAGATGCTGGTCGATACCGGCTCTCCGGCAACCATCGTGCCGGCTGACAGCGTGCCAGGGCTGAAGTTGAAGACATCAGCACGCAAATGGCGGTCCTTCACGGGACAGGAGGTGCCAGTTCGGGGAGAGGCGACCGTGACGGTGGAGTACGGCGGCCAGGAGCGACGTCTCGATTTGGTAATCAGTGGTCAGTCCGGACATCGGCCGCTCCTGGGGCGCGACTGGTTGCGCGAGATCGGACTGGACTGGCGGACGATCTTCAACATCGGCGGTCTGAGCGGCGGGCGGACGCTGAAGTCAGCGACGGCGGCGCATGCAGAGGCATTCGCCGGTGGATTCGGCACGATGAAGCAGCGCGCGCATCTGACACGAAAGCCGGACGCGGTGCCGTGGCGTGTACCACCGCGACCCGTACCGTGTGCGCTGCTGCCGCAAGTGGAGACCGATGGAGCCGGCGGGCGCCTGGACGCCAGCGGAGTGAGCAGCGGGCGCCAGGACGCCGGTGATGAGGGCGGGCGCCGGAGCCCGGAGGCAGACGGGCGCCGGGACGCCGGCAGGCGCCGGAACGCCGACGGAGGCCGCCGGAACGCGGTAGTCTGCGGGCGCCGGGTCGCTGGCGAGCGCCGGGACGCTGGCAGGAGCAACGGCCGCCGGGACACTGTAGTCCGCGGGCCCGGGACGCGAACAGGAGCAGCGGGCGCCGGGACACCGACGGAGGAGGCGGGCGCCGGGACGCGGACAGGAGCAGCGGGCGCCGGGACACCGACGGAGGAGGCGGACGCCGGGACACTGTAGTTCGCGGGCGCCGGGTCGCTGGCGAGCGCTGGGACGCTGGCAGGCGCCAGCGCGCTGGTAGGCGGCGGGACGCCAGCGGCGCCGGGAGACCAGTCCGGCGGGACGCCAGCGGTGCCGGGAGGCCAGTCCGGCGGGACGCCAGCGGCGCCGGGAGGTCAGGCCGGCGGGACGCCAGCGGCGCCGGGAGGTCAGGTCGGCGGGACGCCAGCGGCGCCGGGAGACCAGTCCGGTGGGACGGCGGCGGTGCCGGGAGCCGGGTCAGTCGGGACTGCGGCGGCGCCGGGAGCCGGGTCCGTCGGGACTGTGGCGGCGCCGGGAGCCGGATACGTCGGGACTGCGGCGGTGCCGGGAGCCGGATCCGTCGGGACTGTGGCGGCGCCGGGAGCGGAGTCTGCAGCGGCGCAGCTCGGACTGATCCGACGGAGCAGGTCCGGAATCAGCAGGAGGCGGCCGCTGGGACGGTCGTGCCGGCGGCGCTCGGCGAGGCCGGTGCTGGCGCCAGCGGTGGTGCGAGGACGGCCGTGCGGGTGTCGCCCGGCGGTGCCGGCGGGGTCTCCAGCGAGGGCGCCAGGACGGCTGTACCGGGGGCGCTCGGTGGGGCCGGTGCTGGTGCCAGCGGAGGCGCGAGGACGGCCGGGCCGGCGCCGACCGGCGGTGCCGGCGGGGTCTTCAACGAAGGCACCAGGACGGCTGTACCGGTGGCGCTCGGCGGGGCCGGTGCCGGCACCAGCGGAGGCGACGGAGGAGACAGCCGAGCGGTGACAGTCCCAGCGAGCGATTTCACAGAGTGTAGCGGCGGCGCAGCGGACTGGAATCGGACCGACCGCACTCGTACGGGCGGCGGAGAGGCGGCAAGCAGTGCCGATAGGGCAGGTGGAGTGCGCGGCGGCGCAGCGGACCTGTATGGGGCTGGTCGCGCTCGTGCGGGCGGTGGAGAGACTGCGAGTGAGGCCGAGGGAACAGGCGACGAGCGCGGTGGCAGCTATGAGACTGCGGGACACAGAGTCACTGCACCGTCGGCGACAGCACAGCGGCGGTCCGGACGCCAATCCGTGCCGCCGAAAAGGCTGATAACAGAGATGGGTTAAGCGCAGAAATGGATATGTCTGTGTACAGGCGGATAAGCTGGTGTAAAGGGCAGACATTCGCGATTCGGATTTTATTGGTTTGTAGTTATGTCCGTATCGCGGCGGCAGTCCTTGTTCAGTTCGATGGCAGTTTGATGGCAGTTCGATGGCAGTTCGATGGCAGTTGTGACAGTTCGATGTTTAATGTTGGTTTAAATGCGGTACCACGTAATCGCGTGTTGTAGCGAGAGCCTGCCGCCTCGAACTCAAAGCAAGGGGGGCAGGGTGTGATATCGTGAGGCTGCGCCTGGCGGAAACGATGTACTTATAGTTCAGATGTTGGCCGCCAAGAGGCGCTGTCCTCTGCCCGTATCGGCAGTCGGCCACGAGTCGGCCCCGAGCCCGGGCGCGGCGTACGCGTGTCGTGCGGGTTGGTCGGTCTGGACACTGTCGCAGTATAATACAGTCTGAACTCGTTCGTCTTGCTGTATAACCGGCGCGGCGACGGTATAAAAGGTCAGGTCAAAGGTCAGGTCACCAGGGGTCACCAAAGGTAAAATGTTGACTATTTCAACATTTTGGAAACTGCCAACGACTATCTCGGGAACCGATAGAGCTACAGCGCCAGAGAAAAGGGCATTCAATAGCCCTTTTACAGACCTTTCTGAGTAATGTTCTCAGATTTGACCTCAGGTCAACGGTTTAGCCTCCAGAGGGCAAAAACTCCAAAAATAGCCGTTTTTACGAAAAGCGTTTTTTTTCGACAATAACTTTTGACTCAAAAGAGTCATGACATTAATTTTGCCAGCATCGTGTTCCTCTCGTCGAGACGCGTCGAATGAACTATAATTGGACCTTGAAAGGTCAACTTGAAAATTTGACCTCAGGTCAAGGTCATGACCTGACCGGAAAAGGTCATGTTACATATCATTCGATCCGCAACGTCGATTCGAACACATCTAAGGCGTTTTCAGCGCTCTAGCACGCCTCTATCAGAAGTTATTGGCGAAAAACTGTTAGATTCTGTTCGTGACCTGAGATGACCTCGGGGACATAACGAGGGGTCACAGTTGCCATTTTCCGATTCAGTGTGCCAATTTTACTTACATCTCGATGTTAGAGAGTGTCTAGAATAGCGTTCGTGCAAAACAGACGCTTTTCAATTTTCTCCCATTGACTGATAGGTAATGGAGAGGCCGCGATACTGACCTGACCTTAGGTCACCGATATCGAAATTCCGAGATAAACATTTTATAGATTATGTTGCTCTTATCAATCGCTGAAAGTTTCAAGGCAATCGATCAATCGGTGTAGCTATGACGAGCATTCTTATTTTTTTCTGAGGTGAGGTCACTTGGCGTGACCTGGTGACCTGACCTAAGGCGACCTGGGTCTGAAATTTTCACAACATGTGCGGAAAATATGCACAAACAGGTGTGGAGCGCCGCCGTTTTTTGAGATATCTGCGAAAAACCGCGGGGGGTGTTCAAACACCCCCCCCCCCCCGGCCCGGCGCGGGTTAACACCCGTTTCGCCGTTTCCATCCTCAGGACATTCAAATCCTTCTCCTCCATGCCGCAACCCATGATCCAGGCTGGACCTGGACGGGCAACTTTATACCATGCGGGCGGCTCCCATTGGAGCGCACTGCAGCTCCTAAGGAAGCACACTCGTAACCGGGTGCAGTGAGCACTTTGGGGGCTGCAGTCGGCCTGTCCTGTTGGACAGGCTCAGCCCCGGTGACTCACCAAGGTGCCCACCCAGACCAATGTCTCCCTCAATTCCTATCATCCTTCCGGCCCTGAAATGGTCTGGTCAGACCGAAAGGGTATAGCCCAACAAAACAAACAAAACTCTTTTGACACTCTTTCTGTAATTTGTGCTCAGATTTGACCTAGGGTCAACCTTCCAGCCTGGGCCCAACCCAAGGCGGGGCTAAACTGTGCTCAGATTTGACCTAGGCCTGTTAATTGTACACCTTTTATCTCGGAACATTTTTATGTTTCTACAGCTCTGTAGGGCTGACAGCTCTTCCTGCGAAACCTTTTTTGGGTCGAAAATGGCAGAACATGACGTCATTTGCGGCCAACCTATCATAGCCTCTGGAAAAAAACAATGGTCACAATGTGTAAAATGGATGCCCGTAGAGGTTCTGAAAGTTTGGTGGGGATATCTGCAGTCATTTAGGAGATAGCTACGGAAGAGTGCAGGGGGCCGTTTCGCCCCCCCCCCCCCCACGGGACGCGGGTTGAACGCCCTTTCAACCCAGTCAGTCAAGGGCCCTTTTGACTGCGGATCCCCCCTGAGAGAAATCCTGGATACGCCACTGTTTATACGTACGTACACTAACCGTCCGCGAGGCTTTTGACTTATCGTTGGAGTTGTTGAACATTCACAGCGCGCAAATTTACCGCCAAGATATTTTGTCGCCTATATTCAAGGGCGCACACAAGGGGGGGGCACACGGGCCCGTGCCCCCCCCATTCGAGTTGGGGGGCCCAGCTCGAAGGAAGAGGGGCCCATTTGAGGCGGCCGAAGGCCGCCTCAAATGGGCCTCTAACTAATCCTTAGACCACCGAAGACCGTGTACAAAGGGCCCTCAAATGGCCTTAAAGGGCCCTCAGATAGTCTCAAAAGGCCCTCAGATGGCCTCGAAGGGCCCTCAGATTACCTCAAAGGGCCCTCAGTTAGCGTCATAGGGCCCTCATCTGGTGTCAAAGGGCCCTTAGATGGTGTCAAAGGGCCCTCAGATAGCCTCGAAGGGCCCCAGATGGCCTTAAGGGGCCCTCAGATGACTTCAAAGGGCTCTCAGATGACCTTAAAGGGCCCTTAGATGGCCTCAAAGGGCCCTCAGCTAACGTCAAACGCCAGATGGTGCCAGATGGCCCTCAGCTGGCGCCAAATGGCCATCAGAAGGCCTCAAACGGTCCTCAGCTGGAGTCCAGCGGTCCTCAGTTGGCGTCAAGCGGCCCTCAAAAAGCCTCAAGGGGCCCTCAGAAGGCCTTAAAGAGCATCAAAGGGTCTTGAGCTAGCGTCAGAGGGCCCCCAGCTGATGTCAGAGGGCCTTGAGCTAGCGTCAAACTTAAAGGGCCCTTAGCTGGTGTCAGAGGGCCCCAGTTGGTGTCAGGTGGTCATCCATTGGCGTCTAATGGCCATCAGAAGGCCCAAAAACGGTCCTCAGCTGGCGTCCAACGGTCCTCAGCTGACGTCAAGAGTCCCTCAAAAGGCCTCAAAGACCCCTCGACTGCTCAAAGGGCCCTTAGAAGGCCTCAATGGGAACTCAAGAGACGTTAAACGGCCCTCAAAAGGCTTGAAAGGGCCCTCTGCTGATAGCAAAGGGCTCGCACCTGAGTCAATAAGAGCCTTGTCAAAAAACGGACCTGAGAAACCTTGCCGCCCCTGGTTATCTGCGGGACTCCTACAGTTACCTGAGTGGCCCCCGTTTACTGAGGGGCCCTGGTTATTGATGGGGTCCCTGGTTACTTGAGGCCATCTGAGGGCCCTTTAAGGCCATTTGAGAGCCCTTTGAGGTCATCTGAGGGCCCCTTAAGGCCTGGTTACCAGAGGGGCCCATGGTCACCTGGTGGCCCCTGATCAATTGAAACCCCTGGTCATCTGAAACGCCCCTGATTACCTAAAGGATCCCTGATCACTTGGATTCAGTGACATAGCAAGGGAGCGAGGGGGTACGTGCCCGTTCTCGGGTTTAGGGTTTCTTCGAAACCGAGGGGCCCTGCGGCGCCAGTTGGCAGCAGAGGGTTCGCGCTGGCCGCACTTCAACTCGGAAGGACACCACAGGCTTGTGGGGGCACGTTATTGGCTCCTATGTAGCCACAATTATCTTCATAAAGGCCCAATGCCGGTTTCTGAGATGTCCGTGAAGTTGGCGACGTCGCCAGCGACTTTTCCAGCGACGAGCACCGATTTTAGCCAAAACCTCGTTCAAGGTCAATTGGACCATGAGGATCACGAAAATCGAACCCATTCTTCCCTAAACCTTGACCTTCAAGGTCAATTTCAAGGTCAAAGGACGGGGAACTGAAAAAGTGCCAGTAAATATTGTCCGATTTTCAAAATCTTGGCACCAAAATGTAGCCCGTGCAAAGTTCTAGCCGCACATCGAAAACCATTTTCATCAAGGTCAAACTTCAAGGTCAAATTCAAGGTCGAAAGACGGGGAACTGAAAAAGTGCCAGTAAATATTGTCCGATTTTCAAAATTTTGGCACCAAAATGTAGCCCGTGCAAAGTTCTAGCCGCACATCGAAAACCATTTTCATCAAGGTCAAACTTCAAGGTCAAAGTCAAGGTCAAATGACGGGGAACTGAAAAAGTGCCACTAAATATTGTCCGATTTTCAAAATTTTAGCACCAAAATGTAGCCCGTGCAAAGTTCTAGCCGCACATTGAAAACCATTTTCATCAAGGTCAAACTTCAAGGTCAAATTCAAGGTCAAAGGACGGGGAACTAAAAAAGTGCCACTAAATATTGTCCGATTTTCAAAATTTTGGCACCAAAATTTAGCGCTTGCAAAGTTCTAGCCGCACATCGAAAACCATTTTCATCAAGGTCAAACTTCAAGGTCAAAGTCAAGGTCAAATGACGGGGAACTGAAAAAGTGCCACTAAATATTGTCCGATTTTCAAAATTTCGGCACCAAAATGTAGCCCGTGCAAAGTTCTAGCCGCACATCGAAAACCATTTTCATCAAGGTCAAACTTCAAGGTCAAATTCAAGGTCAAAGGACGGGGAACTGAAAAAGTGCCAGTAAATATTGTCCGATTTTCAAAGTTTTGGCACCAAAATGTAGCCCGTGCAAAGTTCTAGCCGCACATCGAAAACCATTTTCATCAAGGTCAAACTTCAAGGTCAAATTCAAGGTCAAAGGACGGGGAACTGAAAAAGTGCCAGTAAATATTGTCCGATTTTCAAAATTTTGGCACCAAAATGTAGCCCGTGCAAAGTTCTAGCCGCACATCGAAAACCATTTTCATCAAGGTCAAACTTCAAGGTCAAATTCAAGGTCAAAGGACGGGAAACTTTAAAATGCTACGTCGCCAGCGACTTTTCCAGCGACGAGCACCGATTTTAGCCAAAACCTCGTCCAAGGTCAATTGGACCATGAGGATCACGAAAATCGAACCCATTCTCCCCTAAACCTTGACCTTCAAGGTCAAATTCAAGGTCAAATGACGGGGAACCGAAAAAGTGACACTAAATATTGTCCGATTTTCAAAATTTTGGCACCAAAATGTAGCGCGTGCAAAGCTCTAGCCGCACATCGAAAACCATTTTCATCAAGGTCAAACTTCAAGGTCAAATTCAAGGTCAAAGGACGGGGAACTGAAAAAGTGCCAGTAAATATTGTCCGATTTTCAAAATTTTGGCACCAAAATGTAGCCCGTGCAAAGTTCTAGCCGCACATCGAAAACCATTTTCATCAAGGTCAAACTTCAAGGTCAAAGTCAAGGTCAAATGACGGGGAACTGAAAAAGTGCCACTAAATATTGTCCGATTTTCAAAATTTTGGCACCCAAATGTAGCCCGTGCAAAGTTCTAGCCGCACATTGAAAACCATTTTCATCAAGGTCAAACTTCAAGGTCAAATTCAAGGTCAAAGGACGGGGAACTGAAAAAGTGCCACTAAATATTGTCCGATTTTCAAAATTTTGGCACCAAAATGTAGCCCGTGCAAAGTTCTAGCCGCACATCGAAAACCATTTTCATCAAGGTCAAACTTCAAGGTCAAAGTCAAGGTCAAATGACGGGGAACTGAAAAAGTGCCACTAAATATTGTCCGATTTTCAAAATTTTGGCACCAAAATGTAGCCCGTGCAAAGTTCTAGCCGCACATTGAAAACCATTTTCATCAAGGTCAAACTTCAAGGTCAAATTCAAGGTCAAAAGACGGGGAACTGAAAAAGTGCCACCAAATATTGTCCGATTTTCAAAATTTTGGCACCAAAATGTAGCGCTTGCAAAGTTCTAGCCGCACATCGAAAACCATTTTCATCAAGGTCAAACTTCAAGGTCAAAGTCAAGGTCAAATGACGGGGAACTGAAAAAGTGCCACTAAATATTGTCCGATTTTCAAAATTTCGGCACCAAAATGTAGCCCGTGCAAAGCTCTAGCCGCACATCGAAAACCATTTTCATCAAGGTCAAACTTCAAGGTCAAATTCAAGGTCAAAGGACGGGAAACTTTAAAATGCTACGTCGCCAGCGACTTTTCCAGCGACGAGCACCGATTTTAGCCAAAACCTCGTCCAAGGTCAATTGGACCATGAGGATCACGAAAATCGAACTCATTCTCCCCTAAACCTTGACCTTCAAGGTCAAATTCAAGGTCAAATGACGGGGAACCGAAAAAGTGACACTAAATATTGTCCGATTTTTAAAATTTTGGCACCAAAATGTAGCGCGTGCAAAGCTCTAGCCGCACATCGAAAACCATTTTCATCAAGGTCAAACTTCAAGGTCAAATTCAAGGTCAAAGGACGGGGAACTTAAAAAGTGCCAGTAAATAATGTCCGATTTTCAAAATTTTGGCACCAAAATGTAGCCCGTGCAAAGTTCTAGCCGCACATCGAAAACCATTTTCATCAAGGTCAAACTTCAAGGTCAAAGTCAAGGTCAAATGACGGGGAACTGAAAAAGTGCCACTAAATATTGTCCGATTTTCAAAATTTTGGCACCAAAATGTAGCCCGTGCAAAGTTCTAGCCGCACATTGAAAACCATTTTCATCAAGGTCAAACTTCAAGGTCAAATTCAAGGTCAAAGTACGGGCAACTGAAAAAGTGCCACTAAATATTGTCTGATTTTCAAAATTTTGGCACCAAAATGTAGCGCTTGCAAAGTTCTAGCCGCACATCGCAAACCATTTTCATCAAGGTCAAACTTCAAGGTCAAAGTCAAGATCAAATGACGGGGAACTGAAAAAGTGCCACTAAATATTGTCCGATTTTCAAAATTTTGGCACCAAAATGTAGCCCGTGCAAAGTTCTAGCCGCACATTGAAAACCATTTTCATCAAGGTCAAACTTCAAGGTCAAATTCAAGGTCAAAGGACGGGGAACTGAAAAAGTGACACTAAATATTGTCCAATTTTCACAATTTTGGCACCAAAATGTAGCGCGTGCAAAGTTCTAGCCGCACATTGAAAACCATATTCATCAAGGTCAAACTTCAAGGTCAAAGTCAAGGTCAAATGACGGGGAACCGAAAAAGTGACACTAAATATTGTCCGATTTTCAAAATTTTGGCACCAAAATGTAGCGCGTGCAAAGCTCTAGCCGCACATCGAAAACCATTTTAATCAAAGTCAAACTTCAAGGTCAAATTCAAGGTCAAATGACGGGGAACTGAAAAAGTGACACTAATTATTGTCCGATTTTCAAAATTTTGGCACCAAAATGTAGCGCGTGCAAAGTTCTAGCCGCACATCGAAAACCAGTTTCATCAAGGGCAAACTTCAAGGTCAAATTCAAGGTCAAAGGACGGGAAACTTTAAAATGCTACGTCGCCAGCGACTTTTCCAGCGACGAGCACCGATTTTAGCGAAAACCTCGTTCAAGGTCAATTGGACCATGAGGATCACGAAAATCGAACCCATTCTCCCATAAACCTTGACCTTCAAGGTCAAATTCAAGGTCAAAGGACGGGGAACTGAAAAAGTGCCAGTAAATATTGTCCGATTTTCAAAATTTTGGCACCAAAATGTAGCACGTGCAAAGTTCTAGCCGCACATCGAAAACCATTTTCATCAAGGTCAAACTTCAAGGTCAAATTCAAGGTCAAACGACGGGGAACTGAAAAAGTGCCAGTAAATATTGTCCGATTTTCAAAATTTTGGCACCAAAATGTAGCCCGTGCAAAGTTCTAGCCGCACATCGAAAACCATTTTCATCAAGGTCAAACTTCAAGGTCAAAGTCAAGGTCAAATGACGGGGAACTGAAAAAGTGCCACTAAATATTGTCCAATTTTCAAAATTTTGGCACCAAAATGTAGCCCGTGCAAAGTTCTAGCCGCACATTGAAAACCATTTTCATCAAGGTCAAACTTCAAGGTCAAATTCAAGGTCAAAGGACGGGGAACTGAAAAAGTGCCACTAAATATTGTCCGATTTTCAAAATTTTGGCACCAAAATGTAGCGCTTGCAAAGTTCTAGCCGCACATCGAAAACCATTTTCATCAAGGTCAAACTTGAAGGTCAAAGTCAAGGTCAAATGACGGGGAACTGAAAAAGTGCCACTAATTATTGTCCGATTTTCAAAATTTTGGCACCAAAATGTAGCCCGTGCAAAGTTCTAGCCGCACATTGAAAACCATTTTCATCAAGGTCAAACTTCAAGGTCAAATTCAAGGTCAAAGGACGGGGAACTGAAAAAGTGCCACTAAATATTGTCCGATTTTCAAAATTTTGGCACCAAAATGTAGCGCTCGCAAAGTTCTAGCCGCACATCGAAAACCATTTTCATCAAGGTCAAACTTCAAGGTCAAAGTTCGATGTGCGGCTAGAACTTTGCACGAGCTACATTTTGGTGCCAAAATTTTGAAAATCGGACAATATTTACTGGCACTTTTTCAGTTCCCCGTCCTTTGACCTTGAATTTGACCTTGAAGGTCAAGGTTTAGGGGAGAATGGGCTCGATTTTCGTGATCCTCATGGTCCAATTGACCTTGGACGAGGTTTTGGCTAAAATCGGTGCTCGTCGCTGGAAAAGTCGCTGGCGACGTAGCATTTTAAAGTTTCCCGTCCTTTGACCTTGAATTTGACCTTGAAGTTTGACCTTGATGAAACTGGTTTTCGATGTGCGGCTAGAACTTTGCAAGCGCTACATTTTGGTGCCAAAATTTTGAAAATCGGACAATATTTACTGGCACTTTTTCGGTTCCCCGTCCTTTGACCTTGAATTTGACCTTGAAGTTTGACCTTGATGAAAATGGTTTTCGATGTGCGGCTAGAACTTTGCACGGGCTACATTTTGGTGCCGAAATTTTGAAAATCGGACAATATTTAGTGGCACTTTTTCAGTTCCCCGTCATTTGACCTTGACTTTGACCTTGAAGTTTGACCTTGATGAAAATGGTTTTCGATGTGCGGCTAGAACTTTGCACGGGCTACATTTTGGTGCCAAAATTTTGAAAATCGGACAATATTTACTGGCACTTTTTCAGTTCCCCGTCCTTTGACCTTGAATTTGACCTTGAAGTTTGACCTTGATGAAAATGGTTTTCAATGTGCGGCTAGAACTTTGCACGGGCTACATTTTGGTGCCAAAATTTTGAAAATCGGACAATATTTACTGGCACTTTTTCAGTTCCCCGTCCTTTGACCTTGATTTTGACCTTGAAGGTCAAGGTTTAGGGGAGAATGGGTTCGATTTTCGTGATCCTCATGGTCCAATTAACCTTGGACGAGGTTTTGGCTAAAATCGGTGCTCGTTGCTGGAAAAGTCGCTGGCGACGTAGCATTTTAAAGTTTCCCGTCCTTTGACCTTGAATTTGACCTTGAAGTTTGACCTTGATGAAACTGGTTTTCGATGTGCGGCTAGAACTTTGCACGGGCTACATTTTGGTTCCAAAATTTTGAAAATCGGACAATATTTACTGGCACTTTTTCAGTTCCCCGTCCTTTGACCTTGAATTTGACCTTGAAGTTTGACCTTGATAAAAATGGTTTTCAATGTGCGGCTAGAACTTTGCACGGGCTACATTTTGGTGCCAAAATTTTGAAAATCGGACAATATTTAGTGGCACTTTTTCAGTTCCCCGTCATTTGACCTTGACTTTGACCTTGAAGTTTGACCTTGATGAAAATGGTTTTCGATGTGCGGCTAGAACTTTGCATGGGCTACATTTTGGTGCCAAAATTTTGAAAATCGGACAATATTTACTGGCACTTTTTCAGTTCCCCGTCCTTTGACCTTGAATTTGACCTTGAAAATTGACCTTGATGAAAATGGTTTTCAACGTGCGGCTAGAACTTTGCACGGGCTACATTTTGGTGCCAAAATTTTGAAAATCGGACAATATTTACTGGTACTTTTTCAGTTCCCCGTCCTTTGACCTTGAATTTGACCTTGAAGGTCAAGGTTTAGGGGAGAATGGGTTCGATTTTCGTGATCCTCATGGTCCAATTGACCTTGGACGAGGTTTTGGCTAAAATCGGTGCTCGTCGCTGGAAAAGTCGCTGGCGACGTAGCATTTTAAAGTTTCCCGTCCTTTGACCTTGAATTTGACCTTGAAGTTTGACCTTGATGAAACTGGTTTTCGATGTGCGGCTAGAACTTTGCACGGGCTACATTTTGGTTCCAAAATTTTGAAAATCGGACAATAGGGGAAAGTGGGGTAAGACGGTCAAGGTAGGTAAGACGGGCACCCCCTCTGCAGACCAAACCAATAGCGCTACGAGCGAGAAAAATTAGGACCAGAATAGCCTTTCCCACTACACACCGCCATTGAAGTCTGGTGAATTTGTGTTCGGTCAATAATCTTTTATTTTGATTTCTTTAAAACACTCATTTCATTGAAAACATTCATAATGTATTGTGCAAGCTTTTGTGTGCAGCACTATAGAGTTAAAAACTGGCAATCACTTGTGGCACACTCATATGCCTCCAGTGTTCATTCACCGCGGATTTGCTTTGTCTGCATCAAATTGTCCACAGAGAAAAATCGTGCTGAACTTCTGACATTGAGTTTGGGGTAAGACGGGCAACTATGAATCCGATGGGTCTGTAATGGTAAAAATATTTTTGTTGCTGTAGGAAAAAAGAAGCATTTCTGATAAGAATATGTTCGATTCCGATACTCACAGACATGTTAGCAATATTCCTTCGGCACAGTTTATTCTCGAATAATGAATGTGAAAAACGGCTCTACATGGCTTCTGAACTAGGGCCTATATACGAGTATACGCCTTCTGCACGAATCTCGTATACTGCCATTTCCGAAGCACTTGAGACCAACGAGCGACTGTATCAATGCGGCTAATCTCGGGCATTTGCTGCGAGCTGTGCTGGTCGGTGAAAGAAGCTGGCCGTCTTGCCCTACCCATGTGACCGTCTTACCCCATGGAGTGGGGTAAGATGGGTTTTTGCAAGGTTTTGCAAAAATAGCTGCAGTTTATTTGTTGAGTCAGGTCTAAGTCTCATCTTCTGGCAAATGGAAGTAAAATGTCTGTAAAAGGTTTTCACTCAGTTTCCCGTTTCTATGATGTTTCTAACCGGCCGAAAAATGGCTCCAAAGTTAAGGTGCCCGTCTTACCCCACTTTCCCCTATTTACTGGCACTTTTTCAGTTCCCCGTCCTTTGACCTTGAATTTGACCTTGAAGTTTGACCTTGATGAAAATGGTTTTCGATGTGCGGCTAGAACTTTGCACGGGCTACATTTTGGTGCCGAAATTTTGAAAATCGGACAATATTTAGTGGCACTTTTTCAGTTCCCCGTCATTTGACCTTGACTTTGACCTTGAAGTTTGACCTTGATGAAAATGGTTTTCGATGTGCGGCTAGAACTTTGCAAGCGCTACATTTTGGTGCCAAAATTTTGAAAATCGGACAATATTTAGTGGCACTTTTTCAGTTCCCCGTCCTTTGACCTTGAATTTGACCTTGAAGTTTGACCTTGATGAAAATGGTTTTCAATGTGCGGCTAGAACTTTGCACGGGCTACATTTTGGTGCCAAAATTTTGAAAATCGGACAATATTTAGTGGCACTTTTTCAGTTCCCCGTCATTTGACCTTGACTTTGACCTTGAAGTTTGACCTTGATGAAAATTGTTTTCGATTTGCGGCTAGAACTTTGCACGGGCTACATTTTGGTGCCAAAATTTTGAAAATCGGACAATATTTACTGGCACCTTTTCAGTTCCCCGTCCTTTGACCTTGAATTTGACCTTGAAGTTTGACCTGGATGAAAATGGTTTTCAATGTGCGGCTAGAACTTTGCACGGGCTACATTTTGGTGCCAAAATTTTGAAAATCGGACAATATTTACTGGCACTTTTTCAGTTCCCCGTCCTTTGACCTTGAATTTGACCTTGAAGGTCAAGTTTTAGGGGAGAATGGGTTCGATTTTCGTGATCATCATGGTCCAATTGACCTTGAACGAGGTTTTGGCTAAAATCGGTGCTCGTCGCTGGAAAAGTCGCTGGCGACGTCGCCAACTTCACGGACATGTTTCTGAGAGACCTCGCCGGCCGCTCAGGGCCCTAGTAACGGCCAACGAGGGATTGGCTGCTATGGCTCCACATCCGTCTGTGATAGACACACGGCCCACACCAGTGTTTCTAAAGGCACCCACAACGGCAACTGCGAGGCCCCTCGCGCCACCTCCAAGGGACCCCCCACCAACGCATCTTAAGGGCCTACATCGGCGGCTCTGAGAGTCCCCACACCGGCGCCTCTGAGGGCCACGTACCAGTGACTCTGAGGGCCTCTTACTAGCCTCTGAGTGTCCTTGCCAGCCTATGAAGGGCCACTTTCCACTTGCAGGCCATTTTGCAGGGCCACACACATGCCAATGATGGCCCCACCAGTGTCTCTAAGCCCTAAGACCCCGCAACGGCGCCTGTGAGGACCAAACACCAGCGCATCTGACGGCCTTTCACTGGCACCTCTGAGCGCGCCACACACCGGTGACTCTGAGGAGCTCGCTCGCTTCGCTCGCTCGTAAAATACCATGTACATTAGGCATTAGTGTACATTAGGCACACTCCTCGGGCATAAATAATACTTTTACTTGCCAATTTTCCACATTTTCTCATGCAAAGACCGTTTTAAAGAGACCCGTCTGCCACTGAGACTGGACCCACCGTGCCTCCCTCCTCCCATCGAAAGGTCCTGGATACATCCTTGCCTGAGCTGACCCCTGGGTGACTCGCGGGCCCGGGGTCAGGTGACCAGCAGGTGACCCCCTCTTGGGCGAAATTCTGGGTACGTGTCCGACATGCATCGTACATAGTCCTGTTGATTTGATTCATCGGTTAAACATTAAATATAAGTTATAAGCTGGATCTCTAGTCTGTGATCCCGCATCGTATCAGATACCTAATGACATTTCATGTCGATGTGCCTAAAAAAATATGCGAATATACGTGAAAAAGGAGTGTTGCTACCGCTCCTACACATCCGGGCCAAACAGTGACCGGCCCAAGGCCATGACCGGCCCGCCTGCTTCCAGCCACCCGGGGCCGGTCGGCCGGCCGGCAGTTATAGTCGCTGCCCGGGGCTGATTTCTGAGGGACTTGCAACCATGTTTATTAATGAAATGTTTTACTTTACGTAATAAATTAGATGATTAGGTATACCTATGTACCGGCTCTCAGTCGCATTTGAGAAAAAAACCTGCTAGCGTAAAAATATAAATGTTTTGAAAATTAAGCTGGTTCCGAAATAATTGTTTTACCATGCATTGACAAAAGCTCGAGCCTCAAACCAACCGAAATATAACCCCATGGGCCGTATTTTTTTTTGGGGGGGGGGGTGCCCTTCGGCATGGGGGGCCCAGTTCGAAGGTCGTGCCCCCCCCCCCCATTCAAAAATCCTGTGTGCGCGCCTGCCTATATTTGTCGCATATGCGCCGTTCAAGCAGTGATATATTTGTATTGGTTACTTAAATTGCGTTTTTTCCAAGAAAAGGAGTTGGAATTGTGTTTCTTACCGATTTGAAATTTATATTTATAATTTATTTATCAATTCATTATAAGCGTATATATATATATGTGGTACAAACCGAGCAGTAGAACCTAATTTATGTTTGTTACGTCATCAAAAGCACTTAAAGTTCCGAAGCCGCAAGGTAAACACGTGAATAGATAGAGTCTTGGCGGGAGCAGAATAAAGCCTTGGAATAAAGCACGGTATATAGAGAACTGAATAAAGGTTAGAGGGCCTTGGAATACAGCGGGAGCCTCTGAGATACATATCAAATATCAATATAGGAAGGCGAGAGAGCCCATATAGGGCCTTGCATTTTGTCTTTTGTGATCTTCTTCAGTTGAAGCAAGGCCCTAAAACATATTTGAAGTGAGTTGAAGATCTTGTTTTGGCAGTGAGTTCATAGGTTGAGGTCCTTCAGCTTGTATTTGAACTGAAACATGGGAGATAACAAGCACAAGATATTCATCATCAAAGGTTTGTGTTTGTTGTTGCAATTGCAATAGAATACAGATTGAGATGTTCGTTTTTACGTAGGCACTTATCTCAACTGGGGCCCCATAAACCCCCGACTGGAAAAAATGCACGCTTTCGTCGAGAACTCGAGCGTAGTTGGGCGTTTGCGCCGAAATTTTTCGGCGTACTTCGGCGTAAATCGACGGCTTGCGTCGAAATTTTCGGCGTACTTCGGCGTAAATCGACGGTTTTCTCTATCTCTCTATCGCAAACGGCTCCGGAGCAGTCGCGAAAAACCCGTCAGGGGTGGCACCAACCCCCCTCGGCCGGCGAGGGTTAAATGTCTTGGGAGTTAAACGTCTTAAATATCACTTATCTTGTCTCGTGTTCGTCTCAGGGTATTTAAGTCATGTTCAGTGAACCTGATTGTGACTCTCCCACGGCGGGAACAGTTCACCGATCGAGTGAGGTTATGGATTGTCGGATCCCCTAGTTCAGATAACGTATGCTATCGTTTGCGTATTGACCGTTGTGATTCCTGTATTTCCGGCGTGTGGTTTGCGAGCGGACGCTGGCAATCGGTCCCGCGTGGCCTGGTATCTGCCCGATCCCATCGGCCGTGCTTGCACCACGCCTGTTGAAGGCCCCGTCAGGCGTCAGTCACCGGCTGGGCACATACTGCTGATCAGAGCCGGGCAACAAAATAAAGGTTACGTTATGGAACATGCCAGTGAGTTTGTGAGTCAGGAGATTTTGTGATAGCGAACGCTGGTGCTCGGTCCCGCATGGCCTGCTGATGTCTATTGTCTGCCCGATCCCGTCGACCGTGCCAACAACCGTCTGTAGACAGTAGTCACTGGAAGACAGCCACACATACACGCCAGCCCCCCCCCCCGCCCCCCTCGACGAAAAGTGCGTGGCTACAGCCTGCAGCCATCAGTAAGCCTTGAAAATTTTCGGCGCATGAAGCATGGCTTGGTAAAATAATTTCGGCGCATAAACCCTTGCGCCGAAATTTCGGCGCATCACCTCCGCCGAGAACTTCAGCGTAGTGGAGGCATTTTTTCCAGTCGGGCATAAACCCCAAAGGTAAATTAGTGACTAAGGCTAGCTATTAGCCTAAGACTTCATTATGTATTTATTGATAATCCAAATCCAGGGACCAGATTTGACATCGTATCAACTTGTGGGTACTCTCTTAGCAGACGTCACCCGAGCTGCCATATCTACGTCTCACGTGCGCAACAATTGTCTTTTCACGGTTAAATAGGTATATAACGAAACATAATCTAACCTGACCTAACCTTACCTACAACCTACCAACCTACAACCCAACCTACAACCTCCTCAGCCTCCTCAGCGCGGGAGCGGCCGCCCAGACCTCCACTATTGGCGCGGCGATCTGGAGGACGCTGCTGGACATTGCCGAGCGCCGGCAGGTGACTGCAGTGGGTCCCTGCTCACTGCGGGCTGGCGGAGAACGAGCGCGCTGACGCCCTGGCCAAGCAAGCGGCCACCCTGCCCCAGGACGCCGTGCCCTCGGACGCTCGGTCCCTGACACGGGCAGTTTATCGGACGGCCACACGTCAGTGGCGCGAAAACTGGCCCGACTCCTTTTTCAAGTCTATCTTCGGGAGCACCCTGCCGCTCCCCATCCCCGGAGAGGACCGAGAGGCCGCCATCTCGGTGCACCAGTTGAGGGCGGGCCACTGGGGCCGCTCGCTCCAATACCTGCACCGGATCGGCCGCCACCCCTCCGTGGCATGCCTGCAGTGCCCCTATAAGCGGTGCCCCACGGCGCTCTGCGCCGTGTGCCGGGAAGAGGCGGACGTGCCGGAGCACGTGTTGCTCCGCTGCCCGGCCCTCGCTGGCGCCCGCCTGCGGCTAACTGGCAGCATTCACGGCGACCCGTCGCGGCTGCGGGACGCCGACCTGGTGGCTGCCTTGGAGGCCGGCTACCTTCGCCATAGGGAGCCTCTCGGCTATGGTCCTCCGTAAGGAGGTCCCAGGGGAAGAACAACAACAACAACCTACAACCTACCAACCTACCTAACTGGATATGGCAGCTCGGGTGACGTCTGCTAAGAGAATACCAACTTGTGCTACATACCTACTACACGAATCAAAATCATTCAGCTCAGCAGTATCACAATGCATCTTTCCTTCAGCCAGGATGAGGATGTGAGCACATCAACACATGTCACAATTATAGTCACTGTGACAGATCAGTGCACAACATAACCAGAGTATCAGAATATCAGATTTATTCATGTTTTATTTTATTTTAGGCGACCCACTGATTTTAGGTGACTAACATGATAACACGCTTGATGCTGATTGCAGATAATGCCACTGTGACAGGATCTGAAGACAGGCAACTGGATGCACTCCGACTACGCCATCCGAAGACTGGTCAAGCAGCTGCATTTCTTTTAGATGCAGACTCCAAAGAGTTGCTGGAGGTCCAGACATTTGATGACAGTCCCCGGTGAGTGTGGCACTGAATAGGTTTCCCTGCCACAGGGGTGAGTTACAGTGCCCTACAAAAGCAGTTGAAGATTACAGAAGCTGCTGAAGGCTAACACATTGCTGCAGCAGAGTGACGTGCTGCTCACCACCCACACGTTTCAGTTCCTGGTTTGTCGGCTCTGCGGTGGAGACGGACGGCCATATCCACGTGTGCTCGCCGCTTGATCCTCTCTACATCGTCCTCGTCTATATGCAGCAGGTTAGAGCCGCCCTGCACTGGGCGCCGGCTACTCCCAGGGGGAGGGGAGGGCTGGACTGTTGGCCGCCAGGTTCTCGGAATCCGGTGACGACTCCCGTCGTGTATCTTTCATTGTAAAAGAAACACACGGAACTGGAAGGATTGCAGCTTTGCGCATTTAAGTGCGCTCATGCCTTCAAATGTATGCAATTGTATTGTTGTGTTTCGCAATGTTTCCACTGTGTCATAAGTACGATCTCAGTGCCTGTTGTGTGTTTGTTTATTATCTGACGTGTCACGGATCCTGTCTGTATATGACCGGACGCTGACGGTGTCTCTCCGACAGAGCCGGTACGCCCAGCAGTTGGACCAGCTCCTCTCGGACCACCAGTTTCCCGACACGGTCCGACTGGCTGACTCGGTCGGATCAGACCGTCTGGAGCTCATCGCCGACAGAAAGGGTGCGTTCCCGTGCTGCCGTGTGGACTGGTGTGTTGTGGTCCCCCAGACGGGACGGATACGATACATTTGCTTTTTTCATTCCCGAATATATACAGAGTGCAACCGTGACGGTAGTATTCATTCAGAATCAGCTGTACTAACAAATATGTTTGAATAATTTCTAGGAGACAGCGAACTCAACGCATACAAATACAACGAGGAGCGAGCCGTAGCGTGGCTCGAACGACGCACCCGCCGCCTTGCGGCAGTTCTGGAAGCCAAGCGTCTGCACGGCACCAGCGGCAAGGCGGACAACTTCGTCAAAGTGCGAGAAGAGGAGGTCGACAAAGGTAATAAGTGCTTTACTACAAAGCTATTGATTTAGTGCTAAACGGTGTTAGCTGTTAAATTTTTGTCTTATATTTGTTTGTTTACCAAGATCGTCAATGGGATTCCCATTGAACGACCGACAATGCATAAAATCGACGTGCATTGGTAGGCTTGGGCCAAGTCCCGGTAGTGCGTAACTTCAGCACTGGATTATCGGTGCTGAAAATAATAGCTTTGCCGACTGCCGAGACGGACATTTATATTTCCGGTGATACTGATCGACGAAGCAAAATGATGGACCGTAACAACTTGCTTATTGGTCGGACTATGTAGTTGTTCCGCGGTCCGCCGTGAAGTACTGGTCTGTGTCCCGCCCTGTCGCTGCCGTGCTGTGCCCTCCCCACCCGGACCTCCGTCCCCTCTGACCGGTCCGTTCACCCTCCACTTAGCCGTGTACCTGCGGTTCGCCTGGGGACTGACCTCCGAGTACCTGAGCAGCGAGCTGAGCGCAGCGCTCCGTTGCCGCCTCCAGCTGCCCGACGAGCGGCCCAAACGCAGCCAGCCGGCCGCCGAGCCGCCGGCAAAGAGGGCGCGCGGCGCCGCAGCACCCGCCGCCCCCCTCGAGGACTACTCGCAGCCTGCCAGCAACGCCAAAAAGGTAGGCGAGGGCGGAGAGAGCGAGTTGAAAGGCCGCTGTCGCAGAGTGATCTGACATTTGTACGCATGGTTGCTTGTTCTTTCTCCGTTGAGTTTTGTTTTCCTTAGTTCGTTTGCTTGATTTCACTGGCGTCTTGTTGCGAGTCCTCGCACTGGCATGATCCGAACCGTACATTTGTTTTTGTAGGTTCTGGCTCCTAAAAACGCCAAACAGAAGGCGCTGGCCAAGTCAGCCATCGGAACCAAGAGCATCGCGTCGTTTTTCAAGAAGAAGTAGTGCGGTACCGAAGTGCTCTGGCCCGTGCTTCTTGGTTGTTCCCGAGACAGTCGTCCGCCGGTTTCTCTTCAAGTTCAGGACTGCAGAGACGTCCGTGTCGCCGTGGCAGATCGGGCTGCCGCCATCAGCATTTGTCAATATACATTTATATCATTGTCCTTTCATGTTTCACCCGAAACCGGCGATAAAGGAAAGATGCCGGGCTGAATATGGAACCGGACAATGAAGAGCGAGCATTGCCGAAGTGGGAGGACCTGCCGCTTTCAGTTTTCGTTTTTGGCTTTAGGGCAATTTTCGATAAGACAGAGGCGCCACACACGCGCTATGGATAGCAAGGAATCATTTACACTCGTATGACTGTCGCCAGTAGCGGCTGGTGCAATCAGGAGACGTTGCCCTTTGGGCATTCCTGAGAACCATACATTGTGGAAGGAAGCGAAGGAAATCCTTGCTGTCATAATATTTGGCAGTATTATTTTTAGGCATTTAGTGCGCATTTGCGGCGTTCTTGTCTCCGAGAAGGATGCCCAAAAGTTGTATTGCTTAGAACTGTTTTGTCCATTTTTATTCAGAAAAAGGTAAGAAGGGAACTTAAGCCTGTGCATATAATTCCCTTGTATCCACTTTATTAATGTAGTGGATGCCAAGGCCATCAATGTTTATTTATTAACATAATTAATGAGACGTTATGATGCAGGCCAGCCAGACAGTTCAAGCTGCCTGATATTTCATTTTCACTGCATTATTGCATTTATACCAGTGATAACATTTTTTTCTTGATGCTATGAAAATTTATACCAATATTTCATAGTAGTAGTAAGTAGGTACTGTTCAGGTGTCTTTAAGCCAGGTGAGAAGGGTGGCTATTGCCTATTAGGGGTGGAATCTGAACAGGGTGCCCATGGGGCAATTTGAACAAGAATCTTGAAATTTGCTTCACCCATTCACGTGACAATTAAGCTGTTAAAGGCACCAAGAGGAAGAATATCCCAATAATTACATGACTAAAAAGCACTCCGGCGGCCGGCGCCCTGTTTTCAGATTCCACTCGATGAGGGGGGAGGCCGCACATTTTGGAGATCGCAACACAAATTGAGGTGATCTTTTGAAGACACTTTTTAATAGCATTATTTCTAATTCTTGTAGCCTGTAGAATGTAGGATGTTGTGGGTTATTACCTACCTTACGGTAACAGGATTTTTTAGGCTGTGAGGCCTGTGGGACCCGATCTTGGCAAGTTCCTGGTGTCAAGCATAGCTCAGTCTGTGTTGTGTTTATTATTTGTTATTAATTCTTGCTTTGTATTATTTGTTTTTGGTAATACATTGGAGATTGTAGTTGTAATTGTGAAATACACCTGCAGGGATCCTGCCCTGAATGGTCACCTAACAAATGGCATTGTTTGCAGATAAAACCAAAACTGATCCCAAGGCTCAGTGTCAGTACTTCAAGTTCTGAGAGAGCAGAATGGCTACTCGTGGGGTTAGTGAGACTGAGAAACTCCAAAAGAATCTGACAGATCAGCTTGACAGATTGATGTCTCAGCTGCAGGACTTGGAGGATTCAAAGTGAGTAGTTATTACTATGCGAAATCAGTTTTGTACAAAACCACACAATGTGTCAGTGAGTTAATTTATTAGGTAGGTTGGTACCTATTCAACTGGATGCTTATAACTTTTCTGTAGCATTTATTTTGCCGGTGATTATTGATCTGGACTGCAATTACAATGATAAGTAATGTGTTTGTGTGAATTACACAATGCCTGTTTGTTTTCTTCAATCAACTGATTGCTCCCTATATGATCACCTTCAGGGATGACCTTGATGCAGATGAATACAATGAAACCAGACAGGACACCATAGAGCAGCTGAAGGAGTTCCAGCAGAGACTGAGCAAGTTCAGTGAGGGAGATCTGTCTCTGGTTGACCAGTTTGGAGCCACACAACTGGTAAGTTGGGACGATTCTACCATATGAAGGTATTTTAATGTTATCGTGCATTTAAATTGTTGTGTTCACATAGATCATATCATGGATCCTGGATTATTATCAGTTCCAAAGAGCTTTAAATATTGCGAAGAAAACCTGATTCCATTACATCTCAATTTTGTTCCCACAGGCGATCCAGGCAGCCATAACGGAGGCGTTCCGCACGCCGGAGATAATCGGCCTGTTCGCGCGCCGCCAGCCGGAGGGTCTCCGTCAGCGGCTGTCCCAGCTCGAGAGGGACCACCGGCTCGGCCACCTGGCCGAGGAGAGCTTCAGCCAGCAGAGGGTGAGCCGACGCACCCGTCCCGTGCAGCCACCGGGAGTGTGGCCACCGTAACTTCAGAGCAGCTGGCGCCATTCGAGCTGATTTTGATGATGATCGATTTATGACATTCGATGACGCCACTCTGGTCTACAATCAATGTGAGGTCTTTAATCAATCAATCAGGTCTGCAATGTAAAATCTATTTTGTGGGATCGTTCTTCACATTCTCGTTTATTGCTCGCCGTCTAACCGCTGATGGCCCGTCGTCGCGCTCCCTCCCCCTCAGCTGGAGATCTTGTCTGCGCTGAAGAAGCTGGGCGAGCCTCTGACGCCGGAGGAGGTCCACTTCATGACCACCAACACCACCGACGACCTGCGCCAGTTCCTCGAGGACGACATGACCGGTGAGGACGGGAACGGATGGGGAACGTGAACCGTGAGGACGGGAACATTAAAGGGACCCTCCCACCTTCAAAAAAGTTCATGAATTGGTATGAAAGTGATGTCGCTCGGTTCAGAAAGAGCGAACACGAATATCTACCAAATTTCATCGAAAAATATTCACCGGTTTTCAAGATATTAGAATTTTACTTTTGTTTACTTTTTGGGATCTCCGCTGTTTCTAGCGACTGTATTTGAAAGTGCGGCATTTGCTGCGCGCAAAGCAGCATATACCACCGCGTGCTACCGAACGTTTTAGTAAAAGATTTAAAAATCGTTAGATCTCCGCTGACGTCACAAATTCTAAGGGGGCATACCAATGCATTAGCCCCTTAGAATCCGAAAACTGCAAGTTTGAAATTCCATATCTCCGAATTGAAGCATTTTTCGATGTTGTGAGTGCCCAAACCGGTATTTTCAGGCCATGGCCACCAATTTGGCTATCTCAACTCAAAACTAATGTTAAGGTGGGATGGTCACTTTAATAGTGAGGCAGATCGCCGGTTCCCATGCAGTCTGGGCGTCCCCGAAATAACAACGAAATATTAATCAACTAAAATGAACCATCACGAAGGTCGTATTCGCGCAATCAGCTTGCATCGTTGATCCAAATGGTGTGAGGGCTGGTATCGATGCGTTCCACCAGTTTCATTAGACCGGAGCTGTGTGCCGCTTTATTGTCGCCTGAGCGCGTGGTGTGATCTGCCCACATGCCGTGTGTTTTACCGGCGTCTCTCCATTGCAGTGTCATCGGAGCGGGTGGTGCGGCTGGCACAATCGGGACTGTCGGGCGGCACGTGAGCAGCCTCCGTCCGACTTCTGAGCTCGTGCCGCGCCGAAGGGTCTGGGACTGCCGAACTCCCACCCTGCCGACCGTTATTAGACGGACGGCTCACGCCACCGGAACAGAACGCCAGTCGAGCCTTCACCGACCCACTGAGGAGTGATGTCGGGAATCGACAGTTCATGGGTACCTAAACCAAGTGCGCTGCTGGTTGGCAAAGCGAGGGTTTGTATGTAATGGCAGCCTATCCCTATATCGTTCATATTGCGGGACTTTTTAAATCAGCTGCGTCGGTTATCGATATTCAGATATAAACAACTCGGTGTTCACTATTTATTAACATGAGCTGCAATTAACAGTTGGACGCTGAGCTGAGCGATGAGATGGGTTTTAATTACACATTCGCCACGTTACCTGATATTGGAGGCTGTATGTAGGTTCTATGTGTGTTGGTGCTCGGCGCCTTTTTCCCGGGCGTTTGTTGCCTGTTGATGTCTGTGGCTCGCTGCCGGCGAGAGTTGCCAGTTTTACCAGACGGGTGGTCTGCTCGCTCCACGGTACCACCGGTTTAATACAGTGTTCATTCTGTTTCACTCTCTCCAGTCAGATAGTAGCCGCATTGAGTACCGGTAATTGTATTTGTCGCCGTCTGGGCTCGGCGGGCCGCGGCAGTCCAGTGTTGGCCCCGGCGGGGTCACGGCTGGCGCCCCTTACACATGCAGCAGGTACAGGCACAGCCCATAGCCAGTGACCTGGCGCCCTTTACTGCACCAAGCCAACAGACGAGAACAGCCGACCGACCCAGAACGGAGAGACGCTCTCGCACAAAACAGCGAGCTGTCAGACAACGTAGCGGCCCGGTTAGGCGGAAAGGTTGAGCACTGAGCAGTGCAGAGCAGCCGCGCACGATCGCAGGACTCAGACCTGCCTCTACACAAATATTAACACTGGGGTCCGGCACACAGCTCACTGGCTCTAGCAGTTAATGCCTGGGTTACACCAACAACGCAGCTTTGAATCACTATAAATAACGCCACTATTCTACATGAAAATACACGCTTTAAAACTAGGCAGTCACAGCGATTGGAAGCAACAAGCGACAGGAAGCCCTCCCTGCAGTAATGAGTTAAATTAAAATCGTTAACAATGTGCTGTTAATTTGTTAGCGATCCAAGCCGAACGAACGTGAATAAAACATATTTTTATCGTTTCTGTCATCATCGTTCGTTTTTTTTTTCAAAAGGACGCTGGCTCCAAGTATGTTTTTCGAACAAGCACGTGTTTTAGCGAGCAAAACGAGCAAAAACTGAACCTGAGAAAAACGAACGTCGACTAATTTTAACATTTGATTTCTTCCCGATAAATTCCATATGGGCGTTTTGGAACCAGATATGAGAACAGCGGTGACGTCATGCTGTCGGACATGTATTTCAATGTAACTTATGACTATCATGGACGGAACCGCTCACTCGATTATAAGCTCGGCAACAGTGAAAAACTAAGTTTCACCCAAATTCGTTGACACTTGTCCCACTGCACGGACATTTGGGTGCCTGCTGCCACCAGTGACGTCATCATAGTATGTTCATTTTTAAGAAACAATTTCCAGCTACTTACCGTGCAAAATTTGAAATCGATTATTTTTTCGGTAAGAAATTCTTGGCCAGACACTGAAGCTGCCAAAACTCACGTGAGAGCTTCGATATTGAACTTTGAGCCAGCGTCCTTTTGAAAAAAACGAACTATATATTCATTTGAACTCGGATTATCTAGTCACGATGAGTATAACTATTTCCGTTGTTTAGCCGAGCATGTGTGTAGCCCAATAAGACCCGATGCACCATCTCGAGGCACTGACGCGGCTGTAGGCTATTCGTTGTCGTCGCGCTATCTCAGGTCCCAGCTGCCCTCCCTGCAGCGCAGAGGAGGGACTCGCCCCTCCCTCCACCCCAGTGCCAGTCCTCCCAGAGGTCACGCGTGGCCGGCGTCGCCTCCGGGCATGTCGACGCCGAACTTGCTGTGGTGCGCCGACCGTTTGGCGGCCGTCAGCCGCTCGTGGTGGATGTAGTTCTCACAGACGTAACACCACACGGTGAGGTCGGCCAGGCTGAGCACCATGCAGTGGCCGGTGACGGCGCCGTGGTCCAGCATGTGGCACGAGCGGTACCGGCCGCAGCACACCTGAAACAGACGGACTCGGTCAGATGGCGGTACCGGCCGCAGCACACCTGAGACACCGGAGGGGAATAAAAGTGCTCGAACACAGCGGTACCGTCCACCGGCAGAAAAGGAGCCAGTGGTGAAGAACATTATTCGGTGGTGAAGAACATTATTCGGTGGTGAAGAACATTATTCTACCGAGTCATCACGGTTCTGATCGTGGACCCGGCGAACAGCTGAGGAACCCTTAATTGCACGCGACCTTGGTGTCGGCATCGAGCTCCACTATACTCATTTAACCTACTGAACCTCCGAACCAAACATCGCCCAGCCAACGGACCCCATACCTCCCTCCCCTGTCTGTCCAGTCCTCCCGGCCCCACTCGGTTACCTGATAGCAGGTCAGGCAGACCCAGTTCTCCTGGCTGTCCCCGCAGTCGGCGCACAGAGCGGAAGCGTTGATACCTCCGACCGGCAGATCGGCTACCGTGCAGAGGTGGGGACAGTCGAGTAGCGGCACCACCGCGTACATATTCTGAGGGAGGGACAGAAGGAGAATGGTCAGACACACACAGCGGCACCACCGCGTACATATTCTGAAGGAGACAGAAGGAGAATGGTCAGACGCACACACAGCGGCACCACCGCGAACATGTTCTGCCGGAGGGACTGATAGTGGGCGGTCAGACATACAGACAAATCGACACTACACTATGTCACAGCGTGTCCAATAGACACCATGCCACAGCCGGAGCAATTGTGCTAAAAACAGCACGGCTGTCCACATTCAAAATACCGCCCAGTCGATACCAGACGCGAACAAACAGAATTACACACGCACATACCCAAGTCCAACCCTACTGCGCCGGACCTGCCCGTCCCGGGGCGTCAGTTAGGAGCTGTAACAAGCATAGCTCCATGGAAAGGCGGCGGTTCGAGTCAACACTGCACGAGTCGCTTCCCGGTCGGTGTGACATTTGGGTCGCTGCGCGGTAAATGGGTCACTGGCCAGGAGGGCAGTGGGACTGGGGAGCCGGCGGCCAGCAGTTGCGTGACGACCATGTCCAAACAGTGAAACGGCAGGGATTCGGACCGCTCCGTAGACGGCTGCTCGACACGCACGGACACACGGACAGTGGAAGGGGCGATACTGAGGGGTGTCTGCCGAGGGTGTCGCCTCTATTTCGACGACAGCGAACAGCCCATTCAACCGCCTGGGAACGCACACCTGTAGCCAACCTATGGAACAAACGTGTCATGAATAGCGTATCAGTATGTTATGCCTCTAAAACTTCACTGTCTCTATACACATGTGCCTATAAAATGTCCAAAACTAAAATCGGTATACCAGGAAAGGGTGTAACAGTGCATATCTATAAGCACAAGCTTGTAACTATGGAATGCACGTTAATGCTCGGCGGCCTAATTCCCACCGTGTAATGGCCGTCCAATGACCAGTCGGTCGTCGTGGTGAGTGGTAAATGCGGCTCGGTCTGCCCTCGATTGACCCGCCCTGCTCATCGGCGACATTGTGCACTAATTGATACGGCCGACAGTACCGGCCACTAATTGATAGGGGAGTAGTTATTGGGTATAAATGAACAGCGGTGATTAGGGATCCGAGGAGCCGGCATCTCCGGGCGGTGCCATTGCCAATACAGCGCCATATACGTGATGACTGGAGAGTGAAGAGGCCGGGCACCCTGCCGGGGAATCGAACAAGGACGACTGATCCACAGGGTGAGATCAGACGAGGGCACTATCCATCAAAACGCCAACCACTTAGTAAAGCCGGAGTGCAGCTGAACGGATACGACTAGTGCATTACCGAAGCCGGAGGCAACAAAGCTCGCCATTTAGACCGATTAACCTTCCTCCATGAGGAGTGAAGACGGACCCAAAAAGCGGGTAAAAAAAACATCTCGACAAACAGACACCTGAGACGACTTCCAACCAGTGGGGCTCTGCTCTGTCATGTTTTGACTCTACTCGTATACAGCTGACCCAGTCCTGTCCGGGTCAGTCTGTCGGAGTCGGGTCGATCCCCTGCGGTTTGGTCCCGTCAGGCCCGGGTCCGGTCCGGGTCTGGCTCGGGTCAGCTCGGGTCCGGGTCGATCCCCGGTCCGGTCCAGTCCGGTCACCGGGCAGCCGTGTCCGACCTGCCACAGTGACCGATGGAGCGGACCGATCGACCGACCGACCGACAGGGGTGGGGGGGGGGGGGCAGGTGACCTCAGCAGCTGACCACCGGCAGTCGGCCGCCGACAGCCGTGCGTGGTGGACAGCGACGGACGGACGGTGGAGGGTCAATGGGGGAGATCGACGGCGATTTGCCAGGAAAAACGGCAGTGGAGGGTGGACGTTATCAAGTGGACGGTGACCACCGACAGAAGGTAACAGTCCCAGCGAAGACGATCGAGCTAAGCACCAGAGACCCGGTAGACGAGTGGGGTGTGTATGAGGTATGACTGAGGGCAGTCGATGTGATAGTGGGTAGCGAAAAATCTGCTTATTGTAACCCATAAGCATCCCCGAAGTCCTGGAGACACTTCACGTCACCAGTGCGTGGAGCCGTCCAACTATCCTCGGCTGCCTAGGATCGACCACCCAGGCCTCTGACAGCCCCACTCATCAATATCCCAGCCTCATCAAGATCGCCCACCGGCCAGCGGGCCGCTGAGCCCCGTGAGCGCGCCCTGGGATGCCGCTGAGCCGGCGGTCGTCCAGTAGCGGCAGCCGTCCCCTCCGGTCCGGCTCGTGTTCGTCGGGCGGCGGCGGCGGTCCGCTGACGTCCTGCACAGTGACGGTGGCGTTCCTGCCGCTGAGCGGTCCGCGCCGGCCGCAGCCGCTGCTGCTCACCCAGGCCGGCCGGGTGGTGTTCTCCGGCACGGTGCGGCCGCGCCAGCACGTCACGTTCGTCTCGCAGCGCCGGCCGCCGGAGCCGTTCTCGCTGACGGCGCGGCTGGGCGATGTGACGGCGGCGCGGCTGAGCGTCTGCTGCGAGCGCCGGCGGCCGGTGGGCGCGCGGCTGGGCGGCGCCGCCAGCCCGCTGGTGGTGCTGGAGGTCAGCGGCGGCGCCGGGCCCTGCGGCCGCTGCCTGGCCGCCACCGACCGCCGCATCCAGCGCCACCGCAAACAGGTCCGGAAACTCGACAGGAGGCTCAAACGTATCTTCCTGGCGACTCGGGTGAAGGTTCTGGCGGCGGGTGCGGGCGGCGCGGAGCCGGCCGGGGCAGACGCCGCGGCCGAGGCCGGCAGTGACAGCACGGAGCCCACGGCGGCCACCGCCACCACCTCCGGACACGCCGGCGACTCGGAGCAGTCCCCGCCGGCCAGTCCGACTCCGGCCGACTCTGACTCCGACTCCCAGTCCTCCGACGCCGAGTCGGAGGTCGGCGAGGAGTCCAGTGACACGGACGAGTCGATACAGACCGAGTCGCAGTCGGAGTCGGAGTCAGAGTCAGTGCGGGAGGTATTACCTGCCTGACGGGCTCCTTCCAGCGGCGGGCTGCCGTCTCACCAGGTGAACATACTCGGGGATCGGATCAGAGACGACCCCTGGGACCGAGAGTGCCGCCACCAGCTCCACGAGGAACCTACCTCAGAGTTCTGAGCGCACATAACGTACGGTAATCTTCTTATCCTAGAAGTGCTCGATGCTCAGTCATACATCCGTGGATAAACCTTCAGATGATGACCCTATGGTGTGCTTTATTAGTGTGTATAAATGCGGTTTATTGACGAGTCAGAATGGCTATTGCTTGTTGACGCCGGATTGTTGTGTAAGTACATTGTTTGTTGGAAGAACGTGGTCCGGCTCAGGTTAATTACTTTATCGATCGTTAAGCCTCATGTTGAGGATACACAATAACAATGACATGGTTACCTATTGGTTGGTTAAGTTACTGCATGGATTATGTAAAACTGCTGCCATTAACCCACAACACGTCAGGAGAGAATGATGCATAACACGATAGTTATGCAGCAAAACTTAAATAAGCGCGCTGGTTGCTGCTTGATGAAACTTGCCCACCAAAGAACGATGGAGAAGAGCACTAAACAATAATACCGCTAAATACCTGCCCCCATCGAAAGAAAAGGCAGTTACACCGCATCGATTCACCCAGAGAAGCACGGTAATAGTCTATACACCCGTTTACCTACTCGATTGGATACGTTACAACCATTTATATGTCTGTCTGATATAAGGCATGTGATTTCATCTGGCACCGATAAAAACAAGGGTACAAATGAACTATCGGAGGCAAGCAATGTCCAACCGATGAGCAGCTGGCCCAGTAAAAAATCAATTCACGTTCGGTGCCAATTCGCAGTCTGATTGATCTCATCGACCTGTGACCATACCTGTCAGAATCGAAGAGAGAATCACGCAATGCGAGACCGCAGAACAGGGCAGGAAGGACGGGACGAGGCAGCGACGGGCGACAGTCTTCATCAACGGTATTTCTCAAATGTCGAGAGCTTAAGAGCTAGGTACATACTTCAGACAGCAGAGAAATTGAAATGTTTTCGAAAATCAAAATTAATTTAGGATTTTATCGATTAAAGCAAAATAATTCACAATGCAATAGCAACCAGGATAGGACAGATGCATTCCAAAGTTGGCCACCTAAATATTGAAAATGAGGATAATATGATTCACTGGTCTAATGTGACAAATTTTTACAATGAAGACGAAAACGGTATATGTTAACCAAGCTGACGTCAGCTGGCAACAGAGCTAAAGATTGGAAGCTCCCAATATAAAATAGGGACCTACTGGTAAAAACGAGCAACACCAATAAGCGCTTCTTCCACTGAAAGATTTTAGTTGTCGGAGCTCCCCGTCGAAATCGAAAGCCCAGGTAACACATGCAGCGCGAAAAGCTACACGACATCAAAAATACAAACTGGGCTAATGAGACTTCCTGGATAACCATGGGCACGATGACAACTATTTACAGATAAACGCAGCGACATATTTCACCATATCAAGTATCGAACATACCACTATATCCCCCCCCCCTCCACTGAGACAGCCCCCCGGCTCCACTGACCTGATTGGAGATCTCCTCGAGCACCAGAAACTGCTGCAGAGCGGCGTCTCCGGCAGCGAGCGCGGCCGCCACGGCTCCCTGCTCCGACAGACCGGAGGCCTCAGCCGCCCGCTCGGCCCAGGCCGACTTCACGGTGGCCGGCGGCGCGGCCGCCTTTTCCGTCTGTCCTTCCGCTGGTGTAGCGTCCTTTCCGGGCTGACCCTTCTCTGGCGGGGTAGCCTTCTCGCCCTCACCAGCGGGCGCAGTTACCGGCTTGGCATCCCTCTCGGGAGATCCCTCCACGACCAGGTCGCCGGCGGCCGCCGCTCCTGTGCCCTGGTCTTCTGCCAGCGTCAAACGGTCCACCAGACGCTCCAGCGGCTCCGCCTCCGGCTGCGGTTCAGGCTGTAGTTCCGGCTCCGGCTCCATCTTTGGCTCCGGCTCCGGGTGTGGCTTTGTCTCCGGCTCCGGTTGCCAGGCTGTCCGCGGCAGCACCGGCGGCCCCTCCTTCTCCACCTCCTCCGGAGCGGCAGTGGTCGACTCGGCAGTGACAGCGGCGTCTCCCCGCTGTTCCATGACGCGCCGCACCACGTCCAGCGGCTCCTTGGCCAGTCGGTGGGGCTCGGCCACGGCCGGCCAGAACGGCCGCTGACTGTGCGCCACCGAGCACAGCGTGCGCGCCGCGCTATCGTTCACGGCCGGCATCGGCGGCAACTGCACGGCCGGGTCACCCAGCAGCGCGCGCGCACACATGGCCATGCTGTACGAGATGCTGGTCAGGTTGTAGCCGCCCTCGAGCGCCACCACCACGCGCCCGCCGGCCAGCGCGGTCAGGTGGTGGGTCAGGTGGCCGTACACCTCCGGAGGGACCAGGTAGCCGCCCAGAGGGTCGCCGCGCGCCGCATCAAACCCAGCCGAGACGAGCACCAGCTCGGGGCTGAACTGGTAGCCCACGGGGAGCACGACGGCCAGCAGAGCGGCCAGGTACTCGGCGGCGCCCATGCGCGCCCGGTTCCAGGGCACGTTGACGTTGAACCCGGCGCCGGGCCCGCTCCCCACCCGGTCGTGGTCGCCGTCGTCCGACATTGGGAAGAAGAAGCCGAAGTCGTGCCGGTGTAGAGACATGTACAGCACGTCGCTGTCCTCGTAGAACATGTGCTGGATGCCTGCCGACACGGGAAGGAAACAATTACGATCCGTGATCGTTAAAATTACTCCTGTAAGACTCAGACAGACTGAAGATGTGTAAGCTGTTAGCACGGAGGTGTTATGCGAGACCTGATTGCCTTCATGCGGAAAGAAACAAAGAGACCAGCATGAAACCAAACACGCCATTTTGATGAAAAATTAATGACTTATTCTGCAGAGCACAAAGTAGTTTGGGGCGTGTCTTCGCCGTTCTACGGGCCAACTCTTATAGATCAGCCAGCATACTCTCAGAATCCAGCAAATTTTCCAAGACTATTAAGAAGGTGATAATCCATAAAATAATCTAACTCTCGGGTGACTCGCGTGACCCATCCGTCGACTGTTCCCGAAATGTGCCACACCCATCGACCGGTCTGCAAAAGTTCCGCGCAGACGGGATCGAACTGATAACAGCCCGATTATGTAAGATGCGGCAGTCCCTGAAATAAATAATACCCTACACAATTCATGGATGATGCACTCCAACATACTTATTACTCCGCCAGCCGCTCCCCTACTATGAAATCCTTCGCCGTTTTCAGCCCACCTTAGAATAACACACTATCGGCTCGCTGATTTTGACCAGCATCTTTTTCAGCAATCAGCTTTAACGCCGATAAAACGGCCTGCCTACACCAAAGCTATTCTTTGCCGCATCTTTTTTTCCTCGCTGCTTCCAATCAACACTACTTTCGTCCAAGCTAACTAACCGTTTTTGTATGTAGTGACAATTTCTGGTTTCCCCACTGTTTCCGATTCTCACCGTTTCCGTGGTGAACGTCCCAGTCGAGTATCATCACGCGGCGCAGGCCGTGCGCGCTGACGGCGTGCCGCGCCGCCACCGCCACGTTATTGAACAGGCAGAAACCGTGCGGGGTGTCTGGCTCGGCGTGGTGGCCCGGCGGCCGAACCACGCACAGACCCGAGCCGCTCTCACCAGAGAGCACACTGTCCACCGCCTGAAACAGGGATACAACAGTGACACCACGCACAGACCCGAGCCGCTCTCACCAGAGAGCACACTGTCCACCGCCTGAAACGGAGACACAGAGATACATACTGTGAGACCAGGGACCATGACGCACAGACCCGAGCCGCTCTCACCAGAGAGCACACTGTCCACCGCCTGAAACAGGGATACAACAGTGAGACCACGCACAGACCCGAGCCGCTCTCACCAGAGAGCACACTGTCCACCGCCTGAAACGGAGACACAGAGATACATACTGTGAGACCAGGGACCATGACGCACAGACCCGAGCCGCTCTCACCAGAGAGCACACTGTCCACCGCCTGAAACAGGGATACAACAGTGAGACACGCACAGACCCGAGCCGCTCTCACCGGAGAGGACGCTGTCCACCGCCTGAACCAGGCGGATACAGGGGGAAGGGGGCCACAGTGAGACCACGCACAGACCGCAACAGCTCTCAGCGGAGAGAACGCTGTCCACCGCCTGAAACAGGGATACAGGGGGTCACAGTGAGACTTCTGAGCTAAGTTCCTACACAAATTTACATGACATTACAACCGTCACGACTGTCACAGGATTACAACCACCACCGCGCTGGAGGCTCTAAGCCAAGGTGCTAGATCTGGGAGAGGGAGAGACGTGTCACTTCCGGCCGCCGCAGGTCGCGCCCACAGCTCATCGTAATTGTTTGCTCACCCCACCCGGTCCCAACGATCACCTCTCTCGCCCGCTCACCTCCACGACACAGCCGGCCGCCAGCAGTGCGCAGTCGTAGCTCTCCGGGCAGAGGAACACGGAGTTGAACCGGTCGGCCAGACGGTCCAGCTCCGACTGGGACAGCTGCTCAGTGTCGGACAGCGCGGCCACGTGCGCCGGCTCGTGCGGGGGCACCAGCTGCTCGGGGGAGACACGCAGCTGGCCGGGGGTTCGCAGACAGCGGTCCGACAGACCCCAGGCGCTCAGCCGGGTCAGGATCGACTGCAGACGCTCCGGCCGCTCCGGGTGGTCACTGCATGCGGGGGAGGGGGAGGGACGGTCAGCGGGGGATCACATGTCACTCACTGGCCGTTGGTCAGCGGACGGTCAAAGGACAGGTACGCTGTAAAGAATAAAAGGGTATAAGGCAAGGAAAAATGTAAATAAAATACATGTTTGTTTGCTTCTTTATGGGCTTTAATTAGGGACATTGAATAAACACGTCATTCATTAACTAACAAACATGTCGTTAATGTGTACTTATGTCGAATTTAACAGTTGAGCCATTGACCGTCGGCAACGATTGTACCGCGCTAATCGGGCTTTTATCTTCGCTCCAGATTAGCGAGCTGGCGTGCCACTCACGGATCGTCGACGTTGCGGTGTCTCATCATGTCCTCGTTGGTGGCCAGACAGACGCGGTGGGCCGGCGCCAACGGTCGAGACACTGAAACACAACCAAATGACACACTGCGTGACGATGGACTACGTTCGCGGCGGAGGGGTGGGGTGGGTGGTGTCATAACTTCAATCACGTTCATTACAAACTTGAGCGATAATTCGTCCAGAAATTATCGGTTTGTTTACTACCCTCTCTAGCAAGGACGACAGGGAACGACGCTTTTGCGATATAATTCTTAGAGTCCTTTTCGACGAAACCTAAAAAGATTTATCAATATACGACAGGCTCCCTGAATAAAAGAAACATTTGTTTTAGTGGACTCTTAAATCCGTCTTCATTAAAAACGCGTTCGTTACCTATGTTTTCAGGATCACTGTGCTGCAGCAACTAAAAAAAAACTAAAACGAGCAAACGTGCAAGCAAATTTAGCACCCATACAACATATCACAGCTTTGTTTAATTCGCCCGGCCTTTCCAATCCAATCACTAGCAATCAATCAATCGCCATTCGCCAGCATTGTTTGTGACGCAAGTGCGGACGGAGCGAGCAGCGAGCGCTGTGTGGTGGCGATGGGGAGGCGCCGCGCGCGCACGGCGGGCAGCTGACGCTCCGCACACGGCCCGCCGGCCACTAGCCGCCCATAACTCCGCCCACCGCTCCACTGACGTCACGGCGCCGCTCAGCTATCGGCCAGGCGCGTTATGTGCAGCTACTGCGGTCGGAGAAAGGGAGACACGGCCGGTGGCACTTGCTTCCAACTTTCCGCCAACTCTGCGACTTGCTGCGACACCGGGGTGGCACCGTAGCAGTGGGCTGGATGGGCGGCGGCAGATCGCGCTGGTGTTTGTTGCGTTATGAGGAGACCCGACCACACTTATGTAGTTTTAGAATCAGGACGTGGTGGAAGGACCATTGAGCATGAGTGTGTGGATAAAATGAGCTTGTAAAAACGAAAATACAAATTTCAAATTCGTGTTTTCAAAATTCCCCCGGCTCACCAGGCCCCTGGGGGACCAACGACAACCTGGGGGAGGGTCGGATCCGACCCTTTGTTATCTCGAGAACCAATGGTCCTATAGAGACCCGCGAGGCGGCGTTTGAAAGCTCTCCACGAGATCTTCCCAAAGCATTCTCAAGATTTCAGGATTGATATCATCTTTCGGGTCAATATCAGGTCAAAGGTCGAATTGGGGTATTCGCACCGTATGGCTTGAATGGTGGAATAAGTAAGTTTCTGCCCGAAACTAGGCCAAAGTGACCTTAAATACTTTGTTAAGGTGCCCTGTTAGCATAAGTGTCATACGAAGGGTCAAGGTCAAGGTCAGGTCATGAAAGGTCACTTTGAGACAACTCATCGACGAGAGTTGTTATGCTTCTGAGTTTAGGGACAGATTTTCGCGCTTATTTTGATGGTAGTCGTTATTCGGCATCCTGACCTTAGTTGCAGAAGCATAAATCAAGCTCAAGGTCACCTCAGGTGAGATCAGGTCACGAAAGGTCACCTTATGCTACGTGGGTATACGACATAATAAGACGTGGTAGTTATTTTTTTCACGCCGGTTCCGACGGCATGACCTCTTTAATATACGACTTTATGACTGACATGACTCCCAACCTCTCACGATAATACATTCCACCCCCCGCTCCCCGCCCGGCACTCACCGAGCAGCAGTCTGTTGAGTCGCTCCAGGGCGTCCGGCGGCGGCGCGGGGTTGGGCCCCACCTGGCGGGGCGGCCGCGCCGGCGGCGGCCAGTGGCAGTCGGGCGCTGACACGGCCCACTCGTCAGCAGAGGCCGAGAAGGTGCCGTGCCGGCCCAGGAACGGCGACGTGGCCCGGTGGGCGCACATCACGTGCCGGATGGCGGTTGACACGCTGACGGAGGGGTAAAGGGGGCGGAGGGAGTGGTCAGGATAGTCTATATACGGGTCGCTGTGGGTCAGTTATGCGTGGGTTACTTACTCTAACTGGCCGTCCACAGGGTCGGTAAAGGGCGGTCCACCAGTCACTAAAACAATTCAACAGTTCAACAGCCACTGCAACCAGCCATAAAAATCGCCCTCGGCCAACACAGAAGTGTGATTAGTGTTCACAAACGTTGGCCCAGCGGAATCTGCATTCAGAATCTCGTCACCTCTCGCACCCCTCCCTGTCACACACATGCCCTCTCTGTCTCCCGTCTCCTACCTCTCTGACGGCGGCGGCAGGCTGGCCGGCAGCGGCGGCGGCGGCTCCCCGAGCAGGGCGGCCAGTGTGTGGGCGGCGGCGGCGGCCAGCGCCGGCCGGCAGTAGCCGCCCTCCAGAACGGCCACCAGCCGGCCGGACGAGAGCGCCAGCAGCGCGTGCGTCAGGTGCGCGAAACACGCCGGCGTCACCGCCATGCAGCCCTGCCGGCGGACGGCGGGACGGCAGTCAGACACTCAAAACGGTTGGGACAGACTAGACGGAGGGTGGCTATAAAAAAAAAAACAGAAAGAGCATGCACAGGTCGAACTGAGATATCGATGCCTAGCGGGAAGACACACGCCACAAATGATGTAAGATCAAATCACGTTGCAAACCACGCTGAAACGTAGGCAGATATCATTTTAGAAGGCTTACCAAAGAGACTCTCACCTTAGGATCACCGAGTGCCATGTCGAATCCAGCCGACACGATCACCAGGTCCGGCGCGAACTGAAACACAGAAACGCCGTCAAAACAACGTGGACGGACAAAATAACACAATGAAATGTGATCTATTCTACATTACCCATCTATCAATCATTCCCGGTCCGACCTGAGTCTACCTCGATCTCGTTCTCCCCCTTCCGACTTGATAGGCTGCCGGCAGCAGGAGGAGCCGGTGTCACACGTACCCTCCACCCCCTCCCTCTAGGTCCCAGTCTGACCTGGGTCTATCGTCACTCGCTCTCCCCATTCTGGCCTGATAGGCGGCCGGCAGCAGCAACCGGTGCCAACTGCCACACGTACCCTACCCCCGAGTCTTATCTAGTACCCCATTCTAACCTGATAGGCGGCCGGCAGCAGGAGCCGGTGCCACACGGCTAGCAGGTCCGAGTCGGTGGCACTCCCGTCCAGCGGCACGTTCCAGTTGAGTCCGGCGCCGGCGCCGGCCCCGCTCCGCTCCCAGTGGCCGGTGAAGCCGCCCGGCCAGTACGCGCCGCCGTCGTACCGGTGCACCGAGAAATACAGCACACTGGCGGAGTACAAAACGGGCTATGTACAGTGTACACAGACTAGAGAGCACCAGGGAACACATTATGGGCAAAACATGGCCGCAGACGAGGACATCAGGAATAATACGCCGGGAAACGCACATCGACAGATGGAAGCATAAGCCAATTCGTCCATTGTCCATAGGCACAGACTTCTCCCAAAAGCTGGAAGCCAAATATATTTCACACCCCGCCCCCTTCAACTTTCCCCGAACGTAACCGCCCAGCCTCCCTCTCTACGATCTCCAGAGGTAGGGCCTCGCCCGCTACTGACCTCTGGTCAAAGTAGAACATCTCCTGCGTGCCCTGGCCGTGGTGCACGTCCCAGTCGACTATCAGCACCCGTTTGCCGCGGTTAGCCGCGTGACGCGCCGCCAGTGCCACGTTGTTGAAGAAGCAGTACCCGCTGAATTCGTCCGGCTCGGCGTGGTGGCCCGGCGGTCTGAGGTACAGAGGTCAGGTCACAGGTCACAGGTCAGGTCAGAAGCGGTACCCGCTGAACTCGTCCGGCTCGGCGTGGTGACCCGGCGGCCTGAGTGAGGTCAGAGGTCGGAGTCCGGACATAGGTAGGTTAAAGGTAAGTTCATAGCGAGGTCAGCAACTGCTGTGCATCACACAGTTCCCAGTACACGTTCACAAGAGGCTCATCGATACCCGCTCACTCTCCGTGCAAGGGGCACGTCCTTCCGCAAAGATTGTACTACGACCGCCCTGACGGCAGTGACTGCCTTTTGAACAAGATAATGAGCACTTTCGACGGAGCACATACTGACACCGTCCGCGAGGCCGACTCTCACCTGACGATGGCGAACCCGTTCTGCAGTTTTCCGTCCAGCACCTGATCGGTCAGCTCCAGGGCAGAGCCAGCCGCCAGCGAGGCGCACTGGAACGTCGCCTGGAAAGGATACCGCAGAGGGACACGGTCACTGGCGAGATACTGGAATGCTTATTGCTTATGAGTTACTGGAGCTTCCATAGAACGGCGTCTAGGACAAAATAATAAACAACAATTGGTACAACGCAACTTCGAGGGACGTCGTCCCACATAGACTACCTATTTGGACAATAAGATTAAAGGTAGCTTCAGTTCCTTCATTGACAAGAGGCGGGCGGGCGGACCGTGCGTTCCAGAGCCGCCAAATGAACGGGCAGAGCCGCCAATGAACGGGCATACCGTGCGCCTGCACTGACCGGGTGGAGGTACACAGAGCCGCGCTCATCCCCCTCTGACTGGGCGGACCAAACCTCGTGCACTGACCGGGTGGAGACTGGAGGGAGACCGGGTCGTGTTAACCGCCTCTCCCCCCCACCCCTCCCCACCCCCACTGACCGGGTGGAGGTACACTGAGTCGTGTTTGTCGGCCTCCTGGCGCAGCTGCTCTGGTTCTCCCCGCTCGCAGAGCTGGCGCAGCCTCTGGATGTGCTCCGGGCTGTGACAGAGCTGCAGTTCCTCCTCGGTGGCGTGCCGGGCCGGCACGCGCTGGCAGCGGTCCACCAGACCGAGCTGAGAGCACCTGGACACGGAACAAGTACACTGGTTACACCCACTCCAGCAGGACCAGTTGGGACTGCAAGGAGCACCTGAGGTATGGACTTTGGTTACTTATACCTCGCGGGAAGAAAACGTCAGGTCCGGCACAACGCAGTCTGCAGAACGAGTATCGAGTCTGACTTTAGAAATCCACCTATTACAAATATTCGAACTTAATTCCTGAAAGCCATATTAAAAAACAAAAGCATAATGACCACAAACACCATGTGAGCTCAGCACTCAGCAGGCCACAGAACAGATCAGATACTCCCCACGACTGCAATCCTCACTTGTCGAAGATGACCTGCAGCCTGTCAGGTCCCTCTGGGAAGTCGTCGTCCCAGAGGCAGCGGTGTTCGAGCATCCGCTCATCATACACCAGACCGGTGGCGCCGCGGCGCACCTCGGCCGCCGCGTCACACTGAACGCACGAGAACGGTTAATGGCAGCGGGGTACGCCAGTGGGGCACGGGACGGCACAGCAGGTATTTGCGGAACGATACAGCGGGTAATTCAGGCTGGACGGGATGATACAGAGGGGATACAGAGGGTGATGCTAGCTGTGCTGAATGATACTGCTGGCACAACGTTACGCGTAAATGAAGTCGATAACGTTAAAGTTTATCACGTGCGAGTCCCAAACCCGGCAGGTCGCAGGACAGCGCCACTCACCGGTGCCAGAGGGTCGAACACGGCAGCCTTAGGACTGGCACCTGCAGATGCCGCCGCCGCCGCCGCCGCCGCCGCCGCCTTCTTCTGTTTGCGCAGCTGCTGCACATTGATGCGCGGCTGAGCGGTCGCCGTCGGCGTCAGGCGCGGACTGCGGCGGGGCCGCGACTCCGCGCCGCCGCCGGACGGGGTCCGCCCCCCTCCGCGGGATGTCATGGTGGTGCACCTGAATAAATAAAAATGCACACATGTGACCTGATTAAACCAAGTGATTAAACTGATAAGGCACCTGAAGTCCCTTATCAGGACAGATACTAGATGGTGATTGGTGTAACTTGCTCTTGAACAGTGCAAGTCAAAGTCAGTTGGGGAAACTGTGAGGCGCCAAACTAACCCCGCGTTCGATGTCTCCCTGACGACGAAGATTCTATGCCGTCCGGGCCCAAAATGCCGTTTGATGTCGCACGGACGGCAAAGATTCCACGTGACGTCACGTAGAATCTTTGCCGTCCGCGCAGAATCTTTTGAGCGGACTACGGTGGGCAGAGAGGCAATGATGGCGCGTATTTCAGAAGCGGCGCAGCAGCTGTTTGCAAAAGTTGTTGACATTTGTGCGCAGTCTCTATGGAAACGTAAACTTGGGCCTTTTCGAAACTGACGCACATTTGAGTAAGTGGCGCACAAAATGGCCGGTCTCGTCGTCCGACTGTGTGCTTCATCGAACGCAAAATAGAATATTCTGCGTAGAATGTTCTTCGTCCGAGGAGACATCGAACGCGGCCTAAAATTGGATCAGCCAATCAATGGTTGGAGTGGGCGGGGCGAATAAGGCGATGACAATATATGATCATAAAATCAGAAAACTTCATCTTTTCCATGCATCCTAGCATTCAAATAAAAAATAAGGCATAATAATGTTTTTTAACCACACAAGGCCTACACTCACTCAGTGCACAATTAACTGGCGGCTCTAAATCGCACTCGCAGAGTTACAATACAAGGTCAAACAGTGATTGGCAAATATGGCGGATTGAAGAAGTGCAAAAAAATGACAGCAGCACCATTGTTTTAAAATGTCATTATTTCTATTATTTTGTATATGGTTTTCCAATTGTGGTTAAATAATTATTTTAATTTTAAATAGGTATCTTTATTTATTGTAATGAAATTAAATCTTTTAACAATTTTCTTACAAAATACCGATCCATTTATGGAATGGCCAGCTGATTGTGACGCCCGGAACCTGCAGAAAAAATGTTTTTCTATCGCCATTTTCGAGTGAAATCACTGAATTTGATCAAATCACGTTGATTCCTAGTGGAAAATGGAAGCCTTTTATCTGCGATAAGAAAAGTCTGGCTGCATTTATGCCCATATATGATCATCAAAAGTCTATCTATTGACCGATCCATTTTTGGATCTTCGCCTCGTAAACCCGGTTTACATAGCATATTTGACGAGGCTCTAGCTCGTTAATTTGGCTTTAATTTCGATGCAGTGGTCTACAAATATTTAGAGGGGATCATTTTGTAAATTGTTAAGCACCATTGGCATCTTTTGCAACATCACGGACGGAGATATAAGCTTGCAACAAACCCTATGTAAACGCGTCTGTAGTTTCCCCAACTGAAGTGGTGGTCGCTGGTGGGTCAAATACCCTTGCCCCTTGGTGGAGATTTAACATCAAATAATATATTTTCTAAGCTGATGTATTGTTGACAGCGCCCTTGGTTTTATCGGTATAAGCAGGGGGCGTCGAAGTCTAGTAGGAAAATCTGGCAATCCCCGGCGTGACGTAACGTCGGGGATGACCGACGGCACCTTGCACTGAAAGATACGGCAGAACGGCTATTTTTGAAAAATGATTAAAAATACTTGGGTGCTGTTATGACACATTAAACGCTTATCAGCATGTTCCTCATCATGTGATAAAGCCATATCCGTGGTCGAAAATAGCCGAGCCCCTCCCAATTTCCAAACATCGACCTTATAAGCAAAGAATGTAAGCGTAATCTTTAAGGGCGACTTTCCCTTACATATCCGTACATATGCGTCCTTATGGAAATCGGTAGTGTGGCGATAAGCGACGCGCGCGACATCTGTGGGGCGACTGTCGCGACACCTGGTGGCTGCTTTTCTGCTGTATGTAGGCATTGGGGTTTTGCCAGATATGGTTCCTACTGCTACACCACTTTGTTGACCCAATACTAGAAAGTTTTTTTCCCTTAAATGGCAAGCAAATTAAAAGTACATTTATAAAATTGCTTATAAATGATTACGAGATAATAATGAAGAAGTTTTGATTGATAAATTATTTAAATATTTAACCATGAAACTATATTCTGGTAGGTTTAGTACAAATTAGTCCGTGCAACCTTGTATTTAGGGCCTTGGGTATAAGTAAGCCTGGCGTCCCAGAGGAAGATGCCAGATACCGTTGACCCTTGTTATCGCCGAGTTACACAAAGGTAACCATGGCAAATCGCTTAGCTTTTCTAAAAGTTTGGATAATCGCTGCAAGTTGCCTAGCAACACCAGTGTTTTTCGTTTTCAAACGCGATGATGAACAGAAAAGGTAACGTTTTGAGTTTTGACGCACGCTATACAATCACTGACGCAAACAGGGAAATGGAGCGTGGCTACGAAATTGTGTGCGCCCCAAATACTGTAAAAATTGCCGAGTCGAACTTTTGAACTTCTCCAATGACAAGTCTCGCTATGTAAAGCGAATGCCAAATTTTACATTTAGATTTTTTGTTGCGTTACTTTTCTACAGATCCATCCTTGGGCTCAACAAAGCTGCCAACTGATGGTACAGGCCCAATCGCCGACGGGCGTAGCCAGGTCCTGTAACCGCTGCATTAACTTGATAGCTTGATAAATCCTATAACAAGACCCGAGGGTATATGGCATACATATATTTCAGAACCCTTTGTTTCACATTTCCACATAAACAGCTTATGTGCACGCGAACGTAAGTCGACAAATCAAATAACCGAGTTTGAACTCCCGCGGAGGGGATACCCGAGAAACGGCCGATTGCCAACTCCCCTCCCCCTGCATCGGCCGGTAATCCCCAATCGAGCACCAAACCTATCATCAAGTGCGGCCTAGCATCCGCAAAATACGATTTTGAAACTAAATTATAAACCCTAGCTTCTCTGATGCCCTCCCCTAGCGATGCAGGTCACAGCGGATTGCAGTAGGTCATGAGCTTCGGCCAGCGGTGGAGGCCGCCGGCACTTTGCGAGTCAGTTTGTACAGCCACTGTGGGGACCAGGCGGCTCAGTGGCGCCCGGCACACGGACATACCCGCACACACAAACTCACACTCCCGATCCTACTACCACCGAGCCAAGGCACCGCCGCCGCGCCGTCCCGCACGCGACACTGTTAGTGTTTATCACCGGACAGGTCCCCGATCGGTCCCGCCTCCCGGCACGGCCCCGGGTCCGGCCGGCCGGCGCGCAGTCAATCCACTCTCAGACGGTGGACAGTCCACAGTCCACACTCAGTCGTGGACCGGCGCGGCGCCGCACCCTCGAGTCGGTCTCTGGCTACCGCGGCGCTTCGGACGAGACGCGTAAATGCACACGAGGTAGCGAGCCTCTCCCGCCGTGGGGGAGCGCTGCCCGCCGACCGGCCGTCCCGGGCCGCTGGACACCCATATCACAGGCGCGCCGCGCCGCCCGCCGGCACACGCGGCGCTCAGTTAAAGTGGAACTTGAAGTGGAACGGCCCGCCGCCCTGGCCGCCGTGAAAACCGTGAAAGCCCTGCTCGAACGGGTTGAAGCCGCGGCCCGCCTCCGACTCCGGGTCGAGCGGGTCCTCTCCGGCGTCAAACTTGCGCCGCTTGTCTGCCGGGCAGACGGGGCGGACGGAGGTTAGATAGGGTCAGATGGGGTGGTCAGACGTGGCAGACGGTTAAGTCAGCTAGATTTGAAGCGGGGTTGGTCAACAGTGGTAAGTTTCAGAGCTCGTTGACAAATAGCGTCGAGTGCCGGACCCGAAAGAGACGGAAGCGATATTCCAACAGTCCATTGGCCAGGCACTGGACAAAGTGGACATACACACACCTTCTCATCTCCTCCACCCATTATCTCCCCTATCATCGCTCTCACCGGGATCGGAGAGCACCTCCTTGGCTGCCGCGATGTCGATGAACATGGCCTCCGCCTTCTTCTTGTCCTTCTCGTCGCCGGTCGCAAAGTTATCCGGGTGCCACTGCTGGGCCAGTTTCCTGCACAGCAGACAGCGACGCTCTTTTACATACACGCCGACCAACATACGGCCAATAGTAATACAAGCGTAGAGCATACCAGATGCAATGCATCAGTCACGAAACAGTACTATGCTTTGGTGGAAGAAGAAAAACAACAATGGCAACGGTGCACAAAGGAGCTTCACGTTATCCTATCATAAGAAATGCTTGGAACATACCAGTCGTGCTCAAACAATGTCCTTTATTGCCGAGAGCACGAGACTTGTAAGTATCAAACGTGGGAGTGGAAGATCTCGATCGATTCAGCCATGTCAGGCTGCTATCATTTACCTGTACGCCTTGTTAATCTCTTTCTTTGATGCTGTCTTTTTGACACCGAGGATTTTGTAATAGTCCCTCTTCTTTTTTAGTTTTTGTTTCTTCTGTGCCTTCCCGAGACCTTCCTTAGCCCTCTGATATCCTTCGTCCATCTCCAGCGCCTGGCAACACACGAGGAATCCCACCCAGTCAATGAGGTCTTTCGGCAGAGAGTCTACCGATGGGAGGTCAGTATGCTAGCGCACCGAGAGCTCTTTATAGCAAGTCACACACGGTCTCACGCCCATTATCTCGGAGTCCGATGTCGAGAGACTGATACTGCACCAATCGAACGTCAATACTGCACAGCGCACACGACAGTCTGCCGCCCGGCGATGTGACCCACCTGCTGGTAGTCTCGAATGGCCTCATCGAAGAGGTCGTCGTTCAGATAGGCCTCAGCTCGCTCGCAGTAGATGCGCGGCTCCCTGTCCAGCTCTATGGCCCGCGTGCACGTGGAGACGGCCTCTGAGGCGCCCTCTCGCACCTGGCACGTGCACATACGCTCCAGGCCGCGGTACCGCACCGCCGGCTCTGTCGGCTCGGCGTCCAGTACCTGTAAAGGGACAGGGAGTCAGCCGGGCTCCATGTGTCAGAGAAGCGGGCCGATACGAATGGGGTGTGAAGGAAGGGTAGAAAGAATTAACGGGATGGAGCGGGAGACAGGCTGAAAAGAGATCGAAAAAAAGAGACTGAGACAAAAAAGTACAAGACAGGACAAAAAGCAAAATACGGACAAGCAGGAATTAATATTGCTGGAACTGGAAGCGCAAGTCTGGTTGAATGGCAACGTGACGTTACGCATAGGACAGCCGACAACATACATGACGCTAGCAACAGAGCTAACATTTAACGGCAGATTTTAACGGTAAAAGGCAGCGTACATGATCCCCGGAGGTCAGTGAAATATCAACCAAATAAATCAACAATAGATGGTACTCTGGTAACGGACCGGTGTATATGAACGCGTCGTGGACGGGCTCGGGAGGGAAGGAGGGCGGGGCAGAGATGGGGAGGGGCCAGGGGAGGTCGTTGGTCTACCGGACAGGAGCTTTGGCCAAACCGGTCGCCGCGCACGACTGGAATGTGGCCAGCGGCGGCTGGGTTCCGTCAAGGCCGCACTGAATGACACAGACAATACAGCGGCTGGCGGGGCCCACGAGGAAACATCGGCACATTGTGTGGATACCGAAACAAAACGAACATGGAGCTTCTTGCAGCCGGTGCATCGTACATTTGTGAAAAACTCACGAATCAATAGAATGTTCTCTGGAGCTGAAATGATCAAGGAATGCATCACCACGAAAAAGACCCTACCCGATTTTAGTGCTGTGTCCAGTACCAGCAAACTGTCTTAAGTTTCGAGGATCCTGTACTGGAGGTGCTACATAGTACATTTCACAACGACCATCCACCAGATACCCAGCAGCAGCATCATTTTCCCGATCAACCCCCTCCCCTTCTCCTCCGAAAGCGTTAGGAGCTAAATGCTGTCGATCACTGATCTGCAGTCGGAGACATGAGGACTGTGTTCCACCCGGCCAGACAAACGACCTTCGACAGACCCGCGTCCCATGTCCTCACCTTGCTGGCCGAGCGCGAGCACGAGGCGAAGTCCTCGCGGTCCAGGTGCTCCTGCGAGTTGTCCAGCGCCTTCACCACCTTCTTCACCTTCTTGTAGTGTTCGTGGCACTGCTTGTCGTCCTGATCCAGCTTCAGACACTCGCGCACCTCGCTGGACGAGGAGCGGGTAGGAACGGTTAGGCACCGTCGCGACAATCACTCTGTCATCGAAGTAATTACATAAGCCCGACGTCACTTTGTTATCCCATCTAATTATCATACCTTATCGACACAATTCATCCTGCACGGCATCGTTTCGTCCTCAATCGCATCCCCTCGATCCATCATAGCCCATCGATCGACCGTAGCAACTACCCCAGCTGTATCATCAGACCCGCAGGACATCTGTCTGCCCCCAACCGATTCCGCTACCTCATGGCTATCAAATTAAGTCGCCATAGTTAGCCGTCAATCACCGTACAACCACTGGACAGGCCACGTCACCCACCGTCCGCCCCTGACTCTCACCTGAGCGACTCGTGCGCCTCGCCGAGCCGGTAGTGCAGCTTGGCGATCTGCAGGTGACCGGCCCGGTTATCGGTCACCAGTTTGGTGGTGGCGCGCAGGTCGCTGAGCGCCGCGATCAGGTCACCCACGGCCACGTAGCTGTCGGCGCGCAGCTGCCGCAGCGGCGCCGACCACGAGCACACCTCCAGCACGCGCGAGAGCAGCGCAATGTGCGTGTGGTGGTCGCCGTAGTGGAGCGCCTGCTGCGCCTCGCGCACGTCCGCCCGCACCTGGTCGATGGTCGAGTACGCCTGCAGCGCCTCGGCGTTCGACGGGTCGCGCCGCAGCTGAGGAGGAGGGAGGAAAGTGGTAACGATACAGAAAACGTAAATCAAACAACGCTCAGGCAAAGACTGCCACTGGGGATGTCACGAACGTAGTGTAGCTAGACCATTTAATATTCACAGACTTCGAAAACTGTCGACATCCGGCCGTGATATGTAACACATTCAGAAAAAGACAACCAATGTTCAAAATGTTCAAACACTTATCATATCAGGCATATTGTCATTTATCTTACCACATCCTCAAAGTCGATATGTGCCTCGTCCAGATTTCCCAGTTTGAGGTGAACGTTGCCCCTCTGTAACCTCGCCTGAAAACGAGCAGAGATAACGTCAATGGATCCGTCCCTGCGTCAGTCATTCTGAACCCAGTCAGCAATTCCCGTATCATCGCTGCTCCTTAGTGGACCAAATGATTGACTCAGCACCACTGTGCAATGAGCCACCACCGACTGACGACGCTAGCGTTTGGGAACCGAGCATCGAGAACAATCGCCTATCGTATGTCAACTGGCTACTGTAACACGTCATCAGGCTTCGGACATCGATAAAAGAGCTGGATCAGAGTCCGTCAACAGTTTAAATGACGGAAAAAACTTAGTGAAAACCGATCTGAAATAAAGGTACTCATATTGATCTCGATCAATACGTTAGCGGATGTACAGACGATGATTCAGTCCCTACTTAGCTGGCAACTATCGCCGCACGTTTAAACGGAAGTCGGACTCTACGCACAGGTATACGGTAGACAGGTAGACCGTCTAGATGGTACAGACAGTACAGTGGGGTATACGATGTGCGGGGTACCGGGTAGGACACTCACCGCCAGGAAGTCGGGCTTCATCTTGAGCACCTGCTGGAGGTCCGGCAGCGCCTGTTTGGCCTTACCCAGCGCCAGGTACACGGTGGCCCGACGGTAGTACGACAGGTAGTTCTGCGGGTCGGCGTCTGAAACCGGATGAGCGCCGTCACACATACGACCACAGGACGACGCAAAAAGAATAGAAACAAACGAAAAAGCAGTCAATGAACGGAAGAACGAAAAGACGGACGTACGGACGGACGGAAGGACCGATGAACAGACGGCAAAGCAGACCAATGGACGGATAACATTGAACGAAGAGACAAGCCAAAGGACAAACATGTCAGCAAGCTAAGAGAATGTCAGGACAGACAAACTATCATACATATGAACAAACAAACGAACACATGGCTCAGCGGGACAAACAGATCAACATCATTCGGACAAACAAATGGTGAATAAAACTAATTAACAGAACTACAGAATAAGAGAAGCATGCCTTCAGCACCACTGTTCTCACCAATGGCAGCATGGAAGTGTGTGAGGGCATCCTGAAGCTGTCCCTGACTCAGCAGCCTCAGCCCCATCTCTAGGTGCTGATCCACGTCAGCAGAACTCAGCGAGGATGTGGCATCTGCAACAGCATAAGTATTTGATGATGCGTGGAGTTTGACACAGTTTGTCAACTGGTACGACCCACATACACTGCCAAGTGTCAGTAGACTACAATTAAAATCAGACAAAACAAAGATAGCAGGCCTGGAAGAATATCAGTATTATGCTCAACTGAACCATCCATGGCATTTAAATATCAATTGAGATAGTATAGTCAAATCAGAATGCTGATCCAGTTCACTAAGCCAGGACAGGTAGGTACATAGTACTTACCTACATACTAACTAGGTAAGCAGGTACCTAGGACCTAAAGTAAATAAATACCAGTACTTTGACTGGCTTCCGAACCATTCCCAATACTTACCATTTATATGAATTTCTGCAGCAAGGAAAAATAGCCAAATTGATGCCAAATATCCTTGAAGATGTGCTAGATCTGTCATGTTTTGTACAATTACCTCAATTGACAAACAACCATGTAAAACTTGCTGGTTATCTCACTATGTCCGATTTTCAATGGTGTCGACTTTAGGCCACAGATAGGGACTCAGATAACATCAAACATTGTTGCCTAATGAAGCATAGCGAACATGCAAAATCTACTCCTTAGAAGCGCAATCGTAACGAACGTAGCGAACTTGTAACGAACGCTTTAACAGAATGTCGTCTTCCGAATTCCGAACCGCACCGACCACCCCAACTCAAACTTCTGAAACAACACAAATTGACACAAATGACCGCGGCCAATCAGCACAGTAGGAGTACTACACCATAATCGTCTTTTGTCATCCACATATGTGATGCTTGTAATCTGATAGTAATTCCGGTCGTGGGTTTATTCCATTGGCGCAGAGCTGCTGCTACTCCTTTTCATTGGCTCGCGAATTATACGGTAAATGCTGTTCTCTGTTCTCTCACTTCTTTGCCCCAGAATTAAAAGAAAGTTTCCGTTCATTTGTTTAGATGATTTTAAACCTCATAAAATTTTTACAAATATCAAACATTTTTTTTATTGTCAAGTTACTCTAAAGTTTTCAATGATGAATGATACGGTATTTCAATTACTTTTTCATATTTTAAGCCCATGAGATACTACATGCCGCATCTGGCGCATTTGTCACAACTCCATTGTGTTCTCCGTCTCGTATTTTCTCTATTTTCTTTTCTCTGTAATCTTCTCTGTCGTCGTGTCAATTGATTTTGGTGAGGGTTTAATATTTTAATTTTTCGGTTGTATGCTAGCTTTCCTTGCAATTTTCGAGCTGTCAACCAGGTATTTGTGCTGCTTGGCATGTTTTTGCTCGAGTGACAGATTCACCGTTACATGAATGTACGGTATGCTTTGACGTCCTTTTAATCTTTTAACACGTGTCGGGACAAATTTGGTTGGACATTTTCGTCGGGCAGTTTTTCGTCTGCAGATTTTCGTTTGACATTTTTTCGGCACGCAACCTTTTGTCCATGCATATTTTTGTTCACACATTTTTGATTTTTTGGTATTATGATAGCAGGCGTCTCACATACTGCCACCCCAGACTGCAAAGTATGGCACGCAGCCAGACTGCAAAGTATGGCAATTTCGACGAGATCTCGTCGGTGCGGGCTTGTTCGGCTGGTGCGGATTTTGGAGTGGTGCGGTGCGGATCTGGCCTGGTGCGGTGCGGATTTGGCTTGGACCAACGCTTGGACCTTGGTGCGGTGCGGACTGCGGACTTCGCGTGGTCTTCTTACCCGGCCGGGTTCCCTTGTTGACTGTTCTTTGGAAAGCCCTACAAATGCGTGTCAGCCACGGTGACGCACGGTTACGGACCAAGGTTTTAAATTTACTCTACGAACTAACAATTGCGGCAGAACAAATCCATTCTCGCCTCGGGAATTATCGTGATGACGACGTCATTAGAACGAAGACTGGTTGCGGTGGTGAATGGTATGTCCAGGCCCATGTCACTCCACTTTTGATGACATCATAAGGGGGCCTCAGGACAATAATGGCGCGGCGCGCCACAATCGCTTCAAAGCTACTTGCCAACAGTTGCCATTTTTGAAAATATTATTTTGAAATAAAGTTCCAAGTAATAAAAATATTGTAATAAAGTTGTTGTATAAATCGATACCATATCTAAAAACTTACTGAAAAATGATTTATTCATAGTAAAAATATAAGCTCGATGCGTTTTTACGTTGCTTTCCTGCAACTTCAGAGGGTTTTTAAATCGTCTATATCTTCAAAACCGGCCATTTCTTAGCATATTGCTGCTCTTTTTTATCGCTAGAAAATTAGTTGGACTTTCCAATGACATCAATGGTTGAGCGATATGTGTAGAGTGTCACCAACAATCTTCAAATGAAGTTAGTCATTTTTACGTTGTAAAGGAATGGAGTACCCCTTTCGAGCATCAGGGGTGACGTCACTCAGGATCTGTCTCTGATTGGTCGGCGGGGGAGTGACTGTACCTTCTATAGATGGCCTTGGGTATGTCACATTAGCGAGCAGCTGATTTGGATTGCCAATCAGCACGCTACTTGGGAATGACGTCATTGGTTTCACTCATACGAAAGTTTGTTGGGGCTATTGGATCAAGGCTCGTGAAATTCACACGTGACATTTAGCATATAGAAGGCCCACAGAGGGGGAGAAGTTGCGAATGTCACATGACCCAATATGCCCTCCGGCGCCGTATTTTCACCGGCGTCAGTCTATTTGCTCTATTTCAAACTTACGGTACAAGTGCACGGCGCGGTCCCGTGGTGAGCGTTGCTCAAGCGGTAAGTGAAACTGAAATTGGACGGGAAATAATTATAGTGAGATGAATAAAGTCCCTTGCATTATAATTGCCTGTGGGTTCGGTGCTGGTGCGGATTTTTTGGGCTCTCAGCCCGCTTTGGTGCGGATTTTCCGGCTCAGTTTGAAGGGTTGGTGCGGATTTTGAACTTGGGCCGGTGCGCCTCGTCGACCTGCGTGCCATACTTTGCAGTCTGGGGCCACGCAGGTCGACGAGGCGCACCGGACCAAGTTCAAAATCCGCACCAACCCTTCAAACTGAGCCGGAAAATCTGCACCAAAGCGAGCCGAGAGCCCAAAATATCCGCACCGAACCCACAGGCAATTATAATGCAAGGGACTTCATTTATCTCACTATAATTATTTCCCCTCCAATTTCAGTTTCACGAGCAACGCTCACCACGGGACCGCGCCGCGCACTTGTACCGGAAGTTTGAAATAGAGCAAATAGACGGACGCCGGTGTCAACAGGGCGCCGGAGGGCATATTGGGTCACGTGACATTCGGAACTTCTCCCCTCTCTGTGGGCCTTCTACATGCTAAATGTCACGTGTGAATTTGACGAGCCTTGATAAAATCGCCCCAGCAAACATTCGTATGAGTAAAACTAATGACGTCATTCCAAAGCAGCGTGCTGATTGTTAATTCAAACCAGCTGCTCGCAAATGTGACATACCAGTCACCACCGCAACCAGTCTTCGTTCTAATGACGTCGTCATCACGTTAATTTCCGAGGCGAGAATGGATTTGTTCTGCCGCAATTGTTAGTTCGTAGAGTAAATTTAAAACCTTTCTCCGTCACCGTGGCTGGCACGCATTTGTAGGGCTTTCCAAAGAACGTCAACAAGGAAACCCGGCCGGGTAAGAAGACCAAGCGAAGTCCGCACCGCATCAAGGTCCAAGCCAAATCCGCACCGCACCAGGCAAAATCCGCACCGCACCACTCCAAAATCCGCACCAGCCGAACAAGCCCGCACCGACGAGATCTCGTCGAAATTGCCATACTTTGCAGTCTGGCTGCCACCGGTTTGGGAAAAGTCGCTAGATTCGTCAGGTCTAGAGATATTTCTACCAAGTCGCTATATAGGGTTATCACATAGCGGTGATTTCAAAAACGGAGTCAGTTTTTTTTCTGAGCTGGCGGGGGGGCGTTTGGGGGGGATTGCCCCCCTTGTCGATAGCTCGGGAACCGCTGATCTGAGCCAGGCTTGCAAGACGGCGTTGGAAAGCGGTCGAGTAGACAAGCCTAATTAGTAACGCAAACTATCATCGGGATACTGGGGGGGGGGGGGGCGTAGGGGGGATTGCCCCCCTTGCCGATAGCTCGGGAACGGCTGATCGGAGCCAGGCTTGCAAGACGGCGTTGGAAAGCGGTCGAGTAGACAAGCCTAATTAGTAACGCAAACTATCATCGGGATACTGGGGGGGCGTAGGGGGGGGGGGATTGCCCCCCTTGCCGATAGCTCGGGAACGGCTGATCGGAGCCAGGCTTGCAAGGCGGCGTTGGAAAGCGGTCGAGTAGACAAGCCTAATTACTTAATTAATAATGCATACTATCATCGGGATACTGGGGGGGGGGTGTGTGTGTGGGGGGGGGGTTGCCCTTGACCGATAGCTCGGGAACGGCTGATCGGGGCCAGGCTTGCAAGGCGGTGTTGGAAAGCGTTCGAGTAGACAAGTCACTATCATCGGGATACTAGGGGGGGGGGGGGGTGCGTTTGGGGGGATTGCCCCCCTGACCGATAGCTCGGGAACGGCTGATCGGAGCCAGGCTTGCAAGGCCCACCCCCCGTATCCTGATGATAGTTTGCATTACTAATTAGGCTTGTCTACTCGACCGCTTTCCAACGCCGCCTTGCAAGCCTGGCTCCGATCAGCCGTTCCCGAGCTATCGGCAAGGGGGGCAATCCCCCCTACGCCCCCCCCGTATCCCGATGATAGTTTGCATTACTAATTAGGCTTGTCTACTCGACCGCTTTCCAACGCCGCATTGCAAGCCTGGCTCCGATCAGCCGTTCCGGAGCTATCGGCAAGGGGGGCAATCCCCCCTACGCCCCCCCCCCCGTATCCCGATGATAGTTTGTATTACTAATTAGGCTTGTCTACTCAACCGCTTTCCAACGCCGCCTTGCAAGCCTGGCTCCGATCAGCCGTTCCCGAGCTATCGGCAAGGGGGGCAATCCCCCCTACGCCCCCCCCCCCCGTATCCCGATGATAGTTTGCATTACTAATTAGGCTTGTCTACTCGACCGCTTTCCAACGCCGCCTTGCAAGCCTGGCTCCGATCAGCCGTTCCCGAGCTATCGGCAAGGGGGGCAATCCCCCCAAACGCCCCCCCCCCCCCCCGCCAGCTCAGAAAAAAAAAACTGACTCCGTTTTTGAAATCACCGCTATGTGATTACCCAATATAGCGACTTGGTGGAAATATCTCTAGACCTGACGAATCTAGCGACTTTTCCCAAACCGGTGGCAGCATGTGAGACGCCTGCTATAACAATACCGATTTTTTGTCTGCATCTTTTTGTGTGTGCATTTTTCGTCCGACATCATTGCCTGTATTTTTTGGTGCGTACGAATTTTCGTCCAATACAATTTATGTCTCTGTACCCACTATTACAACTCCCAAGGTTGAGGGAAAACATATTATGATGTCATTCAACTGTGAGACAAGTGACATAATAATACTAGTGGTGAAGCAGAGCAGTGCTAAAGGCAATGCCTTAGGAGAGATTGCAGACAATGGTTAGTCAAATATTTAAATGGTTATGTATCTGGCTTCAGACCTGCCTGAAGCCTGGGCCTGAAGCCTGATTGATATTCACATAACCTAAAAATACTTGGCTTACCATTGCTTGCAATCCATTTCATGGAATTAACTTTTTCCTTATTCCCCCCAAAAATGGTAGGTAAGGTTGTTCTGACCATTTTGCTTTTTGTCTATTCACCATCCACCCAATGTTTCCCTTTACCATTTTTCGTTTTTTTTTTACGTGTTTGGACAAGGAATTGCTCAAGGTGGTGTTCCAAAAAAGTAGACAAAAATGTCAAGATGAAAAAAATGCCCAGACGAAAACATATAGGAATGAAAAAATGTTTAGACAAGAAATCTGCTGGCGAAAAGTGCACGGATAAAAAATGGGAGATGAAAAAGTCAGATGAAAATCTGTGGATGAAAAATTGACCCATGAAAATCTACTAGACGAAAAAGTGTCATGGAATCACCATATTATTGTACTTGAACCTGCACTGCTTCACAAAATCAGCACCACAGCACCTGAAAGAGACATGGTGGTGCATCACTTCAGTGTCCCAGTGGCCTGCACTAACAAGAGCTCATCTAAATTGCTATGTGTAGTCTGGGTAGTGGGTTGAGCATATTAATAGACATGTTAATTCAAAGACACATAAAATATCAGAGAGTTACATGACCTTATGTAGGTGCAGCACTGGCATTGTTAGATTTCTGCAGTATTGCTTAATGCTACCTAGACATAAGCTGTGGATGAGAAGAAGGGTCATTGGTATATGTCAAGTTTAAGTCCTAAGAAGATTTCATTGATAAATTTTTTCATATTTTTACATTATTTGACATCCTGAATCCAAAAATGATACTCATATGTCTCGCAAATAAAAGAAAAAAACATAATCAAACCTGACCTAACCTTACCTACTTACCTATAACCTACCAACCTACAACCTACAAACCTACCCTAACCTAACCTAACCTTCAAACCTACCTACCTACAACCTAAAACCTACAAACCTACAAACCTACAACCTAACCTAACCTAAAACCTAAAATTTTTGCTGTTTCATATCTGTATCAAAAGCGCCACAATTGTAGTTAGGACCTAAACTTGACATATACTGGGTCATTAAAGTATCAGTTCAAACATTTTTTTATTGAATGATGTTTCTTGTGCTTCTATTACCCAATGAGGACAAAAATATACCAATTGTTTTTATCTTACTCTTGCAAAATCAGTTACTTAGCTGAGATGGTGCCTGAGAGATTTGTAATTAACAATGGTGAAAAGATCAGATAATCCTTCAGATTTTGTCACTGTAAAATTGTATGTGGGTCTTGAAAAAAACTGACCATGATAGTGAAAAAGTCATTAGATGCAATTTTAGGCACTTTGCAGTTTGCTTCATGTCTTATAAGTTTCCTTTATATTTTGCTACCCAGCAGCATGTACAGGCTGTCTGCCTCTGCTGACCTCGGGCCACTCTGGCAGGTGATGAACAGAGGCCGGGGTGGACGCGGAGGACGGGGTCGCGGCGGGCCGGCGGCCCCGCCGCACCTGATGCACGGTGTACCGCCGCTGCGGCTCAAACCGGGCCGCGGCCGCTCGCCGCGCGGTCCGGTCCGGGGGCCGCCGCGCGGCGCGGGCGCGCCGGCACCGCGGCCGCAGCCGCTGCTGGCGCCGCTGCGCCGGCCCCGACCGCTGGTACCGCCGCAGCAGCTGATGTCCCCCGTGACACCGCGGCCGCGCTACCCACCGCGCTCCGCCGCGCCGCGACCCTTCTACGACCCACCGGCCCTGGACGACGGCGGGGCGTACTATGAGGAAAGCGGTCAGTACTATGATGAAGGCGGAGAGTACTATGAGGAGACTGGCCCGTACTATGAGGAGAGCGGAGAGTACTATGAGGAGGGCGGGGAGTACTATGAAGAGACGGGCCCGTACTATGAGGAGGGCGGAGAGTACTATGAGGAGTCTGGCCCGTACTATGAGGAGAGCGTCCCGTTCCACGACGGGGGTGCTCCATTCCGCGGTAGGGGTGCTCCGAGGCGAGTCAGGGGTGCTCCCATGAGGGCTAGGGGCTCTCCCATGCGAGGAAGGGGTGCCCCCATGCGGGGTCGAGGCGCTCCGATGCGGGGCATGGGTGCTCCGATGCGAGGAATGGGTGCTCCGATGCGGGGCGCAGGCCCTCCAGTCCGCGGGAGAGGCGCCCCACTGCGGGGCAGAGGAGCATCAGCGCGCGGCGCGGGCACCCCAGTTCGGGGCAGGGGCGCCCCGGCGCGAGGCAGGGGTCGTGGCCGTGGAGCCACTGCGGCCAGCACAACTCCCCAGTCCAAGACACCAAAGGTACTGAAGAAAACATCCAAAACTGAAAAGGTGAGAACCATTTAGAATTACGTTGGATTTTTATGAGGCACTTAAGTTGTTTAAAAATAACCTTGCTTATTTAGGTTGCGGGTGGATTTTTTTTTTCATTGTAATCTGATTACTTTTTCCTCTTAGTATTATTCTGGCTCATCATTGTTTTTATTTTTTGTAGACTTTTTTAGAGTTATTGTTTTGTGGGATTGACAATGGTTTTTAATCATTGCTTTCACTGCATCTGATTCGCACTGTCCTGTAGTGTACTGGTGACCTCTTGGCCGTGGTATATCCCGAAACTCCCCTGTGACCCTCCCGAAACTCCCTTATGACCCTCCCTCCCGTCCCTCAGGAGCGGGACGCCGGTGACCTGCTGAAGCCGTGGGTCACTCCCGAGCTGCGCGCCGAGATCGAGAAGAAACAGAAGATGCACGAGGCCTCGCGCGAGTCGGGCGACGCCAAGGACTTTGAGGCGTTCAAGGAGCAGCGCAACAAGGTGACCTCCATGATGCGAGCCGCCAAAATGGAGTATATCGGCATGCACGACGAGGAGGTGAGAGAGGCTGGGTGATGGGGGAGGGGGAGGGCACCGCTGCCGCTGTGGTCCTGCGGTGGAGGAGTTGGCTTCGGTAACGATGATGCCTTATTACCGGAAAGTCAGGAAGGTTACCTGGAAATTCCAATTGTACGTAGAGTGATATAAATTGGGGCCTTCATCTATCGGATAATTTAGAGTTGGCAGAAGTGAAGTCTATTCGGCTCTACTCTATGCGTGCAGAAAGCTATCGATGATTCTTCATTTGAGAGTAGAATGTTCGACGTTCCATTTGTGTTGCTATCTCATACATCCCATAACTTTGCGAAGCTCTTCAGAGTTTGTTTTCAAAGTGATGCTTGCGTAAAATGTGCAATGTTTCGTTCGACCCATTTTTGCTTAGTTGTTCTAGGAGTCTGCATTCTGCATAATGCATTTTTCATCGGCCATTTAGTATCTGAATGACCGCCCTTGTTCTTTTTTTTTATACAAATTTAGGCATTTATTTCTATGGTGCCGTATCATTTACGGTACATAAAATTCCTGGAAAGGGATTTGTTCGTTTATACACTCTTATCGCAAGCTACACATTTTCACATCTGACTTTCTGTGCCCTCCAAACGTTGCAGGACATTGGCAAAATCATGGCGGAGGCTGGCGTAATGCAGGCGGCTAAATCCGCCGACTCTAAAACAGAGCCCAAAGCCGCCGAGCCCGCGGCGGCTGGCGTTAAGACCGAGCCAAAGGCCGAGCCAAAGTCTGAGCAGGACACGAACGGCTCCAAGGCAGAGCAGCCCGCCGAAAACGGCGCGGCGGCCGAGCCGGCGGCCGCCTAGGGCTCCGCTCGTGGCCGGGAGGTGTCTGACCCGGCCTCCCAGTGCTCCGTCTCTGTAGCGAGCCGCGACCCCTGGCCGGTCACACGGCCGGCGGGCACACCGCGCGGGGCGGAGACCGAAGGGACGGTACAAACTGAGTCACAATGGGGTGCTCGCTGGCGGTCTGCTAAAACATCGGCACTGGTGACCAGCCATGCCACTGTGTTTATACATATTGTCATCAAACCCATCAAATCGTGGTAACGCTGGGACCTTAACCAGCCACTACGCAGACAGCGGGGTGGAAGTGCGCTAGTGCTCGGAGAAGGCGAACTATTTAACCCGCGCTGGCGGACACGGGCGGAGCGCTGTGTCCGTCGGTGACGGGTCGCGCGACCGCGAGTACTTAAAGCCCTCCCCAGTGTTGAGTATTACCATTGTGCCCCCAACCAGATCGTCTCGGCGCGTTTGTGTCACGGGGTGCCTGCGCGTGGCCCCGTCCCCGGCCCTCCAAGGCCCTAACGGTCGCGGCGAATACTGCTAGTACAACCGGACGTCGCGAGGCGACGCTACGGTCGCGGGCGTGTGCAGCACTGCTGAAAAGGCACCACCATCAAGCCATTACCATTTGCCGTATTTATTGGCTAATGTCGCGATCGAATGCATTTTCTTACCGTAATCATTTTTCTCATTGATTGACAATTGTATCTACCGCGAGAATTTCAAGTCCAAAACGACGGGTGCGTAGTTTTAGTGGAGCTGACCATTGCATTTGTGGCCCCGTCGGCCCCGGCAAAACCGGGTGACGCCGGCCGAGCAATGTCCGCGCTCAGAGCTGCATTTCTCAGTGTACATTCGAGGCTTCATTGTGTCCATGTCTGTGTCGCGCTGTCTTAGAGAATAAACGGTGAGGCGCCGACCGCCGAGGCAGCGGTCGGCGCCGCGGCCCGTCTCCCCTGTATTGACCGGTGCGAGTAGGGAGTCTGGGAGGACCGAGCTGCTATCGCTCGGTCCAGCGCCGCGCACCACCGCCAGCCCGGCAGTAAGTTGCACGCCGGTCGCACAGCGACTGGAGCCCTATCCCGTCTGTTTCCGATCTGTCCGGACCCCGGATACAGATATGTGTTCAATGCCCCCTGTGTCATGGATCGTGGCACTCATGCTATGCCTAAAAACGCGGACAAACGTTATAAAAAGAACAATCACTAAAAACATTTTCGCTGATCCGTGGTTCTCATCCCCTAAAAGGCCGCGTAAATAATATGACACCCGCTAAATTTTCGGTACCGCATGTAAATTGTAAGGGGCTTCAAAGAATGATCAACATTCAGTTTGTAATCGCTTAAAAAAGTCATTCTACAACGGTTTGAGAAATAAGCCCTTATTCGGACTAGAAGTTGGAGCGGTAAGTTTTCCAATTGTGCCGTCCCGCTGGTCCTGTATCAGTGACGGGGTTGTGACCGCGACAACCGGTATTCCAGAGCTGCGCGCCTGCCGGCTGATCTGACCTGGTCTATGACCTGAAGAAGCAACACTTCCAAACGGAGCTCGACGCTGAGCGGCGGCGTCAACTGACGGCTGCCACACCGGGGTGAGTTTCGCTTCGCTTTGGATGCTGCTGCTGGAATTTGAGTGACCGTGGATGAAGCCATTCACTGGTGTGTAATGTTGTGAAGGCAGGTAGTTAGCGGTGTGGTTTTGCCTGTCAACTGTACACTGTCTTTTTTTGGCCGACACTTGGGCCGGTACTACCCGTCCCGTGGGACGTAAGCCTCTCTGACTCGACTCTTTCTGTCCCGACCGGCAGGCTACAGAACCTATCGGCTGCGGCGATTCCTTCCGCTGGAAGACTGACACGGCCGGAGACCACCACCGAAGGTCAGCAAATTGGGGCTGGTCCGTGAAGGGGGTCCGGCAACATCGACAGTTTCGCCGTACAGGACCGTCTGACCCCCACCCTCCCTCTAGAGGCCAAGAGTATCATCAGCTCCGTAGAGCTCGGAAGGGGTGCTCGGGCGGCGGGCGAGGCTGCCCGATGCCTGCCGCACTGCTGCAGTCCGCCGCCCCTCCAAGACCGGGTCTCCTCCCGTGTTTCACGGAGAGTGCAGAAGTTAAGAGAATGATGTTGAGGCCACAGGTGTGGTGCAGGATGCGGCAGTTTTGAGATCGCAGAAGAATGGTGCAAAGAGAGACGAGATCATTGAGAGAATATGGCGCAAGGCCCACAGTGACATCGGCGTACTGATTAGCCCTCTGAGCTTGATTTGCAATACACGTCATAACATCAGCTTTTTCTCTTAACTTTATATGAATAAGAAATGGGCAAATTATGCACGGTGCATAGGTACCCCTCTAGTCCCAAGGTGACTGTTCGCTACATCGATAATCTGCTGGTGTCCACCCATACTGTCCCTCCAAGCCTCCCACTCCCCTCCTGTTCCCCCTCTCAGTCGCTCGGCGGTCTACTCCGCTGTCCGTCTCCGTACTCCGTCTCCGCTGTCAGTCCGGCGGTGGAATCCTCCCCTCCCGCCCGGCCTTGCGTGCGGCCGGCAGTTGCACGCCCAGCATTGGGCGTTACATTTCGACAATGAACTGCTCGTAAACGGCCATTTTGCGGCTGTAACAGTCGCCGAAATGGCTGTAAGTGCGCTCAGAGCAGTGCTGGAGGACCACCTTCGGTTTCGGAGACGGCGACCAGTCAGCTCGGGGCAGTGGAGAAGAATGCTAATAACGGCTGACACGGAATGGGATGTTCTGAGGAGGACGCTCATTCGCCCCTTCGCTGTAAGGCTACTCGGTTTCAAAATTTAAATATCAGCAATGAATGCTGGTTAACCACTGCCTGCAAATTCACCTTTTTGCTGTTGTCTCGCCGTTCTTCCCTCCTAGTTCGTGCGCCGGCGTGTCCAAGTGGCGGCGTGACATCCTCAGGAGCATAGGTCGGAGTACGGACTGGCTACAGTAGTCGGTTGCTGCACGAATCTCGATGTCTCTCGTCAGTTAATGACACCGGGACGGTCGCCCTCTCGCTCTCAGTCTGTAGGTAGCCGGGCGTCGGTCCGCGTGTGTGTGTAAGTCGGCTAATCCGTCCCGCTAACGACGCTGCGGTCCATTAGCGCCCGTTAATTGGTCGTTAGGTGGCGCCGCTCAGTCATATATCACCTCGGGCGCGGCGCCCCGGGCCGGTGCCGCGGCGGTGAGCCTTTCAGGCCGCGTCGTGTACGCAGCTTTTTCGGCAGGGGATTAGCGGCAGATGAGAGAGGTGTTGCGCGCGATCGACTGTTTTTATCGGAGACGGTCCGCGGCGGCGAGATAGTCTGTTTGGGGCGGTGAGACGGGCCGATATTCAGACATTCGATCCGCCGGCGCGTCAGTCCCTCTCTCGCCCCCTGTCAGAAATGGACGCCGATGGGGTGTCATTAGACACATCGGTTGGTGTTTTTGTGGTGACGCTTAAGGTGATAAGCCGGGTGGAAGTCGTCGGTGGATGCATTTGTCTCTTAGGCCGCAGCTGATCTACCCACGTCTCGTAAAAAGTGAATCTGCTGGCCTACCTGACTGAATCTTTTTTCCTAGCGACGTTCCCATTTGGCTGGGACCGCCATTCGTTCTCTGAGACTACCGTAGTTATTATATCTCCTAACAAATCGGTGTGCGGCAGCTGAGGAAACCCTTTTCTTTTTTGTTCCACTCTTATTTAGCTGCGGGCGCCCTTCGACGACCTTCGGAGGCGTCCTGACTCCTTTGAGTCGACCAATTACGGTCTGTGGGGACTCGGGTCGGCCGGCGGTCGGCCCGTCGGTCGCCGCCGACCGCAGTGTAATTGGGCCCGGGGACGGTGCGCCGGTGCGCGCGCCCGGTCGCACGCCCGGGGCCCGTATATTACGGAGAGGTGTGGTCACGGCGGCGTCCTCACTGAGATAATCAGCCCGGAGTCGGCTCAGACACCTGCGGTCACCGCGGCACTGACAAATGGACCGGTCGGCCGGGTCGGGAAAGGGTTCGTAGTCCGGCCTCTCGACCTTGGTCACTTCCCCTGGTCGGCTCCGGCCGTGGAGACGAAGCCAATCTGAGCTGTAAAATGGGCCGGGGCAGGGAAAGGTCCTTTGTGCTACCATGGCTAGGACATTTTTCGAATGTTATGTCGAGAAGTCTTCACACTCTTGGGTGCTAGGTGAAAACAGAATCTGAGGTGTAAGCTAACTTCCCTTTATCTAAGCTATTTTCTATGATGCTTTATCATTCAGGGACAGAGTTCAGAATGATAAGGGGGGCATTGCGACTGCACGGATGCCAAGTAAAGCTGACCCTTTAATCACCTTCAGTGGACTCCACCGCGCCTGACCGGGCGTCCCGATGTCCTAGCGGCGGCCTTTTTGTCTGCGTCCGGACGCTATCCGGTTGTCGGGCGTGCCCGCCGCATACCTGACCGGCCACAGGTCCCGCGTTACCCTTCCCCTCAGCACCGCCGCCCATATCAATTAACACCAGCCGGGCGTCCCGCAGTAAAAACAAGCCCGTCGCCGCCGGCCGGCGTCTCTGCCGACCGCCCCGCGATGGTATGGACAGTGGACACCCCTCCCTCCCCTCTGTAATGACCGGGCGCACCTCAGTGAAGCCGGCCGATCGGGGCACGCCGGAGTGGGCGGCCCCTCGGCCTCTCTGCGTGACGGAGTCGCCGCCGAGGGGAGCCAGCCGCCGGCACGGTGGGACCGGCGCCCAGCCGCCCCGAGGAGAGCCAATAGACATTCCTGGGCCGGCGTGACGGGCGCCGTGACGACGCGTCACGCCCTCTGTTTTATCCGGCGGGATCAGCTCGACCGGCGGGTGAGGCGGGCTCGAGTGGTTCACTTCAGAGCCAAGTGCAGACGGCTGTTTTGGAGGTCTCTGAAAAGAGTAAAGAGATCAGTCTTGTGTCGTCGAGGTCAGATGAGTGATGGACAGCCCTCTCGACTCCGTCTTATGAGGGGCCAGCATGGTGCATCGGCTATCGGTAGCGCCCGTAAATTTTAGAGGACATAACCAAAATTATGTAGGCAACATGCGTCGATGCGTATACTTTTAAATCACTCGTGATGACTGATGTGACAATTTTTTTTTCTCAAATAAGCCTTTTTGTAGAGCATGACACCTCATGATCACCATTCTGTTCCTTCCGGCTTCCTCGCCATTTGGTAATTTCCGACGTCCCTCCTGATAAAGCGCTTCCGGCAGTGCATCCGCACTGCAGTGCATCAGCTAGCATGCCCTGGAGTCCCCTGGTGCACCCTTGATGCGCCCTGGTGTACGCTGATGCACCCCGTACGCCTTGGAGCGCCTTGTGTGCCGCTCTATGCACCCCGGGGCGTTCTGAGGCACCCCTGGGAGTTGCTGGAGCGCCCCTGTGCGCGGCTCGATGACGGCTACCCCGGTTCAATCGGCGTCCCCTCCCGCGACTATTAGCCGGCGCGCTGTGGGCCGCCACCCGCCGGCCGCCGACCTGCGCCCGCCCTGATGGATGGCTGCCCTGTGCGTTTTATGATCGGACCGCGGCTATTGTGGTCGGCAGGCGCGCACGCAGACTTCCGGCGCCGGCGCGCGCGCACGATCACGTGGGTGGTCACGTGTCGACCGATCAGAGGGTGCACCGCTCCGCTCCCAGGAGTGAGTGCGGGGGCGGGCCGGCCGTATCCGGACGCAGACGCACAGCGCGGCGGCGCGCGGCCGAGAGATCATAGGGTCGCCGCGCCGGCCGGCGGTGACGATAATGTCGCCCCTACGGCCGACGGCGGCCGAGGTGTGTGGTTTGGGAGCGATGGGGCGGCGCCGCCGACACTGACCACTCAATAATCTGGCGCCTCTCACCGCACCGCGCCGGATGTCGGCTGCGCCCCGGGGGCCGCCGCCGCGCCCGGGGAGCCGTGAGTCAGTCGGCGCGCGTCTGTAATGTGCGTGGGTGACTTCATTGATGGGTAGGTGACCAGAGGCTCCCTTTGTGCTTGGGTAGGGACTAGTCGTGATTTATGGGTCCTGGAGTTGTTTATCTGAGAGCTGTAATTGGGCAAGGTTTTTACTACAATCCCAAGGCGGTTCTTAAGCCGTGGCGGAGCCTTTACATAACTAACCGCTTCTACCACGCAGCAGGCATCCCGAGATTAGCTTTATGTCTTAAACGGACATGACGTCTTGAACGGAAATGACGTCATGATGGCGACGCGTGACCGGAAACGACGACCGGAATACAGAGATAAATATTTGCGTGTGTCATGTGCGACACCGCGGTTCACAGGGTACACGTGACTCATGGTAGGAGTGTACTCACTCCGCACTCGCCCCTCTATAGCTCATTTGCAGAATGGCCTGCAAAAGCTTTTTTCCAATGCTCCTACGCGCTAGCAAAGACGGTGCGAAAGTGATTCGGGGCTATATTCTCACGAGAAACAGCGTCTTTGGGTGAGGTGACAGCCCGATGAGGTATAACACGCGACAAGCGAATGACATGGCGGCGGCGGGGAGGCGGACGGCAACGCGTGTGTCGCCAGACAGACCAGGCAGAAATGGGACACAACGTTATCGCGGGCGCGCGCCCCCTAGCCTAAGTCACGTGACCGCGACGGACGTCCTGGCTGCGCAGCGGCCGCGCGCTGGTTCATTGCCCGTAGAGGGCCAAACAGAGAAGTCATGGTACCACACAATTTTTCGCTCGTATACGATTGGAAAAAGCTCCTAGCTGCGCTAAACGCCGATTTTCCAATGCTCCTACGCGCTAGCAAAGACGGTGCGAAAGTGATTCGGGGCTATATTCTCACGAGAAACAGCGTCTTTGGGTCCAGCCAAAATTTCCTGCCTCCCCGAGATGCGAACTCGGTACCCACGCGTGAAAGCCGGGTGCTCTAACCGCTAGACCACCGAGGCACTGATTCTAAATCCAACCGCGAATCCGTGGCACGACGGTGAGGAAAACCTCAAAACCAAAGCCGAAGCCGCCGCCGACGGCCGGGAACAGAGGTGTGCAAACCCAAAGCCGAAGCCGCCGCCGACGGCCGGCCGGAACTGAGTTGTTGACACATGACACCCTGGCCGGGCGGGCGAGCAGCGGAGGACGTGCCGGCGCGGCCAGACACACGACACCCGTGGCGCGGCGACTGGGCCGGCCGGATCGGCCGAGACAAAGACCACTCTGCTGCGCGTCTCCCAGTGCACAAACGCAGCCGGAGCCCGGTATTAGAGATGCTAACTTTCCTCCAAAAGCCACAACCGGCACCGTTCCACACCACGGCCAGCACAAGGATCACCGGCACAACACTACAGTTCAACCACCAATGCCGGCATATCACCAGCGTGATGAAAAATATCTCGTTTATGCTGTTCGTAGGACAATTTACAACAAGAAGTATTATTTGGATCCAAATATAACACATGCACATGACCGGCAAGCTGCCGGCAAGACGAACCACGACCACATCGCTATTGGCGTAATGTAAAATTACCGGCCAGCCGGCAACGTATTAAGGAAAACTTTGCACCTCCACCCGGTAAGGAGGACCAAGGCATACATTACGAAGTCTAGAGGCGACACATCATCCCCAGGATTGCCGACAGGAACCACGTGCAGCCTCGAAAACACTGTCTCACACAAACCTGGCGTGATGGGGACGCCAGCCCGGCCCTAGCTCGCATGAGCATTGCCCGGAAACACCACTCAGTATAACACAACAACACATGCACAGCACACCGCTCTAAATTGATCACCACCAAATCGAGCACATATAAAAACCGGGAAGCCGAACGGCAACTGTGTGCGAAAGATATATGCGTACCTTGTAACGCCAGCCGGTTGTAAGAGCGGAGCGCCAACGCGTGTGTCGCCAGACAGACCAGGCAGAAATGGGACACAACGTTATCGCGGGCGCGCGCCCCCTAGCCTAAGTCACGTGACCGCGACGGACGTCCTGGCTGCGCAGCGGCCGCGCGCTGGTTCATTGCCCGTAGAGGGCCAAACAGAGAAGTCATGGTACCACACAATTTTTCGCTCGTATACGATTGGAAAAAGCTCCTAGCTGCGCTAAACGCCGATTTTCTTTGCGATTAAGATGCAGCGATCTGTCCTTCAAATCAAGCAATCACTCAACAGTATCAGTAGAGGAATGACCAGCCAACCGATCGATCACCATCCCTTATACGATGCTCTCCGTACCGGTAGTAACTCCCAGTTCCCGCTGTCATCTGCGGTATAGAGCCGCCCATCCCGCGGTCTGCAGGGAGAGGTTTCGGTCGCTCTCCGCGCGCTAACGTCAGCGTCGCTCTGAGATCAGCGCTGACGGGTGACCTCAGAGCGGCGGCTCCGCGCAGTCTGCGGGCCTGTGGTCACGCCAGCGTGACTCACCCACCGGTCAGAGTCGGGTGAGTCAGAGTCAGGACCGGTCAAAGCCGGCAGCGGCGCGACATGGCTGGACGAACACTCCTGCCCCGCACCTCCCCACCGCGCTCAGACAAGCTTATCGACCTCGGAGGGAGTGTGCATTGTGTATGTTATGTGTATTGCGCAGTCACTTTAGCCTGTGTGTATGTCGGTCTGTGGTCACTAGCCAGCTCTGGTCACACCAGACCACCCTCCCACACAAACATTAACACGTAGCATCGTCCATCAATGCCACAAATCTGCGCAGCGCTGTCGGCTCTCGTGACCTGCGCCTCTGCCGCGCGTTTGTATAGGTCCGGTCTGAACTGTGTTCCCACGCGGTGGCGTGGCTGGGCCAGGACCTCAGCCTCCCCCTGCCGAGCCGGTTCCCGGAATGATCCGGTTGGTTCCCGGACCGGTGTTGGGCGGCGGTCGGGTCCGGCCGGTACCGTGCCGTCCATCTCTCCGTGTCCGCTGAGTGTGGGTGCCATCTGCAGTGTGTGCACGGGATGCCGCCGCGGTTTTCCCGGCACTACCGACCGGGTCCGGCTGCCGGCGCCGTGCCGGCTGGGCCAGAGCCGGTACTTTGGGCGGGTCCTGACCTTGTCCCAGGGATTGGGGTTGGTATTTTGAACGGTAAGCATGCGTCATGTGAGAACATTTTGGCATCTCAAGGCGTTAGACGGTCTGAAACAAAGAATTAAAGTCAAAACTATATTCTATCACATGAGAAGCATTCGGTAAAATATCGATATAGTTATTTACCAATCGGACAGAATAAGGATGATCCACGCAATGTTGTCTACCGGGCGTGGGCTTTGACCTAGTTATTCCCTCCGCCTCCGGCGTCCATGCATGATCGTAATGTGGGGACAGACTCGCGATACCAATGACCGGTTTGTTTGCTGATAATGTTCCAAAGTCATACGCCGATTGCGACATTTCTCGTGCGGGACTTCCATAACATTTTGCTAAATAAACAGCAACTAGCTGTGATGGCTCAGACTGGCGTGCAGCTGCTCATCGCGTGACCGTTCTGGAAGCGGCTCAGTATTTTATCGGCCGTCCTTACCGACCGGGACAAGTGGCTCAGCTCCGAGCCGACTGAAGACAGCTACTTGCTTATTCCGGCGGTGGCAGGGTCTGCCCCCGGTTATGTAACCCGGTTCTCGGTATTGTTTATCAACTGTGCTGTTTCCAGCAATGAGACGGGCTTTCCGCGAAGACGAGCAAGGTGGCGTCACCGTTCATGGAAACTTTTCAATTCAATGGCGAACGGCTCATCGCTTACAACACGCTAAGACTCCGGATGTTTTCCTACCGGAACTTTGTGTGGGAACTACCGTCATAAATGCCAGCTTAGCGGTAAACTGGTATTGACAATGGGATAATAAAACACAATGAATTTGTTGCAGGGGCTGGTCGGTACCGAGACGCGAGTTGATATATGAGTGGGTGCACCATTGTTCAGCTCCTACCGACTCTGAGGTCATCGCCGGCTGACCGGTGAAGCAGTCGCTGCCGACAGCCCGCCACCGCCGCTGACCACTAATTAAGACGCCGCCCCAGCCACCCGTCTCTCTCCGTACGTGTATAATAGCCACCGGTGGGCGCCGGTAAAAAGGCCCGCTCCCGCCGAGCTCTGACCGAGACCGAGGGCCGGAGGTGATGACAATTTCCGCTAATGACGCTCATCTTCTGGGGCCGGTGGCCGCGGGCGCTGATCGGGGACGGCGCCTGATGAGGGGAGCAGTGGCGGCTCCCTGTCGGAGCCCGGAGCCGGCGGGTGGCTCCCGTCGGACCCGGGAACCGGGGGTTGCGCGGCGGGGCGCGGACCCTCAGCCGCGGGGGTCGGCCGACCCGCCCCGAGACGCCGACCAAGAGCGGGCTCCGCCGACGGAAAGCAGTGGGAAGCGAGTCTCGATGATGGAGGACGCTATTGTGCTGCTGTTGGACGATATAATGTGATCAGCCAGGTTAATTTGATGGGTTATCGACCTGATCGGACAATTACGCTCCACGTGGCGAGCGATGGGCGATCGCCGGTTCACGGCAGAGTGCGTTCATCATCCCGCACGACAGCCGGTCCAAACTGCACGGCTTGGTGGCTGGATGCCTTCATTAAGTGGCATGACCTCGAAAGCATGGCACGACTACTTGCAATCATGTTTGAAATGCGTCAGACGGTCGGCGTGTCATAACAGTCATTCACTGATGATGAAGCGTTCGATGGTCCGTTTCGAATCCGGTCATGATCTTTTTTTCTGGTGGCACGCTTCTCGAGTTACTCATTTTTGCTTGGCGCCAATTTCTCATGAAGAATCACAATGGCGATTTATCCGATTGGTGCATTGCACTGAAGTTGGAGTGCAAGTTGTCCTTCCGCTCTCGTCCACTTTGGGACGCTCATCCTCCCTCTCGAGCTCACCGTCCACCAAACGTAAGATGTCCCTCGACCCTCCGTCCTCTAGCTGACACGTCTTCCACCCGCCAGAGATAAGATGGCCCTCCTGGCGCATACCGCGGTCCGGTGACACCTGCGCGCCTACAGGTGTCGGTGTGCCGGCCGGTCTGTGGGTGCCGGTTTTTGCCGCTGGCCGCGCGCGGTCACCGTCCCCGCAGAGGGCCCGGGGCGCGGCAGGTGCAGAGGGGAGCCGGTGCCCCGGCCCGGCACCGGCTGGCCGGCGGCAGGCGGCCGCTAAGGGGAGACAGACACGCGAGATACCTCCTCAGCTCCCGGCAGACGCCGTGCATGGCAACGGGGCAGGGAGAGGGGAATGACCCCGGTCCTAGGGGGACGGGGCAGGAGAGGACGGTGACCTGGCAGCCTTCGCGCCCAGCGGCGGAAATGGAGATGGAGTGGTGCATTAAATCACGGAACAATTTACCCAAGGGTGCAACGGTCACTGACCAGTATTCCTAGAAACTTGAAATACCAACTCTGAATGGAAATAGTTCAGGCACGTAGACCGACAAGACAAGATTTGCTTTGGTATATTTTCAGAGCATCAATCTGCCGATACATAAAATTGAAACTTTAAATGCCGCCCTGCAGCAAGGTCGCTGCTGAATGAGGTATAATGGGCTGAGATGCGTATTGGTTCGTTCTGCCTCAATAGGTACTTCTGAAAACTTGATATCGCCTACATTTATAGGCCTGTAGATGCTCCTTTGACGTTATTTTTGAGCCAGCAAGATGTATCCAGATATCACAGTAGACATATTTAGGACGGCTCACCGCTCCATTTAATATCCAACTTCCTCTCGATCTCCTGCCTACATGCCCGGCGGTCATCATATTTAGTTTTTATCACCGGAGCGTGTGTTAGTGCTTCCCTAATCACCACACATCTGGCCATGCACCATCTGTTTGCTGCATTCGGTCTCGGCATGTAGCTGTGTTGGCCCTGCGGCCTGTGCGCGGGATTTACTCGGCGCCCGGGGCGGCTCTGCGTCCGGGAGGCACCTGCCGTCGCCCCGGGTCACGGCCGTGATACCGTCCGAGTCTCGACCTGCAGCAGGGCAGGGCGGTAGGGCCCGGCCCCCGGCCTGTTGTCGGGCCCGGCCGCCACCTGTGTCATGTGCTGCAGGGAGCCAGAGGGGGTGTCAGCGGCCCCGCTCTGGTCAGTGAACCGGCTGAAATCGACAGGTGTCAGGTGCGACCCCGGCCCCGCCCCCTAGACTGGCGTGCTCACATGGAACTGCACAGTGCACAGATATTAGCCTCATTTATTTAGTACCAACTCACGGTTCCGCCCATGAAATACTTGCAAATCATTAACCGTAACCTATCCATACTTGCTTTAGGGATCGAAAACGTCAAGTGCAGGAGTAAGCTCATTGCTGTTCATCAGAAACACATGGGTTCAGTCATTTTAGTAGCTGTATAATATGTCATGACAAGCGGTAAGCGCCTATGCGATCGGGCATAAAAAGATAGGCGTACCTAACATATAGGTATAGGCGAATCTCATTCCTGTAAGCATGGGTTCGGTGATACCACTCGACTGATCCCGTCCACGCTGACACCACGTGGGTGTCGGTGGGGAGGGGGAGGGGGGTGGCACAGGTGTCCGCCGGTAAAGTGCCACTCCCCCCCCCCCGCCCCCTGCACGGCGTGCACTGCAGCTGCCGGCACCAACAACACCCGGACACACAGCGCGGGTGCCCACGGGCGTGCGGTGTTGCACACACACGCATACACTAAACAGGCCCACGGACGCTAGCCATGTGGCATGGTGGAGGTAGTGTTTGAGCTACGCCGGCGGAGAAGAGACACGGATGGTTTGGCAGGAGCTAAGAGCCCACACTGCAGTCTGCATATGTTGATAATTGATGCATGCGTATCAAGTTGACAAGTGAAGTTTTAACTTAATATTTTGCGTCCATATTTTACAGGACGTTGAAAAGTCATCACACGTCACTAGCTGTCACCTATCGGGCTATGATGTCATTTGTCGCTGACGTCCGCTTAGAGGCCCGCTCACCCCGCCGACCGACGCGAGGCCCGCCGGATGTCCAACCCCCAGCATCCGCACATACAGTAACCGCGTATATGATTGTCACCGCAACCGGCACCGGTCACAGACCCCTCCGGCTCACTGACCGCATCCGTGACGTCACGGGAGGTGAGTGTGACGTCACTCTGGCCCCGGACATGCCGTCATTGTTCGTCGAGCCCCTGGACCAGTGACATGGGAGCAGAACGGACTCATAGGTCTAGTGAGCCGTGAGTGTGGGAGGCCGTATTATTCGTGTTACCCCGCGGTGGGTCAGCGCAGAACACTAATAGTGAACAGGGTAGGTACGGCCGTGGCAGGAGTCGGGAACATACAATATCACTATCATGACATTTTCTTCATAAGAAAATCGGCTCTTTCCCTGGCACTAAAGTCCCGAATGTTTGAATTTATTCAGTCGATTGTTTCTTAACAACATTCCGGCCTAATTGAGTCGCAAATATTTATCCTATGAAGACTATCGGGGGGAAATATTTTCCGGTTCCCAAATACAGCACCAATTGTGCAGACGTGTGTCCGCGGACGGACGGAACGTGACCTTTGTCACGTTTTCCTGGAACCGGCGCCTGTTTTCCTCTCCACGTCTATCCCCATGTGCCCCAGCACGGCTGACCTTCCGTCCGTCGGTAAACGGACGGACAGTAGTGGTACGCGCCGTCGCCAGTTCCTTCTCTGGGACAGCCGGCGAGCCCCTCCCGCTGTCCAAACAGTGTCTCGGCCGATCTGACGCGAAAATAGCGGCCGGCGGTGACACGTGGCCAAACACTCAGCGGCGCGCGCGGCCCGGCCACAAAGGGTGCGCGGCCCGGCTGTGTGCCGAGCCGTGGACCCACGCCGGCCGGCCGGACCCCGTGTTTGCCCACTGGTCGGCGGGTACTCGGCGGACGCGGAAGGGTTCGGCGGTGACCGGCGCAAGGGCGAGATGGTGGCTAGTTTGCGGAGGTGGTCGCGATTAGAGCCGACACCTGCGCGCCTCTGTGTGCGGTCGGCAGCACCCCGGTGGGGACGGAGGGACCACCGACGGCGCCGGACGCCGAGTGGCAACTGCCGCTGTCAGTGTGTCACTGCTCAATTTGCGGAGTCTGATGATCTTTGAACAACAGTGCTTACGTATAGGGCGTCTTCCATCGACACCTCCCATCGTTTCCTCTCGGCGTGTCCTAAAAATGAAAACAAGAAAATTACCGAACATGGCTGCAGGCTCCGAAACGCTGAAACAGCTCTCAACTCTCAACTCGTCATCCGCAAGGTTGATATCACCCATACCTACTTGTGACGTCATATAGCTGCGTGACGTCACCGCTGATGTTCCGCTGGTGACGTCACTCATTAAATGACATCACCTCCTTTTCGTCTGAGGTTTACTATCGTGATTCACACCGCCTGCTCCTGTGCGCATTTAGCAGCGCGTCCGGCTTGCAAGTTAACAGTCGCTTCGCCAGAAAGAAACAGGTGATGCATCCCGAGAGACGTCAGAATTGAGTATCTGTAACGTCACGATGCGCTTGTGTCCGGCATGACGTTTTGCGTAATAGTTCTGTTACTAGACGGGGCTGTACCAACTTCACAGTTCACATGCGGGATGCCCTCTCCTCCCTCGACATCATTAAACTATAAGGGCTCAAAATGTCTATCGGGAACGACCGGAACTTGCACCGTCTGTATATTTGGGTTCGTCCACATGAGTGAAGTGTCGTCACTCGTCTCAGACCGCTCTAATCGGGAACCGGGATACAGGGTAGGGTCGAATTTAGAATCAACCGCCCCGAGGCAGAGCTTCGTCCCCCCCTCCCCATCCTAACACATTATTTATACGATGCTGACGGGAAGTGACATAATGCGATGAGTCAGTCAAACTTACCGACAGCGGGAGGCGTTCAGATGCTACATCGTGACTTTCCACGGCGTCGAGACGGTGAATACGTCATGCATATCTTATTATCCACTACTATATAGCTGATATGAGGGGGTACTTGAAGGCCGTCATTGCATACCTGATGCTTACTGGCAAGTAGCAGGGAATCACATAGCCGGTTTAAACACCTACAAAGACCGCAGAATTAACCGCAAGGACGTCTTGTCCTGCTGGGATTGGCAACATCGATACAAGTTCCGGTCTCGATTAGCGATAACTCATGATTCATTGGTTCATTGAACGCATAAATATGAAAAGCACATTCTCTCCGTTGCTCTCCGTTGACTAGCATGAGTCTGCTCTTGCTGTATACCAATAAGCCAGGATGACACAGCCAAAATGGTGATCAGCGTTCGCCGCTATGGTTGTATGAAATTTACCAAGCGTTCTGAACACGTAGGTGCTTCTAACTCACCATTGGACATGCGGTAGCCTCAAGAGGGAAAGTCGGAACGCTCTGTGCTTGCATTTCACGTCTCATATCGAGTACGATCGATGATACCTGAAGTGAATTGCGGTCAGAACATCTGACAACATCGGGAAGCATCTCATGACAGCCTATGAATCTAGCAGCAGCCGTGACCTAACCCGCGGAGTCCTTACTGAGCTGGACCTGACTCACGGAGGGCTCTGGAGCTCGGTCTGGCCCACGGAGGATCCTGAAGCTGGGCCTGGCCCAATGCAGATTTTAGGTCTCTGAAGTTCGGTATGGTCCCGTTGAGGTCCCTCAGGCTTGGTCTGGCCCGGATTGACCTGAGGCAGACCGGATGGTCTCTGCTGGGCCCCGCGCCGGTCTTCCCAAAGACGTCTGTCGCACCCCACTTAGTGAGATGACCTGGGAACGCCCAGCGATCAGGCGTCAAGGCACCTCTCACCAGCACAGACGCCACCTGAATACCTACTATCGACGGACTCCGGTCAGCCGACGGGCACTTGCAGTCGGCATGATTCATACTGCCTCGTCAGCTGCAAGGAAGTTAACGAGGGTAATGTCAGCGACTTAAGAATACCTTCCGACCTCGAATTTTCATTTTGTCGGGAGTCACGTAAAAATTAAAAAGCGAAACCGTGAAATGCCATTTATCCTGCAGTACAAAGATCAAGTTGCCGCAGCCGCTGCTGTTGCTTTTGTTTGTCTCTCTGCCCCATCAACCAAGTTGTCCGATCTGAAGTAAGACCATGCTTTGTTAGATCCGCAGCCAACCCAACTGTCGAATTATTGGCAGAGAGCCGCAACTTTCACCCTGTGGCAGTCACCCCTTTCTTGAGCACGTCGCGATTGGGGAGACCGAACAATTCCTCTTTCAGGGGCACAGCCGGCTCCTGGTGACACCTATAAGATTCTCGGGTGACACCACCATGCCCCGTCCGGTGTCGGCGGAGAGGGCTGACGCGATGTTCTCACCCTGTTCGCCCTGCCTCTATGGCGTGTCAGACAATGCAGAGCTCTGACGATGTTCCGGGCGGATAGCGCGTCTTACTGCGCCTGCACGCCACCCGCTGGTGGATCCGAGCTACCTGTTACAGATGGGTTCCGGGAACGGTTCGCGCGGGGGCGACTGACTCACGGCTGCACAGAGAGGCAGGGGGGGGGGGGGTCGGCAGGGACACAGGTGTAGAGTGCTGCAGCGTGCAGGCGCATGGAGTAGTGGAAGGGAGAGTTGGAGTTTTAGTGGCTTTCTGAACCAGCAGCACGCGTGCTTGTTAATATTATACAGATTTAAAAGACATGAGCATATAGGTTAAAGAAAAAAGGAAATTGTGCGAGCAGCCCCGAGGAATGAACGCGCACTCAGCCTGAGTTATTGGAGAAAAAAAATTGTTCGAAGTCCCCAAGTGAAAGGCATTTGGAAGGCCAGCGTAAACAAGAGAAAATGCTGTTGGGCGCCGGTAAAAAAAAAACTGTCTACCAATATTTGCATGGACTGTAGCGTAGGTAGCGTTTTGTTGTCAGACGGGTTAACTGCAGTCCCATACCTACGGGAAGTGATTACGTTGGCCCCGGCTCCTATATATCTGAGAGCCGAGAGGTCAACACACAGTCCAGTATTATCTTTCTGTCCGTTATGACCAGTGTCCCAAAATTGAGTTTTGTCTTGGGTGTCAGAGGGGAAATTACCCACCAAAAAGAGGGGAGAGAGTGAAAAACTGCTGATTCGATTAGATCCAAGAAGAGTGAAAAACGTAGGATGCTTGATGCTGAACTGGGCATCCACCCAACTGCTCTTTCTATAGGTAAAAAATCTAGGTTTTTTTTTGGTGGGAGTGGAAAATTGTTCTTAAAAATTGGTGGTGTGAGTGGGAAAATGAATTTCATTTGGATGTCGTTTCCCAGCCAAATCGACAAATTTTGGGACATTGGTTATGACCGTGATCTAGAAGGAAAACAATGTGGGTTGGCTCTCACTAGTCAGATAAAGTGTGAAGGCTTTGAAACGTTTTGAAAAGTTTTGAAACTATCAGGACTTACACTTTTTTGTTCACATGCGTCGTCGAGCTCTGATAAAATGTTGTGCCACACCGTCTGCATCAAGTTATTCGGTATATTTTCTGTAAAGCATTGATTTCAATTCTTACTACCGTGATATGTTCCCCGACTGCCAGGATTGTTCGCAAGACGCCGCGCGATGCATGCAGCTCTGCCCCCATCCCACCACTGCACCTACCCCACCACCGCTCGGTAACACCCCGCCTCCCCCCGCCTTGGAGCGCTGTCGCGGTCATTACCAGCCTGTTGACGCCCGGGTCCCGGCTCCTCTTCCTAAGCTGACACGCGCCAGACAAAAACTGGCCACCGCCACTCTCGGCCACTTTTTACCCCGAGCGAGCCGCGCGGTGGCCCGGCGCGGGCGCGGCGGCCTTTTTCTGCACGGTCCACTGGTCCGGACTACTGACGGGGATTGCCCAGCAGGGTGACCGGTGGACGTCCCGGCCGCTGCTGCGCCGTGCCGGAGCACTTTTTACACGGCTTATCCGCGCCGTGTGATGGTGCGTGTGTGACGTGTCGGCTGCGCTGTCTGAGCTGCACATACGCCACGGATGTCTCAAGGCCGCGGATTAGGGTGCACGGCGAGATCACAGAGTCTGCTGAGCACTGCACTGGTCTAAGTCTCATGACAGACGTGGTGTACGGAACCAAATGTTGGCAGGACAAAGTGAAAATCGCTCAATGGAATGGATTTTCGAATGAATCACAATTATAGAACGTGCATGTCCATCGAATGAAGATAAAAATGTCAAATAGTTATACTTGCAGTGAAACAATGAAGTGCGTCACAGAAAAACAAAACCGAGCACTTTCAAACATGGAAGCAAAATCCTCTTAACGGTAGGCAATCGGTTCTCTAAATTTCATCATCATACTCGCTAATGCTTACTTACCTAAGTGACAACATTCATCAATCATCAGTCATCATACAAATTGAAAATGTTGCTGACCAGAAAATGAATGGACCGACTGTCAAGTCAGTCTGGTGTTATCCGTGAAGTCGCGATGCTGCGTTGAAGTCTCTGGTGTTATCCTCTTGGTTGGGATGCTGCGTCGCAGTCTCTGGTGCTAGCGCCTGCGGTTGGATGCTGCATCGAAGTCCCCAGGCTTCTTTCTTGGTACCGATGTCGCCTCGCAGTCTGAATCTATCCTGGTGAGATCTGGATACAGGATCCGATACCGTACCGTACCTTTTGAAGTTTTTCCTGCTTTAGGTTTATTTTGATTTCGGTGAAACTATCACGGTACCTACGGAGTGGTGAGGGGGGCGATAGATGTCAACGTGCTACTTTTGAACTGTTTTTCTACGAGGATACGTCGATTGGAACCTCTCAAGATCTCTTTGTGGACTGTTACTCCCATCTCACGTTCAACATGCACCGTGACATCGCCCGTCTCCTGGTTCTGCTCGCCGTAGTGCGGGTACTGACCGTTGTGGCCTGCCCGGCACCAGCGCCGCCATCCAGGTCTACACTTCGAGTGACGGATCACCAGCTCAGGCACCATCTCACCAAAAGAAAACCTGCTTTCCCACGGAACTTTTCTCGGTTTTCATCGAGCTCTACTAGTGATTTGGCCCCAGCTCTAGCCACCCAACGGCTGCCGGCATTCAAATCTTCCCGAGCCCCAGGGACGACGGACCGCGCTCCCGCGCCGCGCGCAGAGCCCCACGGACGCCAGCCGGCGGCCGTGTCGCCTCACCCTCCCCTCCAGTTGAGAGCCCCGCCGGCCCGCGAGGGTGGGGAGCGGCCGCTCGCGCTGCCCGCGTCCCACGGCGCGCCGCCGGCAGCCCAGGCCCCGCCCACCAGCGTCTCCCCGCGCCCCAAGCCTGCCCGCAGCGGCGGACGCCGTCCACAACGCCGCGGCGCCCGCGGTGGCCGCGGCAGGGGCAGGAGCCGACCGGAAACGACAGAAAACCACCATCGGAATCTTCGTATCGGAAGCTTGAATATTCAAAGCCTTAAGCCTAAACTATTGGACCTGACCTATGAACTCCGCCAAAACAATTACGATGTCGTACTACTGTCGGAGACCTGGCTACGCCCTTCTACGCCAAACAGACTTTTAGTGCTCCCAGGCTACTCCCTCAGCCGCACAGACCGACCTGATGGCCGCGGGTACGGCGGCGTCGCAATCGCAACAAAATCGGATATCACATCAGTGCCCATCAAGTTCCCAAGTTTTGAGCGCGGCTGCAGCCAGCTCGAGTCAAAGTGGGCGCTGCTCAAGCTCGACAAAGGTCGTCAACTCATCGTATGTTCTTTATATCGCCCCCCTCACCACTCCGAAACCGCTTTATGTGCCGATTTCGCCGACCTTGAAAATCAGCTACAAAGAGTACTTATCGATCACCCTAGGACCCCGCTCGTCATCTGCGGTGATATAAACTGTGACCTGCTGAAGAAAGAACCCAACTTTCGTGCACGACAACATCTCAGCAGCTTCCTATCGGACTACTCCCTAGACCAGCTAGTAACAACTTCGACTTTCACTTCCGGTTCGCTCCTAGACGTGTGTATGGTGAACAAGGTGGACCTCTTCTCTAACACCCGCGTTGAGTTTTGTCATTTTAGTCCGCATAAATTTATTAGCGTAGATGTCAACGTCCCCAAACTGCGTCCGAAGCCTACAATCATCTCAGCTCGTTCGCTCAACCGTGTTGATGTCACTGCCCTTAATTCTGATCTGGAGCTTGTCGACTGGGAGCCTGTGTTTACCGCCGCGACTGTTAGTGATCAGTGGGATGCATTCGTGTCCAATTTTTTGCCTATTATCGACGACCACGCACCACTCAAGCGCATTACCATTCGGAACCCCACAGCGCCCCCGGCCTCTGCTGCCACACGGAACCTTATGTCCCAGCGCCGCGCCTCGCTACGACTGTCTGGTCGTCAGTCGACAGCTTACAAGGAGCTGAATCGCTCTGTTCGGGCCGCGCTGCGCCGCGACCGGCGAGAGGAGTTACAGAGAAATATCTGCGAGCGGGGTCCCAATAAGGTCTGGCAGTCTATCAGGACAGTTGTAGCAGGGAAAAAGGACGGTCCTAGTGTGCAGCCTAATTTACCCGCCGATGAACTGAATTCATTTTTCGTCTCTGTCGGACCTCGCATCGCTGCGGAGGTCCGGTCTCTCAACACCGCTACCGATCTGAACGTTCGCCTCCCCCGGGTCGGTGCATGTCGTTTTCAGCTCCGCGCGGTCACTCTCGGCGAACTCGGTCACACTATCTTCGGCATGCGCAACTCAGGCGCCAGTGGGACTGATGGCATTTGCATCCGAATGTTAAAGTCCGGCTTCTCAGCTATCGGTCGCGTCATACTTTACATTATCAATACGTGTATTACCAACTCCGATATCCCCGATTCCTGGAAACATTCCACAGTCCACCCCATTTTCAAATCTGGCAGCCCCTCGGATCCCACCAACTTTCGACCAATCTCATTAGTCCCCGTGATTATGAAGGTTGTGGAACGCCTTGTACATCAACAGCTTTACCACTACCTCTCAAATAACTATCTCCTTGCCTCCTCGCAGCATGGTTTTCGCCCCCGACACTCCACAGAGACCGCTCTGCTGTCCGTCACAGACCAAATCCTCGCAGCCTCTGATAGGGGAGAACTTTCACTGTTGTGTCTCCTTGACTTAAGCAAATGCTTTGATGTCATCGACCACGAACTTTTAATTCAAAAACTGGCTATGCACGGGATCGAGACCTCTTGGTTTTCTGCTTTTCTCACGGGACACACCCAGAGCGTGTCCCTATCTAATGGCGCCGGAGGTAGAGTACTGTCGCGGCCGCTTCCAAATAATATGGGCGTCTTCCAAGGATCTGCCCTGGGACCGTTACTCTTCACCATATTTTCGAACAACCTCTCGCTATACGCAGGTGACGCCACCGTTTTCCAATATGCGGACGACACCCAGGTTCTAGTGAGCGGCCGTGCCGACGACCTCAGATCGCTTATCTCTCGCATGGAAGCTTCACTCGCATCAATCAGTGACTGGTTCTGTCTTCACGCTCTCAAGCTAAACGCAAACAAAACACAACTCATGGTTTTTGGCAGCAGACAAAATTTACGGAAAGTACCCGACTTCAGCGTCTCTCTTCGTGACTCTGTGTTGCAGCCATGCGAGCAGGTGGGGAATCTGGGTGTTGTCTTTGACAGCGCCCTGTCCTGGGAAGCACATGTGTCCGAGCTTAGTCGTCGGTGTACTGGCTTGTTGATCGGACTGTCTCACGCACGAAATTGTCTCCCTGACGGCGTCATTAAAGTTCTCGTTACATCTCTGGTCATATCACGAATCAACTACTGCCTCACTGTGTACGGTAACGGGACTCAGAAAAATTTTGACCGACTCCAGAAAATTTTGAACTTTGCCGCTAGAGTGATCTTCGGACGGCGTAAGTTTGACCACGTCTCGGACCTGCACGACAGACTTGGCTGGCTATCACCAAAATCCATGTCAGATTACCTGACACTCACGATCGCGCAAAAGGTCATTAAGCATGAAGAGCCCGAGAACCTCGCTGCACTGTTCGTCCCAAATCAAAATTTTCGAGACCGGCACACACGGCAGGATCATCTCCTTCATCTTCCCCGACCGAGGCTTGAAACCGGAAAACGGCGTTTTGAGTACCGCGCCGCGGCGCTGTTAAATAGCCTCCCACCCCAGGTAGTGCAGCTGCCACCTGCCAGCTTCGCCCGGTCTGCCAGGGCCGCGCTGATTGACAAATCCCCGCTGCGCCGCTGACGAGTCTGTTTAGTAGTAGACAAGGCTTGCCGCCAATAGGTGGACGATCTGTTTGTGCTTATGTATATATATTGTTTGCCTTATGGACATATGTAGATGATTATTGTCGCGACCCCATCGATGGATGACTGTCGTCTAGTGCTGAGTGTTCTTCCCCCTGCCCGCATGATTGTTACCCATTATACTCGGATCTAAGCCGTAATCGCCACGCCATATGTGGAAGGCTTTTGGTGTCAATACATACATACATACATACATACATTTATCTGAAACGTGCACACATCATCATAAGGAAAACTGATCAGAATCCTTATGTGGTAGCCATGAACGTTAACTTTCAACTATCCGACCTGGGTAGTGGGTCCTGATCCCAATTAGCTTGGAGTAAGGCGCAAGGGTACCTAATAGTCGTATGCATAACATTTATTTACCGTTACTGTTAGTGACCATTAGTAGAAAGATTACCTGCATGCTTAATTTTACGTTTCAGGTAATTGTGAAAATATGTCTACTTTCTCGAAATCAATTCGTGCTAACCGGTCGCCGTTCGGCGGCAGCCGGTAGCAGCCTCCGCCCGTCTGTCACAAAGTGTCACCTGTCATCAGCCGCCCGCCGCGTGACCGACTGCAGCTCCGAGACGTGCCGCCAAAACCACCGACCGTCATCTGTCACCCCCCCCCCCCCCTCCTCCAACCCACCCACCTACCGCGGGTCGCTCAATACCACTCCCACCGACGGAGGAGGGGGAGGGAGGGGGTTGACGCGCGACCGGCCGACCGCCGCCTTCACACGCGCCACGTGACCCACGGACCACCTCTGACGTCACGACTACCGCCGATGCAGAGGGCGCTGGTGTCGCGCTGCCAACACCGAGCGCACGAGACGGCCGGCAGCCAGTCGCGTGCCACGAGTCTAAGGGTCTGGGCGTGTTTCGGCGAGCGGAGAGCAGACTTGGTCGAGCGAGCGAGTTGGAGAGAAGAGCTCACAGAATAGCAGCCATGCCGAGCAGCGGGAGGATCTCGGAGACCAGGAGGGTGAGTGAAGTCCTCTGCATTTTATTTTGTTCTTATTTTTTTTAACAGTCTTAAAAAATAATTTGGTTAACTTTGTCATCGCTGTTTAATCCAACCTTTGGACAATAAAGTCGAGGCCACAAGTCATTAGTATCCCAGGCATTCTATTCAAATACATATGTCTCGTAGGTGCTGCAGTCTTTTGTCGGCGACCGTCTGATGTCGGTCAGCGGATAGTTACGGTTCATTCTTTCGTCCCACAGGTAAACAAGCCCATCATGGAGAAGCGGCGCCGAGCGCGCATCAACGACTGTCTGAACGAGCTGAAGAGCCTGGTGCTGGAGGGTCTCAAGAAGGATCCTGCTCGTCACTCCAAGCTCGAGAAGGCCGACATTCTGGAGATGGCCGTCAAACACCTGCGCTCCCTGCAGGCGCGGCCGGCCGCCCCAGCGGCGCGCTTCCAGGAGGGGTACGCCGACTGCGCGCGCGAGGTGGCCGCCTTCCTGAGCGGCCGTCCGGAGCCGGAGCCGGAGCTGCGCCAGCGGCTGATGGTGCACCTGGCCGGCGCGTACCGGCCGCAGGCCCCGCCGGCCGACCGGTCCGACCCGGCTCCGGCCGTGCTCAGCCCCGCCGGCGTGCAGCTGGTGCCGGCCGTGCTGCCCAGCGGCGAGCTCGGCTACATCGTGCAGCCGGCGCCGGCCGGGCTGCTGCTCGGCTCCCCGACCCCGGCCGCCGCCACGAACACAGAGCCGGCCGCGGCCAGCGTGGGCGGCTCGGAGGCCTCCTCGTGCAGCGTCGGCTCGGCCAGCCCGGCGCCCTCCTGGGACCCGGCCGAGACGCGCTGTTCGCCCAGCCCCTGCTCGTCGGAGCGGTCGTTCGGCTCGTGCGCCGGCCGTGCCGACAGCCCGCAGCCGCTCGACCTGGTGGCGCACAACCGTCACCACGACGAGGAGGCCCACTGGAGGCCCTGGTGAGGTCCACTGGAGGCCCTGGTGAGGTGACTGCGTTCACCTGAGGCCCTCAGGAGGCCTGCTCTTTCCACAGTCTGTGCCTTGAGACACTGCCGTTGCGGAGCTCACGCAAAGTTTTCATTCCAATGTGTAGCTGTGCGAACATGGGCCTTACAATGTATATTAACGTGATAAGCGCTGTGTAGAGGTCTTGATTTATGTGATTGTTTTGTATGTTTCTTAAGTGCCATCTGTCTGCCTGCCAAAACTGTTGTGCTATGCAAACGACACTGAGATCGAACGCTCGTTGGATGACTGGGAAGTGCTACTGTTACCTGTATAAATATCTATTTGTGTGCCATGCGATTACGAAATATGTCAAGATGTGTCATTGAATATGCCAGTCCGAAGCAGAATACAACTGCCGAGAAGTGATTCCTGTTTAAACATACAACAACCTCAGGGACTTGACAAGTTGGACTAATGAATATTCATTGCCAGCGGGCCGGATTGATTTATAACATATTACATTAGTTCTCTCACATTCCCAGTTGTCAGAGTGATCAGGGGTGGATGAAAACAGAACAGGTTTAGCCACTCAACCTATAAGCCACCAGGGGCGCGGGAACTACTTTCCGACTGGGGGGCACACCATAATAGAGATCAACCTAGGGTACCCCCAAATCTAGTTTTCTCACCGGTTTTAGGCCACTTGTTTTTCATCCCTCGGCTTTTTCAACAAAAAAGAAAACATTTGCAAAAAAGTGTGGTATTCCGTCTCAAAGCTGTGGGGGCACCGCCCCCACGGCCCCAGAGTTGGGGGGGCAAGCTGCCCCCACTGCTTCCCGGCTCCCGCGCCTATGTAAGCCACTTTAAGTTTTCAGTTCACTAGAAAGGTGTTGAAACCATCGAAGGATTCTAAGAGAAGCGCAATGAGATTATTGCTCTTGTCGTCAAAAGTAATCGCGAGTACGTTTTTTTTCTGGGCCCTTTTGCTATGGGACACGCCCGTTCACACAAAAACTTGAATCCAGTTATCCTGCAAAAAGTAGGTAGATTATCAAAATATGACACCAACTAACTGATAAAAGTTATGTTTAATATGCTAAGGGTGCTGGTGAACTAGTGTAGCAATATTTACAACTTTTTTCATCTTCTATCGTATTAATTACCGAGGGGAGACGGCGGGTGACAACGATTCCCGCGATAGTTTGAAACAAAAAGTGAGTTTACTTTGGCATTGAAACCGCCTGAAACGACACTTAGGCCGGGGGGATCCAGGGCGTCGCAAGTCCATCTACGACACGTCGCAAGTTACGACACATATGCCGTCGCAAGTTGTGTCGTAGCGGAAAAGGAGGGATGTTGAGGAAAGAGGGGTTTGTCGGAGGATACGACAGAACGTAGCTGCGACGAGGCTTAAATACCCGCTTTACTCGAGAATTTAAAAGGCTACAAGATCAGCTGATCCCGTAGTAAACGTCAGTAAGGTCGAAAACTCTATCACGCATAAAGGAACATTCGCCTTTCTGGTTTGCGAGCTTATGAGACAGCAAGGTCAAGCATGTTCTCTGATTCTGAAGCTTTGTATTAACTGGGTGACTTGTGGTTGCTAACGCTCACGTGATTTGCCATAAAATTTGGGATCGATCACAGGAGGTTCGTGGCTATAGGGCATCTCCTTTTTAGGCTCAAGTTCGAATAAGTCAAGTTCAAATTCGAATAAGTCAAATTCATATTGGAAGATGCCAAATGCAAAATCGAATACCTCAAGCTCAAATTGAGATATGCCAACTTCAAATTGGAAGAAGTCAAACGTAATTTCGACTTCCTCAAGATCAAATTCGAATACGCCAAATTCAAATTAGAATAAGACAAATTCAATTTCATCGCAGCTACCTACCGTAAATAAGTAGAATTCTTATGATGCTATTATCATTATCATTACCTATCATTATCATTATTATTATTATTATTATTATTATTATTATTATTGTTATTATTATTATTATTATTATTACTATTATTATTATTATTATTATCATCATTATTATATTATGCTATTATTCTTATGATTTGCTAATCGCCATCTACCTTCGATCGACTTTGGCTGTCGACTCCCATCTCGCCCCGGCTTGTTTCGATAAAAGACTGTGCGTCATTAACTACATATCTCCGACAAATGTATATTGATAGAGACAAGTAGAAAAACACGGAACAAATAGTGCATGGACGCGTTTCGATTACTAAATCTTCATCAGCATGACATAATCACAGAGAAAACAAGATATAGCACACAAACATTCGAGCTCGTCACAGTGCAATCGACGATTGCACTGTGACGAGCTCGAATGTTTGTGTGCTATATCTTGTTTTCTCTGTGATTATGTCATGCTGATGAAGATTTAATAATCGAAACGCGTCCATGCACTATTTGTTCCGTGTTTTTCTACATATCTCCGTTTTTTATTACGCACTTCGCAGCTCTGCCAGGGTGACGCGGTCTATGCTCGACACGAAACGGAAATCTGCCATTTGAAAACTTGTGCCCATAGTATGCAAAAATATCCCGCCATCATGAACTCATATTTACACAAAGCTGTCAGCCAGCGGCGATGTCAGACTGGGCAGTGGCGGGGAGAGCGAGCCGTGTAGCGGCCAACTGGTCACGTGTAGCGGAACTGTCTGACAGCTCAAGATCGCTGACATCCGTGACGGTGTCCAAGCCATCCATTGCTTCGAGTCAATTGTCATTATATGTATGCGTGCAATTACTTTTGCTCCAATTGTAAGGCTTATTTTTTTAATTTTAGACTGCATATGCTTTGCATTTACCCTGGACCTATTTTACCGTATAAGTATGATACGTACATATTTCTCAACATTTTATTTTTCACGCGCTCGTAAAAAGAAAACAAACGCATTCGTCCATCATCAAAGTACTTGCATTGTGACTGAAAATGTCATGCATTCGGTGACGAAGAAATTATTTATAGTGATGAAGGATGGCAAATAAACAAACACTACTAACACAAGACGAAATTGAAGTTGCCTTATTCTAATTTGAATTTGGCGTATTCGAATTTGATCTTGAGTAAGACGAAATTGCATTTGACTTCTTCCAATTTGATGTTGGCGTATCTCAATTTGAGCTTGAGGTATCCGATTTTGTATTTGACATCTTCCAATATGAAGTTGACTTATTCGAATTTGAACTTGACTTATTCGAACTTGAGCCTAAAAAGGTGTAGAATCGATGCTTTAGAAGAAATGAGTTCCGAGAGTTTGAGGTCAGAGAGAGGTAAGAAATTTGTAGATGGAGGTCACAATTGGAGGTTACAGAGGTCATCTGGGACACGTCAGGTCACAGAGGTCAACTTGGGGTCATCACAGAGCTCAATTGGAGACCACGGAGGTAATCTGAGACACGTCAGGTCACAGAGGGCAACTTGGGGGCACGCCAGGTCACAGAGGTCAACCTAGGGTCATCACAGAGCTCAATTGGAGGTCACGGAGGTCATCTGGGACACATCAAGTCACAGCACGTTGCCCCAATAGACGGTAAATAACTTCTGAAAATACCTATCTCCAGTTTTAGTGTTTTCTGAACCAAAATTTTGCGAGGAATCCGATGGTGTGGCCCCCGAAACCTGAAAAATTTCCATTTTTGAGATAGCACCTATTTTTTGAAAAATAAATATTCGTCATGCATAATAGTCAAATAAATTGAAAATATAATGAGTTAATTTTTGTAACAACACTAGAATGTATCGAACATGAATAAGTGATATATTTTAGCTGAGATGATACCATATCTGCGCATACATGTACATGAATTAGTACATTAACCCTCGACGGCCGAGAAGGGGTGGGGCGGGTGCCGCCTCATAGGGTTTTTCGCGATAGCTCAAAACACGCCGAGGCTAGACAGCTGAAACTTGGCATACCTATTCTTTTATTCAAGCTGGATCTTTTGACACCAACCGCATTTTCAGGTCAGGTCAGGTCACTGACCTATAACGTCATAAATGAACTTCTGCACGGTCCTTAGATGTTGCAACTTTGCAACGCCCTCAGTGCCAGAGGAACTTTCACAGGAAGATGAAACTTACAGGACGTAGTATCCTCCAGAGGTCTCACAACTTGCATATCTCGGATTTTTCCCAAAGGTCACATGAGGTCAGTTCGGTCACGTGACCTCACCATTGTAAGTCAATGGGGGAAATATGAAAACTGTTATTTTGGCGCCGGAAATGATCTTAAACTGTCCCAAGCACATGGAATCGTGGTTTCACGCACTTCTTGCAAGGTTCGATCATGAAACCACGATTCCATGTGCTTGGGATAGTTTTAGATCATTTCTGGCGCCAAAATAACAGCTTTCATATTTCCCCCATTGACTTATAATGGTGAGGTCACGTGACCGACCTGACCACATGTGACACTTAGGTAAAATCCGAGATATACAAGTTATGAGGCCTCTGAAGGATACTACGTCCTGTAAGTTTCATCTTCCTGTAAAAGTTCCTCTGGCACTGAGGGCGTTGCAAAGTTGCAACATCTGAGGCCCTTGCAGAGGTTCATTTATGACGTCATAGTTCAGTGACCTGACCTGACCTGAAAATGCGGTTGGTGTCAAAAGATCCAGCTTGAATAAAAGAATAGGTATGCCAAGTTTCAGCTGTCTAGCCTCGGCGTATTTTGAGCTATCGCGAAAAACCCTATGAGGCGGCACCCGCCCCACCCCTTCTCGGCCGTCGAGGGTTAATGTACTAATTCATGTACATGTATGCGCAGATATGGTATCATCTCAGCTAAAATATATCACTTATTCATGTTCGATGCATTCTAGTGTTGTTAAAAAATTAACTCATTATATTTTCAATTTATTTGTCTATTATGCATGACGAATATTTATTTTTCAAAAAATAGGTGCTATCTCAAAAATGGAAATTTTTCAGGTTTCGGGGACCACACCATCGGATTCCTCGCAAAATTTTGGTTCAGAAAACACTAAAACTGGAGATAGGTATTTTCAAAAGTTATTTACCGTCTTCTGGGGCAATGTGACAGAGGTCAACTTGGGGTCATCACAGAGCTCAATTGAAGGTCATTGGGGCCATCTGGGACACGTCAGGTCACAGAGGTCAGCTTGGTGCCATCAGAGAGGTCACTTAGAGGTCACAGAGGTCATATGGGACACGTCAGGTCATAGAGGTCAACTAAAGGTCATCAGAGAGCTCAATTGGAGGTCATCTGGGACACGTCAGGTCACAGAGGTCAGCTTGGAGTCATTAGAGAGCTCAATTGGAGGTCAAGGAGGTCATCTGGGACACGTCAGGTAACAGAGGTCAACTTGGGGTCCTCACAGAGCTCTATTGGAGGTCATGAGGGTCATCTGGGACACGTCAGGTCACAGAGGTTAGCTTGGGGTCATCATAGAGGTCACTTAGAGGTTACAGAGGTCATATGGGACACGCCAGGTCACAGAGGTCAAGTTGGGGTCATCACAGAGCTCAAATGGAGGTCATCTGGGACACGTCAGGTCACAGAGGTCAGCTTGGAGTCATCAGAGAGCTCAATTGGAGGTCACGGAGGTCATCTGAGACACGTCAGGTCACAAAGGTCATGTTGGGGTCATCACATAGCTCTATTGGAGGTCATGGGGGTCATCTGGGACACGTCAGATCACAGAGGTCAGCTTGGAGTCATCAGAGAGCTCAAAAGGATGTCACGGAGGTCATCTGGGACAGGTCAGGTCAAAAAGGTCAACTTGGGGTCATCACAGAGCTCATTGGAGGTCATCGGGGTCAGCTGGGACACGTCGTTTTTGGAATTGGGAGAATATTTTGGGGGATGCCCCTTGCAACGTCCAAGACCGCCTTTCTGGATTCGCCAGTAGTTGCTGGAATGGTGTTAGGCTACTTCATATCCCCGAATACCCCAATAAATGTGAATATAACATATTATGCACCATTTTCAACACTCTCGCTGGCACGGATTGAGGCCTCATAGACGACCCGTCAGTTCAAGCTCTATAACTCGCGTTAGCGTCAACGGATTGCAACCAAATTTTCAGGATCTAAAGTTTAAACAATTTTACACCTACCATGTGAATTTCGTGACCATGACCCGAATGACCTGTGACCTGTGACCTCTTCCTCAAGGCAAGGTCAACTTGCGACACAACTTACGACTGCTATTTCAAATTCGTAAGTTGTGTCGCAAATCAGGCTATTTGCGATAGACTTTACTACTTAAGTAACGCTACTCATCGATTGATCCCTTCAAAAACGACTTACTACACAACTTGCGACACGTCGCAGCTGCGACGAGGCTTACGACTCTCTGGATCCCCCCAGCCTTAATTGGATTAGATCAGTAAACCAGTTTTGAAATGGATAGGCAAATGGCAATGCATGGGGTTCATACTGACAGCATGAATGACCTTCACTATTGATACACGGTTGAAAATGCTTTCAAGCATCTAGGATTGAAACGGAAACAAATCAGTTATGATTTGAAACGTATATTGCCTCTAACCGAGGCAGGAGGAAAGGAAATTTCAAACCAAATCTTCATTATTTTGTTGCGACTCTTGTATCTTTGGTCTCTGTCAATGCTACGGTGATTACCTACTGACGTTGAAATAATCTGGGAACTGGGCTAGTGCTAGAACGTGTAGCCAAAACATAATGGACCGATTGTATCAGTGGCGGAAATTCACGGTATATGCTGACCTACATTTCAGCTACTCACTGGATTGACTAGCGTTTATTTTATATTTATATTTTGTCATGCGTTTTTTTTTTCAATATCTCACCGAAACTGGATCATTTTTACCCGTTGTCAAACCAGGCGCCTGGTTGAAATAGATTGTTGCCTACACCCTCATTCGGGCCTTTTCTTTTTCAATGTATCCATCTTACGAAATAACCCCTTGGATGATTAACGCTCGCCATCACAGAATAAATCAGTACCTATGGACTCGTAACATTAACATAATACGCTTTGCGTCATGCAGTAACCAAAAAGGCACGTGGCTGACCTGCCAACTCTGAGCCTCGGGCAGCCGTCGAACAAAACGACACGGTGCGCTACGGGCTGCACAGCCCAGCCCTGGCCGACATATTGTGACTCTCGTGACAGCAACACGATAGTTCCATGGAGAACTTCAAAGGCGGCTGGCAGCTTAATCACAGAGATCGGTTTAATTGACGTAACCGGAGGCGCGTGCAGGCGCGGCTGCTGAGCCGCGTTATTTATTGCCCTAAGGTGTGTAATTTCACGCATTTTCCGCGGCAGATAAGCGCCCAGCTGGGGCGCGATTTTTTCACTCGGCAATGAAATGAATCTCCCGTTACATTGTGTTAGAGACATGAGAGAGCGTTATAGCCGCCCGGAGCCGGTGATTATGTGGCCGAGTCTCCGGCGGGATGGTTATGTCCGCATTATACGATGTTCAGCGCTCTCCTTATTGCACCACAGCAGGCAGGCACGTGGCAAACGGACCCGGCTGGGAGCCCAGCGAGCACGTGGCCAGGGGACGGACAAAAGTTGGTCTCTAGACAGGCTAATATGAACACGTTTCTGGGTCTCATGAGCGCGTAAATCCTCTGTGAGATAAATAAAAAACTATTTGCACATATATTTGATAAAAGTGTTCGATGACATTTGTTTATTATAGATGCTGTTCATTAAATCAAGCTTTTCAACAGCAACCGTCAAGTAAAATGGTCCCCATGTGCCTGCAAGATGTGAGCACCCTCGCAGTTCGAGCGAGGGTGAGGTCACAGTGACGCTCCCTCCAATCGTCAGTTTTATTGAAGTCACCGCCCCGTCGACAGCGTCGGAGCTCGGACTGACCGACGGCCCTTGTCCCTCCTCAGCTGTCGTACTCCACTGCACGTGGGCGTGGGAAACAGGACAGGGGCCACATGTCATGCCCGCGCCACGTGTGCTGCTTGGGCTGAGGACCGACTGGAAATAATTCAGCTTACTTGCTTCGTGGCAGTCCACATATGTGTGTAGGCAGAAGATGTGCTGAATAAATGGACGGCCTTATCGGTTCTCCCGCCACTTGGCAAGTAACGTTTGCTCATTTAATTTACTCGTCGTATTAAATGAATATCATGTGACAGGCTTGCACCTGCATTATTGTCATAGCGGTGAATCTAGCATGCTAAAGAAAGGAGCGACAAGGTAGCGATTTAATTCAGACGGCATAAAGCTTTTATGTGCAAATGTTGCGATGCTACTTCGGTAAGCGTTTGAAATTGAAGTGACAAACCTTGTTTCATCGAACGTTCAGGGCACGACCGTATAACTGATATTACTGAAACGTTTACAGGCGACGCCTTCCCTTGACACGAGTCATGGTGTTCGACTAAAAACCTCACACTTAAATGTGAATATTTATTTTAAGTTTCCCAAGACATCATTTCACTTTCTCAAATTAGCACAACCAATGAGGGAAGTGTGGCATATAATGAGTATGAGTAGGGTGCATGCGAGACCAGAGATAGTGCCATAAAGAAACAGCAGTTGGCAGCCCCCGGAAGACCCTGCTCCCAGAATCTATTGGAATTCAGGCCCCTCTGACTGGACGGTGACCTAGGCCTGGTGTGATGGCCATCATTGGAACCTTGTCGAGTTTTCCGTTGGTTCACCCCTTTCCAAACGGCGGCATGACTGGCCAGTTTCCCGAGTGTCACATCGGCCGGCTTATCAAGCAGCCCTGATTAGCAGGGCACATTCCTGGTCTTCTGGTGTCCGCCGGCGCGGTGTCTCGGCTCCATCCATCAGAGACAGTTGGTGGTCGCTTCTGGGTCCGACCCGGTGTCGGCGCAGTCGATCGGGGAGGGCGCGGCGCGGCGACACTCGCCGATCGGCGGCGCGGCCAACAATGGCCGGCCTCGATCGGGGCCCGGGGATAAATCAGGCGCCATTCAACCCGTTCACCTGCCGCCAGCATTAATCACAGTCACCGAGATCGGCTCAGGAGCTGCGAGACGCCGCTCCTGATTACCCCCTTACCTCGTCTGTCTCAGATTCCGCTCCTGATTACCGTTACCAGACAGAGCTCCTGATTACCCCGTTCCCTAGCCTCGTCTGCCAGGCACCTCTGATCTGCACTTCCGCTACGCCTTTTTCCAGAAATTGATCATAATTACCGCATTCACGCATCTTCCAAAGAACGGCTGTACCTCTTTACTTTTTAATTATCAGGGACCGAACAGACAAGACAAAAGTTTCCATGCGTCTAGAGAGAGTGGAGGAAAATTTAGTACAGGCAAGCTGGCCGAACTAACCCAAAATATCAACTTAAATCTTAAAAGTGATATCTTTTGCAGATCAGTTCGTTACCCATGGACCTGATTTGTATTTGAGTCGTCCGCTACGGCGCCCTTCGATCGGTCCATGAAGTTCCAGCTCACGAACTTATCGTGAGATACGCCGGACAGATCAGGGACGGTGCGCGCTTTGTTCCCAGCGATTGGCTGAAATAAGGGGCGCCGGCGAGGGCCCAAAGGATTGCGCTGACAACCGGACCAATTACCGACACAAGACCTGGTTACCGTCACGTGTCGGAGCAACTCATCGAAATAAATGGGATGCCGCTCTAATGGCGGTGGCTCTGCTCGGGTGTCTCCGTGCCGACCCGTGCTGACGGCCCCGCGGGGACTGGAGAGGAGGCGGGGCCCGGCCGAGAGCACGCCGCGGGTCACGAGCTTCACAGGCGTGGCACGCGGCCTGCCAGGGCGAGTGTATAGTGGCAGCAACTGGGCAGAAGACTGGCTTTGTGTGTCGTTGTTGAGGTCATGCTGATCCAGATGGCTATACGGATTGAGACGTGTCGATGCATAGACATTGGCTGTGCCTCTCTAATCCCTGCGAAACATTTGGTAGCATGTTATGAATACACTTGAGTGCTGCGGTTATTTACTTGAGCTGTTCTGGAGCAAGTTAATGCGCCACTCCTTGGCATCTTAACGCTCCCTAGCAATAACATCAAAAGTTGTACTTTTTGTTAGTATTGCTTAGCCTTATGAAGCATGAGTTAAGTCAGTTCAGTCCGTTGCATTTATTTTTTATTGCGTGAATTTTTATTGCGTGTGTCGAGAAGCCGTCCAAAATGCACCAAAGGACCACAATAATTATATCGTTGATAAGCGACTTTCTCTGTCCCGTCAGCTCTGCATATCGGTCCACTGTGAACCAGATATACCGTTCGGACAGTCTCTGGCCTCCCAGAGGTGCCAGTGCTGAATAGGCAGCGCGTCCTTGAGCCGGACGCTCCCAATTCGCGGTCTGTCGGCGCGCCATTAGACCAAATGAGCACCGCTTGTGTTCGACCGACAATAGGAGCGCGCCGGGTGCTTATTACAGGTGGGCACGGTAACGCACTGCTTTTGAGAGCAGTTGTGAGAATGACGGGACGGCGGGCGCCGGTGGTAGTTTAAGCGATACGGCGGACGGTGGCAATGAGAGAGACTTGAAGGCCGCGCGCACTGGTATGTCACATTTATCCTGGCGAGGACGGACCCGAAATTCGCCCACTGAACGACCGATGATCAGCGAGTATTGAGACCAAACTTACTGACGGGTGGGAGGTCAACTGAGCTGCAAATTCAGCCGGAGCCAAGAACCGCTGACTGGTTTCCATTGGTTTTGGTTCAGTGGTTTGTACGGATGCAGTGCCGACCGTTTACCACGGACATAAACGCAGCTTGACCTTGACGCTGCTACTTAAAATGCATGAGGCGGTTTGTCGGTACCAAAGACTAGCTGCAAAGAGGACAAGTTACAGATTGCTTATGGTTTGACCTTGCCGTCTACCTACCAAAAAAAAGTGAGTGGTTACCCTCGCCAGACGCCGATGGAAATAAGTTGAATCTCTACACTTACTGTAGATGGGCATTTACTTTTTGACACTTTTAGTGAAACACCCTGTAGATGAATTAGAATGGTCCCAGCCGTGTCTGTGACACAGCCAGCAGACTGACTGAGGTGCCGGGGCGCCGACCGACCCTCTCCGATCGGGTCCGGGCGTCGCCGCCGTCGCCGGTGATCGGTGCACTGCCCGGGGCGTCGGTCGCGCCGGGCGTCGACATTCCCTCACGTCGCTGCTGTCCAACGGGTTAGGTCGGCACGCGGACAGACCGGGGACGCCGCCACGGGCCACGTGGAGACAGCGGAGACGGCGGCGGAGAGAAGGGTGAGCGCAGCCCGCGAGAATACAGATACCTTCGGCGAGGACAGACGATATACAGTGAGAGTGCTGACACAGCTATACCTAGTGGACACTGGACAGCCACAGCAGACAGCTACTTCTCGCACAGCTAACCGTCCACACTTAACATCACTATCGTCATACTTGAATATAGTCACAGCCCGCAGTTGACGCTGTGGCTCATCATGCATAAAATACCCAAATATAAAGCGTCATTTACTTATCCAGTGGGGTACAATGCCAGTGCCGCCCGCAGTGACTGACGGTCCCTCAGCAGCTGGCGGGCGGAGAGGAGGGACGAAGACGTCGGGCTCCCGGCCGCTCTCCGGCGGCGACACCGCGGTATGTGTGCGCGGACCTCCCGACAAAGCGCCGCGTCCCGCCCACCCTTCCCCTCAGCCCAGATAACATCGGTGGTCAGATTAGATGCCCCATCGACAGATGGTGTCGGCATCAGATAAAATCGGAGCCCATTCAAAGAGCCGCTTATCTTCCCACGATCGGGCGCGCGCCGGGAAAAGGAAGAGCACTTTATTTTGGGACGGACCGCCGCCTGACCGGACCGTGAATGGACTACGAGAAAATGAGGCGGCTATTTTTGAAGACCATTTTCAGCTGTCCAGCCGCCGGGCTGAGACATGAACTGGTCCCTGCCTTGCTTTGATTGATTGAGTGGCGTGAAAGGTCTTGTATTGGATTATCATCGACAACATTCTTTTGTCAGGACATTAATTATTCATTGGTTGGTAAAATGTAGCTCTTGAACTAATCGCCAATCATTTCTTTTTATCACCTTATATTATACCTAGTCAGAAATCACTAAAGCTGGGAGCGGTGATGCCACAATATTTCTAAGCTCTATGTATGGCTGTGGGCACAAGAAAACCACCTACATCAGGTAGGCCATGAACGTTGAACGGCATCGGTGACTGCCGACGCCATTGGCACAAGCTAAAGTCCCCATTCCTTCCGACCATGACACCGATAGGTCTCTCTCGCACCGGATGCCCGCGGGTCTGGGGCCGCGGGTCCGGTGCACACCTGGTGCCCGTTCCGGCCCTCCCACCTCATCTCCCGGAGATGTCTATCAGCCGCCGCCCCAGAGACGGAGATGTCTATCAGCGGCCACAGCAGAGACGGAGATGTCTATCAGCCGCCACACCAGAGACGCCGCCGCCGGCTATCGGCTCCCCAATCTGCCGATAACACGGCTGTTTATCGCGCCCAGCCGGTACATACCGGGTCCAGATAGCACTGGGGAGTCCCTCCGGCACATACAGGGCCGATAGGGGTCGCGAAAATACTCAGGATGGACCGCGAAATCATGCGTGGCGTTTGACTTTGTAGACCTTGTCATTATGTTGTTGCTATGGTTTTTTTGGGTGCATCATGCACCTATGTAGTTATTTTTTATACTTATGAATTGCCGAAGGAATTAACAATTTACGGCTTCTCCGTTTGGATACACACAAAGTTACAGCATTATTCTTCTGCTAAATACGCTCTCGCGTAAGACTGCACTTTATCATATTAAAGTACATAAATATTTGCTGATGTAGTTACTTGATACCACCAAACTATCATTCGTGGTTACATATCTCCTAAGCGTAGCCCTAGTCAATAGGGAGTTGATAAATCTGCGCTAAAATACAGTGTGTGCTACCAAATAAAACCCACAAAAATGCAGGGCATATAAATTATCGAACCATTCATCTGCACTCGATCGCACGAGAGCGCACCCCGGGTACAATAACCTGCACCTGGCTAACACCTGTAATTGAATTAAGTGGAGTATAACTGCCACCTGTCTGTCGGAATTTCTATCCGCCGAGAATTAAGCTGTGGCCGAGAATCATTACCGATCATTTATTTCGGTAATTAGCCGGTTGGCGGTGTTCGGTTTTTGTTCGGCTCCCGGCTGCCAGTGGTGCCCTTGGTGAGGTGAGTAGACGAACTCGCTCCACGGCGGGGCGAGGATGCTGAGGGGCAAGGGCAGCGGACGATCGGACTGCAACATTGTAGCATCTCACTTAAGAGTGGATCCTCGAGCCTCATCAGAGCAGCACGATGTATCATGTATATTGTATACCTAATGTCAAACAAGCAGAGCCCAAATTTTCTTTTGTTAGGTAGTCTTCTAATTGTTCATCCATCCTGCCAACGCCAGCTGCGGCACGCACATACACCAGTGGAATGACGAGCAATGGGGGTAATTAATGGCGATGCACGCGTGAGAGTGAGAAATTTCGAGCCAATCATGCCGCATTGCGGACCCGTGGACTAGGACAACAACCACATTATGCGTTGGTTGAAAGTGGGGTATTTTGTTATTTTCTACTTCCTCTAATCGCCTAATAAGGTAACCACACGGCACACCCCGCCCGGGGGCGAAGTGAGCCGCGCACGAGCTGGCTGGCGCGCCTGCGGTGATTTTTTCGGCACTTGGGCGGCGGTACACGGCTCCAATCCGCGCCTGTTTGTCGTGACGATCAGCGATCACCTGGCGCCCGGTCTGTGCTGTCCACCTGTCTGAGCAGCATCTGCATCAGCGGTGAGGTTACACCATCACATCCTGCCGGGACGGCGGGACCGCGCGTCAGCTGCCGTCCTGACATACCGTCAGCGGTCCTCAGAACGGCCTGCTGCAACACACATATCCCCCCCCCACACACACACACACAGCCGTCAGATGGTTCGCCCGCCGCCAGTCAGGATACCACCTGCCTCACGCACAGCTCGTCACTCCTCCGAGGAAGGTCGGCCGCCACATGTCCGCCCCGGGGCGCAAGCGATTCTGACGGACAGCTCACCCCTCCTCCACTGAGCTGCTTCGAGAAACGAGGCGCCTGGTCTAACCGCGGCCCATCCTCTTCTTGTAGGCTAGTCAGCGCACGGATTTTGGCATTCGTGAAACCTCTCTCGGCTCTCTCAGTGGTCTTGCAGCCTCAGCTCTCCGTCAAACGCTCTCTGTGTAGTGAGTGCAGACGGGAGCCGACTGAGCTTTATTACCGGGGACGCGCAAGGCTGGCCATAAAACACACTGTGCCGCCTGCTCCGAGCGGCACACACCCAAATCCGGCGGACGGCGCCTGATTAACGACCGTGTCGGCCGCTCATTAATCCAACAGGTGGTCGATGGCTTTGCATTTTATTGAAAGAAATCATTCGGAGAGGCCTTCTGTGAAGCGCAGATGAAGAAAAACACTGACGATGCTTTTGCTGATTGGTTGCGCAAGATAAGTTGGACAAAGATGTTGCTCGTGACAGTCAACCCTTTTGCAGTGGTTTTATAGATGACGCACGACGATCGACCGGTTATCAACGATTTTCACCCAAAGACCTGTCAAGGATATATTTGACTTATATCGTTCTATACTTCAAATCACACTGTGCGCATGGACACAGAACGTGTGGTTCAGCTCCTCGACGGCGTTCCCCGTGTCCGAGCACAAAGCCAGGACCCCTGCATGCTGCTCAGTCGGACTCGGGACTGTACGGCTGATCTGCAACCGGGAGAGAGCGTCAGCGGCAGAGTTGTCGATCCCCGGGATGTGCGAGACGCGCAAGGCAAATGAGTGTTGGGCCGCCGTAGTACCTCTGCAGACCAGGGTGTCGGCGTCCCTGCAAACGTCCTCAGTCCGGACTTGACCGGATCCCGGATGTGGCCAGTCTGGGCGAAAAAAGACTGACCTGTACTCTCGACTCCTATCTACCCGTATCATGTTAGGTCCGAGGCTGAAATTTCCGCTGACGACTATTGCAGCAACGGGAAGTCGTCATGCGGTTGCCACTCAGCAATCAGCATATCCCTCCCGTCCCCAGCTCACCGTCTGGCGTCCACCGTCCACGCACCGACCGTCCACCGTATGTACTCGCCCATCCCCAACTTCCCTCTCCCCTGCTAACCCCGTCCCGTCGCAGCTGGGGTTCTGGGGACCGAACAGCACCCATCCACGAGCGCCGTCCTCCCGTGAAATGGGCCACCGCGCACGGCCGGAGCACGGCCACTGTTCGAGCCCACACATGTGTGAAAGGAACCTGTTCCCGATAAAAACGGACATCCGCACACAATGCGCCGGCCGCCGCTGAAAAGGCGATCGTAAACGACAGCCGCCCCAAAAGGTAGCGCGATAGACACGGCCAGGGAATGTGAAGAATTCCGGAGATGAGGGGACGATCGGGTGGACCGCGGCCGTTGACCCAGGGCGCGTGTGAAACACGCCCCAAGCTTAGCTATGATGGTGTAAGACCTATGATGGTGTATCTGGTGGAATTGATGATGGCACATGTTTGAGAAAGCACTTTATTATTGGTTATTGGCAATAGTTTTCCTTGTCCATGGTTGATCTTTTTTCATTTCTACCAACACTATTCTTGCAAGCGCCCAACTCTTGCGGAGTTATGTGAGGATACGTGAGCATTTCCGAACAGTGGATTATTTGACTTCAAAATAAATCATTACACACTGGTTAAGCGACGGCTGCAGAAGCATATGAAAAATATCCAAGAAGATCTTAGCCAATCGGTATCACGTATGGCTCGGAGTCGGGGCCAGGTGCAGTGTGTCCGGGGACCGAAGAATGTGGGTCGGCAGGCGCCTCTGCCGGCCGGACGGTCCGACCGTTCCCGACTGTTTGTCGGACGGTCCGTCAGAGCCCGCTCTGTTTGTCAGACCGTCTGTCACTGTGACGTCAGATGGCTGGTCCGGGTGTCGGTCGACAGAGACTGAGTGGCGCCGCCGACACTCCGGGACCCGGAGACCGACTCGGAACGGCACGTCGCACTTCGAAACGGCGCGTCCTCCGAGACGGCATGCCGAACCACGAGACAGCGTAGCTCTCGTCAGCTCTCGGACGGCCAGAGGTGACACAGAACACGTCCCAGACGTCACAGCGGAAGCCAGCAGTGCGATCCAGCTTCCATGAAAAATGTCGGCTGGCTGGGCGTGTGACGAAGCCAGAGCGTCCGAGATAAATGTGACATGGAAACGACATCTTTGTCACACTCCGGACAGAAGGAAGGGGACATACCAGGCTGTCAGTGCCCTCAGAAAATAATCCTGCAGACGTCTCTGCCTGGATGGGCAGCCCCAAGAAGCTATTTTTAGATGTAGGTTCGTTCCTTAACAGGTCAAATCCGCATCCTAAAGTATAGTCACATTGCTGAGGTGTTGACGGTATTGGCCGCATGGGAACACCAGGGTCATGCAATATTGATGCGTGATGCGCGTATGCAAATATTTTGGCCAGTCCGGCTACGTGGTTGCTATTACAGGTGTTAAAGGTGGTCCTGATGACACTTACATAACAGCTGCTGGGCCATCCAGGTCCTGTGGGTTTCCCTGACGTGGGTGGCTGCTGGGATTTCTGGTCCTCCCGCCGTCTAAGGGCCGCGTCTCAGCCGGACCTGTC